>NC_065586.1:106913319-108113319 GCF_024542745.1 Macaca thibetana thibetana
ACCACCCGCTACAGGACACGTCCCCGGTGTGGAGGTCAGATTATCCCTGTCTATCCTGGTACCGGAAGAGACCCATAGTATCATAATAAATAACAGTATTCATGGGGGCCAGGTGTGCCATGTGCTTCTCCCAACCCAACTTCCACCTCTTGCCTTAATACTAGTTTTGGAGTAAAAGAAAGGATTAACTGACCTGGCACACTGGCTCATGCCTGTAAAATCCCAACACTTTGGGAGGTCGAGGCAGGCAGATCACATGAGGTCAGGAGTTCGAGACCAGACTGACTGACCAACATGGTGAAACCCCGTCTCTACTAGAAATACACCTTGCATATTGGGAAGTGTGTTAGTGGAAATACAAAGTCTTTGGAATCCAACAAAACATTGTTTCAAATGACCACATACTAGGCTTTGACACTTTAGGTGAGGTACTCAGCCATTTGGAGCTTCAATGTTCTCATCTGTGAAATGGGGATAGTGATCTTAATTTGTCTTAAGACTTGTGAAGATCAACAGAATGTGTGAAGCAGGTAGCATAATGCCTTGTGCACCCAGACTTACTACCTACCACATGTTCACCCCTCCTTCCTTGCCTGGCACAGTGCTAGTATACAGTAGGTACTCAATACATCCTACGACATTGAACTGAATTTTCATTTGGGATGTTTAATTTGTGCCTCTTCATTTCCAGATTGGAACTGGAGTTGTGTCCTGGTCTCTGGGTAGGAGCTAGGACCATACAATTAGAAGGGCTTATTCTAAGTATCGACATTTATTCTCCTGGGAGTTGCATTCCAGGCCATGTCTGAGGGTTCCTTTTATTTTAATAATCAAGCTCACATTCAGTGTGTCATGTTATGGAGCTCGCAATAGCAGATACACAGCTCTGGCTGCACCACAGGACACATGGCTTCTACCATAATCCTGAAGGTAGGTGTGGTCCTCATCCTTCTTTCCTGTGGCTGGCTGTGGGTGGCAGGTTTCAGGCATTTGTTTTTAACCACTGCACATCACTGCTTCTCCCTCAATGGCAGACAGGAGCAGAGCCTTCTATGTGGATTTGGAATGATGTGTGTGGTGGGGCACTTTTCAGTAAACTCTTAGTCTAAGAAAGTTCTGGGCATAATGAAAGAAGACAGAGAGAGGAAGGGCCAACCCTGCTCACTGGAGTAGAACCTTGCAGTTTGGGGAAACCTAGTAGACCATGGGAAGCACTCAAGGCCAGAAGAGAAAGGCAGCCGCAGCCAGGCTGTCTGGTTCCCTCAGGCCAGGAGCTGGGACTGGCGCTTTTAGGTGTCTGTGACTGAGTCAGCAGCTGAGGCCAACAGAGCCTGAGGCAGCCTGTGGGCTGTGACTAAATTAGGAAGAAAAAGCCCTTGGGCTCTCCTGGGAGCTCACTGGGGCAGGTGGGCCATGGAAGGGCCTCTGGTGGGCAGCTAGAAACAGACTGGTCAAACTGACTTTCACTTTGATTTTTCAGCGTAACTGTAGAAATGTCACACACTGGGTCTGAGTTCAGTCCCAGCAGGAGGGAAGACCCCCGATGCCAGGGTACCCCAAGCCCCATCTCCTCCAAGGGGCTAAGTAAAATAGGAGAATCTGGTAAGCTTCAATCACTAAGTCATTTATAAGCTCACTGGGGAGTTGTGACCTTTTAAAAGGAATATACCCTTTTGACTGTTTTGGGTAGGAGATTATAGTGGACACCAGGCATCGCAGGTGGACACCAGCCTGTCCCAGACAGGACAAATTGGAATGATGGTTGCTTTGCATCCATCATTCTAAAATCTGTGACAACAGATTTTGATTTTAGAAAATCACAAGAAGGTTCAGTTTGGTTTGAGTGTTTAAGGATTGCAGTGTGAGATTTGGAAGGAGGAAAGTAAAAAAAAAAAGTTGGCAGGAGAACGGTGGCTCCTAGGAAGAAAAGTTACATTTCTAAGTAATCAATCAAACTCTGAATGAGGCCAGCCAGGGCCTTTAGCCACTTCCTCACAGAGAGGGGCTTCTTGGTTTGTTTGTTTGTTTTTTTTTGTTTATTTGTTTGTTTGTTTGGTGTTGTACTTTCTGCAAGATTGGTTGAAGGCATTAGCCTGAGAGCACAGTTTCTCAACTGCAACACTATTGATATCTTGGGCCAAAGAATTCTCTTTTGTGGTGGTTGTCTTGAGCATTGTAGGATTTTGGCAGCATCCCTGGTCTCTGCCCAGTAGATGCCAGTTGCATCCCATCAACCCCCTCAGTTCTGACAACAACCTGTTTCCAGCATTACTCTGGGGGCCAAAATCGTCCCCAGCCACTGCTTAGAGCAAAGGAGAACTCACCTTTCCTACTGAAAGGAATTGCAGTTACCACTGGGTAGGTGAGATGATGGGTCGTCTCCGTTCATCTCCTGTTCCACAAAAATAAAGAAGGGCAAGTGTTTCTGGAGCTTTGCTGGTTGGGTGTCAGTTCGCCGGGATTGTCTGATGTAGCTGTATTGCTAAGGATTTTTAGGGTATCTTCAGGACCAAATTTTCACCCGTGAAAACCCAGAGTAAAAAGCAAGCAAACAAACTAGCAGACCACCACCCACAGCAGCAACAACAAAAAACAGAGAAGTAAACCAGGTGAGACTTTGGAATTTTATTAAAAATGGTCAGCGCGATCAGCCCTAGATCTGTCCGTCAGAAGTGCTCTCAGGAGGCCTGTCTGCATAGAGCTGGCTTGGGTGTTGATACGTGAAGAGGCTGAGAACATGTGGCATAAACATCGACTGATATTGTTTGCCATTGCCATTTACACTCAGTGTGTGTAATGCAGCAGGAATGGCTCCCAGTGGCATGTGACTGCCCTTCCAGGCGGGCATGCCATGCTCAGGCACTGCTCTTTCTCTTTCGCTCTCTTCCTCCCTTGCTTGCATACCCCCTCCGCTGCCCCTTTCCAGACTCGGGAGAGTTTGAGTGAAGGCTTGTCATGATTGGCATGCAGAAAGCTGGTAGAATGTCATTGGAATTTTCTAGGGAGGCACATGCGCGACACCCAAAATGACTCCTGGCTTCGGTGGCCACAGGTCAGCGCGTCGTGCCAGGCACCCTGGTCTGTTTCAGAAAGGTAAGGTTGCATGACGTCATCCTACCTTTCCCCAGCACAGGGGAGAAATCAAGGTTTATTTGTTTCTTTTTTAATTCTCCAGTTCAGGCAGTACCTCTGAACATGTTCTCGGCGCTGAGCATTTGTGCATGAGTGTGCGATTTGTCTGTGTCCCCACCCCCTCCGTTTAAAAAAAAAATTAACAAATGATTCACAACGGCGGTTTAACATGTGACCTAAAACAGCTCCTCATGACCCCAGTGAAATCAGCGATCCTAATGTCAGGAAGTCTCGATGCTCTTTTTACGCCGGTTACTAAACTCTTCTATAAAGAAAAGTCGCGAGGCTACTGGAAAACAGATTGCGTTATCACCAGATCTGGGAGAATGGAAGGGGATGCATTCAGAATCCCAAAACTTTATAAATGATGGACATCTCTTAAGGGTGAGGTGTTTTGTGTTAATTGCTGGAATTTGGCAGTGATGGAAAGTGAACTTAAAGGTGTTTGAAACATCTCGTATCTGTTGAGTGTTGACTCATTCTGGACCAGGAGGGGAGTGCCGTGATAAAATTCATGAGCAGGGGATATTTCGCCAAGAAACAAGCTTGAGAATGGCTTCTGAGCACCCCTGAAGTAGCTGGAATATGAATTTCAGCACCTCTTAGAGATCTTTAAGTAAAGTTAAGTTTTTAAACAAAACTATTTTCATTGTCGCCAAGCAAGCAAGCAAGTCTATAAACTTCTGTCGTGTGGTTCAGGGCACAAATTTGGACATGGACATGATGGTCTGTTAGCAGACTCAAGCACAACCAAACATGACTCACCTCATTTCTCTATCTGATGCAATTACAAGTAGCTTCAACACACGTGGTAGAGGAATACTAGTTTTCTGCTTGCAAGTGTGTAAAAGCAAATCCACACTCATAAAACAGCATGGACAGGGTATCTTATATCACGGAGTTTTTTTTTTTAACCTTAAAAATATCTTTTATGTAGCTTTGCCATTGGTGCCATTGGTTTCTGCCTTATATGCACTGGAATCTTTTCTTTCTTGCAATTCTGAGATGTGAGAAAACTGAAGGGGAGAGGGTTAATATGTTCACACACTTGCCCCTCCCCCACGTGCTTATGCTAACAGCTGCCATGTATGATTTTTGTGGAATTTGATATTTCGAATGAAATGACTTCCTTATTTTCCATAGTCATATAATAATCAATTTTACCATAGAGAACAGTGTACATGTCAAGCCTTGGCTGCTTCTAATTAGCAATGGATGGGGTAGCTGGGGAAAGCGCAGGAGAGCAGTTTCAAGGAAAAAAAAAAAATCAGTCTTCAAGCTTTAACCATTCTTTCTGGCCTCAGCCAAGGCAGTTTTCAATGTGCTTGGATCTTAATTGACCACAGGTTTAGTTTGTGGTGTTCTAAGAAAATATGTAGAATGGCGCGTGCAAATGTGATGAAGATGGGTCTGTGTATCTAACCGTTGTGGGGTTGTCTTTTATTTCTACTCCACAGTAACTTTCTTATGGCCACAGCTTTGTAAGATAGAGGCAAAAGCCAGAAGTAAGGCACATATAATATTCTCTGCCTTGGGCGACATCTATGTTTTGTTGGCTGTAGTCAGAAATGTATGTGTCTTAAGGTACCAGAAACTTCCATCCATTTTGGGAAAGGGATATTTTTCTCAATAAATAGTTATATGGCTTATTTACAAAGCCCCAATCTTAATGTTCTCATTTAATCTAAGGAATGTAAAGGAATGAAACTGTGCACATTCCCAAAACACACACGGAAACATATACCACGTCCTTCACAAGGAAACAGAGTATTTGGGTAAGACCTACATTCCCACAAGCTTAAGACGGTCATAATTTCAAGTCGGTTGAACGACTATTTGTTCAGTGCCTCTAATTTGCCCAGTGCTGAGCCACGTAGGCACTTGGGAGTTTGAAAGATTCTAGGATGTGGATGATGTCCTCAAGGTGCTTATGATTTAGAAGGCAAAACTCCTCCCCTGGCAAACCTCACCTGGCTTTCTGCAGCAGAAACTGTATGTGTTCTCTGGGGGAAATCTTATTGCAAAAAATAGTTATTGAATTGCATGGGAAGGTGCATCAATAGAGCTAAGAAATATTTTTAGCTCGATTGTGTTTGACTCTTTGTGGACTTGTGACCCTTTGTGGACTTGTAAAAGTTTCAGTATTTATTCTTCAGGGTCAGTTAAGACAAAAGGCCATGCTGTTTGGAGTGACAAAAAATGGCTTATGGAACCCAAAGTAATAAAGAACAGATTGATTCTATTCTTTTATAGATTGGTAATTCTTAGACTTTGCTGCATGATTGTTCTCCTGGGGAGTTATTAATATTACAAATTCCAATGCCTTGGTTGAGTCAATCTCTGAAAGTGGGACTCAAGCCCCAGTACTTTTTAAAACTTCCCAAGTAATTCCTAAATGCCACCAAGTTTGAGATCTAGTGATAGAAATGACTTTATCAACAACCTTTTTTTGGTTGTTTATTTGGTTTTTTTAGCCTAAGCCTTCTAGGGTGAGTTTTGGAACAGGCTTTTTATAATGATGGGGGTGGGTGTTGACTAAAGAACTTTCAGCCTTCTGGAAGCTCACCTTCTGTTCTCTGCACTAGTGAACTCAGTGTGGATGGAGGTATGCTTTCTCCCTTTCCCACAAACCTGGTAATATGACGCCAAGTCAATCACTCAACCATCTACGTTACCTAAGGTTTCCTGAACCTTGAGTGTTTTTATTACAGGAGCCCAAATGTTCTGAAAATCTTGATTATGTCTCTTAAGGGAAGGTAGTTATACGATTAATTACATGTGCCTCTTGAAATTATTTTTACATTGTCTGAAACCCCCATGGAAAAGGAAGTCCATTCTTGGTGTACTTGCAGCTAGTAGAAGTAGCTCATTAAAATACAGGAGTTACTCAATTCCTGATAACTCACTATAGTTTTTTTTTTTTTTTTTTTTTTTTTTTTTCAGACAGGGTCTTGCTCACTCACCCAGGCTGGAGTGCAGTGGTGCTATCATAGCTCACTGTAACCTCAAAACCCAGGGCTCAAATGATCCTCCCACCTGAGCCTCCTAAGTAGCTGGGATTACAGTTGTGCACCACCATGCCTGGCCACTTTAAAGATTTTTTTAAGAGACAGGATCTCTCTATGTTGCCCAGGCTGGTCTCAAACTCCTGGCCTCAAGTGATCCTTCTGCCATGGCCTCCCAAAGCGCTAGGATTACAGGTGTGAGGCCACTGTCCCCAGCCACCTCACCATAGATTCTTAGAGTTGGAAAGTATTTTCAAAATATTCTAGTGCCGTGGTTTTCAAAGTGCAGCATCAGCCTCACCTGGACTTGTTAGAAATGTACATGTTCAAGCTCCACCCCCAGATCTTCTGAGTCAGACACAGAGATGACGGTGTGGGTGGTGGTGAGGGGCGGGCCCAGCATCTGTGTTTTAGGAAGTTCTTCTCTCTGGCTGCCCACCAAAATTTGAATTACTGCTGTTATTTCACCTTGTCAGAAACTGAGATACCTCAGTCCTGGCATCTGTCTCTGCATCATGGCCAGATCATCCTAACTTTTCTATGTGTCATGAATAACTGCCTTAAGAAAACACCCACCATCCTAAAATCATAAGGTATAAAGAAACCTTAAATGTTGTCTCATGTGACTCTCCCATTTCACAGATGAGAAAACTAAGGTCAATAGGGTGACATGAAGTCAATAAGATGTAGAGTCATTGGTGATATTGCTTTTGGTCTACTTATAACCAAACACTCCTCCTCCCACACTGGCCCACATTGCCTCTCCAGTTTCATGTGGACTTCTAGTGTTTGGCATAAATCACATCAGTTAAAATGTCTAGGTTAATCGACAGGCAACTCTAGAAAAAGACCAACTATTTAAGAATTTTAATTCTTTAAAATTATTCCAAAATTCTTTAATTTCAAATTGGCTTGAATTTTATAACCATCTTTGTACATTTAATAGAAAAAAATCTCAGTGGTGTAAACTGCTGAAAAGAAAATTCACAGAACATGGGGACTACTCCTGGAACATAGGTTTCATCCCAACATCATGTAGATTAGGCACTAACAGTGCCTCAGAGGCACACACTGAAATTACATTTTCTTCAGATTTAGTTAAAAGGAAAAATGTGACAAGAAGCCTGTTTGTTGAATACTTTAAAATTTTATACTTGATGTAGTTGGTGATATTTACGTAATTTTGTCAGTGTTCAAAGACTGAATCTAATCCACATTTTCTGCAGAGCTTCATCTTTCAAAACATTGTAGCAATACACAGGGAACATTTAGCCAAGAAAACGAACGGAGAATGCACAGCTATTATCTACATACCCACATACATGGAGCAGGCGTGTCCATGGATAATTTTTTTTTGTTTTTTTGTAGATTTTTTTGAGACGGAGTCTGGCTCTGTTGCCCAGGCTGGAGTGCAGTGGTGTGATCTCAGCGATTCTCCTGCCTCAGCCTCCCGAGTAGGTGGGACTACAGGTGTGCACCACTATGCCTGGCTAATTTTTGTATTTTTTTTCAATAGAGACCAGGTTTCGCCATGTTGGTCAGGCTGCTCTAGAACTCCTGACCTCAAGTGATCCTCCTGCCTCACCGTCCCAAAGTGCTGGGATTACATGCGTGAGCCACCATGCCTAGCCCATTGGATAGAAGTGTTTATTGGTTCCACACACCTACCATGTGCCAGGTATTATGGTATGGTATGGGACACATATAGTTCCTATCTTCGAATGATCATGGAACAGTGGGGAAGTCAGGCAAGTGCTTCAGTAGACAATTATAAGAGCAGGTGGTGGAGTTAGAAGAGAGTACAATTGAGGTTAATGGAGCAGAAGGGCATTCTGAAGATCATGAAAGGGACATCAGTGCACACTAGATGGGAGCAGAAACCAGAGAAGGCTGCCTGGAGGAGGTGTCCTGTGAGCTACATTTCAAAGGATGGTAGATGTCTAGGTGAAGGGGAGTAGGGAGGAGGTTGTGCAGGGAGAGGGGCCAGTATATGCCAGGACATCAATGCTCATGTGCACATTGTTGATCACTGGGGCAGGACTGATCTATAAATCCCTATATATTTCCTTTGTGTGTATAAACATTAGCAATTTGGTTTCTTAGAGAATTTTGTATAGCAGTTTTAAAATATACATTTCGAAAAGCTCATTTTTTCCATTACAAAAGACTCAGATGTTTCCAAGAAAAGTTTCTCAGCTGAGCGGTCACCAGATCTTATGTTACCGAGAAAATGGAAAGATTTCCCCTAACCCCAGAAGTCAAACCAGCTTCCTCAATTTGAGACTGCACAAAACCAATTAATTTTTGCCCAGTGTGGATTTTCTTAATAATCGTATCTCAGACAAACCAATTCCTGTCCTAAGTGGATTCGAGCCACATTTCACTCTGAAAGTTGTGGGTCCATCTGGGAAATGTCTTTGTAGAGGAGAGAATTTTATAATAAGGTATTTTTGGTATTTCATTTACTAAATCTTCAGGGATATAGGTAAGAGAGCCTCTGTGCTGAACTGACTGCCCAACAGAATAAGGTTAGAGGGAATGAAATTATTTCATGCTGGCTGGCCTGCAACACATGCCTCTGAACGAAGCCATATACAGTCATGGGTTGCATAACGATGTTCTGGTCAACAACAGATAGCATATACAATGGTCGTCCCATAAGATTATAATACTTCATTTTTACTGTACTTGTCTAGGTTTAAACATATTTAGATATGCACAAATACTCACCATTGTGTTCCAGTTGCCTTCAGCATTCAGTACAGGAACATGCTGTGCAAGTTCGTAGACTAGGAGCAATAGGGTATATCATATAGCTTGGGTGTGTAGTAGGCTACACCATTTGGTTTGTGTATGTACACTCTATGATGTTCACATGACAAATTGCCTAACAACACATTTCTCAAGGCATGTCTCCATTGTTATATATGGATATATATAATCTCCATTGTTATATATACATGACTGTATATATAACGATGTTTTCTTTAAAAGCATTTTCAGGAGCGGCCAGGCGCAGAAATAGCTTAATTTGTGAGCAATGATAATGATAGCTAATATCATGATCATACTTTCCAGAGCCCCTGCACATCATGTTTGATCTTCACAGTGAGTGGAACAGACACTACGATCTCCATTTGACAGATGAGGAAATTAAACCTTAGAGCTATCAGATTTCAAAGGTGAAGAGACCTTGAAGATCCTTTCATCCAGCTTTCTCATTTTACAAAAAAAAAACTCCCTGAGATCCAGGGAAACGAACTGACCTAGGATCCCACAGGGAGTAAATAAGGGCTGTTGGGCCAGGCCTGGGTTTTCTGATTTCTAGCTCCCTGATTTTGTACTCCATCATACTGTTCTCCATCTTCAGTGTGTTAGAGGAAACTTGGTAGGTTATGCATTCGTTCTTAAGGAGAAATCTTGTTGATATCAGTCCTATGCGCTATTTTATAAATACACACATGTGGAAAAAGTCCCTTATTTTCCTGTTTTTTTTCTATATGTAGATACAGACGGACACATACAGACAGATACACACACCGCATGTGGATGTCACTGGGGAGATGAGGGTGGGATTGGACTTAGCAGAGTCTCAAAGGGGACTTCAACTTTGTCTGTCAAATATTCTTTTATTAAAAAATTTTGAAGCAAAATGCCATCACAGTAGCATTTGTTCATTTTGGATAATGGGCACTGAATTCATAGGTGTTTGTTTTCCTCTTCATATTTCTGTATTTTACAATTTTCAAAAGAAAACCAAATATGGATATTAAAAATAAATTCTCACCTATAATACCATACCCTTATTTTATAAAAATAAAGCATATTTTAAAGAAAGAAAAATGGTTCAGAAGGAAGGAAAGAAAACTATACTATGGTTCTCATTAGTTAAGTTGACATTAATCCTCTCTTTGCTTTAAGTCTTTCCTGGGATGACACTAGCAGAATGTGTATCATTTTCTCTGCATTTGCTGCAGGATCAGTTCTTTTTGGCAGATTTTGAGTCCTTCTAATAAGTCCAGCAGGAAAGGCAGGCCTCTTGTGTCGGTTCTAAACCCACCAGCTGCCCCATTGTGACTGCATAGTCCCCTGGCTGTGAGAATATGCTCTGCCTGATAAACAATGTGAGAATATGCTCTGCCTGATAAACAATGTACACAGCATGATGCCCAGGGATCTGGTACCAAACATGTTAGTTAAACTCATGCCCGAAGGAAGTAGGCCCAGAAACGTGGTTTGTGGAGCTCCCTTTAATGAATGTGTAAACAGAGAATAGAATATTGACCTTACAGTTTAAAAACCCTCCTTCAAGTCCCAGTCAAGTCCCTTATTCACTGGATGACCTCACACGGTGCATCTGATCTTTCTTGGTTTCAGTCTTCGTACTATAGACTGGAAATGGTCATATTTGACTTAGCTGTCCATATGGCTGTTCTGGAGATGAGACAGCTAATGAAGTGAGAACACTTATTAACATACCGACTGAAAAACACAAAACAAAAGAGAGATGATAGGATTATTATTGCTGTTATGAATCAGTCCAAGAGGTGTCATGGTGATATGAATCATCATATGGTAATGTCATGGCTAAGGGCCAAACACAGAATAGCAGCATTGACCCAGCAGTCTCAAAATTAGTCACAGAGGCCAAGCTACTGAAGACCCAGCAGGCCTATTGTTATCAAGAAAGAGCACTATCCAAAAAGTGTGTAGCCTCATCTTCTCCTTGCAAAGAGGAAATTCATCTGGTATATGTTGATAGGCATGTATCCCACCACTGCCACTCCATCAGTCCTGAGGACAGAGGCAGCCTGCATTCTAGTCCCAGCTCTTCTCTGTCTCGGTGTATGACTTGGGCTGATTCACAGAGGACGCCAACTTCGTTGGCTTTTTGTTTGGGTTTGTTTTGTGTGTTTGTTTTTTTTGTTTTGTTTTGTTTTGTTTTGTTTTTGTCTGTAGAATGAGTGAGTTAAACTAAATTGTCTCTAAGGCCTCACCTTGCTCTTCAAATTTGTGATCACTAGCTGGAGTTTAAACTTTAGCCCCAGTATGACTGTTGTGTTATCATTGTCACCTTTGTAACCTGGCATTCAGGGACGTCCCTCTCTAGTTCATATCCTGACCTAGCTTCTGAAAGCATTATAGCGGAGTTGAGAATTTTTGATCTAGGAAAGATAAATATTAAAAGGAAATTCCCACCTACAATACCATAAATAAGGAATATTTTAAAGAAAAATGGTTCAGAAGGAAGGAAAACTATAATGTAGGTCTTGTTAGTTAAGTTGACATTAATCCTCTCTTTGCTTTAAGTCTCTCCTGTGTTGACACTAGCGGAATGTGTCATACAGGCATGGAAAGATCATAAATTCTCAACTCTACTCTAAAGATGTGACTGTGAGCATTGCATTTTTTTGGCCACACCTTTATAGTGTGGTCATACCTAGAAGACATTTTCTTGCTTGGTCATGAGCCCTCCCACCTCGATTATTTTCTATATTTTAGCACAAAAGAAGAAATGGCACATTCGCCACTCAGCCAGTTGCACTGGAAGTGAATTTAAATTCCTGCCCTGGTTATCTTGGAAGATATTGTGCTTATTGCAAATGTGGTCAGTTGCATGAGTTTAGGCACTACCGTGCTCTGGGCTGTGGTTCTTGGTTCCTGCTTCTGGATGACTGGACAGTAGCAGGAGAGAGTCTGCTGATACATCTACACACATTCACTCTACTGCATTTCAGCTGTGCCCTTGTTATTCCACAGCCCCTTAAGTCCTGGTTCACCAAGCAGATGTTAAGACTCTCTTGGATCCCTCAAACCCATCCCCATGCCTGCTCCCTCCTCCCTCAGCAGTTGTCCACTCCTTATCTTCTAATCCTCTTTTCTCCCTACGATGATGATAGTGACCCTGTAGCTCCAACTACTGGGTCCTCACAGTCAGTCCACTCCTCCAGAGGAAACTAGAGGGTGACTAGGAACCTTCAAGTCAATGTGGGCCACAGAAAGAAACTGTCTTTAAAAGCTGGTTAAATGCTGGTGGTTTATGTAGACTGGCTTTCTTTAAGCAAATAAAGGAAATGCATTGCCTCATGTCCAGCAAAGTCCAGGGTGGATTCAGGAGAAGCTGGCTCAAGGCATTCCTAGGAGGTCATCAAGGAGCTGCCTGTACCTCTGTCTTCAGGCCAGCATCTTCTGACTTGGCTTTATTCTCAAGCAGGCTGTCATTAAGTGATGGCTTAACAACAATTTAGCAACCGTGGCATGACAGAGAATCATGCCTGATAGCTCCAGCAAAGTGTCAGAGAGTCTTCCCCCTTGAGCCAATCACTGCAGCCAGAGGGATGTGGTTCTTGGACTAGCCAGATCTGAGACATATTGCATGGGCCCCTATTTGTGCAGAATTCGCCCCTTACTACATTCCCAGAGGGTCTTTGGATGTTTGGTTAGATGGTCTGTACTCCAGGGGGATCAATTCATACCAGCAAGATCCAATCAGCCCCTACACCTACCACCGCCTCTCTAGTGGAAGCTGCTTTTGCATCTAATTGTCTTGGGAACTGTGCTGGTTTTCTCTTGCTGCTGTAAGAAATTGCCACAAATTTAGTGGCTTATAATAACATACATTTATTATCTTACAGTTCTTGAGGTCAGAAGTCCAAAACCAGCCTCACTGGACTACAGTCAAGGTGTTAGTTCCTTCTGGAGGCTTAAAGGGACAATCTGTTTCCTTGTCTTTTCTAGTTTCTAAGAGGCTACCTGCATTTCTTTGGCTCATGTCCCCTTCCTCCATCTTCAAAGCCAGCGGCAAAGCATCTTCTCTCCTCTCTGACTTCTGTTTCCATCCTTATATCTTCTCACTGACTCTGATCCTCCTGCTTCCATCTTAGAAGGACTCTTGTGATTACATTGGGCATACCAAATTCAGAAATTCAGATAATCAAGATCTTTAATTCAATCACATCTCCAAAGTCCCCTTTACCGTGTAAGACAACATATTCACAGCCTGTGTGGGTTAGAATGTGGACATTTTCAGGGCATCATTATTCAGCCTACTGCAGGGATTATCCACTCTATTTAAAAACCTGGACTTAGACAGAGAAAGAGTAGACTGAAGCTCCTGCACCGGAGTGGGGAATTGTAGATAGTCCTCTAGGAAGGTGACTTTGTACCTTCTTATAGGTTGAGTTATTCACAACAGCAATATTTATTTGCTTCTTGGGTGTATTTAGATTGTCCTTTTTGAGCTTTTTGTGGGTTTTTCTCCACAGAATTGTGTACTCATAAAAGAGGTATCCATATTGCCTCAAAGCCACCAGGTTCTGATGAGCCATACCCACTATCTTCTTTCTTCATTTTGTTCACGGCAATTACTTTGTGCCCATCAAGTGGGAGGCAGTGTGCTGAGGAATACAAGATTCTCCAAGACATACTCCTTTCTCTTGTGGAACTTATGTCTAATGGAGTAGAAAGGCACGCACGCAATTATTTTTAACCCAAGGCGCAGGATGTGCTAAGTGATATAAAAGTGACAAACTAAGGAGTGTGGGAAGACAGCAGGAGACATCAGTTCCAGCTTCCAGGGGTGTCAGATCATGCACCCCAATTCTTGGTTCAGAAATATGATCACTATATGCACCTGAATTTCAGGTTATTAACTATTGCAGGCTAAGAATTTTAGGGCTTTAAAAAATAGTATGATGTGTTTTTTCTTCTTTGTCTAGGGTGTTTGGATCAAAACAGGTGCTCAGCTCTGATGATTCATGTGAAATCACTTCTACTCAAGGTTGACTAAAGTTGAGAATGATGAAAATTTTCCAGTCAAAGCAAAAGTTAGGAAGAAAACCTGGTTAGTTTTCTTATTTTTTGCAGAATCTGAATGGGTTAACTTCTGTAACCTGGGTCATACTCTGAAAAGGACAGGTTTCCCATGGCTGACCTGCAAATACCCAGTGTCGCTGGCTTTCCTAGTCGAAAAGCTAGCCCTTCCTCACATGTCCTTTCAGGGGCAAAGGGGAATCTCTACTAAGAGCTCTCTCCTGCCCAGAATGCAATTTTAGAAAATACAGCTGACTTCTCTGGGAAAAACAAAACCAACCTTGTCTTACTCTGGTCATGGAAACCAACTTGGCACCTCATTATCGCCTTGTTAGCAAGAACAGGCTGCATGATGGACAAACCTGGGAGGAAGAGTTGGCCCAGTGTGGCCAGGGTTTTCAGTTAAGCTTAATTGCTCTTCTAAAGCTCAGCTACTTAATATTACACAAGTCGAAATTTATCGTCAGACTCTTGATCATCCATCCTCCTCTTCCTTCCGTATTCGTGCCTACATAGATATCGGTGCCTCCCCATTCTGCTGCTGTTGAATTTGTGGTGGGTCACCAAAGGGCCCCCAAGGCTTGTTTGCAACCAGCTCGACTCCCCAAAGGAGAACAGGGCTGTAACTACCTTTAGCTTTGAGCGCCCTCTCCCCCCATATTTTAAAATGCAGCTAGCTGGTGCTGCCCTTGGAGCATAGCAGAGCTGCTGGCTGGGGAAGGTGGTGCCTTTTTAACATCTTATAGGCAATTTTTGATTTTTCATACAAATGGGAAAGAATAACAAAGGTATTTTATCTGGCTCTCAAATGTGCTTTGTACTTACATTTAAATGTGGGTGTGCCTGACGTTCTGGGAACTCCCTGCCAACAAGACAGTGTGGCAGCTTATGTCACTTGCCCTTTTCCTCCTCACCTGAGCTAGTCCCCCACCTAAGTGTCCAACAACAGATGAACAGATCTCCTTTTTGTTTCATTATCGTTGGATTTTTACTGTACAGAACCTGTGACAGTAGAGACTAAGGTGTCCCAGTTATGCAATGTCTACCCTGTGCTGCCTAAGCATGCTTATTGTACAGCATGCATTGTCCATGGCAACCCCAATTTCCAATTTTCCAGTCCCCTTCTCCCCATTCAGATGTCCTAGAATTCCAGTTTATCAACATCCTGAACATATTTCCTGATGACACCCACTTTTCAGAGGGGAATCTAAAACCTGGAAAATATGGTCTTAACCAAAGATTCCCTGCCTGCCTGTGGTAACCACATATCCCAGACGTTCTGGGAAAGTCTTTCCAGTTTCCAGATCATGCACACTGATTTTTGGTCCAGAAACCACTATAACCAACCAATATAGGTCACATGAAAGACACATGTCAGACAGACACCCTTTGTGCAGTAACATTCGGTGACAGTCTACTGTTGCCCACTACTTCAAATTCAGATTTTTTTACTTGTAATTTTTTGGTTATTCCTTATGCTAGTTGAGTTTGAGAGCTCAGTTGAAGGGAACTGTGATACTGTGAGATTTGGTCTTCATCAGGTTTCCTAGCATACAACTCCAAAAGTCTTTGGAATCACATAAATATCTTTTTGTATGCTAATGAGTTGACAAATGTCTGGCAGCCCCTTAGGTATCGTTAGGATGGGATCTGGTTACTGGAAAGACCACGGCAGCATGGAAGGATTGGGACTTTCAGCCCCACCCCCAACCTCAGGGAAGGTGAATGCCGCTGAAGGTAGAGTTAATCACCAATGGCCAATGATTTAATCAATTATGCCTGTGCAATGAAACCTCCATAAAAACTCAGAAAGGACTGGGACATGTGGAGGTTCCTGGAGAGGCGGGTGCTTGAGAGGTCGTGGGAGTTCTGCACCCCTTCCCACACACTTTGCCCCGTGCACCTCTTCCATCTGGTATTCACTGGCATCCTTTGTCATTTATCCTTTCTAATAAACCAGTAAAACCAAGCAAGTCCCTGAGTTCTGGGAGCCTCTTTAGCAAGTTAGTCTAACTCCGATTTACAGCCAGTTGGTCAGAAGTACAAGTAAAACAACCTGGGGCTTGTGATTGACATCCAAAGTGGGGGACAGTCTTGTGGGGCTGAGCCATCAACCTGTGGGGTCTGACACTTTCTCCAGGTAGTGTCAGAATTGAACTGGAGGACACCCAGCTGGGGTCCACAGCAGAACTGGTTGCTTGCTTGGTGTGTGGAGAAAACCTCCCACACATCTAGTGTCAGAAATGATTCGTGTTGTGAGAGTATAGGAGATGCTGAATTTGTTTGTGCCTGTATTCAGACAGGAAGACAATTCATGTTGCTTTTGGATGTGAAATGAGGACAAGGATGAAATAGTGTTTGGCACAAATGTAAACACGATCCACTCTGTAGGCAATTGTGAAGCCTGCCTTTTTCACTTAACATTAGAGCATATAGATTTTCTCATGTCATTAAAGTGGTTTTGTTTTTGTTTTTTGTAACAGAGACTTTGGCAAATTCAAGATAATGTTTACCATTGGCTATGATGGGGAAGGGTGAGGTGGGGAAAGCAGGTAACCAAGGGAGATTTATCGTGTTGGAATGTTCTCTGTCTTAAACTTGGTGCTGGGTACTCTTTTTTGAATGTCCTAAATGTTACATAATAAAGTAGAAATGTAAACACCAAGTTTAATGATTACTTAATATTTTATTATGTTGGTGTACCATAATTTCCTCAGTTCAAATCCCATCTCCCTATTGTTGGATATTTGTAATTTTCAACTTTGGACTCTTAAATAATATAGTATTAAGCATCTTTGGGTATCAAATTTTATCTTCATTTGAGCTCCTTTTCTCAGTTTAGATTTATATAATTGAATGCCAGGGTCAAAGAATATGTCTATAATAAATGCATTTTGTTAGACTATCTTTTAACAAAGCTATATGCGTTGATTATCACTGACATTGTGCCTATTCTACTCTCTCTCCAACACAGTGTCATTTTTTAAAAATTGCTATTTTGCTAGACGAATATTTATTTCGAATGGTTTTAGTTTATGTTTCTACTTGCCAGTGAAATTGAACGTTCTGTCATATAATTTTTCCATTGGAGTTTTTTTCAAATGAGTATGTGTGAGCACAGGTTTTTGCAGATTCACTTGTATGTGGGACCTGTGTGGGAAGGTCTTGTTTATGTGGGGGCGGGGACCACAGATAACAAACAACAGCCCCTTGCCCCCCTCACTGAAAACGAGCTGTGCATCTAGACCTCTGTCTTCCTGCAGTGCCGCCAAGCTCCTGGACAAGAACCCGTTCTCGGTCAGTAACCCGAACCCTCTGCTTCCTTCACCTGCCAGTCTCCAACTGGCTCAACTGCAGGCCCAGCTCACCCTCCACCGGCTGAAGCTGGCACAGACAGCAGTCACCAACAACACTGCGGCCGCCACAGTCCTGAACCAAGTCCTCTCCAAAGTGGCCATGTCCCAGCCTCTCTTCAATCAACTGAGGCATCCGTCTGTGATCAACGCCCCCCACGGCCATGCTGGGGTGCCCCAACATGCTGCAACCATACCCAGTACCCGGTTTCCCTCTAATGCAATTGCCTTTTCACCCCCCAGCCAGACACGAGGTCCTGGACCCTCCATGAACCTTCCCAACCAGCCCCCCAATGCCATGGTGATGCATCCTTTCACTGGGGTAATGCCTCAGACCCCTGGCCAGCCAGCAGTCATCTTGGGCATTGGCAAGACTGGGCCTGCTCCAGCTACAACAGGATTCTATGAGTATGGCAAAGCCAGCTCTGGCCAGACATATGGCCCTGAAACAGATGGTCAGCCCGGCTTCCTGGCAGCCTCGGCCTCAACCTCGGGCAGCATGACCTATGAAGGGCACTACAGTCACACAGGGCAGGATGGTCAAGCTGCCTTTTCCAAAGATTTTTACGGACCCAACTCCCAAGGTTCACATGTGGCTGGCGGATTTCCAGCTGAACAGGCTGGGGGCCTGAAAAGCGAGGTCGGGCCACTGCTGCAGGGCACAAACAGCCAATGGGAGAGCCCCCATGGATTCTCTGGCCAAAGCAAGCCTGATCTCACAGCAGGTCCCATGTGGCCTCCACCCCCCAACCAGCCCTATGAGCTGTATGACCCCGAGGAACCAACCTCAGACAGGACACCTCCTTCCTTCGGGGGTCGGCTTAACAATAGCAAACAGGGTTTTATCGGTGCTGGGCGGAGGGCCAAGGAGGAACAAGCGTTGCTCTCTGTGCGGCCCCTGCAGGCTCACGAGCTGAACGACTTTCACGGTGTGGCCCCCCTCCACTTGCCACATATCTGTAGCATCTGTGACAAGAAGGTGTTTGATTTGAAGGTAAGTTGTCCAAGACAGGCTGGGAGCCACAGCTAGAAGCCTGGGCAGGCCTTTCCCCACGACCCAACTCACGCTGCCAGTGGGCAAGGAACTCTTGCATTGGGGTAACAGAATTTTGCCATCAGTATTCTTGACTAAAATCATAGGTATTAGGACCCAAAGGAATTTCAGAAATGTATCAGGACCAGTCCCTTGCTTGAAGGTGAGTCAGAAATTCTTACACACTTTTTATAGATGAGAAAGCTGAGACTGAGTAGGGGAGCAAAGGACCCCATCTGGGTTGCTGAGAAGGGGCTCAGGAACTCGAGTTTCCTGCCCTCTTATGGAGCGCTTCTCCCCTGTGGTATACCTAGAAGCTACTGCCCCTTGAGTACCCATACTGTAGTGAGTTAGAAAGGAAATAAACCAGAATTTTGAATTAGGGGAAATAGGTTAATTCCCCCTTGGAACCGAGACAAATTATTATAGAGAGCCTCAGGTTCCTCATCAGCAAAGTGGAGATAGAGCCTCATGACACCTTCCCGGTGGTTGGAAAATGCCTTGAGTTGCTGCACACAGAGGTGTATGATAGTATAATTTCCCCCAAAAAAATGTATTGCAGGTGCAGTGAAATATTTTGAAGCAACAAAAATTATAACAATTACCATATATTAAACCCTTTCTGTGTGCCAACAGTAACTCTTATGAGGCAGATATTATTATGATTTTCATTTTACAGATGAGAAAACTGAGGCCCAGAGAGATGAAATGACTTTCTCAGCCCCTTCCCCCTGCCACCTCCCCAGCTTAAAAGTGGCAGAGTGGAGATTCAAATGTGGGCCTGACCCTTCCAGAACCTGCACCATTTAAGCACTGAGCTGCCCCGCCTCCCATCCCTTATCCTGTCCAAAAGCATAATAATGTCCTTGCAGAGTGTGAGTGACACTGCAGCATGTCATTCACCTCTATTTGGGTCACATCATCCAAATGCATCCCTGTGACCCAGATGGGACATGCCCTCTGACCTCCAGTCTTGGGAGGGGGCTAGCTGACACTGGGAGGTGCTCAAGGATTTTGTCTCTCATGAACCTTTTCTAAGGCTTTGTAAATCACTGTGAGTCTACCTGCCAGATTCTCCCAACTGGATATGAAATAGATGGGGTCTTCCTGGGGGAAAGGAGAAGGGGTGGGAGGTGGGAGGTAGGTTGTGGGTGCAAGGGTCCATTGAGAGGGGTAGAGGGAATCCAACTTGTGAGTCCGGGCTCCTGTTCAAGATGGGCATGAGATGGGTGGATGAGGAGCCGATGGAGCAAAGGCTGGATGGGGAGGCAGGAACAATGGGAGGAGCCTGGGAGGGAGAGCAGGAGGGTGGGGGATGTGTCCGCAGGGGTGGTCTAGCCTCTGGGAGCTCTGTGCTCCCTGCCTGGCCAGTGACTCTGTGCTCATCCTTTGCCTTCCCATGGACTCAGTTCTACTTTGGTCACTTTTTTTTCTTTCTGACCTAGGACTGGGAGCTGCATGTGAAAGGCAAGCTGCACGCTCAGAAATGCCTGGTCTTCTCTGAAAAGTAAGTGCAGTTCAGGAGGACAGGCTCATGCATCGGCTCAACACATATTCACTGAGCATTTACTGTGTGTCATACGCTGTTTTGAGTCCTGGGGCAATAGCAGAGACCAGAACAGGCAAAGTTCCTGCCCTCAAGGAACTTATGCTTCACAGGGGCCAGAGAGATGATAAACAAAATGAACAAGAAAGTTACAGCATCCCTGGTGGTAAATGCTAAGCAGAAAACACCGGGTAGAGGCGGGAAGTATGTGTGCGCACGTGTGGAGGCGGGAAGTGTGTGTGCGCGCGTGTGGAGGCGGGAAGTGTGTGTGCGCGCGTGTGGAGGTGGGAAGTGTGTGTGTGCGCGCGTGTGGAGGCGGGAAGTGTGTGTGCGCGCGCGTGTGCCTCCCTTTTCTGGCTTTCATATTTTTTCATTGTAGTCAAGTTCACATAGGACTTACTATTTTAAATACTTTGAAGTATACAATTCAGTGGCATTTAGCACATTCACAAGATTGTGCAAATGTTACCACTCTCTAGTTCCAGAATATTTTCATTACTCCAAAAGGAAACCTCATACCCATTAAGCAATCACTCCCTATTCTCTCTAAGCCAGCCCCTGCAACCACCAATCTGCTTTCTGTCTCTATGGATTTGCCTGTTCTGTACATTTCTGTAAATGGAATCATATAATATGTGGCCTTTTGTGACTGGCTTTTTTTTTTTACTTAGCATAATATTTTCAAGGTATATCCATCCATGTTGTAATATATACAACCTTTCTATGGCTGAACAATATTCTATTACATGTATTATCACATTCTTGTTTATCTATTCATCTTTTGATGGACATTTGGATTGTTTCCACCTTTTGACTATTGTGAATAGTGCTGCTAGGAGCATTTGGGTATAGTTTTTGTTTTAACACCTGTTTTCAACTATTTGGGGGTCTATACCTAGGAGTGGAATTTCTGGGTCACATGCTAATTCTTTGTTTAACTTATTGGGGAGCCGGTTTCCCTTTCTCGCCCTCTCCAGTGCTGGCATCCGGTGTATACTTGGTTCGGCAGAGGGAACATTGTGTGCTTCTCCTAACAGCACAGCTGTTTATAGCCCTGCTGGGAATGAAGGTGAGCGAGGCCCTACAGGTCAGCAGCTTGAAGCAGAAATGGGCTTCCCACAGGCACATTATGTCCCATCTTCAATAACCAGGACTTCCCTGATGTCCCCTTCTTATGCATATAGAAAGCAAACAGATCCCAAGACACTAAAATGCACTGGGCCTGCTGTCTGGAGTCATCAGTATTCTCTGAGATACTTTAGGCATAAAGCTTTGCTGATTATCAGCATGTCCAGAGGTATAGTCATGTCAATCACTAATAATATGTGAAGGGGAAAGGTTCGGTTTTCTATGCCTGCTTATGTCCTAATAATGACTTTTGATGTTAAGTTCTGGGTTTTCATCGAGTTTGTGTAATTCGTCGTTTAGATTATGCCTCAAATCTTGGAACATCATACGTGCCCATTCCAGCAAGGTCATTTGCTCAGTCAAGCCCCACATTTCCTTTGGCTTCTGCGGGGACAACTGTGAGTACAGAAACATTTTCTCCAGAAATTAATGAAAATGATTATTAGTTTATTTATTTGTTTGTTTATTTATTTGAGACAGCCAGGCTGGAATGTCGTGGTGCAATAATATGTCACTGCAGCCTTGAACTCCTGTCCCCAAGTGATCTTCCTGCTTCGGTCACCCAAAGTGCTGGAATTACAGGTGGCCAAAGTGCTAGGATTACAGGTGTGAGCCACCATGCCCTGCCTCAAATACCTCTCTGTGTGCTGGTCACCCTGAAATGCTTGTTGCTTTCCCCAGCACTGTGTTCTTCATGCTCAGTATGCACCTGACATGCCACAGACTGGGAGGATGTTAACATCTTTTTCACTTAAAGAATAGAGAGTTGGCTGGCTTTTGAGGTCTAGACTCATTTATACCTTGTACCCTTCAATTTACCACTCTGGGAATCACACTCTCTAGTTTCCAAGATGATATCACCACTAGTGAGGTGAGCATGTGACTCAGGCAGCCCGGGAGATCATCATACTTGCTGGCCATAGATTGGTTCATGAATGGTGTGTACCTGTAGTCCCAGCTACTTGGGAGCCTGAGGCAGGAGAATCACTTGAACCTGGGAGGCAGAGGTTGCAGTGAGCCGAGATCATGCCACTGCACTCCAGCCCAGGTGACAGCGGGACTCCGTCTCAAAACAAACAAACAAAAAACCATTTTCTCCATTGTCATTGTTATCCTCAAGCATTTGTATGGGCCTAGAGGTGCTGATCTGGCTTTGTGTCATTCAGAAAAACATCCCCAGACAGAAGTTAAGAGCTGTTTAATCCAGTTCATCTAGTATGGAAACACATGACTTAAGAAGCTGACATAAATCCTTAAAATTGAAGGCATTCCTGGACTTTCTAGCATTCAGCGCTGGCTTAGAAAAAAATAAGTTTGAGCTTTTTATGTTTTTTTTAAGACTATTTGATATTTTATTGAAGTGGGTTATTTCCTAGGAGAAGGTAATTTTGAAGCTCAAACCAGAAAACGTGTGAAAATAAGGACTATGCGCTGAGCATTTGTTGGCCCCTTGAGGAACCAGTTGGTGCTGTATAATGTTTTTGTTTGTTCGTTTTTAGTTTTGCTGTCTCTACAATACACACTTTAGTCCTCCAAAGCTCCTAAGCTTCGTCTCTCCTTTTTCACCAATGGTGACAGCTCCTCTTCTCTCTGGGGTTTCAGTTGTTTTGTGCCACCACCCTACCCACCATCTGACTTCTCTTCTTCTTCCCTGGGCAGGAGAAAGGGGAGTGGGAGGAAAGCTGACTGTAAAACAAATGTGTTTGTCTGAACCCTCTGGAGGGCACCTGTTTGTATGCCTTAGCCTGTGCCTGTGTTTTTGTGGTGTGAGTTGCTGCAGCCTTTCTCTCTTGTCCTGCGAGTGAACACAAACTCACAAGAGCGTGTCTCCACGTGCTGTCCCTTCTATGTGTTGGCATGCAAAACATCAGGCCAGTAAGCCATGAAGTGCAGCTCTCAGGCTCTGGGGAGTGAGTAAGTGGAAAAGCAAGGTGGTTCGTGATGAGATGTGAGGCCTGCCTGAGCCCAGGCTTCTGTTTATTCGTGTGCATTGATCTGTAATGTTGAATAGGAGAAGGGCTTTGAGAGAGTCCCTGTCTAGAAGCCCACATTTTGGTGAAAGAGAATTTTGTGGTTTCCTTCTTTGCACTCTGCTCACTCAGAGCCACGCCCAGGTCAATGGCAGCTTCGGGTCAGTCCCAGGAGCCTGCAATGGCTAGATTCAGTGAGGCCTGTCCTCTGAGGTCAGATTCCTGGTGACATGACCTCTTGTCCTGATGGAGGTGTGGGCCATGGAGGAACTTCTGTGCTCACAACCCTGCCCTGAGACCCCACTCCAGGCACTGAAGGGGAGGGACTGTGACCACGATGGGGGAGGCTGGATTGGGTGTCTGGTGGGCAGGGGCCAGGGCTTGTAAATTGACTCCAACCTGGGATATGGGTACGGGGAGGAGACAGCATCAACTGAGCCCCTCTGTAAACCGGGGTGGATAGGGAGAGAAGTGACACAGGCAGGACATTCTGCAGTCTGTCCCAGGCCTCTTCCCCACGCTCCAGTGCTGCCCATTGAGCCAGAGACCCTTTCCTATGGACTTGGCTCTAGGGACCTAAGTTCAAGTCCTACTTCTGGAGCCACTTGCTGTGTGTCTCCAGGCAAGTCACGTTACTTCTCCGAGGCTCTGTTTCCTTAAGTGGGAACAATAATGCCTTCGGAAGATAAGTAAACAACTGGATTTTCATCCAGCTTGTGTAATTTATTGTTTTGATTATTCCTCGAATCTCAGAACATCCCATGCAGCCCTGCAGCCCAGGCTTCTGGTTCAGTGGCCAGCACCAGACAGTGGGAGCAAGGCTTGGCATAGACCCAGTATTGTCTTGCCCTTGTGAAGATCAAATGAGATAATATAAGGGACAATGATTTGGGAACTGTCAAGTACATATGAAGTAACCATGGCTGTTGTTGAGTAACGAGCGCTTTTAACCCATTTTGGCTGTGAAGAGTGGAGGGGAACCCACCCTGTCTAAGGCTGGCTCTGTCTGCTGGCCACAGGATTTTGTCCAAGTCTTGGTATCAGTGTTCCCCTTATACAAATCTGTCTAGTAATACCCAGGGTCACCCTTGCTCCACCTTAGAGATGTTTTGAGGTTCCCATGAATGTATTTTTAAATTATGCACCAGTGGGCAAGCACAAGCAATCTGATGATTTGTGTGTTGATTCTAATTAATTCCTAGGAGCTCTGAGTGCAACTTCCTCCAAACGCCTAGAGATGGGGAGTTTATCTGACTTGAGCCTGGTGAGAAGCAACACAAGAAACATTTTGCTAGGAGCTAGGAGGTGACAGAGACCTAGCGGACAGCTCTCTGCTAGAGCTAGGAGGGGACAGAGAGCTAACATTTTGGGAGCTAGGAGGGGACAGAGAGCCCCAGACATTGTAGGATGATAATAACAACAATAGCCAACATTTATGTAGTGCTCAATATGTTCTTAGCATTTTTGTTTTGTATTAGCTCATTTAATCCTCTAGACAACCCTGTGAGGTGAATACTATTATTATCCTTATTGTACAGTTGGGAAACTGAGGCCTAGAGAAGCTGAGTACCTTATCTAAGGCCACATAGCTGGTAATTGGAGGTGGTGGGATTTAAACCTAGGCAGCCTAGCTCTGGAAGTCTTATTTGAAACCACTAAGCCCTGCAGCCTCTCTGCAAGGATCTGAGGGGTCTCTTCCTTGCTGTGATCCTTCTCTTTAGTAAGCGCCTCTCACCTCCTCCTCCCCCCGCCCCACAAGCCGCTTGGGAGGTTCCGAGGCTGCGTTGGAGGTGACAGGGACTTCTCTGGCCTTGGCCACTCAAGGATCAACCTGAAGAGGCCAGCCACACCTGGTATCCACATTCTTCTGCACTCTGACAGCATCTGCCAAGATGAACTCAGATGTTTGGAGGCTTTTTCTACAGACCCTGTGGAAGGGGAGAATCAGCATTTGTCTGGTTTTATCATTATAACTTTTGTGACATCTTGCTGGTCACATGAGCCTCCCCAAGGCTACCTGAGGGACAAGGACAAAGCCTGCCCCAGCCAATCCCTACATTGTCAGTGGCTTGATGTTCATTCACATCCTTCTGTCAGATGCTGGTCCCCCGGTTTGCCATTGCCAGCAAATAGAATTGAATGCAGGTGTATCTGCCTTGAGGAAAACCTGAAATGCAAGAACATTGACATTTGAAGACAAGCTCAGAAATGGATAAATGATTAATCCACTCTTGAAAAATACTTTGCAAGGCTCCTTTAAGTAGCAGGAGAGTCTCTCAGAGAAACTATTGATTTTCTTTCTGCCTACAAACACCGACCTCCAAAGATATTACCTCAAAGATAAGGGGTGATTACTCTGTTGCCAAAGGATATTTTTCCAGGTTCCAATGAGTGCCCAGTGAGTTGTTTTTGCATATACATTTCTATTGTTTTTCTGCTTACAAAACTTATGCTTATTGTGAAAATGCAAACAGAAAAGAAATAATGAGGGGAATGAAATTCCCCGGTTATCTCCCTTTCAGCCCCCATAGAGATCCCATTTTCCTCCACAAGTGAGGTCTGGTCCTGTGCCAGCACTTTTTATGTCTGATTCCATTTACATACATCTTTTCAGAAACACATTTTGTTGAGTGAAACCAGGAACAGCCAGGACCCCGCCACTATCTGATCAGATCGCTAATGTCTGTGGAGCGAAGAGCAGTTACTGCCTCTAAAGCTCCCTGTTTTTAAGCAAGAGAAAATCAAAGTGACACGGAGCTCTGGAAATGAGCCTTCAGAATATATCCGAACTGCCACAAAATCTAAAAGGACCGCAAGGACCATCTGCCCCTGCCACCAAGCCCTTCTGGGGACAGACTTGGCTGCATTTAAACTTCTCCCACCTCTGTTGGAGTCTGAGTGTTTCATTGCCTTGTTTGTTTGTTTATTTTTGTTTGGGTTTTTTTCTCATTTTCTTTTCTTTTCCTTTTTATTGTTATTTATATATGTATTTATTTATTGAGATAGGGTCTCGCCGTGTCACCCAGGCTGGAGTGCAGTGGCGTGATCACGGCTTACTGCAACCTCCACCTCCTGGCCTCGAGTGATCCTCCTACTTTAGCCTCCAAGTAACTGGAACTACAGGCATGCGCCACCAGGCTCAGCTAATTTTTGAAGAGACAGGGTGTCGCCATGTTGCCCAGGCTGGCGTGTTTAGTTTTGACAGAGATGGGACACTGCACTGACAGTTGTATGCTGTGTTTGCTAGTGGTGGGGTGATTTGTGTCTGTCCCCCGCCCCTCCCATCCCACCCCAGGGTCCCCAGAGATGGGTGTTCACTTTCACTTAAGCTTCTGCCCTTTGAGGCCAGGCACTTTCCCCTTGGCTGCCTGAATTGACATAAACAGTAATCAGGTTTCTGGAAGGGGCCTCGGGGCCTTCTCAGCCTGTTAATAGTTTTCTTGTGCCTGCCCGAGGTGCACTTTCTCTGTGACCGTCCCTGTAAAGCCACCCTGCGGTTTTCACAGCCACTTTGGAGTTTATTTAGTGCCACTGTCACACATGGGCCACCCTGACCTGGGATGGTACACCGTGTTTTTATTATTTCTTTCTCGCCAAGACCCTGCACATTGGGGAACTTGTATAAATAAGGAAATGGAGGCTCAGGAAAGTAGAAATGTCTGTGGAAGGCCAGAGGTGTAAGTCACAGGCTGCACCCCAGATTACTTTCTGTTTCTAGAGCATGCATCTGTCTGCCCTGGCCCTCTGAACACATGGCTCAGAGCACTCTGGTCTCCTGACTTCTTTGAGCATGAGGACTAGTAATTGATGTGGCGTATGCTACCAGCCCCCTCAGCCACCATTCCAGCTCTGTCATTGCTCCTGTCCCTCCAGCAGGGGCCACCTTGTGCTTTTTCAAAGAGAACAAAGATGAGGAGACAGGAGCCCTGGGTAGGTTTTGCTTCGGAATTTGTTCTTTTTACAAATCTTACTTTTTCTTGTTGGAAAAGCAGTATGAACATTGTATAAACAATCTTTAACAGTAACAGAAATACAAAAGTCAACTTTGCAGAGAAAACCGAAGCTAAATGCTTTTATTATAACTATATATCTCTCTAGCTAGTGTATGTGTACATGTTTCATTAGTAAAAGTAATTTTTTGGGCACAAATCAGATAATGTCATATAATCTGTTTTTTTTTTTCACTTAACATAAGCTTTCAATACATATTTAAATTGATTTCTAGACATCTTTCCACATCAGAACATAAATAGTTCCTATTTTATTTTTTAACTTCACTTTTGTATTTACCTTAATTTGTCAAGTCTGCAATTGATAGGTTTTTCCAGTGACATCTGAGTTTTAATCACAAATCTGCCACCGTTTAATTGACCACAGATTAAGATCCTTAACTTCTCTCAGGTTTCAGTGTCCTCATATACACCGTGGACCAGATGACCTCCCGATTTTAACGTTTTGTGACTCTACAGTTTCCAGGGATGTTAAAGTTGCTAAACAGGTGAATCGTCCAAGATCCATAGGCAATCCTGTGGATTTACCAGTAAAAGTTAATTCACTCTAAGTCAAAGCTAATATGCTCTATAAAATATTTGAAAGTATTAGTAAAGGCAATGTCTACCCTCCAAGTTAAGCCAAGATCCATAGCTATGGAATTCACAGCCATTTGCTATCTGCATAATAGGTTCAAAATCAACATCTTGCTCTCTGCATAACAGGTAATAAATCAACATCATGAGAGATAAATATTTGCCATGTCTGTTCTTAGGCATGTTTAGAACAAAACCAGCAGAGGCCCACAGACTCTGTGCCAGATAAAATTAGGTCACATCTAAGAGAGATCAGGCTGGAGCACAGAAGTCGTTTACTGAAGATGGAATCTACACTTCGCAGCTCTAGGAAGCAGTCTGAGAGACCTCTCACCCTGCAGGCCTGTTGCCGTAAGCCATATTTTTATTGCAACTCTAAGTTATTTGAAGTTGGGCCTCTTATTTGAACTCATCTGTGAAGCCTGTTTCTACCTGCACCAAGGGGAAATGAAAGGTCTCAGAATCTTCATAGACAAGTCTGTTTGCTGCTTTTGCATTTCTCCCCAGCTATAAAAGAGTTGAGGGTCAGTTGAGAGGTCTGGGGCCCAGCCGTATGAACCATCAGGAGCACCATCTGGTTTTAAAGGTGCAGCCCCAGCTTGTGAAAATGCACAGCCCAGGCCCCTGATCCCATGTGGGGGTACTCAAGGTCAGTGCTGGCTTGCAGGCAAGCTGAAGCCTCCCTGAGGCTGCAAAAGGATGATTGTCCCTTTAGCTTGGTAATTAGGGCTTTGGTCACTCCCCTGCAACTTAGCTGTCTTAGAGATGTGACCTCTGCTAGAAAGTTTTCAATGCACCTGTCTTATGGGTGGCTCCTGGGCGCTCAGCAGACAGAGCCCAGCAACACCTTGACCTGCCCTTCTCCCTACAGTATGTCTTTTAAAATTTATTTTTGATAACTTTTAATATATTTCAAACTTACAGAAAAGTTACAAAAAAGGTATAAGGAACTCCCATATAACTTTTGTCCAGATTAACTTCACTCCTCCTTTATATTTAGCCCCATTTGCTTTGTCATTTTCTCTGTATCTTCCTCTATCTATCCATCCATCTATATCTATCTATCCATCCTCTGATCAGCTATGCATTTTCCCCTAAATCATTATTTTTAGAGTAGGTTGGTGACATTGTATCTCTTCGCTTCTTTTTAAGCTTGAATTTCCTAAGAATACAGACCTTGTCTTACATAATCACACCAATATTTTTCCCAATCCAGAATCATTGTGACATATCCTTTAACTGTTGAGGGGAGGAAGGAGATAAACATTATTTATGGGAGCCTACATAATGCCAGGTATTGCAGCAAAGCACCATACATTCACGGTGGCATTTCATCTTCCCAGCAGTCCTGTGGAATCTGTTTTTATCACCCCTGTTTTACAGACAAGCCAACTCGGGCATGGAGAAATTCAGTACAGACTCAGGTCTGTCTGATTCTCCCACTTCCCTGACTCTGGTACTTGGTGACTATAAAACTCACACTTGACGTGAGTCTGTTCTCAGAGAGGCCCCAGGCCCAGGTGTCTGTAGTTCATTTGTGTATCATCTCAACTCTTTCTAGCCACTGTGGCAGCACAATTATTCAGGGAGCTGCAGGGTTCATAAACAAGGTGCTCACTGCTTGGAGCTTATCTTCAGTCCTATAAAGATGAGACCACTACTAACGCAGACAAACATGTCTGAAAGATGAACATGCTTGGAAATGGATGCATGGTTAAACAGCCGATTACATGGAGAGAGAGGACAAACATTACATTCATTGGGACAGGGAGTGGGAAAGACATGGGTTTCCTGTTTATGCTGAGCACATTTGGAGAAAGCTATCATTATCCTGGTTCTTGGGGTTTAGCTTGCCAAGGCGTCTGGGAGGAGTAGAATTTTAGAACTTAGAGCCACATAAGCATATATATTTTTTACATCTGGAAAGGACTTTAGACCTACAGGTCACCTCCCTCATTCCAGACATGGGGAAACTAAGGCTCAGAAAAGGAAACTAGTTTGTCTCTGTCATGCACCTAATCAGTGGCTGAGCTGGGGATTGAACCCAGATCCTCTGTTTTCTAGCAGGATGTTCTTTCCACTGGAAAGTTCCAAGCTTTTTATAGCTCAAGTCCCCTTTCATTATTTACTTCCACCCCCAGCAGCCACTGTCCCACATTTTCAGATTTGGAAAGATTTTGTCTGCCAAAGTACTTGTATTAATAAGTAACTAACTAGTGACCCATTTTTATTAATCAAAGACAGAGACACACCAATTAGACTTTCTGATTAGCCTAAGAGCTAACCAGTGTTAAAAGACAAATTTTAAATGAATTACATTTAACAGAGTTTAATTTAATTGGGCAGCCCTCAGAACCAGAAGAGGTTCAGAGAGCTCCTCTGCACCACGTGGGCAGGCAGCATTTATGGGCAGAAAACTGAAGCGAGGTACAGAAACAGCTTGATTGGTTACAGCTCCGTATTTGCCTAATTTGAACATGGTCTGATCAGTCGGCTGCCTGTGATTAACTGAAGTTTGGCTGCTGTGATTGGCTGAGACTCAGCTCTTTGTTACAAAAGTACACTACTTCAGGCTTTCACCTAGTTGATGTGCTAAACTGCAGTTCCTTACATAAGAACTCAAAGTATGGAGGCATCCTCAGGCCTAATTGAATTTAACACCAGATTACCATATCGATAAAGAAACTCAAAGTATGACCTCAACTCGCATTTTTCAATGTCAAAAATAATGTTTAGCCCCCTGCTTCCTGTAGTATTATTACCTTCGAAGACCTTTAAAGGCTTATAAGAGAGCCCAGGTTGAGAATTACTGCACAGCATGGTGATGCTTGCTCAAGGGCACTCAGGATTGCCAGTGCCTCTGATGTACAAACTATACTTTTGATGTACCACTCAGGGACCTCACTCCCCCTGTTTCCCTTCTCACTTTCCTCCCTACCTCCCTCCCTTTTTCCCTCATCATTCAGATCTCCCACAGGGCATAGGGCAAATATGCCCTGTGGCATATAGCAATGTTTATGTGAAGTGTAATGAGAGTAGAATAGAGTGATAATACTTACTATTCTACATCTCGTATGAATCATAGATGGTTTTGAACCTAAATGGACTTTAACAACAACCAAAAGATATTTCAGATCAATGGCAGAAAAGAACTTGATGAAGCATCCTAAATAAAATATTGACAAAAGAATAGAACACATAAAAATTAATTTATCTTTCTAACTGGATAGGATTTACCACATGCCCTGAAGCCAGACACCACACAAAAGCAAACTATTAACCCAGAGATTCTCAAGATTTTCATTTCATGGCTCACTTAGAAAATAATCTGCTGAAGTAAATGGTTTAACTGAAGAAGCCGTTCATGGTTACTGGAGGAACTTGGCCTTCAGCCTGAGGGATCAATATCTTGGCACTCCCATAACCATTTGCAGTTGATGTAGCTCATAATTGGAAAGCTCCAAATCACTATTATCTGGAAGAATCTAAAAATCTCATTCGTATCTTAATAAATGACGACAAGGGAATTGGTAAAATCCGGCTCCTATTTCTGATTAAAATCTTGGAAGAGAAGGAACTCCGATGTCTTTTTAAAATTTGAGTGGAAATTTTAATTGCGGCCCATTCACTTTAGTGCCTTTGGGAACGACATCTACAGCATGAATACTTCTCTCTGGTGACCGGCAGCCGCGAGGTTGTTTTTTCTACTACCCAGCAGCCGCAGTTGCTGTGCTGTGTTCCAATAAAAGCCTCTCGAGTTGTCCTTTCAGTCTGGAGGAGACAATGAGAGAGGCACTGGCCCTCATGCCTGTTCACTAGGCAACTGGATGGGCCAGGAGCAGGATAGGCCCGGAACTGCCTTGGGTGTCTGCTCCGTTGTCCAAGCACGCATTAGCACAGGCCAAGCACAGCAAAGTCACATGGGGCAGAAACGTGCCTCGCTAAGAGGAGACCAGGCAGAGCGCCCAGCCTCAGCCCTCCTTGTGATAAGCTCAGAGGACCAGCTACTCTGCCCTGCTTGAAAGCTCAGCTGTGTCTGCATCTTTATGTGAACACTCACACTAATGGGAGGCAAAGATTCTGCTTCTTAATAGCACTCCTCCTTTCATCTCTGCAGAAGGGTTCAGTCCTCACTAGCCAGGCTCAGACTCAAAGTCTCCTAGCTGATGGAGAGTGCATTTGCACTTTAGGGAGATGAGGAGCTGCTCTGGGAGCTGCCTGAATCCTTGCTCCCCTTTGGGAAAGTGCTTGACCTCTGGACATTGCAGAGTGGGAGGTCGGAAAGAGGCACTTGGGCTTCTACAATTCAGGGCTGAACCATAAAAGGAAATTCTTATGGACTGTAATTGTTTTCAGCTCAAATGAGACAAATGAGGGCTTTTCATGGTAGAATTACCCAAGTATTAGCCCTTGTTAGGGATGATATCTTAGACTTTCCCCCTATATTACCTTAGCAGAGTCGGACCCACATCAAATGTAATTAGATGTTGAAGTTCAGTTTAACATAGAAAATTGTGATTATGCAAATGGAGACTATGCTATTAGAATGTGTTTCAGGTTTGGAAAATTATATCCTTCTCTTCCACATTGGGTTGGCTTATGGTTACTAATTCTTGACCCTCCCAGAGACTCTAGGCTGATTAAGGTTTGCACAAAACAGACAGACACACTTCCTCCCTCAAGGAGCTTTGATTAGGGCCAAATGGTGGCTTCCAAACTGTATTCCTTAAAGGTGCCTTTGAGACTGCCAGGTGGGGGTGGCGCCAGGGTGCCAGACCCCAAAGTTTGACCGGAATAGCTCTTTTATTTGTTGAATACATTGGTATAAATCAGTTTTATCTGAAGAAAGGATTCCAAGCTGAAAATATTTTGAAAACCACTGCCCTAAACCACAGGTTGTTGCTGTGAATGTCAATGCATATATATTACATTCTCATAAACTTTTCTGTGTTCTTTTTTCTTTATTGGAATTGTAAGTCAAGCAATATGAGGTATATATGAAGAAGGTTCAGCATGTCTCATCTTACTGCCTTCCTCTGAAGATAACCAGCACTGACAGGTTGATATGTATGCTCCACATCTTTGTCTGTTTGTGCTGACATTCTTTAAGCATTTTTTATTGCAAAAAATTTTAAATATACAGAACAGTAGAGACCAGTATAATTAATCCTTGTATACCCATCACCCAATTCCAGTAATTATCAAAATTTTACAACACTTGCTTCATCTTTTTTCATATATTTTTGTTTTGTTTTCCAAAAATGGCATCATGGTACACATACCCCTTGGTAGCCTGCTTTTAACTTAACAATCTGTCTTAAAAAGTATTCCATATCACCAAGGTGAGAGAATCACTTGAGGTCAGGATTTCGAGACTAGCCTGAGCAATACAGCAAGACCCTGTTTATACAAAAAATAAAAATAAAAAAATTAGCTGGGTGTGATGGCTCAAGCCATCAGTAGTCCCAGCTGTTCGGGAGGGCGAGTCGGGAGGATGGCTTGAGCCTAGGAGTTCAAGGCTGCAGTAAGCTATGATTGTGCCACTGCATTCTAGTCCGAGTGGTCCAGGAAGATTCTGACTTCTTAAAAAAATTATTCTATGTCAGCACATTTACCTCCTTCTTGTCATGGGTTTGTAGTTTTCCATTGTATGATTAAACCATCATTTACTCAAACATTTCCCTATTGTTGGACATTCAGGCTGTTCCCAAAATTTTTTGCCACCTAATAAATTACTGTAATAAATGTTCTTGCACATAAGCCATCACATATTGGGGTGCTATTATTTCTATAGGGTACATTTCTAAGAGGGGAATGGCAGGATCATGGGCTCTGTATACTTTGTTTTATTTAATATTGCTAAAGTGTATTCTCAAAAGTTTATCGATACTCAACCTCCCACTGGCAACATACGGATATGCTCATTTCCTCATATCCTCCACAGCCCTGGTTGTTACTGCTTATAAAAAACATTATTGCCAGGCGCGGGGCTCACGCCTGTAATTCCAGCACTATGGGAGGCCGAGGCAGGCAGATCACGAGGTCAAGAGATCAAGATCATCCTGGCTAACACGGTGAAACCCCGTCTCTACTAAAAATACAAAAAAATTAGCCGGGTCATGGGCGCCTGTAGTCCCAGCTACTGGGGAGGCTGAGGCAGGAGAATGGCGTGAACCCAGGAGGTGGAGCTTGCAGTGAGCTGAGATTGCGCCACTTCACTCTAGCCTGGGCGACAGAGCGAGACTCTGTCTCAAACAAAACAAAACAAAACAAAACAAAAACATTACTGTGACATGGTGGTGGACGCCTGTGGTCCCAGCTACTTGGGAGGCTGAGATGGGAGAATCACCTGAGTCCAGAAGTCAAGGCTGCAGTAAGCCGTGTTTGCACCACTGCCCTCTAGCCTGGGCGATGGGAGTGAGTCCCCGTCTCAAAAAAATATATATATTATGAATCCTTTTGTAAAGAGATAGAATACAATTGATATTTTATGTGTGTCTGTGAATGGATTTTTTCTGCACTAATTTTGTAAATTATAGTTTTACAATCATTGTTTGGGGGAAAGATAGCCATTAGGAATGTCTGGAAGAGAGGGGAAAAGGGAGCCGTCTTCTGAAGACCGCGACTGATCCTTGTTGCTATTAGTTTGCACAGCGGAAAGGGGCTGGCCGCGTGGTGCACATCTGCAATCTCCCTGAAGGAAGCTGCACTGAGAATGACGTCATTAACCTGGGGCTGCCCTTCGGAAAGGTCACTAATTACATCCTCATGAAGTCGACTAATCAGGTAGGTCTGGGTATTTTCACTCCAGTGTAATACCACACATTAGTGAAAGGGAACGATATAATTTTTGAAAGAAGTCATTCTTAACATAAAAAGCTGTTGCATAGCTGGCCTTCTGTTGGCATGGCATAGACGTTTTTGCTGGTGTTGTTTTTTTGTTTCCCCTAGTTTCACTCTATCCTTCTAGTGATGGATACAGGCCTTTGTGAATTGCCTAGAGGTGAGAGGAGGTGCTTTGGAATGAGGTGCTCATTCACATAGAAAGGGTAATTGGCACACCCAAAATAAAAATCTATGGATTTTAATCTCTTCACTGTGTTGTCAACCCCCTGAGCTAATGCTATAGTCTTATCTTCTAAGCCTATCCTATCTTATGACCTGGATTTGGAGCCAGCCAAGAACCTGTGACTAGGTATTTTTCCTGGTCCTTGATGTCAGCAGGAGAGTAGGAGTGTAAGAATGGATGGATGCTTAGTAAATCTAAGGAACTAAGAATCCTTAACCTGTAGGAGTTGACTGAGCCCTTTGGGATGGAGTACCTTTGTCTTCATTTCTAAAGTCAGGTGGGGAGTTTATGCTCCCAACAGTCAAAAATCAGAATATTTTATCTTTTAATGAATATTTTTACTTTATTAATCAGAGGAACAGGAATAGGAAAAATTCTTTTCTTAAAGAAGGCTGAACTTTGGAGACTCATAGCCACATCAGGTCATCAGCTATCTCTCTCCATCAACCTGGCGTGAGACTACTCACTTGTCTCTGTTCCTACTTCTCAGAAATTCTATTTTGGGTAAATGCACAGAATTCAGCTTGTAACATTGATGTAGTGAGAGTCCCTATATTAGTATTATTCCCATTTGACAAGTGAGAGCTAGAGGTGCTAAAATGTTTATCAAGAAAGAGGCACTTAGAAAGCTGGGTGGCAGAATGTGAAATAAAACCCTAAAGAATCTTGACTTCTTAGTCGCCCACGCTAATGTCATAGACTATGACAGCATGGAGAAAAGCCGTGCATCTGAAATTCAGAAATAAATATGAGAGAAGGAAGGGAATGAGCTTATTTAGACCATTTAGTTTAAGGAAACGAGAGAGTTAGGGGCTCACAGTGAGGGCTTCCCTGTCACTGACCCCTTTTCCCCTGTAGCACTGAGAAATCAGGATCAGTATATTGTCAGTATAGTACAAACCAAACAAATCCAAGAAACAATAGCAGCAACAAATTCACCACACCAGCTACTGGGGTAAACTGATGCACAGTCAAGACAGTCTCTTTGGAACTCTCAGTAGACACAGATTGAGTGGAAAAGCCCATTTCTCTGTGTTTTATCAGAGCAGTTAAATAAAGAAGAAAGATGCTGTGGAAACATAATTGGGGAATTTTCCTTTTTCTGTAACTCACGACAACATGGCCTTCCTTCAAGCCCAGGGGTTTGTGAGTTCCTGAATTTTGAATATGTTTCTGTCTTTATAAGGAAAGTAAGAGCTCAAGTAACCAAAGCTTGTGTCTCTTGCTGTCACCATCACCACCAAATAGCACGTTTTATAGGGATCAGCTCAAGGCCACATATGCAACTGCCCCTCCAGGGAAATGTGGGTTAGTGAACTCTCCCATCTCAGAGGGATTCTATGGCATGATGTAGCCCGGGACAGACACACATAATTAAGAACAATGTCTGGTAACCCTGGGGATCAGGAAAGGGCCATCTTATAATGAGCTCTTTTGGTGATGTTTATAAAAAGGTCTCTTTGAACAGATGGGATCAAAGAGATCTCTTCTTTATACTGACTTTTTTTTTCCTTTTAAGTGAGGTATAAAACACATACTCCACAGTGTGTAATGTACACTCATCCTACATGTACAATTCCATTAGTTACATGTGTACACCCATATAGTTAACACCCAGGTAAAGATATAGAGCATTTCCAGAATGTCAGGTTTCTTCATGCTTCTTCTCCATCAGTTCCCCATCCCCACCTGAGAGAGAAGCTCAATGCTAACTCCTGTCACCATTGATTAGTTTTGTCTGTTTTTGAACTTCCTAGACATGGAATCATGCCTTGTACTGAATCTTGTTTAAGACCATTAAAGTCAAGTCCAATGAGTGTCCTTCCTTTCTTTCTTAGGCCTTTTTAGAGATGGCTTACACAGAAGCCGCACAGGCCATGGTCCAGTATTATCAAGAAAAATCTGCTGTGATCAATGGTGAGAAGCTGCTCATTCGGATGTCCAAGAGATACAAGGAATTGCAGCTCAAGGTAAAGCATTATCTTGTTCATTCAGTCATTCAACAAGCACCAGATGAGTTTCTCCTCCTTGTTAGGCACTGACCTAAATGCTGGTGGAAAGGAGAGGATAGGAAAAGATTCAGAAATGACACACTGCCTTTGAGGATCTTGAGGCAAACCATTGCAGCATGGCAAGAAAAGTGCTTTTGAGGTAAATACAAAGTGCAAAGAGGCATTTAAGTCTACCTGGGAGCCAAGGAAAGTTTTCCAGAAGAAGATGTTTACAGGGGAACTAAGTCAGAAGGGAAAGGTTCTGGGAGTTCCAGGCATAAACGCTTGAATACAACCTTCTCTACCTATACAGACCTTCAGTAACTTTTTCTTCCTCTGTCACCCCCTTGATCTCTTGCTCTCTTCTCTCTCCTTCATATTTACGTCTTAAGCCTCATAGAAGCCCTTCTAAGCAGTCCTTGGCTGAATTGGCCACTGTCAGAACTCGGGAATGCATTCAAATAGTTCCAAACCAGGGTTTGCTTTTGTTTTAGCTGATCTACATTTCTTTCTTTTCTTTCCCTTCTTTTTTGTTTTATTGTGAAGTATAACAGAACACACAGAAAAATGGCTGATTATACATTGTGCGGTTTAAAAAGTAATAATGGGTGAGATCTCATAAACCCCATAAAACCACCACCAAAGTCAAGAAGTAGAATATAGACACACCCAGAAGCTCCTGTGAGTCCCTCCTCATGTTCAACCCCTCCCTGTCTACTCTCCTGACTTCAACGATAATCATATCTGTGCTTTTCCTTGTAGTTCTACCACCTGTATATGCCTCCCTAAATATCATGGTTTAGTTTTGCCTGTTTTTGAACTTTACATAAATGGAATCATGCTGTGTTCTTACAGATCTTGCTTCTTTCATTCAACATGATGCCATCCATGTTGTTGGGTGTGTCTATTTATTTTCATTGTTATATACATTTCCATTGTATGGCTATACAATTTGTCCATTCTACTGTTGATGGACATTTGAGTTGTTTTAGGGACAAGGCTAATCTGAACCTTCTCAAACATGTCATCCTGGTATATATGCACTTGAGCAGACAACTAGAGGTACATACATAACTAGGATTGAGATAGCTGCATCATAAGGCATGCTTACCTCAACTTTCCTAGATGACAGCAAGCTCTTTCCAAAATTAGTTGTCTCACATTTATACTCCTCCTAGTAGTGTATTAGAGTTTTCGGCTGGGCGTGGTGGCTTATGCCAGTATTCCCAGCACTTTGGGAGGCTGAGGTGGGCAGATCATGAGGTCAGGAGTTCGAGACCAGCCTGGCCAACATGGTGAAACCCCATCTCTACTAAAAATACAAAAATTAGCCAGGCATGGTGGCAGGCGCCTGTAATCCCAGCTACTCGGGAGGCTGAGGCAGGAGAATTGCTTGAACCTGGGAGGTGGAGGTTGCAGCGAGCTGAGATTGTGCCGCTGCACTCCAGCTTGGGCAACAAGAGTGAAATTCTATCTCAAAAAGAAAAAAAAAGAGTTTTCAGTGATCTACATTCTTGCTAACACATTGTCTTGTCCAACTCTTAAATTTTTGTCTATCTTGGAGAGTATCATGGTTTATCAGAGTTTTGTTTTGTTTTGTTTTTGAGACGGAATCTTGCTCTGTTACCAGACTGGAGTGCAGTGGTGCGATCTCCGCTCACTGCAATCTCCACCTCCCAGGTTCAAGCGATTCTCCTGCCTCACCTCCGAGTAGCTGGGACTACAAGCATACACCACCACACCTGGCTTTTTTTTTTTTTTTTTTTTTTTTTTTTTGTATTTTAATAGAGACAGGGTTTCACCATGTTGGCCAGGATGGTCTCAATGTCTTGACCTCATGATCCACCCACCTCGGCCTCCCAAAGTGCTGGGATTACAGGTGTGAGCCACTGCACCTGGCTGGTTTATCACAGCTTTGTATTTTATCCTCCTAATTGTGCATGGAAGTTGAGCACTTTTTCATTGTTTGTTGGCTGTTCCATCTGGATCTTCTTTGATGGGATGTTTCTTTTCAAGTCATCTGCCCATGCTTTTCTTTTGCATTGTGTCTTCTTATTGGTTTGCAGGAGTTCTCTTAACTGGAGCACCAAGTCTATTTGGATTTCTTGTAATTATTGCTATATTTGTGTTTAAATCTACCCTCTTATTTTGTACTTTCTACTGTTCCATTTAATAGGGATTTTCCTGTTCACTTTAGCTCATTCCACATTGACTTAGGATCCATTTTGTCCAAGACCCACAGGCCTTAATCCACCTTCAAGGTTGAAGTCAGAAGACAAAGGCTCAGTGGCTAGGACTGGCATTCTGACAAGTCTCCATATGTAGATGGGTACTGTGTCAACCAGCTTCCAGAGTCCTGAATCTGCTTTGCTTGCATCATTGCCTCTGAAGTTCCTTCGCTAACAGTTCTCCTTCCGGCAGAACTTGGCTTTTTTTCCCCCCCCCCCAATGAAAGTATATTGCTTCTTTCAGACAAGTAAGGATCCCACCCCATTCTGTATCCAGCCAAAGTTCCTGTCTCCTGGATTCTCCCCCTCGGGGCTAGAATTGAATTTCTACACTAAGTTCCCAGTGGAACTTTGGTCTCCAAATGAGAGGTTGTCATAAGTTTCTGATTAAGATTAACGGCAGTAATCGGTTTCTTAAATTAAAGTACCAAAGCATAGTAATACCTTCCTGAGGGAGATAGTTTGGGGTGGTGCAAAAAACACGGGTTAAAGAGGTCAGATGGTCAAGTTTTGCTTTCAGCAAATGTGCACTGAGTGCTCACCGTGGGTGGAACTGGGCCAGGTGCCATGGAGGTAGAAGTAGCAAGCGGGCGAGGAGCTCAGTCTGGTGGGAGTAAAAGCAAATAAACAAAGAACCACTGACAACCATGTGACCTATCCCAGATTGGAAGATGGTGATGTCAGCCTGGGCTCTACCACTTCCTGCTTTGGTGAGTTTAGAAGAGTTGCTTAACCTCTGTGAACCTCAGTTTACAGATCAGGAAAGGACTATACTTTGAGTAATTTGGCTTTAAGCATTTTTTTCATATATTATCTTTTGAGTCTCATAATTCACCATACCCTGTGAGGTGTGTAGGGTGGATAATAGCAGTAATTATAAGAGTAAAACAATAACAATAATATATACCTTTAATTGAGTCCTGGTACTCTGGAGCAAGTAATGTACCAAGCACTTTACATACATTATTTAATCCTGACATCAGTCCTGTTAGACAGCTATTATTATCTCAGTTTTACAGATGAGGTATCTGAAGCTAATAGAAGTTCAGTAAGTTGCCCAGGATTGTATTTAGCTACTGGAAGAGCTATGATTAAAACTTAGTACTGTTTTGGTTTTGCACTAAAGCTGCATTGTTATAGTGTGTTATTATGATCTCTGTTGTCTGCATGAAAAAAACCCTGAGAAATCACGTAATTTGCTTATAGTCACCCAGCCAAGAAGCAGCAGAGATAGTATTATAACAGAGCTTCTCGAGCTTCAGTGTGCTACAAATCACTCGGTGATGTTGTTAAAACGCACTTTGATTCAGCGTGTCTAGGGTAGTGCTGTTATTGCGTATTTTTAACAAGGTCCCAAGAGATGCTGCTGCTGGTGGTCCTCGGAGCATAGTTTGAATGGAAAGGGCCCAGAACACATTGTTTTCTGATCTTTAGTAGGGCTTTTCTGCTCCCCAAGCTGCCATATTCCCTCTTAAGGTCATTGTGAAGGTCGCATGGAATCATAGATGTGAAAACAACTTAATGTATGTTTCAACTACATAGTCATGCATGCTTTATGGTCCCTATGTTGATATGAATCTCTCTCTGCAAGTAACAGAAATTCATCTCCATTAAGCCTGTTGGCTTAAGTAAAAAAAAAAAAAAAGAAAGAATTTATGGATTCATGTAAATGAAAAGTCCAGGAGTAGCTCTGGCTGCAGATACGGCTGGATTCAGGACCCAGAGACCCTCATTAGGACTTGGTTTCTCTCCACTCTGCCTTCTGCTCTTTTGGCCTTGTTTACTGGGGGCTCCCTGGGGTGGGCCGTTGCAGCCCAGGCTCTCTCCTCTAGGTGGCATGATAGCTACAGTGACCTCAGCAGTTCTTACTCCCCCTTCCATTTCCTTCAACAAGAAAAGCCAGAGTTTTTTTCCTAGAAGCTCCCACAAAAGTCCTGAGACTTTTGAGAGAGTAGCTCTGACTGGACTAGCTTAGCACAGGGGCACATCCCTAAATTGATCTCAGGCCAGGGCTAGGTCATTCTGTGATTGGCTGGACCTGTGTCATCTGCTACATCCTCAGAGCTGGGGCAGAGACCCACCCAGAGCTCTGGAGCAAGATGAGGGAGGAACAGCTGCTATCAGGAGGAAGGACAGTGGCTACTGGGAAGGTACAGGGCAAACACTGTATCCCTGTGTTTCTCTGGGCCAAAGGGGCTGCATGTGAGGTCCCACCAGGGTTTGCAGAGGTGGAGAGAAATTCTGATTGCTCTTTCTCCTCTAACTGTATCTTCTGCTCACCAGGCAAAGTATAGGGAGAGAAAGGAGAGATTTTAAGGTATTTTTCATTTCCTCTCTTGAATATTTCCTCATGCACATATCTTATCTCCCCATATACTTCCTGTGGCAAAGGTTCTGTTCCTCAGCTTATTTGAGGCAGAACCTTTCCCTTGATAGATGTTTAATAAATATGCAAAATGAATAAGAAAGAGAAAATCTGAAGGAACAATAAAAAGTGAGTAGCCTTCTTCCTACAGACCTGGACAAGACGATTGGAATATTTTCTGGGTTGTTCTATAGAAACTTCGTCAATAAGTATGGAATCATAATCTCTTTGATGCAGAAGTGAACTTGGAATAATGTAAACCAGTGTCTCCCAGTCACTTCATCAGAGAGTCATCAGGGGATTTTTTGTCGGAGGAGTCCTCTTGCCCAGAGATTCTCTTTAGTAGGCTTGGGGTGGGAATGAGACTCCAAGGTGCTTTTGAGGGCAGAGGGCCTGGTTTCAGAGCCACTGGTCTTGCCAGCCTCCTCACTACAGAAAGGGCTTCTGGCCCTGGGAAGCAGTCTTGTGAATGGTCCATGGTGCTCTCAGTTGGGAAGATGATTGAGAGTCTTCTCTATGTACTGATAGTTACAAAGCATACAAGGCATGGTTCTCACTTAGGGAAGAGTTCACTCTCCAACTGGGAGACAAATTATTCTCATGCAAAATTACACAAGATTTAAACATGAATGCATAAGTACAGGGGCGACCAGAAGTTCCATGGCAAAAGGCAGTATGACTGAGGGGTGTGAAAAAGGGAAGAGATTCCTAAACGAGGCCTTGAAGAAAGGGAGAATTAGCTAAAGAGAGACAGGGCTTCCAGGTAGGAGTCAGGCGAATGACGATATCAAGCCTAGAAAGCCTGGTAATGTTGAAACAGTCGGGGCTGCCTTGACAGGATCTGGCTTAGATGAGTTCTGGGCTCATCTAGAAGGTTTCAGTGTCTTCCTAGGACTCTTGAAGTGTGTGAAACAGCTGTGGAGTTGTCAGAGGGCATGAAACTCTCCAGCAGCTCCCTTCATGTTGGCCAAGCACTCTGTGACTTTTACAGGTGTAGCCTGCCATGCCCTGAGGCTTTTGGTGGATGCCAGATGGGCCTCATTAACCCATCTTTACAGGTAGAGAAAGTGAGTTTCCCATAGGCAATAAGCCTTGACCCAGCGTGACCCAGCCAGGTGCGGGCACAGCTGGGGCTACTCTTCCTGGGTTGAGGTTCCAAGTGGTGGTGCCTCCCTCTTAATATGCCAGCACTTTTCTGGAACTGCATGGGGCTTGGAATCTCAACCTTGTCTTAAAAGCAGCAAGATGTGTTAACTCTGAGCACTGTAGATGGTCCCTTGTGGGACTGTTGAGCGGGATCATTGTCATCGCAGAATGGATGTAAAGCTAACAATGTCTGACATTTGCTTCAAAATAATATAGGAGGTGGGGAAGGAAGGTGGTGAGTACGGATGTATCTTAGTCCATTCTCACACTGCTATAAAGAACTGCCTGAGTCCAGGCCAGGGTGGCTCACGCCTGTAATCCCAGCACTTTGGAAGGCCGAGGTGGGTGGATCACTTGAGGTCAGGAGTTCAAGACTAGCCTGACCAACATGGTGAAACCTAAACTAAAAATACAAAAATTAGCCAGGTATGGTGGCAGGCACCTGTAATCTCAGATACTCAGGAAGCTGAGGCAGGAGAATCGCTTGAACCCAGAAGGCAGAGGTTGCACTGCACTCCAGCCTGGGCCCACAGAGTGAGACTCCGTTGCAAAAAAAAAAAAAAAAAAAAAAAAAAACTACCTGAGACTGGATAATTTATAAAGAAAAGAGCTTGAATTGGCTCATGGTTCCTCAGGCTGTACAGGAAACATGGCTGTGGAGGCCTCAGAAAACTTACGGTCATGGCGGAAGGCAAAGGGGAAGCAGGCATGTTTTTTGTGGCCAGAGCAGGAGTTAGAGTGGGAGCAGGGAGGTGCTACACACTTTTAAGCAGCCAGATCTTGTGAGAACTCTATCACGAGAGTAGTACTAGGGGGATGGTGCTAAACCATTAAAAACCACCCGCATGATCCAATCACCTCCCACCAGGCCCCACCTTCAACATCTGGGATTACAATTGAATATGAGATTTGGGTGGGAACACAGAACCAAACCATATCAAGATGCAACAAGATTGGTCAGCATCATTGACTGAAGATGGGTAATAGATTCTTCGGGGTTCAAAAACCATTCTCTCTACTTTTGTGTATGTTTGAAATTTTCTATAATAAAAAGGTAACCAAAATTTTATCATAGACCTACTCTTTTCTCTCCCATTTCATTTTTTGATTACAAAGCTGTAATCACCTTTGTTTCACCTGCCCTCTTTATGCCTTTACCCACAGGATACAGAAGCTGGTCAAAGAGGAAGGTTGAGAGAATTTTCTTAGGGCTTTCAGAAGTCAACTCTCTTATTTGAAAATCTTTGGCTACTTCTGTCCCCTTTTCAGATGGCAGCTGACAGCTGGTCCACAGAGCACCAAACAATTTGCAATTACCACCTAAAATAGCAGAACCAATGCTCTGATCCTCGGGAGGGATCACAATACCTGTGACCGCTAGCCCCAGCATGTAGTATTTGCAGATTCATATTCATTCTCTGCAGCCACCTCCTTCCATCTCTCCAGCCACGCATCTTGAGATGGGTGTTAGGCAGCGCCTGCTCCATGCCAGGCTCTGTGCTGGTGCTGGCTGTGTGAAGACTGTCAGCGCAGGAGGCCCCTCACGGGGGACCTGCGATCCGGATAGAAGTAACTCCAGGAGGTATGGGCTGAAAGCGACCCCAGGAGGACGTTCTGTCGTTAAGAAAATAAGGGACAGAGGAAGGTTTAAGCCAAGGAGAGGCTCTTCTAAGTCCACTCTAACTGCACCTCTTTGACTCCTGGGAAACTGCATGGGCCACTAGAGGATGTTTTCATCTGCAGTGTCTGATCAGCCTGTTCTGCCCCTCATTGGGGGCACCCCTGAGGGGAAGGGCCTGGGGGTGCCATCTGTGATAACCAAGGTGCAGAAGGGACCGAGAGCTTGTGGAATGCCTCTGGCCCTGACATTGGCCTGACCTGCTCCTGCCCCCATGCGCCTGAGCCCCACCCTCATAGTCACTCTGCCGTGGGTAATCTGCAAAACCTCAGCCGCTCCCTGCCAAGACCATCCTCCTCCCACGTCGGCCTTTCTTGGATCTGAGCTGGAAGGAATAACCAGGAGAATATGAAGTTCCAGAAGAGCAGAAGAAAACTGGAACCTTGGGGACTCTTTTTACAACAGAAAGCTCCCCATCCAATTCCCATGGGGAATTTTATTTTTATGTTCTAAAGAGTTGCCAGATACATTTATCCCAGTTTGGGGACACATTCTTTAGCCTTTGTCCATTCTAAAGTGGCAATGCAAACCACAGATTTGGGAGGGACCTGGGGTGTGGCCTCCCCGGTGATGGCAGATCTCATGACATGATCTTGGTCCTGATGGCTCCCACCAGCTTTCCCAAGCTCCGCTGCTCCCTTGGTGCCTGCTGTGACAGGTCCTTTCAGGGACTAGCCATCCCAGTTGGCTTTCCCTTGATGATACAGTAGCCGGAGTCACTTGTGTGGCCCAAGGTGGGCAGGCAGGAAGAAGACCCACTTGGTGGGATCCACATTAAGTTCTATCAGCTTCAAGTGAGCCGCCTTCTTCTACCCCAAGTGACAGCCGACCCTGGCTGAAGGACCGGTGGTCTCTAGCCACACGGCGGGGTGGGAGGAGACATCCTGGACAGCAACTTTCTTCTTGGCCAATGCCAACAGCCTTGGCTTCTATCCTTGTTTGGCCTTGGTCTGAACAAGGTCCAGTTTAAGCAGCTGAGGTGCTGGAGGCCAGTGCGAGTCTTGGGTGATCTGGTTATTTGTAGGTGGCACTTTCAGGTGCTTTATAAAGGGTCGATCTCTGCAGCTTCAGTTTGACATAAGGGACCATTTGCCAAAGTTGTGGTGCCTTTTCTGGTGGACATCCTGGCCAGTGCTGAGTTCCTGGGCCTTTTCTTGAATGGGGAATTGGCTGACTTCTAAAACCTCTGACTTATTCACGAGCACAGATGAAGGAGTCACTGCCTTCTCTTTGACATTCTTTCACTTTGCATCTCCGTATGACAAGAGGTGAGGTCCCTCCCTCACTTGAACATTTTATGTCTCTTTTCTGTGTACTAGCCCTGACCTCTCTCCCTGAAACTGCAGGCAGCTCCTCCTTCATTGTCACCTTTACTCTGTTTTTCCCAGCCCAACCCTCTATCTCAACAATAACAGAGAATCAGCCACGCCACTTAGAGCACTCATACTGTGCTAGTCCAGCTAGATCACATCTCTGGACCTGAGTTTCCCATCTGTCAAATGAGATACATGATGCTTTTTAACATTTGTATGGCTCTTATTGCATGATTTAGCTGGGCGTGGTGGTTCATGCCTGTAATCCCTGCACTTTGAGAGGCCAAGGCAGGAGGATTGCTTGAGCCCAGGAGTTCAAGACCAGTCCTGGCAACATAGCTAGACCTTGTCTTTTATAAAAACTGAAAAAATTAGCCTGATGTGGTGATGAGCCCCTATAGTCCCAACTGCTTGGGAGGCTGAAGTGGGAGAATCACTTGAGCCTGGAAAGTTGAGGCTTTCAGTGAGCTGTGATTGTGCCACTGCATTCCAGCCTGAGTGACAGAGCAGGACCTCGTTTCTTTAAAAAAAAATTTTAAAAAGATGCATGATTCCTTGCAAATTACATAGAAAAAATCAAGGATAAAAAGCAGTTGATTAAATTTAATAAAACTCATTATCAAAAGTTTACATAGACTGAGGGTTATTAGCCTTGGTCTTTAAAAAAATCAGCTTTTTTTTGAGATATAACTCATATTCCATAAAATTCGCTCTGCTTGATACATTTTTATTTAAAGGATGAATTTTGCGTCATCTTTAGGAAGATGCTCCTGACTTGCCTTTTGTGCTTGTGAATTTTTTTTTTAAATCGTTTATTATTTATTTATTTTGGTTATCGTGTGTCCATTCTGGGTTTAGGAAAGGGCTTTGGTTGGGAATGGGGGGCTGGGGTTAGTCCTGTCCTGGCATAGCCACCGTCTAATGATTTCAGGGAAGGATGGAGCCCTGGTTGCCTACTATTCTCAGCTGTGAAGCCCGACTCCCAGCTTATGCCACCCTCCTCACAGATTTACTTTGAGCATCAGCTGATGCCTGTGCATGAGGTGTTGAAGGGGGCACAGGGCATGGAAAGCATGGAAAGGAACTTGGAGTTAAAATACCTGGTGTCAGGTCCTGATTCTTTTCACTATCTGCGTGACCTTGAAGTGTTCCTTAACCCAACACAACTCCAAGAGTCACCAACTGCACGGAACACAAGGTGGCTGGTGACCCTGGAGCTGTGAAGAGCAGAGACCCTGCCTCGACTTCTCTGGCTCTAAGTTTCCATAGATATTAAAGGTGGAGGCTGCAGTCAATGATCTTCAAGTCTCTCCAAGTTTACAATGCATGCTTGCCTTCCTTCCTTCCCTCCTTCCATCCCTCTCTCCTTTTCTTTCTTACACATTTTATTTTATTTTTTTAATTCAGGCAGAGGTGGGTATTAACAAATGCTGCTTGTCTCCAGCACATGGATGTGAACACCAGGCTCCTTCCTTCCCCAGTTCGATGGACCACCACTCAGTGTTCTCTGGGCCACTCGGCCCTACCCAGTTTAGCATTATACTCACACTCATCCATTGGATTATACCTTTTGTCTTCTCCACACAAGGCACTTTTTCCCTTTTGGTGGACCAGGCAGTGAATGACCCAGGTCAGAGCTGCTTCCCTCTGGTGTTTGCAAGGCCATCTCTGATCTGATGGTGATCTCTCTGACTTTGCTAGAAACCCGGGAAGGCTGTGGCTGCCATCATCCAGGACATCCATTCCCAGAGGGAGAGGGACCTGTTCCGGGAAGCAGACAGGTGAGGCCCCAAGCCCTAAGTCTCCAGGCAGGTTCTGGGCAGTGGGAACACACTCCCGTTTCTCATTCTTAGGGGCATTTGAGTCATGCTGTGCCCTGCTCTTGCCCCTACCCCATCCATCTGCTTTTCTGGGCCCCACCTTTCCATGTTCCCTATGAAAAACACCAGTCCAGAAGTCTAAACTGGCTTCTGTTTAGAACCAGCTCTTGGTTTTTCATGAGTTGAATGTAGGTATAGGAAGTAGAATGTAGATGGTTTAAAAAAATCAGTTATTTGAACAGTCACTTTCTCTGAACATTGAATATATTCAGTTTTCCAACCCATTTCTTCCAGCCGAAGTTTGTGATCAGGTCAAGCTGGGGCTACAATTTGACCACTGTCACTCCCCTACAAAGATAGTTCCTGCAGAGAACCGAGGTAGAAAACTGCAGGAGCAGGCACCTGGCTGGCACATCTTGGGATTCTTGCTGCAGTGGCCGTAGGCGGTGCTGTCACTTCCCAGTAGAGGACACAAGCCCAGGCTGTTTCCCCCATGATGGTCAAGGCAGCCTGGTCCTAGCGAGATGCACCTCGGTGTCCCCTGGTCAGTGAGGGCTGCGTGGTTTTCCTGTATTTGGGAACTTAATGAAAAAATGCCCATCCTTTTAGAGTATCGGATATATGACTCAGTTGACCTGCTTAATAACCAAACAGTCTTCAAAGTGTATGTGTATATGTGTGTGTATATCTTTGTATGTAACTGTTCAGGCTTGCTATCTTTATTTGTTTATTAGTTTATCTGTTTTTTAAAAAAATTATGATTATTTGGGTTTTTAAAAGATGTGTAAAATCCCATCCTGCCACCTGCAATTCTGCAGCAGAGCGGAGGGAGCTTAGGGAGTCTTGCTCTGAACCTTACACAGGTTGGGGTCCTTGTCTGGGTTTCAGTTTCTTCATCTCAAATGTGTAGGTTGGAGTTCTAGAGTCTCTTCCAATCCTAAAATACCTTCTTAATTCTTTTTTTTTTTAACCTCTGAGCCTACCCTCCCCAATAATTAGCATCCCTTTTCCATGCATAAATTGAGCTGAGAAATAAATGAGAAAAGTGGAGGCTAAGAGGTTGGCTTTATTCTGATACAGCCCAAATGTAGAAGTGGCTTCAAGTCTTCTGGCTAAGAGGCCGGCTAACAGCACCCAGGGTTGGGCAGCCTTACCCACTAGGCTGGACTAGGGCAATCTTGCCCCCCAGTGCCCACCCTGCACACCCCCAGGAGGAGAGTCAGAGGTCTGCTCCCTGAGCATAGCTCCCTTCTAAGAGAAGGCAAGCTGGAGCTGAGCCAAAGCAACCTAGTTCTTCTTCCTAGTTCCCAGGAGCAGGATGAGTAAAGGGATAGAGAGTGGCCAGTACTGTGCTTAGGAGAAGTCCCCTGCACAGAAGCCAGAAGGGAGGAAAAGGCTTTCTCCCGAACCACTCTATGTGGTTGTGTAGAGTTGGGAGTTAAGAGCGTACACAGTATATCTAAGAGAGAGATTGTATCTGTGTGTGGGTGGGGTGGGATGGGAGGCGTGAAGATTCTAAATCCTGCTCCTTGGTTCCCTCACAGATATGGCCCAGAAAGGCCACGGTCTCGTAGTCCAGTGAGCCGGTCACTCTCCCCGAGGTCCCACACTCCCAGCTTCACTTCCTGCAGCTCTTCCCACAGCCCTCCGGGCCCCTCCCGGGCTGACTGGGGCAATAGCCGGGACTCCTGGGAGCACTCTCCCTATGCCAGGAGGGAGGAAGAACGAGACCCAGCTCCCTGGAGGGAGAACGGGGATGACAAGAGGGACAGGATGGACCCCTGGGCACATGATCGCAAACACCACCCCCGGCAACTGGACAAGGCTGAGTTGGACGAGCGACCGGAAGGAGGGAGGTCCCACCGAGAGAAGTACCTGAGGTCTGGATCTCCCAACCCGCCCCATTCTGTGTCCAGCTACAAAAGCCGCGAAGATGGCTACTACCGGAAAGAGCCCAAAGTCAAGTTGGACAAGTATCTGAAGCAGCAGCAGGATGGCCCTGGGAGGTCCAGGAGGAAGGATGAGGCCAGGCTGCGGGAAAGCAGACACCCCTATCCCGATGACTCAGGCAAGGAAGATGGGCTGGGGCCAAAGGTCACTAGGGCCCCTGAGGGCGCCAAGTCCAAGCAGAATGAGAAAAATAAAACCAAGAGACCTGATAGAGACCAAGAAGGAGCTGATGATAGAAAAGAAAACACAGTGGCAGAGAATGAGGTAATGATCAATCTCTTCCCCAGGTAAGGTGAGGCAGGCCCTGAAGGAGAGTAATCGTAATAATATAATGAGGATGAATGTTTATTGAATGAATGAACATTTACTGGCTATTTACTATGTGCTAGGCATTGTGCAAGACACTATCTCAATGAACTCATTTAATCCTCACAGGTTTTGAGTGCCAACCTTTGAGCTTGGTACTATTGTTACTGCAGATGAGGAAACTGAGGCTCAGAGAACTTACGTTATTTGTCCAAGAACACACAGTAAGGAAATGGCAGACCCGGAATTATACCCAGGAGATCTGGCCCCAAATCCCACGGCACCTGTTGCCTTTACTAGAAGTTAGGGCGGGACTTGATGGAAAGACCTGTAGTCCTATTTGTCCAGTAGGGAGTGGCCCTGAGGTGTTTGTATCCAAAGAGCCTCCCAAGGGAGATTAGATCTTTGGTTCATTCTGTCCTCCCTCCTGCCAAAAGCATTTACCAATCCTAGAGCTCTGATGAGAGGTGGTGAAAGAGAAGCCGCCACCACCCACTAAATTAAACTGGGTGCCCAGAGCTGTCCACAGTGTTTTACCTCCACTCTAATAAAAATGCACGGCGACCAGGCACAGTGGCTCATGCCTGTAATCCCAGCACTTTGGGAGGCTGAGGCAGGCAGATCACCTGAGGTCAGGAGTTTGAGACCAGCCTGGCCAATATGGTGAAACCCCGTCTCTACTAAAAGTATAAAAATTGTCCAGGCAAGGTGATGCACCCCTGTAGTCCCAGCTACTCAGGAGGCTGAGGCAGGAGAATCACTTTAACCCAGGAGGCGGAGGTTGCAGTGAGCCAAGATGATGCCATTGCACTCCAGCCTGGATGACAAGAACAAAACTCTGTTTCAAAAAAAAAAAAAAAATGCATGGCAATTGGCTGGCACCTTCATTCCAGCATCTGAAAGGTCTGAGGGCTTGCAGCAGTGCTTCAGTTCACAAAGGGGCATCACAAGGAGGGTTCTGGTTACCAGGTTTATATTCCAACTTGGCTTACACTTCCTTCTTGCCAGAGCCTTCTATATTTAAGTAGGGGTAGGATAAGCAAGGTTTGGCAATATGCATAAGAAGCCTAATTTTTAAAATCCTCCACACATATCTTCTAGTCATTCTGACCTGGGAGTTGGTGACAATACTAAGTGCAAATAAGGAGCCCAAATCTCAACTCCATGAACACCGAAGAGTCACCCTTTTGGATGCTACTTCAGCATTCGTTCCCACATGTATAGATGGAGTGCCACTTTGCCAGGTGTTGTGCTAGGTATAGGCGAGCCAAAGGTGAATAGGACATAGTCCATGTTATAGCAGAGACTGAAGTCCAATGGTGGAAACAGACCTATTAATATAAAAATAATTTGTATACAATGGGACTCATGCCAGCATTTACAGTGAATGAGCTGCTCTGTGGGCAATTATTAACTCTGCGCAGAAACAGGAAAAGAGCTACTCAGAGAGGGTGATATTTGAGCTGAGTATTAAAAGTAGAAAAAAGCAGTTTGGGTTTTTTGTGGTTTTTTTTTGAGATGGAGTCTCGCTCTGTTGCCCAGGCTGCAGTGCAGTGGTGCAATCTCAGCTCACTGCAACCTCTGCCTCCCAGGTTCAAGTGATTCTCCTGCCTCAGCCTCCTTAGTATTTGGGATTACAGGTGTGCACCACCACACCCGGCTAATTTTTATATTTTTAGTAGAGACAAGGTTTCACCATGTTGGTCAGGCTGGTCTCGAACTCCTGACCTCGTGATCCTCCTGTCTCGGCCTCCCAAAGTGCTGGATTACAGGCGCGAACCACCGTGCCCCACCAGGGTTCTTGATAGAAGCAGAAGCAAGGGCAAAAGTGAAAAAGAAAGACTGTTTTGAAAAACCTGGAGATACTTGGCACGGCTGCATCTTTAGGACATAGTAGGGATCATGTTTCTAAAGAGTAACATCATGACTCTGATGGAGATATATAATGAATACATGTCAAAGGTTTTATTCAACTAATTAATTAATGAGGGCATCATAAGATGCAAAAACCAACTCGAAAGAGAATCCAAAGAGCAGGCAACATATACAGGCAATCAGGAATGCTAAAATGAATTTGCTAATAGGTGTAAAAGTGGCCCCTTCCACAGGGGGCAGGGAATCGGTTACATCTCCAGCAGAGACAATTCTTGTGTATCTCTAGGAACAAGAATCCTTTGTATTAGGATCTGATTTCTGCAACTTATATGGTTGTAAAATAGCTCAGTTCGAGACAATGAAAGGTGCAGGCTTCTATAGAATCAGATGCCCTGAAGGGATGTGCTAGACAAATGCCCAGCATTCCAGTGAAAGGACACCCAGTAGTCTTTTTTTGCCCATTACAAAGTCTGCCACAATTTTTCCTAACTGGCATAGCAGGGGGAAGCACAGGAGATGAGATTAGGGAAGAGGGTGAGGTGGGCTCATGGAAGACATTGTGTGCCTCACCAAGGACTTGAACTGCATCCCAAAGACCTGGTGAACCAGTGGATATTTTTAAAAGTATATCTGCTTGGAAGGGTCCCAGTTGCTGGTGATGGATGATGGGCAGAGAGCAAGAGTTGGCAGGGGCTCAAGGAAAGCCTGGGCTTCATGTGGATACCACCAGCCTGCCAACCCTCTCTCCCCCTAGGCTGAGAGGTAGAACTGCTCCCTGCACTTCTACTCACACTCATGAGACTCTGCTCTGACGACCCCATTTCTCCTATTGTTTTACCACCCTGCTCTCATCGGTTTGTATAACATTGCTCATTTAAGGTGACAGTATGTGTCAGCCAAAGAGCCCAGATGGAAAAAGAGTCTCAGAAAGCCCCAAGAGTTTCCCTACAGTTCTGTCCCTCAAGTTGGTTCTGCCTTTTACAGCCTTGGGGTGGAGTCAATAGGGACTTACTGGGGCCCCTCACAGATTGTTTCTTTAGGTTGGAGCCAGGCAGTCCAACACTGTGTTGGAATGACAGCAGAACAGAGAGTATTTTGCACTGTCCTCAAACTCTGTATGATGAACTTGAGAAAAGCCCAGACCCCACAGGGCTGCCCCAGGAGTCAGATAACAGGTGGCAACTGAACTTTGGCATGAAGGCAGCAGGGCTTGCTGTTCTTCCAGTGTACCAGGCACCTCCCGCCCTCAGTGCCTTTACAGGTGTTGCTGCTGCCAAGGAGTCACAAGTCTTCCTGGCTTGCTCCTCGCCTCCTTTGTCTTTACTCATGGCCACATTCTCTATTCTCCCTGGCCACTGCGTACGATTTCAACACCCCAACCTGCTCCTCCCACTCCCACCACTGCAGACTATCTCAACACCTCAACCCATTCCTCTCCCATCCCACCACTGCAGACCATTTCAACACCACAACCTACTCTTCTCCCACCCCACCACTGCAGACCATTTCAACACCACAACCTACTCTTCTCCCACCCCACCACTGCAGACCATTTCAACACCCCAAACCCCTCCTCTCCCACCCCACCACTGCAGACCATTTCAACACCCCAACCCATTCCCCTCCCTCCCACTACTGCAAACCATCTCAACACCCCAACCCATTCCTCTCCCACCCCACCACTGCATACCATCTCAACACCCCAACCCACTCCCCTCCCTCCCACTACTGCAAACCATCTCAACACCCCAACCCATTCCTCTCCCTCCCCACCACTGCAGACCATCTCAACACCCCAACCCGCTCCCCTCCCTTCCACCACTGCAGACCATCTCAACACCCCAACCCCCTCTTCTCCCTCCCACCACTGCAGACCATCTCAACACCACAACCCATTCCTCTCCCATCCCACCACTGCAGACCATCTCAACACCCCAACCCCCTCTTCTCCCTCCCCACCTCTGCAGACCATCTCAACACCCCAACCCACTCTTCTCCCTCCCCACCACTGCAGACCATCTCAACACCCCAACCCCCTCCTCTACCTCCCTACTTTCCTGTTTTTGGTGGCATTTACCACCTTCAAACCTATCACTTAATGTCTTTATTTTACTTAGTGTCTATTGTCACCCCCGGCTCCCAGGTGTAACCTTCACAAGGCAGGGAGTTTTGTCTGTTGTGTTCACTGCTGTGTTCCCAGTCCCTAGAGGAGGGCTTAGCACAGAGCGGGTGTCCAGTGGGTATCTGTTGAAGGTATGAAGGATGGAACCCAGACTCTGGAGAAAAAGGCCTGGCTTCTGAGAACCAGGTCACACCCTGTTTTCTTCTGCCTCAGTTTTCTTGTTTGTAAAATGGGTGTGATCACAAGGCTGTTGTACTACCTTAAAGAGCTCACACTCATTAAAAAATCCTGAGCTCTCTGGAGAAAGTGCCCATGGTTGAGAAGCCAGTGTGCGTGCTGCTCCGTGGTGATAGGTGGCCACATCCATACCTGAGACCCAATCCTGGCCACAGGACCATAAAGAGGAGGAAATAAATCAAGTCACAGATAAGGAAAACATAGGGAAGAAACACTGCTACATGCTACTGGGAGGGGGGTTCGAGAGTGGCAAGCCCAGGTGCCTAGGGAAGGGAAGCCAGGCTAATGATAATTGGAGCCAGGCCAGCGTGATGGGACCATGGTTGACTGAGGAAGTGGTGCCATCTGTGGGGCTGGAGCCACTGCTCAGCTCCATTCTACAGCTGTCATGCAGGAATGCATGCCACACTGTCAAATCTCCCTTTTCTTAGAGCAAGACAAATGCCTAGTATAAACCAAAACATAGCTGTGGGCTGGATGCCATCTAGAAGCCCCAGAGTGTAACCCCTGGTATAACCAATCCATAACAGGAGAAGATTTTAAAACCCTTATGCTCGCTTCAGAGCCTAGACAAGACCCAACCATGTGGAAAGACAGGTGAGAACTTGTTATTCACCCCACCCCCTTCTACCAATTTCATTCTTTTATTGACCAATATTTGTGGAGCACCTGGCACTGAGACCACAGTTAGTGACACTGAAATGACCCCTGGGCTCGCGGAGCTCATAGTCCAGTGAGAGAAATGCTAATCCAGTGATTTCTCAAATGAACAGAAGAGCTTGACTATTAAGTGCTAAGAAGGAGATGAAGGTACACAATGCTGAGTGCCTGTGATAAATCCGAGCCTTCTCAGGGTTAGGCTGTGACCATTGAGATTTGGAGGCATGGTGAGTATTGACTGGGTGAAAAGAAAGCGAAAAGACAGAGGGAGCAGCGTGCACAAGGGCCTCCAGCAGCTCCGGGGCTCCAGCGTTGCCGTAGCAGAGAGCTGGCATTAGAGTAACGGGAGGTGAGGCCGACATATAAACAGGGCCTACACTATGCAGGGCCTTGTACGCAGGTCGAAGATTTTTGCCTTTATCCTAAGTACCAGGGGACGCAAATGAAGTATTTAAGCAAGAAAATACAGTGAGGAGGCTGGACAGAGTGGCTCATGCCTGTAATCCCAGCACTTTGTGAGGCCGAGGCAGGCAGATCACTTGAGGTCAGGAGTTCGAGACTAGCCTTGCCAACATGGTGAAACCCCGTCTCTGCTAAAAATAAAAATAAAATAAAATAAAATAAAATTAGCCAGGTGTGGTGTACAGCGGGACCTGTAATCCCAGCTACTCGGGAGGCTGAGGCAGCAGAATTGCTTGAACCCAGGAGGCAGAGGTTGCGGTGAGCTGAGATCGTGCCATTGCACTCCAGCCTGGGCAACAAGAGGAAAACTCCATCTCAAAAAAAAAAAAAAAAAAAAAGACAATATGGTGAGGATGTGATCATTTTTGCATTTTGGAATGATCATTCTTGATTGCCTTGGCAAGAATAGATTTTGGGGGAGGGTACAGAGCAGAAGTGGGAGACCAGTTTGGAAGTGGTTCAGTAGCCCAGGCCCTGTGGTGGCAGAGCCCTGCTTGCAAGAGTTGGCGTTTCAGTCTCAGTCTGTGAGCTGGTGTGGGCAGCTGGGGGCACCCGTTGCACCCATTGCACCCATCTGTTCCCCTTGAGCTGCTGCCTTCTCCTGGAAGTGATCCCAGAGCAAAGGGAAGCTCTGAAAGGTTGTCTCCTTTGCCTGCAGGGAGGAAGAGCAGGGGTCTGCTTGGTGGAGGGCTTTCAGCCCGGCTGGCAAGACTGTCCCTGCCTCTCCCAACTTGAACTGAAGGGGGTTCCTTTACTGTGTTGATCTGGGAGTGCGGCTGCAGGAGCTGCTTGGGAAGGGTAAGGATTATTCATTTTGACAAGAGAGGGCCATGCATAGTTGATTCGGGAGATAAAAATAAAGTCACCTGTTGGTAGAAGCTGTAATAGCTAAAAAGGTATTTGTAGCTGCTTTACACTCAGGCTAGTGCGGTAGACTTCAGCAAAGCTTTTGGTGGAATCTTCACAGCAAACACTGGAAACAGAAAGGACTTGAGGATTTGAACCATGCGTCCCTGTCTGGTAATAACTGGTGAAACCAGTCAGCCCTGAGCTTCTGCTCCAGCTGGCTCCTAGTCAGCTCAAGGGGGTATGTCTGATTGTAAGAAATCAGAACTAGAGTGGTTTACTTCGAACCAACCTCAGCCAAGAATATCCTAGAACTGCAACTTGCCCCTGAGAAAACCCAGGAGTAGTCATTGATTTGGTGGACAAAGTTTAAGTCATGGGAGAATATCCCCCAGAAACTTCTAACATGGGGGTTGGCAAAGTTTTCTACAAAGGACCAGATAGTAAATATTTTAGCCTATGTGGGCCAAGAGGCAAAACTGCGGATTTTATGTAGGCACTTCTATAATCACTTAAAATGTGATTATGTGAACATGTACAATTCATTCTTAGCTCACAAGCTATACAAAAACAGGCTGCAGGTCAGATTTGGCCTGCAGACTATAGTTTGCTGATCCCCTGTCTTAAAGGTTGGTTAGAGGCCCTAATTCTCAAACCAAACGCCTGCTTTCAATTATTTAGTTTCACAGACATGGGCATTACTGTGAGGGCCCTGATTTGGGGGAAAGGAATACAAGGAGGGAAGAAAGGGAGTGCTAGTTTGGGCTGTCACTCTAAGACAGAGAGCAAAAGAAAGGTGCGAGGGCACTCTGACTGGGTGACAACGCCCTTTCTACCTATAAGTGTCCTGAATGATTTAACCCCAGGGTCTTGGCCGGCCCAGTAGTTTGGCTGCTTCTACTCTGCAAAAAATACCCAGTTTGCCAGGGATTTCTGCCCCCTAAAGACATCGGGCCAGGCTTCAAGACATTTCTCTGCCTCCATTTGTCTGTGTGACTGTGAGCAAATTACTTAACCTCTCTGAACCTCAGTTTTCTGATCTATAAAATGAAGATGCTAATAGCAGCCGCCTCCGAGGGATTCCGGGAGGATAAAGAAAATGCTGTATGTGAAACCCCTCTGAGAGCTGGGACCTGCATTCAATATCATTCTTTTTTTCTTCTCCCTGTCACTGCTCACTGTTGATTTGGTTTGCTCTGTCCTTCCTTTGGTAAGGCTGGAAAAGAGGAACAGGAGGGCATGGAAGAAAGCCCTCAATCAGTGGGCAGACAAGAGAAAGAAGCAGAGTTCTCTGATCCGGAAGACACAAGGACAAAGAAGGTAAAGTTTATTTCAGATTCTGCACTTCTGCCATGAGGGACTGAGTCACAGGAGTCCCCCTGTTGCCTGGTGATGTCCTGCTAGATGGAATATGGCTGAGACCCCACCATTAGTTACATGAATGAACCAGTCCTCCTAGCACTACTTTGGAGGAGTGGCTGTGCCTGGAATCTTCGGATAGTTTTTATTGAAGCGATCTTTACCCACATGTCTGAGCTCTGCTCACTCTCCAGCAACTTGGCTGTGTTCCCATGAGAAAACATGTGCCCAAAAAAAGACTCAGGCTTCAGAGCCAGGCTCCCAAAATAGACAAGTCCCTTGGCGGGGATAGGGCGAGAAGCTGCTTTAGGCACTCAAGCTGGGGCCCTGACTTCAGCAGGCCCAGACCCTAGGATTAACAAGACATCTACTGTGCTTGTACAGATTGTTTTACTTAATTAAAATGAAAAATCCAGTTACAGTTCTCCTGGGCTGGGGCTGCCACAACTAAAAGAAATGTCCTTGGAACGGGGCCATCTTCGTGCCTTTCCAGTCAGGAGAGGCAGGAGAGATGAGTATCGCTGGCAGGAAAGCTGATCTCCTAGATCTTTCTGTGGAGTCAGGAGTCCATGGGCTGCTGCAGATGCCAAGGGGAAAGTTCTAGAAGGGGCCAAGTAGGAGCTTTGACTGTGGAAGTGTATGTACCCCTGCTGGGAGAGGGTGCTTGGGGGAATTTTGTGAGGGGCTTTGCTGCAGTTACATTTAGTGGTGACCCAGATGCAAGAAAGATGTTCCAGTAAGTATTTAGAGTTTATAACTTCATTATTCATGCATTCAAAAACTGTATATTGAGCACCTGTTATCTACTAGGGCTTGAAATTCTTTGTGTCACTTTAAATACGGTGGATTAAGCATTAAGGGCTTATTCCAAACTTTGAGCATCACCCTAAGGATGAGTTGGTGCTGTTGGACTTGAGTGGTTCACAGTAATTGTACCGGGTAGAGATAAGAATGCTCAGGTTCTTCCTGTTTGGAGGGGTCCTCATGGCCAAGTCTTATGCCTTCCGGTTGAATGCTCTCAACCACCCTCTGACCTCCTTCTGCATTTTTGTACAGGAACAAGATTGGGAGAGTGGAAGTGAGGCAGAGGGGGAGAGCTGGTATCCCACTAACATGGAGGAGCTGGTGACAGTGGACGAGGTTGGGGAAGAAGAAGATTTTATCATGGAACCAGACATCCCAGAGCTGGAAGAAATTGTGCCCATTGACCAGAAAGACAAAATCTGCCCGGAAACATGTTCATGTGTGACAACCACCTTAGACCTAGACCTGGCCCAGGATTTCCCCAAGGAGGGAGTCAAGGCCGTAGGGAATGGGGCTGCAGAAATCAGCCTCAAGTCACCCAGAGAACTGCCCTGTGCTTCCACAAGCTGTCCCAGTGACATGGACGTGGAAATGCCTGGCCTAAATCTGGATGCTGAGCGGAAGCCAGCTGAAAGTGAGACAGGCCTCTCCCTGGAGGATTCAGATTGCTACGAGAAGGAGGTAAAGGGAGTGGAGAGCTCAGATGTTCATCCAGCCCCTACAGTCCAGCAAATGTCTTCCCCTAAGCCAGCAGAGGAGAGGGCCCGGCAGCCAAGCCCATTTGTCGATGATTGCAAGACCAGGGGGACCCCGGAAGATGGGGCTTGCGAAGGCAGCCCCCTGGAGGAGAAAACCAGCCCCCCCATCGAAACCGACCTCCAAAGCCAAGCTTGCCAAGGAGTGTTGACCCCGGGTAACTACCTCCCCTTTCCTCATGGGTGGTCGGGTTGATTGGACCCCTGCTCACCTGATAAAGTATGAGCATGTGCAGGCTGGAATGAACATAAGTAAGGTTTCAGCTAGCATTAAAGTGGGTGCAGAAAGTGATTTAGTAACAGAGGCAAGCCTCTAAAAGCCTGGCTAAACTGTTAGCGATTTTAGGCAAGTGGTGTAAAGGAAGTCAGATCGGAGGCTGCATGTTTTCTGACAAGCAAACTCAGGGCAGACTTCTCTGCATTTACAGGAGCCCAGATGGACTTGGATAACTAAAATTAGATTGAGTTATCAGCAAAAGGAGATCAGGAGGAGCCTCATGCCTGCACAGCAGAGGGCCACCCAGGCTGTTATTTGTGTGATGGGGGCAGGAATAGGGGAGGCAAGAAAGGAGTGGAAGGGGAAGGAACAGGGGATCCCTAAAGGGCACAGCTGTTCCCCTTCTTACTACCTCAGACCCATTTTTTGCTAGGGTCTGACGGTGATACAAGACTCGTTTTAGGATCTTCTCTTACTCCATTGGAGGTGACGTTTTGTGCCTATGCCCGGCACTGTGACATCATGAAAGAGAGAGTTTAAAATAGGCTAAGCCCTGTCTTCTCTGCCAAGTGGAACCTCAGATCCATCAAGGGGTTTGGGGGAAGGGAGGGAGAGTAGCCTTTAAGGTTCTCACTGTGAAAATAATTAGGGATTTGCTTTACAGAAAGCCTGCAGCACACCAGGCTTTGAAGTGAGAGTCGGGGACAGAAAATACAGAGGAAAGGCTTAAAAATGAACATTTCACCCCAGAGCCCTGTGGGTGGCATGAACTATTAGGTAACTGGGAGGCTTGGGATTTTTTCCATGTCAAGATGACCTGAGCTGTTTTTTACCTGCATGGATCTGAGTTTCCATGGAAACCCCGCCGTGAAAGCCTTCTTGTTGCTAGAGAAACCCTGAGGCCCAGCCTCTGTCTAGAGAAGGCAAGAATAAAGGAGCAGTGAAATCTTCACTTCACTCCAGTCAAACCCCTTTTATTTTGCAGTATAGGTCTTAACATGTGCCAGTGTTAGAGGCTCATTAGCTGACCCAGTGTTTGGGGTTCATATTTAATAACAGCTTGACAAGCTTGGGGAGAGAATGGTATTGCCTGTTTTGCTAGCCTCGGTGGACGTCAGCACAATTTTTGCCCGTCAGTAATTCCCCTGCCTGCAGAGATGGAATGATACTGAGATGGGAGGCATGGGGGGTGGATCTTCTCAACTGAAGCCATCAGTAGCCCATCCCCCTGGGCCAAATGCAAAGATTTGCCAAGTTTTATTGTGTGTGGCATTCTTTTGGCAGTGGAAAAAGCTCCTAATGACAGTGCTTTGGTTCTAATTAGCAGCCGTTGCCCTAGCCTTACGTGATTAAGCAGTCCAACGGACAATTCCCAATCATACTATGCAGGGATAGAATTTCAGGGACTCATTGAGGCGTGTTGTATTTCATTTCTTTTCTTTTCTTTTTGCCTTGGTTCATGTTTTGCAGAAAACTCCAGGTATGTGGAAATGAAATCTCTGGAGGTGAGGTCACCAGAGTACGCTGAAGTGGAACTGAAACAGCCGCTTTCTTTGCCTTCTTGGGAACCAGAGGATGTGTTCAGTGAACTTAGCATTCCTCTAGGTAAGCAAAACACACAGTCCTTACTGAAATTCAGGTCTAGGAAATAACAGTTCCATAGCCACCTCTAAGAACTTGAGAGGGCTTTTTGTCATTTTGTTGTTGTCATCGTTTTTTGTCCTTTTGAGACGAGATCTTGCTCTGTCACCTAGGTTGCAGTGCAGTGGCATGATCTCAGATCACTGCAGCCTCAAATTCCTGCTCTCAAGTGATCCTCCCTCCACAGCCTCCCGAGTAGCTGGGACCACAGGTGCACACCACCAGGCCCGGCTAATTTTTTTTATTTTTGTTTTTTATAGAGATGGGGTCTCCATATGTGGCCCAGGCTGGTCTTCAACTCCTGGGCTTAAGTGATCCTCCTGCCTCAGCTTCCCAAAGTGCCAGGATTACAGGCGTGAGCCACTTCACCTGGCCAGCCTATCATTATTTTAAATGTATGATGCAATAACCTAGATTTGCAAGGGGCAGCTGTAAAGCTTCTTGCAATTTCAGTCTCCTATAGTAGACCAGATACTCCATGAACACACGCCTTGAATAGCACTGCCCTGGGACCCAGAGCTAAGAAGCCTTGTCTTTCCTGTCAGGGAATGCTTTATTCTTGATGACATGGAGGCTTTAAGCCTAGCCCTTATTCAGGCAGGAAAGCAAATGCCCAGCAGCCTCCATAAAGTCAATAGAAATGAACCTCTTCTGCTATTGTTCATTGCTCCAGCCCTTCCCAGAACAATGCTACATTTTTTTTCTTCTTAGAGGACAAACTTTTTTGAGGCAATGATGCTGAATAGACTGTGTTTGGGACAGACTCCCCCTAGTTCATAGAAAGGGTATTGAGCAGAGAGACCTGGGTTTCTGTCCTTCCTACTTAAGGGTGACTGTGTGTCCTTAGATAAGTCATACCCCTTCTTGAGTCTTAGTTTTCTCACTGTAATTTGGACAGTGATTTTTTCAATGGTGGAAGTGTTGGGAATGAAGTGGGGAGGGAGTTTACTGATGGAATCACCTAGGAGTGAATCCCTTTTCAAAGAGGAGAGTTAAGCAGAGTCTCAGGGAGGGAGTGAAGGCACTTTAATATAATTCCCTGGGAGATTCTGACATAACTATTAACCCAGCAACTCCAGCCTATATCATCTTTGAGTCCTCGCATTAGCTCTGAAAGGTCGGAAAGTAATTAGATAAAGCAGTAGTAGCAGCTGCTCAGAAGGAGAGCTCGGGAAAGTGTCATCTGGGAAAGTGTCACACAGAAGCATGAGAAGCACGGGTCATCTGATGCCTGATGACCACGTGTCTGATCATGCAGGGAGGGGCTGGTCAGTGTGGAGGCTCATCCTTTCCATCCACCTTGCTCTTTTTTTCCCTTCTCCTTTAAAAAAATGTCTTACTATTTCTTCCCTCCAGATGTACCATTTTTTTAGTCAGATCTGGAGAGCAAACTTCCTTTTTTTTTTTTTTTTAAGGGATAAATTTGCTGCACAGCATCTCCCAAGACAAAAACATAAGAAAGAAGGAAAAAGAAATACTAACCTTAGAATAAACTGAGATGACCCTAGTATTTTAGCTGTAGAAAACAGTTGCAAAGGCCACCCTACAGGAGAAGAGAGGCTCCTTCATGCATTCAGCCAGTCAGCAGATACTTACTGGATAACATGGTACTGTGCTAGACACTCTGGGGTAACCAAGAAATATAACGCAAGTCTCTTGTCATCCAAGAACTTGGAACCTAATTGACACTAGCAAAAATTAAGAATAAATTCTGCTACCTTGTCATTTGTGTCTTTTTATTACTGTTTTTCATTACAGAAAGTGTGAAAGACTATTGTAACAAATTCAAAAAATAAGAACCATATCAAGTCAATATTAAAGGTCTGATCTCTTCCCTGCAGTCTCTCCCCAGTCTCCAGAGGTAGCCTACCACTGTCATGCCCACGGTTTTTCTCTCACAAAAATAGGATCACACTACACACATAATGTTCTACAAGTTCACTTAGTAGCGGGTCTTAGAGATTTCTTCATGTCGGTACATAGAGAACACATTCTTTGTAACCACTGCAAATATTCCATCGTAAAAGCTATGCTGTAAATGACTGATCTTTCCTCTGCTGGTGAACACGTAGGCTGTCTGCTCTTTTTCCCATTTTAATAGCTAAGATTTTATTGTTAACATTCCCCATGCAGGCACCATTCCTAGTGATCTGCATGCATTATCACATTTAACCCTCTCAAAACACCTATGAGGTAGGTACTGTTTTTATCCTTATTTAACAGATAAAAAATCTGAGATCGAGAGTCACACAGCTAAGGACAGGCAAAAACCAGAGTCACGTTCAAACCCCAGTCATCTGACTCTAGAGCCATGTTCTTAGCCTTTGTTCTCTGCTGCCTTTCAGATGTGCTTATTCAGTGGTATGTGTGTGCCAGTATTCCTGCGGGATAGCATCCTAGCCAGGGGGTTGTAGGGTCATATGTATTTGCATTTTAAATTTTCATAATTGCTACTAAATTGCACTCCAAAAAGATGGTATCAGTTTTCACTGTGACCTTGAGTGAGAGTTCCCAATATCCACCTCCCATTGGATTTTATCAGTTTTTAATCTTTCCCAACCAGTTAGGAGGAAACTAGTATCTCGCCTTTTTAAAATTGGCTGTATTGAGGTATAATTGATATGTAGTAAGTGCACATAAGGTGCATAGTTTGATCAGTTTTCACCTATAAATATACCCGTGAGACCATCACCACAGTCAAGACTGGGAACAATGTTCATCATATCTCAAATTTCCTGTCTCCTATGTAACCCCTCCCTCCCCACAGTGCAACCCCCAGGTAAAGGATCTCCTTTCTGTCACTAAATATTAGTTTGCACTTTCTAGAGTTTTACATAAAGGAATCATATTGTATGTGCTAGTTTGGCTTCTTTTGCTCAACATCATTGAGATTCATCTGTACTGTTGGGTGGATCAGTAATCTGTTTCTTTCTTTCTTTCTTTCTTTTTGAGACAAAGTTTTGTTCTTGTTGCCCAGGCTGGAGTACGGTGGTGTGATCTCGGCTCACTGCAACCTCCACCTCCCAGGTTCAAGCAATTCTCCTGCCTCAGCCTCCAGAGTAGCTGGGATTACAGGGACCTGCCACCACACCTGGCTAGTTTTTTTGTCTTTTTTAGTAGAGATGGTGTTTCACCATATTGGCCAGGCTGGTCTTCAACTCCTGATCTCAGGTGATCCACCTGCCTCAGCTTCCCAAAGTGCTAGGATTACAGGTGTGAGCCACTGTACCCGGCCAGTCTGTTTCTTTTTATTGTTGAGGAGTATTGCATTGCAGATATGGATACATCACATTATTTATTCATCTGTCGACAAATATTTGGGTTGTTTTCAGATCGGGGCTTTTACAGATTGTACTTGTTACTAGTCTTCAGTTAGCTTTGAGACTCATTATCTCATTGGTCCCCCAAGGAAGAGTATGGGATGAGGTTCTGCATTTGACAGGTGAGGAACCTGAAGTTCAGAGACTTACCCAAGATGACATTAGCAAATGCAGGTTAGAACTCAGGATTTCTCAGCCTGGGCAACATAGGGAGACCCCGTCTCTGCAAAAAATAAAATAAAATAAAAACTAGCCAGGAGTGGTGGTGCACATCTGCAGTCCCAGCTACTCGGGAGACTGAGGTAGGAGGATTGCTTGAGCCTGGGAGGAGATCCAGGGTGCAGTGAGCCATTATTGTGCCACTGCACTCCAGCCTGGGCAGCAGAGTTAGACCCTGTCTCAAGAAAAGGAAAAGAAAAAAAAAAAAAGAACTCAGGATTTCTGATCTCAGATCACTCTGTTCTCTGGGTTCTTCCAGTTCAGGCAGCAGCACAGCGTAGGAAAGGCAGTTTTTGCGCAGAAACTACGAACACAGTGTGTGGAATCTGATTCCCTGAGTTTAAATCCCCTGTCTACTACTTACTGGCTGGATGACAAAGAGCAACTGATTTAACCTCTCTGCTTGGATTTCTTCATCTGTGAATCAGCCATAGTAATAGGAGCCTACTATGCAGAGTTATTTTGAGGATTAAATGAACAAATACTGGTAAGGTCTGAGTGGCTTCTAGTGGGAGGTACTTAATAAGGGTTGTCTATTATTATTATTCACTCATGAAATATTCAAGACCTATTATGGCTCCTCTCACTGGGGCTGCATAACCCTTTACCCTCCAGGGCTGGTCACTACTGGCATGGAGACTTCTAGGGAGGTGAGAGACAATTTTTTGGCTTTGTCCCTGTGGAAAGCATAGCGTTGAAATAAGGGATGTCAAGGACTGGGCTTCCAGTTGGGAGGAAAGGGAGGCCAGTCCCGTTGTTCAGGGACCGGGGGTGGGCATGGCTGGGGAAGTACACTGCACTTGAAATCCAGGCCAGCTCTGCATGACCCTGGCCAGTGCGAGCCTGCCAAGGCCTGCTCTCAGTAGAAACAAACAGCTTTGCCTGCAAAGTGCAAGTTCCCTCCTCTATCCATCCCAGCTTTACTAGGATGACAGAGTTATAATTACCCGTGCCATGAGCTATTATTAGAAGCCAAATGGAGCTTTCATGATCCTAGTAGAGGCTGAAAAATGGAGGATTGAGTGGCTCCAGAACACATCAGGGCCGGGGCAGTGTGTCCTGATGCTGCCTCTTCACGTCCCCCTCACATTCCAGAAGTGTCCTGAGTTGTGCAGTGGGATTTGTGGTGTCTGCAGCAACCCCGTTATTCTGGTCCAAGTTAGCAGCTGTTGGGATTTCTCCCAACCCAGGCTTCTCTTCTCTGCCTGGTGGCTGCCTGGTACTGCCCGAACCTGCGGAGCCGGGGCCAGGGAAGAAAGTTGCCACCAAACTGTGGAGCCGGGTTCCCCAGGTGGCCTTGGGGAGAGGTTGGGGTTCAGATGAGAAGGCCAACATTTAGGCACTTATTAACAGCTTCTGTGATGAAATATTTAACACGTGTCTCCAAACCAGTATTATCTGAGCACCAGGCAAAATGATAGGTGCTTCCCCTAAACATCACTTGTAGCATTATTATTCCTATTTCGCAGATGAGGAAACTAATCTCAGAGAGGGTAAACAGTGTGCCTGAGGTCACAAAGCATAAGTAAGAGTTGGGTTTGACTCTACATTCTATTTTCTCTTCATGACACTGTGGCTTCCAAGGGTTTTTTGTTTGTTTGTTTGTTTTTTTGACAGTAGAAGTCTTTGTTCAGGTGCAATCTCTCCCAGAACTTACAGAGGATAACTCCAGCTACACTGCCAGGGGCTTTGGCTCCAGCTCAATCCCTGCTTCAGGGTCTGTGGTAGCTCCTAGGGCAGCTGTACCCCTTCTGGGGGTCCCTCCGACAGGGACTCAGAGGACTCAACAGAGGGCTTAATAAAAATCCCAGGGCTTCTTTCTTGGTACCACCCAGCTGGCTCAGAGGCTGGGACGGGACTGAGAGTGTGGCTCTGATCAAAGCCCTCCTTTTATCCCCGCTGCCCCTCTCCTGTGTTGTGGGGGTCTCGGCTCCCTGCAGAGCAGCAGCAAAGGGAAAACTATTTTGTAACAACAGAGGAAGGAGGCAGACCTTGCTGAATGCGCCTCTGCCGGCACCAACAGCCAGGAGCCAGGACCTGTTTGCGAGGTGGAGGGGAGAACTGGCCCCCACAGCCCAAGCTGGGGCCACTTTTCCATCCTTTGCACAGAGGAAGGGAAGGACACTCAACCTCCTTCCGGGCACCTGGGCCTGAGTGAGGCCCCCTCGCTTCTGGGGGCCACTGCTGAGGGCATGGCGTGTAGCCTGCGACGTGGCAGTTAGAGAAAGCCAGGCTGAGGAGGACACCTCAGGCCCCGGACTGCAGCCTCACTGTCAGTCCGGGCAGGCCTCCTGGGCTCCCTCCTTCCCTCCCATCTCCCTCCCTCAGAGCTGCCCTTCACACTGATAAGTGGCTATTTTGAAATGGAAAAAAAGTTCTAGTGACAAGTGTAGGCTGCTTGCCTCTGACAGGGTCTCCTAAGCACTTAGCTCAGTGTTCTGGGAGGTGGGAGGAGGAAAGTGAAGCCACCCAAGCAGCTGGGCTTGCAGTCGGCCACGCTGTGCCTTGGAGCGGTTGTCATAAGTGGAGACCTTTCCTGTCCCCACCCCTGCAAGAAATTGCTGTTCCCCTGCCTCTGCCGTTCCCAGGCCCCTTCCCCCCTTCTACCCAGGATGGCCGGACCTGAAACCATTGCCCAGCCCCAGAAAAGAGAGGCTTGCCCCCAAACCTGCAGGTGGGATTGGGTGTTCCAAGCATTACCCCTCTTTCTTAGTTCCCTGATGGGTCCTGCTTCTCCCGGCCCTCACACCCTGCCCTTTGGCTGGCACTGCACAGTCAGGGGCCTGGTAAACAGTACATGTGTTCCTACCTCCATTCTCAGGTGAGGAAACTGAGTCCCAGGAGCAGTTTGGCTAACTCTCCCCAGGTCACATGGGTTCTTAGCATCTGACCTCAACCCTCTTAGAGCTGGGCTCTTTCCACTCCGCTGATTGACTGTGTCTTCAAGAGGAGAACTGTGACCTGCAGAACACCTTCGTGGAGGCTGGAGCAGCCACCATCCCTTCAAGGATGAATCCCCTGGCTGTGACATTGTCACCCCTCTGTGGTGGTGGTGCCATTTTTTTCCTTTGCTTGGAATCAAAAGGCCTCCCAGAATTCTGGGACCTATATTTAATAAATCACAAATGAAATGCTAATTGATGGTTCAGATGTAAAGACTGGAGGAAGTGGGAAAGTGTTAATGATATACAATTGCATGAAAAAAAGAGGACAGAGAATTGTAATTAGGGTATGACTAAAACGGTCCCACAAAAAGAGGCCTACATATAGGTTAATCATGTGGAGGAAAATATTTGGATTGGAGTGACTCTGGGTGATTTTTTCCTTCTGTTTATTTACTTTTTTTCTGTAAAGAACATAATTCTAAAATAAACAAACAAAAATGAGAGAATTCTTCGAGAGTCCTGGTCACAGCAGCTGCAGAGAGAGGTACAGTGTGGAGAATGAAATCCAACAAGTGAAATATCAGAAATCACCTTCATTGTTCTTGGAAGAAGGCTGATAGTAGGAGAACAGGCCAGTGGCAGGCCGTGGAATGGCTAAGTGCTTACGACACTGCCAAGTCCATCCCTTATATTCACAACCACCTGTGAATGGAGTGGGTGTGAGTCTCTTTGTGACTGTTCTGCAAATGAGGAAACTGAGGCTTGGCGAAGCTTGTTAACAGCCAAGGTCAACAGCAAGTGTTGGGTGGAGCTCGTGGCTCCCATTTCTACCTGATGGCTGCCAGGACACAGGGGCCTGCCTCCCACGCCATCCTAACCCTGTCTGTCTATCCCCCATCCTTCCCCAGGGGTGGAGTTCGTGGTTCCCAGGACTGGCTTTTATTGCAAGCTGTGTGGGCTGTTCTACACGAGTGAGGAGACAGCAAAGATGAGCCACTGCCGCAGTGCTGTCCACTACAGGAACTTACAGGTAACCATACACGCTCCTTGCCCAGCAGGCCAGGGGCTCCCCAGTCTCCATAACCGGGCCAGGTGTCTGGGGTCCTCGGCCTTGCTTGCCTGAGTCTAGCTCCCACCTGCAAGGCCTACTCCAGGCCACAGGTTACTTACCATTCCCCAAGCACACAAAGCTGTTTCCTGCTTCTGTGTCTGTCTCCTTCCACTACTCGGAGAACTCCTGATCTTCCCATAGACTTGATTCCATCATGCTGCTCTCCACATGGTGGCTACCTCCCATGTTGCTCCTAGCACATGTCTCTACTTTAGTACTTAAAACATCCTGTTTGGATTGGCTTTGGCAATATCCGCCTCTCCCTCTATACTGTGAGTAACTCAAGTTAGGCCAGTGTTCCTCTGGCCTGTGACTGGGGCTGACCCCTTCCCACAAGACTTGAATGTTCCAGTTTTTCTCTGTTTCTGTTCCCCTATGCAGGTATCCCTGCTTCCTAGAATAAAAAACCACTGCTTTGTTCTTTTTAGCTGTTCATCCATACAGCAAATACTTACCACAGGCATGCTAGGTACCAGACACTATTCTAGGGACTGGGGATACTGTAACAACAACAGTAAAGTGGACAAAATCCCTGTTCTCATGGAGTTTTCATCCTAATGTAGGTGACAAGCAATAAATAAAATAAATGGTGTAGTATGTTAAAAGACGACATATAAAAAATACTGTATACACCGTATTTCACCCAGTCTAAGGTGCCATCATTTGTAAGGCACCATTATTTTTTCGTACCAACTAGAAAAAAAAATGTTGCAAATCAAGTGATGAGACTCCACCAACTGTAAAATGCATTTTTATTTCAGAGATATTAATGTGTATTAATATTAATATTAAGGTGTATCTCAAGACACCTGCTGTTTTTACTACAAGGAATCACACTAGTTATTTGAACCACAAGGCTTTGACTCAAGGAGTCCTCACAGTGGCTGTGCCCAAGTCCCAGGCTAGGCATTACTATTATCATTAAATTGTTTAAAAGTGACTGATCTAGCCATTCTTAACCAGGGACATGATCCAGACTCATCTGAACAGTATTTCTTTTTTTTTTTTCTTTTTTTTTTTTTTTTTGAGACGGAGTCTCGCTGTGTCTCCCAGGCTGGAGTGCAGTGGCGTGATCTCGGCTCACTGCAAGCTCCGCCTCCCAGGTTCACGCCATTCTCCCCCCTCAGCCTCCCAAGTAGCTGAGACTACAGGCGCCCGCCACCACGCCCGGCTAGTTTTTTGTATTTTTAGTAGAGACGGGGTTTCACCATGTTAGCCAGGATGGTTTCGATCTCCTGACCTCGTGATCCACCCGCCTCGGCCTCCCAAAGTGCTAGGATTACAGGCTTGAGCCACCGCGCCCGGCCCTGAACAGTATTTCTAAAATACAGGTACTAAGTTAGATATTTAGTAAAATTTGGGGGTGGAAGGCAGGTTGCAGGGAGATGTAATTTAAGAAAGTTCTCCAAAAGATTCAAATGTGCATGCCTAGTTAAAACAACAACAACAACAACAACAACAAAAAACAACAACAAAAACTCAGATATGGGCCAACTTTCTTGTTTAATGATTGAGAAAATTGAGGCCCAGAGAAGCTATATAATTTGTCCAAGGCCACGCAGATAGTGAGTTACTGGGCCTAGGATCAAATCGCCTGATTCAGAATCACTTTCGTCTTACTCTACTATACTAGTCTTGGAAACTGAGACCCAGAATGTCATGGCCTGGGTCACCATCTGCAGAGGACTCTCATAGGCTATGCCCAAACTCAGGTCATTTAAGCCTTTTGATTTCCCTCTGGAGAGCAGCTGCTCTGTGACTGAGGCAGCCACAGGGCCTGTGGCCCAGGGCTAGGCCTCTCCAGGGGCAAGGCAAGAAAGGCCTGACTTGGCCAGATCAGGAGGGTCAGACTGGGTCCCACAAAGCCAGCTGAGGGAAGTCATCTAGCTTGAAGACATAATCATCCCTTTTCCCGACAAGATGAAACCTACACAATGGCAAGGATGGAAGGGGTCTTGGAAATCATCTGGTCCTGATTTTCCCAAACCTTCGTCTTTGTACCAGCTGGCATCTTTTTGAAATACAGCTTTCTGGGCCAGGCACAGTGGCTCACGCCTGTAATCCCAGCACTTTGGGAGGCCGAGGTGGGTGAATCACGAGGTCAGGAGTTCGAGACCAGCCTGACCAACATTGTGAAACCCCGTCTCTACTAAAAATACAAAAATTAGCTGGGCGTGGTGGCGCATGCCTGTAATCCAAGCTACCCAGGAGGCTGAGGCAGAAGAATCACTTGAACCTGGGAGGTGGAGCTTGCAGTAAGCTGAGATTGCGCCACCGCACTCCAACCTGGGCAACAGAGCAAGACTCTGTCTCAAAAAAAAAAAAAAAAAAGAAAGAAATGCAGCTTCCTGGATCTCACCCTACACTTGTTTTCTCTAGGGCTGGGCCTGAGAGTCTGTATTGTAGACCATCCTTATGTCAGGCTCTGCTATGTTGGCGTGAGAACCTTTTCTCTCATCCAGCATTTGCAGTGGTATTGTGCAGCCCTTCAGGGGGCCACACAGTTCAAGGTCACCTTGGAAGTTAGGAAGAGTTCAGACTTGCCAGGGCCTCTAATTCTAATTCATGTATGTTTCCCAGGGCAGTGGACTGCACTGTGTTCTGAGCCTCTGGGCCACGCCCCCAGGCAGATTCCCCTGCCCGCAGCAGGCCAGAGCCATTCTTGTGGCCTTGGGGTGCCTTGGGGTAGACACTGGCTAAGCCCCTCGTGCCAGCCAGCAGCAGTGCAGCTTTACCTGGTGCACCGGCTGGGGAGCTGGGAGTTTCCAACCACAGGCTTCCCAGGTAGGATTTCTGTCAGTGGCTTTGACAGAATGCCTCTGTCCACACAGTCTCCCCCACCTCAAGCAGCAGGTGATGACTGACACTTGAATCAGGCAACTTTTAAACTTAACACAACTGAGAGGCCTTGAGTTGAGGACCAGAGATTGCTCCTAAAGGCAGGAAGCAGGTTGAAGGAGCCTCTGTTCTCTCTGAGCAGCCTGTGCTGTGCCCCACGGCTGGTCACGGCTCTGCAAGAACCCACCCAGAGTGATTCAGAACAACAGGTGGAGCCAGCGCTCGATAGGAAAACTAGATACCTGCTTGGCTCCAGGCCCTGGAGCGGAATGTGTCCATGTACTGGACGCTCATTCACTTGCCTTCCTCAGCACATGGTTTACCCTCCCTGAGCCAAGGCAGAGGAGAACCCAGGCCCTCCATCAGCAGCTTTGCCTGCTGCCATCCACCGTTTGCTCTTCTCCCAGTCAGGCTGCACCCATTTCTGGAAGCCAACTGCAGTCTCTTCTATGGAGAGAGCAGGCAGACCTGGTCATCTCACACACACCCTGTCATCTGACCCTCAAACCATCCCAGAAGGGAGGGTGAGGACAACTGTTCCTCCCATTTAGCAGATTAGTAGTCTGAGGCTGGGAGAAGAGGAGTGGCTTTCTCCAACTTATATGGCTGGTGCTGCGCTAATAAGAAAAGCCCACATGACTGAGTGTTTATTCTGTGACAAACGCTGTGCTGAACGCCTTGTGTTGCCTCTCTTCAACTTCACAGCAACCTTATGCGGTAGTTACTGTTATTCCCCTCCCTTCACAGATGTCAGAGATATTTGATAACTTGCCTGCTGAGGGCTAGGATTTGAACCCAGGTCACCTGACTTCAAAGTGCACACACTTAACCACCGTACTGGTCTGCACCCTTCGGTCTCCTAATCCAGTGCTCTTTGCCTTTTCCTTGCTGCCCTGTCAGAGAACCCCAGCTGGGGCCTCAAACCTGTCCTAGTCTGCCTCACTGTGTTGACTCCAGATAGCCCAAGAAAGGCCCGACCTGGCTCACAGTGTTGGGCCGAGGCCAGTCATAGCAGTGAGTGTTCTGGGGTCATGCAGAAGCAGCCCTCAGCGATGGAACAGACAGGCCCATTTTCAAATCCGCCAAAAGACCTCCAAGGCTCCCCACCCACTAGCCTGCCCTGACAGGAAACAGGTTGTTAAGAGTCTCAAATGTCAGGCCATGGTGCTGTTTTGCACAGCTGCCATAGGCCAGCGCTCATTTACCCTGCCTTCCAGCTTCCCTCCCTCTGCCTTTTAGGCATAGATATGTTGCCTAGAGCTTGGGTTGTTTCTGGAAAACAGAGTTGTTTTGGGAGTTAAATGAGCTTATTTAAGTCAAGCAGTTAGAACAGCACTTCACACTAGATAAGGGCTTTGGAAGTGTTTGCTATTATAGCTCTACTTTCTACTCTCTTTCTCTTTCTTTCTTGTTTCTTTTTTTTTTTTTTTTTTTTTTTTAGACAGAGTTTCGCTCTAGTTACCCAGGCTGGAGTGCAATGGCGTGATCTCGGTTCACAGCAACCTCTGCTTCCCAGGTTCAAGCGATTCTCCTGCCTCAGCCTCCTGAGTAGCTGGGATTACAGGCATGCACCACCACACCCAGCTAATTTTTTGTGTTTTTAGTAGAGATGGGGTTTCTCCATGTTGGTCAGGCTGGTCTCAACTCCCGACCTCAGGTGATCCACCCGCCTCGGCCTCCCAAAGCGCTGGGATTACAGGTGTGAGACACCCACACCCAGCCTGTACTTTCTACTTTTTCTACAGGAGACATGTATTACTTGTAACCTAACATAATGAGGTACTTAGCATAAGTTCTGTAGCCTAGGGGGATCTATGAACCAGGAAGAGGGTAAACCCCACAGCTGGGTACAGATGCCAGGAGAGGGATGATCGAGGCATGTCCCCTCCTCTCCTCTCCTTCTAGGTCCCTACTAATGTGTCCCTTCCTCCACTTCCCCTCTTCTTTCCACAGAAATATTTGTCCCAGCTGGCCGAGGAGGGCCTCAAGGAGACGGAGGGGGCAGGTAGCCCGATGCCGGAGGACAGTGGAATCGTGCCACGCTTCGAAAGGAAAAAGCTCTGATGCTTCTGCTTCTACTGCTGCTGCAAGGTTGGAAAGGAGAGCTTGCCGAAGGAAGCGGGGCCTTCCTGATTCTGGGGACAGGACTAAAGCCTGAGAGGAAGGAAAACCAAGCAGGGCACATTGCTTGCGTTTGCTCCCAGAGACTCAGTGAAATGCCCATGAAATGTCTCCAGGAGCCAAGTCACCCAGGTGTGTCCAGCCCACTGAGGGTCACCAACTCTCTCCCTGTTGACTCTTGTTTCTCTCAAACCATCTTTCAATTCGTTTTTCTCTCTTTTCCTCTTGTTCTCTCTTTCCCTCTCTCCTTATGTGCCAAGAATCATTTCCTTTTCACAAAACCCAACTTCTCAGGGATTTTCACAGTGTTTAAATTCTTGATAGGATCTAATACGTCAGGCCTGGCTGAGTCACGCAAGGAAAAGGTTTAATGGAAACTCCTGGGTCAGGCAAACCCCTGCAGTGAGTCTACAGCAGTATCTCTGTCTGGTGTCCCGTGTATCCCCTGCGTTGGGGAGCCGAGTCGGGTCTGCAGTCCCGGTGAGGGGACATCACGGACAATCTGTTGGCAGAGCTGGGAGGGACTTCATTAACCTCTTCCTCCAGCTGGGCCACCCTTTTGAAAAGCCCCTGTTTTTAATAACTCTTTCATCCTGTCAGTTCTTCTAGAAGTCTGCCAGACCTATGCCTTAAAGTAAAATAAAATGAATTTTAGAGAAGATGAAAAGAGCCCTTCATTGTGGAAGCTCTGATAAGTTTCCTCCAAACTTACTTCCCTCCTCTTGATTTCAGGAGATGTCAGGGTTTGTTCTATTCTGGACAATGAATTTGGTACAAATTCACTATAATTAAAAATAAAAACAGAAGCATCTTCCTCCAGCTAAAGCAGCAGTTGGCGTGGGTTTAGGTGGAATGCTGGCCTTTCTGCAATGTGTAGCATTGGCTTGAGACAGTTCCAGGCTGTGGAAAACAGAGTTGTTTGGGGGGTTAAATGAGCTTATTTAAGTCAAGGAAACATCATCTGTCCTTCACTCAGCCGTGGTGCCTGCACTCTGGGGTACAACCTCCTCTCAATGGGATGGTTTTTAAATGGCCCCCCAGTTGGGGGAGAAGCTAAGGAAAGAGAAGGCTGCAGAGCCAAAGAGTGGCATTGAAGTTTGCTGGGTGTCTGTAGGTGGACCCTTTCCAGCTGGGCAGATAGTTGAGGGCTCCTTGGGTTTGACTGCCTGTGCAGACTTTGATGCCAAAATGTTATGAAAAGTCCTGATTCCCACTGCTCTTTCTGGTACTGGAGGGTGGGTACCTTCAGGCTGTGGGGTCTGTAGTCTGATATTCCATTGAAAGGGTATGGGATAAAGGTGCTGGGGGAAATGAGGCTCGGCCACAGCCATAGAGAGGCCCTCGGGCAGGTAAGAAGGGGGGCGTGGAGCTGTTTTCCTGAGCTGAGATACTCTCCTGAAAGCACCCTTCATAGCTTAGCCCAGGAAAAATAAAACAAGGAAGACAGGTCACTCTCCCCTAGGCAGTTCCTGTTGTTTCATTCCTGACCTTGGGCAGGCAGACTGAGAAGGGACTGTGTAGGGTTTTGTTTTGTTTTGTTTTCATTTTCCTTTTTATGGCATGTGAGATCATACTGCACATTCTGTCCTCTGTACTAATAGAGGAAGGGCAGAGAGATTAGTTCAAGGCTGACATTTTATATCAGGTAACTGAGGCACACAAAGGGAACAAATGAAGAACATAAAATGATCAGTGTAAACCTGAAAGCATGCAGTCATTGGCAAGGGACGTACTCCTGGGAGCTGGTGAGAGAGAACAGTTAAGGCAAGCACCGGGTGAAAGCGGACCAGCTTGAACAGGTGTGATGCGGAGAGGTTGGAAGAAGCAAGAAACCTGAACTCATCATCATCATCAGACTATTAAATAAAATTTATAGGAGGCTGTTGGTTTGAACTGAGCTCCTGCACTAGGCCCAACAGACCAAAACAAAAGGGAGTCACTCATGTTAAAGTTCTGTCTTCCAAGAAATCAGGAGAGAGAGAGAGAGAAAGAGAATAGCCAAATCCCCAAACAGGCCAGTTTTAACCAGCATGATGAAGAAGTGTCCTTGGTTTTAACCTATAAGGAAAGCAACTTTGAGATGACCAGTCTGGTTTTTGTTCTTTGTGTCTGCTTTCCTCAGCCCTTTTCTGTCTATAAAGCCAACCTCCTCCGCTCAGCTCCTGGGAACACTCATTCTATTTTATAGAATGACGTGTTGCCCAATTCTAGAATCAAAAATAAAAGCCAGCTAAAATCTTTAAAGTAAATTTGTTGTAATTTTATCTTTTGAGAAGACCATATGGGGGCTGCTGAAAAGTTGGTATCTCAAATAAAGTCTGAAGATCGTGGCTCAGCCCAGATTGTTCCCCTGGAACTCCACAGGTTTGAACCTGGCATTCTGGACACCAGCTCTGCCTCCTCCATTTCTCAGAAAACCTTTGATCTTGTGTGTCTTTCTTGCCACTGAAGGGAATTCTGGGGGCAGTTCTTTGGCCTTCTTGCTGAACTTTGCTGGAAATAGCATACAATTTTTATCAGAGGCTAGAACTGTACATTATCAGAGAGACTGGACACTTTATCCCCTAGCAAAGTGGGAGCAGACTTCACCAGCTCATTCTGCTCCACCCCTGCCTTCCCCCACCCCCCATCCCCAGCAGCATTTCCGGAAATCCAGATGGTCGTGTAGTGTTATGGCTCCCATGTGATAGACTGGCCTTCATATTGGAAAGCTAGGGAGGGCCCCTGGGAGGGAAAGAGATAAGGCACTATCTGCATTCAATCAGAACCTTCAGTTTAAAATCATCTAAGAGTCTATACGTGTGTACATATGTATTTATTTTTATTTATTTTTATACAATTCCATTGGCATGGTCCTTCACCGACCCTATGATTTGCACTTTTTATTCCTACGTGTGCCACACACAATGCAGTATTAAAGGCAACCAGGAAAATATTGATTTGTTTTTTAAAGCTTTTTTTCAGTGTTTTGTCAGCCATTTCAAAGTGTCTCCCAGAAAAGGATGCTGAAGAGCAATTGCTACCTTGAGCAACAGATTCATATTTACCCCAGGTTAATATAACAAAAGGCCTGTATAATTTTCTTTTCATTGTTAACACCCAAAATAGCATCTATCTAGACAGTATCCCCAAAGAATTTGGAAAATTTGATGGTGTGAGCAGCAGCCATTAGTATCGGGGTTTCCCATTCTTGGACAGTCCAAGGCTGTGACCTGTTAGATAATTAGATTATACTTGAACTGGACCAGAGTTTGTTTTTTGAATTTATGAGAAAAACAAAAACACTAAGTTAATTTAAGTTTGAACTTGTAAAGTATTGAAATTCGTTGAGTGTCCTATAAATTGTCACGACTTTTCCTGATCTGTATAACTGACTGCAAAGTGTTTGTTTTTACAAAAGAGAAAAGATTTTTAATAAAGAGAATTTGAAAGCTGTGAGTGAGTGACTCTGTGTCATGCAGGGGTCCCTGGCATTTGGCTGGGGAAGGCTCACCAAGCAGAAAGGCTGACATTTGGTCCCTTTGAATTATGAATTATTTTCAAGGGTTGAACAGAAAGGACAAAACAGGTTTTCTTAGGGCTCCAGTTAGGCTACCAGATAGAAACAGAGATTCTCAGGGGTGATCCTTGGAGAATGAGTCTGACTAGGTGGGGGCTGCTGTCCTTTTGGAGGCTCAGATATGAACATTTCTTGGCCTCTTATAAACTCCTAGCTTTGCTACCCAGTGTCCCGCACCAGGGTTAGGCCATTTCTGGCAGTTCCATCCCCTGTGAAGATGAATATCTGGTGGTCAGTGCTGCAGTGGAAATAGCAGGCCCAAGCAGAGGCCTGGCCCTGCCCCTGTTAGCCCATGACTTCCTAAGGCCCGCTTCCTTGGGTGTAAAAGAAGATAAGAATATTAATCGCTCTGGGTGCGGTGGCTCCCAGCACTTTGGGAGGCCGAGGTGGGTGGATCATGAAGTCAGGAGATTGAGACCATCCTGGCCAACACGGTGAAAACCCATCTCTACTAAAAATACAAACATTAGCCGGGCGTGGTGGTGTGCACCAGTAGTCCCAGCTACTCAGGAGGCTGAGGCAGGAGAAGGGCTTGAACCCAGTAGGCGGGGGTTGCAGTGAGCCGGGATCGCGCCACCGCACTCCAGCCTGGGTGACAGAGCAAGACTTCCGTCTCAAAAAACAAAAAAGAATGTGAATCGCCTCCCAGGGTTGTTTCAGGGTTAAGATAATTGCTGGTGGAAGCACTTGGTGTGCGGCAGGTCACCAAATCTTGTTTGTTTTTGCAATCTGGACAGCAGCCCTCCAAATTTCAGGAGTTCTTAAGTTGTTTCTCAACCGTTTATTCTAGCAAAACAATGCCAGTCTTCTGGGACCGGTTGGCCAGTCCTTTGAATGGCCCGGAACCTTCTCTGGGCCCTTCCCTTTTGTTGGCAGTGCTCCTGAGTCAACAGGGAGGGGCTGGGCAGCCTGGACCCAGAGGGCAAAGTGAGGGGGCCGCCTGCAATTCCTGGGAGCAGATTGCAGGTCTGAGGAAAGTTCCTGCTGAACCTGTTGCTGTCTGCACCCCACCCCCACCTCCTGTGGTCATCCCTGGACCAAGCTCAGGCCTCCAGTTTCCAACCAGGAGGGGTAGGGAAACCTCCTTTTCTGCAACTGCTATCTATGTCCCAGATGGTCAAAGCAGTGAATGGGCTTGGACTGGTTCTGTTGCCCTAAGTTCAGGATCCAGGATGCTTGGGGGTACCCCTGGTGCCTAGTCCTAGCTTGTTGTTCTACGTGGCACAACTCTAGAGAGGGCGTCCACATTGTATCCTATAGGATAGCACCCCCTGGAGTTGTGCAATGCAGATACCCAGCCAGGGACACCCCCTTCCCTCGAGTTGCAGTTGTTCACCCAAGCCCGGGTGTTCCCATTTGCTCTCTGATATCTCTGTGGGCCCTAGAGCCTGATTCTGAGCCAGTCCACCGGGCTGGACCACTGCCACTCAGACCTACTCCCTGTATCATACCTATCCCCAGGGATCAACTCCAGGCTGCCCCTGCCTGACTCTGCCACAGCCTAGACACTGGGTTCACTCCTCATAATGCCTTACTAGGTCAGGGCACTTGGATACTAACCTTGTTTGCTTTTCTTTGTTTGTTTATTCGAGACAGGCTCTCACTCTGTCACCCAGGATGGAGGGCAGTGGCGCACGATCTCAGCTTGCTATGGCCTCTATTTCCTGGACCCAAGCCATCCTCCTGCCTCAGCCTCCCTAGTAGCTGGGACTACAGACATGTGCCACCACATCTGGCTAATTTTTTTGTAGCGATAGGGTTTCACCATGTTGCCCAGGCTAGTTTCAAACTGCTGGGCTCAAGCAATCTGCCTACCTCAGCCTCCCAAAATGTTGGGATTACAGGCATGAACCACCGAACCTGGCAACAGCAACTGTTAACTACCCTCTTAGGCAGTGGTTGGACATCTGGGCTCAACCCTGTAGACTCCCTGTTCTCTTTTCCCACCATGACGATCCTACAAGGGTGCCTATCCTGAGTGAAATTCCAAGCATGTTAGAGAAGGATGGCCCAAGAGACCTCCAAGTCTCTGCTTTTATAAGTGAGAAAACAGGCCCAGAGAAGAGACATGACTTGTTTGAGGCAACACAGCTTATTGGTATAGGACCAAGACTAGAATCCAGATCCCCTGAGTAGTTTTGCTGGGGCTACTTGGAGAGATTACGATATTTCAATTACATTATCTTGTGAATTTTCCAGGTCTAGTCCTAGCTGGACTCTGGCATGCAGCAAGGGACTCAAGAGAAATCATGGATTCTCATGCTTCGGGTGCATCAGCCACACCTGGTGAGCTTGCTAAAAATGCAGATTCTTGGCCCCTCCCATGGAGATTCTGACTCACTAGGTCGTGGGGAGGGCCCAGGCATTTGCATCAGCAAGCCTGGGGGGTAATTCAATGCAGGTGCAGATTCCGGATCACACTTAGAGTAACACTGCCCTAGGTGTCAACCAGGGACTTCCCCAGCAGCTCCTAGAATAGAAGCGGCATTTATTTTACTGGGTGGTAGGTCAGGAGAGATATGAATGGAGACCGTTCAAGGTAGGGACGCTCTAGTGTGAAAAAGGCTTGACAGTAGGAGGCAGAGAAAAGGAGACCAGCATGGCCATGGCAGAAGGGGCTGGTGGCAGCTGGTGGGTGGGGGAGCCAGCGAAGGATGGGGGTGGGAGCGTGTCATAGTCATCAAACTGGGTTTGGGAGCATGTGTTATGATTTTTAGTTGGGTTCGTACTTACTGTGCTTAGGCATAAGTCAATTTTCCAGCGCTCTCTTTATCTTTGTTAATGGCTAGAAGTGTTGTGGTTATTAAACGGCTCCTCGAGATCTGATGGAATTCCTGCCGCTGAGGACAGAGAGCTGTGTGGAGTCAGCAATCCTTTCTCAGAGGAGAGAAAACGAACAGGGCCACTGCCCAGAGCCATGTCACTGTCAGCGAGGAACTCTGGGGTCACACACACTTTCTCTTCCTCTTCCATGAGCCACTACTACTGTCAGCTCAGCCCTGCTGATTCCTGAGTCCATGTGCATGGCACACTCAGTGTACTCCATAGGGGCACTGTCTCTTGGCTTCTTCACAACCGGAGAAGCAGGTGTTGTTATTCTCCCCATTTCATAGATGGAAAATGAGGCTCTGAGAGACAAAGTGGTTTGTCAAGGGTCAGACGACCAATAAGTGGCAGAGTTGGGATTCAAACCCAGGTCCACATGACTGTCAAACCACACTCTTAGCCACTATTCTCCACTGCCTACCTCCTGTTCCTGCATCTCCCTAAAGCCTCTAGACTCTGGGTCTGCTCAGAGCTGCTTGGATGATTTAGAAAGTCTAATTTAGCAATACTTCAGTTGCCTATGACTGAATTCCTGATTGTTAAATTCCAGAAACTGATTTCTCCAGTACCTCTCCTCCCTAGAAAGGAGATAAAGAAAGGCCTCCACCCACAGCACTGTACCCAAATAAATACTGTTTCTTCCTTCTTCTCACTTAGGAGAATTTGCCAGGGGAGCTGAGTCTGAGGGCAAGAGAGGAAGGAGGGCCCCAGGAGCTCTTCAAGTTCCTCCTGTTTCAGGGAGGAGAAGAAAGAGAAGCGGCTTGTTCTGCTCTCAGGGGACTTGGGGACAAAGAGGAGTGATCAAAAGGGGATTTCCCACAGCCCCAAAATGCTAGCCACATTGCACTTGTGACCTCTCCTTCCTGAGTGAAACTTAATTGTTGATTTGCCTGACACCTGTTTCCAACATGGAGCTGAGATGATGCACTCATTAAGACAACAAAAAAATTATAAACAAGGATTGAAGAAAGTTGGAGGCAGCAAATATATGGTCTGTAAGGGTCCATACAGCAAGAGATGTGACTGGAAGCCTCCTGGGAGCCAAGGCAGAAAGAAAAAACAAAAAAACAAAACATGCTCTGTCCTTAGGCTGGAGAGAGCATTCCAGGTTATCTGGGGAGATTGTTCTACCTGACTCTATATCCTGGAATAATTCTCCTGAGGGACGGCACAGAGGTACTGAGAGGTGTTGGAAAAATCCTTAGGGAGCTCACAGCCCAACATTGGAGAAGAGCATAGTGGGAGTCCCTTTGGAGGGGACATTGGGATGGCTCCTGGTCTGTGTGAAGTAGTTCCTGATGTCAGGGCAATACCTCCCAGTGTCCGAAGGCCTGATCCTTGCTCACACCTGCCCAACCCACCTGAGATTGAGTATGCTGGCTGGAGTTCATGAATTTTTGTTTGGGCTTTTTTCAAGCTCTGTTTTTCAAATATCTCTGTTAAGTGGCTGAACTTCCAGGAACCACTGTTCACAGGCCAAGGAGGAGGTCACCATCATCTCTACTACCTGACTGCCCTGCCACACCCACCCAACATTAGAGAGCTCTAGGGTGGGGCCCCTGCTGTCTGGATTGTTGGGGGAAAATAAACCTTTCCAGTGTTTATTCTTCGGGGTTACCCCAAAGGGATGACCACAGCCAGGAGGGAACCCAGCCTGACTAGGAAGTGCTGACTCCTTCTGGCAGAGTTTGGGAACTGCCCTTCATATCTGTCTGATAAGGAGCGGCCTAGGGAGGAGGGGTGCAAAAGGTGTGCCCCGTTTGCCTATGAGATCTCTCACCATCACTGTATACAAGCCTAGGAAGAAGAGAGCTTGCTGGCTCAGGGACAGATTTCCATGCTGGGAATCAGGACCTTAAGTTCCTGGGTCAAATCTACAATGAACTCATTCTGAGATGTAGACAAATGTTTACCTTCTGTTGCTTCAGTTTTCCCGTCTGTGCATTTGATGTGTGCCTTGTGCGTGCCAGAGGTTTTGAAGGAGAAAATAAGATAGGAGTGGAGACTTGCTGTCAATCACAATAAGATAGGAGTGGAGACTTGCTGTCAATCACAATAAGATAGGAGCGGAGACTTGCTGTCAATCACAATAAGATGGGAGTGGAGACTTGCTTCTCTACCCGAACTGTCCCACATGGGCCTGTGGGGGAGCTACGGTCCTTGTTACTATCCTCCCACCCCCAGCAGAGGAATCTACCCATGAGGCAGGCTTGCTTGGGGTCGGCCAGCCTGGTCTTTGTGGTTTTTGCCTCCTGTGCTCCTCATATGCCTTAGCTTGGCCTTCTACAGACACTACTTAACTCCGCCTCCTCTCCACCCACCTCACCCCCACAGCCTCCATTTGTGGTTCAGCCATGCTCAGTGCCTCAGGGATTCCCAGATAGCCCCTTCCAGCTCCTTGATTTTGCACATGGTTTTCCCACTGCTGGGAATATCTTTTGGCCCTTTCTGTCTACCTGGAAACTATGACTTTTTTTTTTTAACATTCTACTTAGGTGTTATCTTCTTTACGAAGCCTTCCTTGGCTTCTCTGACCTCCCTGCAGGTATTACTGGACCCCACTGTGTCCCAGAACACTTTGTACCCCTAGCCCAGACACACACAGAAGCCCCTCTTTTTTTTTTTTTTTTTTTTTTTTGAGACGGAGTCTCGCTCTGTTGCCCAGGCTGGAGTGTGGTGGCGCGATCTCGGCTCACTGCAAGTTCCGCCTCCCAAGTTCACGCCATTCTCCTGCCCCAGCCTCCCGAGTAGCTGGGACTACAGGTGCCCACCACCATGCCCGGCTAATTTTTTTGCAGTTTTAGTAGAGATGGGGTTTCACCATGTTAGCCAGGATGGTCTCAATCTCCTGACCTCATGATCCGCCCGCCCTTTTATAGCCCTTATCGTGTTGCCTTGTTATCTGTTTCTAGATTTGCCTCTGCAGTAGTCATTGAGTCTCCAAGGGTAAGAAGTGTATCCTGTTTCCCCTGTGCACACTGGTATCCCCACCACAGAGCAAATACCAGTGAATGTTAGTTGAAGGACTAAGTTATCCCTTGCTCACCTCTGGGACTTGCTGCAGCAACAGAGACCTGAGTCCTAAGTCTCTGCCCAGTCACACTCTGCCCAGGTGCCATGAGGACTGGCACAGCTGGCTGGCTCATAGGAGAAGGGTGGGTTCTTGGAGCAGTGCCAGGGAGCACCCTACCCACCCACCACCTTCCTTTCCCCTGCCATCCTTCCCTTCCCTGGTCCCCCTCTCCTAGGGCTGGCGGTTGGCTCTGACAGTGGATAAGAGAGCCCTGCTTATGTTGCCCAAAGCTTGGCCTTTTAACAGCTGGCTTCTTCTATAGCCACAGAGCCAGGCCTCCTATGTAGGCCACATCTCTCTCTATCCCCAGGGGCATCTCCTCCCCAAACCTGTCTGTCCTCACGCTGCACCTCCACCTAGCGAGGCCCACCCAGTTCTCCAGAACCTTCCCAGGCAAAGCTGAGAACAAAGCAGGGTTTATGACAGTTCTGTCAACACTGGGTGGATGGCCTTGGTTCACCCTGCACTTTGCAAGCCACGCCTGCCTGCATGCCTGATGCCCACACCTAATCAATGCCTCCAAAGACCCAAGGGCTGCAGGGAGGCTCCTGGCACCTTCTTCTCTTCATGTCTAAAAAGCACTGGGAGACTTGGGTCAGTGAGTGGGAATTTCACAGCCCTGGAAGAGAGAGATCTTGGTCTAGATTGATTAGGCCAGCCAGATGATTAATAATTAAACTTGACCTGTTCCCAGCCACACACATACCCTGCAGCGAGGAATTACCAGAGAGCAGGGCCTGAGAAGGAGGCTTTGAAGCTTGGCATGGGACCAGCTCTGAAAGCCCCCAGGGAACTAGGCCTCTTAGTCTCTGGGGTTCCTGCCTACCTATCCCAGGTCTACAAATCCACCTCCTAATAAAACCTTACTGACTTTTTCCACAGGCTCTGAGCTCAGAGCAGGCCTTTGGCAATTCCTAGGGTGCAGGCAGCCTTGGCAGCTCTGCTCCGGGGTGGGATTTGCAGAGCAGATTGGACTTCAGCTGCACCTGTGTTGACACACGATTTCCTCCTGAGCCCCTCCTGAGCACACCCTCTCTCCTTTCTTATTTATACTCCCACTGCTCAGCACCTGGCAAAGGGCATGGCACACTCAGCATACCCAGGACTGGCTTCTTGCATGATCCTGTCACAGCAACAGTGTTCAGCTCAGAGAGGTGGGAACTGGCCAGTCAGTTATCATATCAGCAGGAGTCTCATATATCAGCAGGAGTCTCCTAAGCTCTCGCAGGGGTCTTCCCCAACCAAGAGAACACTGAGACTCCACAGCTGGTTGCTGGACACCATAGAGGCTGAGGACCCAAATACTAGGGTGCAGCTAGGTGGCCAAAGTGGGGCTCCCTTCCTCCCTCTCTCTGTAGACTCATCCTCCCAGCTTTTCCCTTGTTTTTTCTAAGGTCCTGGGGAAGCATGATCTTCTCCCCGTAGGCTGCCTTCCTGCCGCCCCTTCCTCCTTCCAGCTCCACATTTCCCCAGTTATGGGGCTTCTTCATCTGGGGGAGGCCACTCATCAGCATGTTGTCCAGTCTTTTGTGGCTGGTTTTTACTTCAGGTGTGGGGGTAGGAGTATGACTTCAGCCCCTCTGATGCCTTGGTCTCAAGCCAGTTAGGCTAATGCAACCCTTCTGCTTTGGGATGAGATAAATCCCCCAAGCTCTCTACAGCCCAGATTTCCCATCTGAGACAGCCCAGCCAGCCCAGGAAAGCCATATGAACCCTGTGCTGCCCATCCTGCTTCTTCCACTGAATGGCAGAGTGACTTCATTGGGTCACTTCCTTTTCCCCCTACCTCCCCTCCTCACTCCCAGGCCTTTTCCTCCCTGGAAATGAGACCATTATCCTGGCCCAGCCTCCTTCCTTCCTGGTGTGAAGTAGCAGAGAAAGACATCAACCTATTATTTAAGCACATGTGTGCAAGTGCATGTGTCTGTCCACACGTGCATGTGTGCAAGTGTGCATGCGTGCATATGAAGCTCCTGAGAGCAGTCACGGTTGGCAGTTTCAAATCTAAGCCTTCCCAGGATGCCTTGTCATAGGTAACACTCACATCCATCCTGGCCCTGGGCTGCAATCCCTCTATCTGCCTGTTTCTCTTGGCTCCTGGTTCAACAAGTATTCCTGTGGGACTATGCAAAGCCTCTATCTCTTTCCCTTTTCTTGCTAAAGAAAATTTTAACTGCCAAGCATTTACTCCTCTCTCTCTTTTTCTTATTAAGTAGAGCAGCTCAATCATCTGGGTTGGGGAAGTTCTTTTAGATTCTTTAGTACACAACAACGTGCTGGGACTGGACTGCATGGGGCTCTTAAATTTCTTCTGTTGACAGTCGTGCATCTGGGTCAGTCCTCTCCTCCTCACCCTGTTTTCACCCTGTAGCCCTCATAGCACCTACTCCATGTGCCTGCACATAAGACGAACTCATTTAAACAGTTAAATGTTGAGCAATCACATATTCTCAAGGGGCTATAGTCAAGTCCTCTCCTAGTCTTCATAGATTTTGTTTCATTTTAATGACAACTTGAAAGATGAATAGAAAAATAGGTACATGTAGGCAGGCACAGTGGCTCATACCTGTAATCCCAGCACTTTGGGAGGCCGAGGCAGGTGGATCACTTGATGTCAGGAGTTCAAGACCAGCCTGGCCAACATAGTGAAACCCTGTCTCTACTAAAATACAAAACAGCTGGGCGTGGTGGTGTGCACCTGTAATCCCAGCTACTTGGGAGACTGAGGCAGGGGAATCGCTTGATTCTGGGAGGCAGAGGTTGCGTTGAGCTGAGATTGTACCACTGCACTCCAGCCTCAGTGACAGAGCAAGGCTCCATCTCAAAAAAGGAAAAAGAAAAATAGGCACATGCACAGAACCACATCCACACATCCCCCCACACCCATACCATAGTCTGGACATCTGGATGGTCAAATGACTTGACCCCTCCACCCCCCACACCCACCCATGTATGTTTGGGTTTATGATAGTGTTGGTGCCAATAGCGTACCGATTGCTCTGATTATCCCAGGCTCTTGAGGAGAGTATTGATGGAGACTTAGTACACAAAGGACGTATTTGTGCATGTAGAAGGCAGTGTGGTTTGCAGTGGTCTAAGAAAGAAATGTCTTTAGTAATTGAGAGCCTGGGGACAGATCAGATTGCCTGGAGGGAAGAAAAGAGGTTTTATGGCAGAGCCCTTAAAGACTTCCCTCATCTAAGGGATGTGCAAAGAGTCTGAGAAGCAGCAGCCAGAGAATTAGGAGGAAATCTGGGAAAGTATGGCATCGAGGACATCTGAGAATGAGAATATTTCAGGAGTGAAGAGTTTTGTTTACTAGAGTTGAATGCTCCTGATCGATTGTATTAGTTCAGTGCACCAGTAATTCTGAGTGTAAGTAAGTAGAAGATTCAGAGTGTTAAACAGCAAAAGTGAAAAAGCTCAGACAGGTCAAATTGTATTAGAATGAATGCCATTTTTAAACTGCAATGGCTGGCGTGACATAACAAATTTCTATCAACTTATGAATGGCCCAGAGAATCATTCTCCATCCCCAGCTTCTAATATCTGAATCCCTTTTGCCTTGCTCTATCAGCCACTCCTGAAGACCCACTGGATTCCAATTCCTGAATCAAGTCTGGCTAAGATAGGAAACATATAAACAGTCATACCCCAACATTGTTGATAGGAGCCACAGAGAGAAGCACCTGCCCTTGCAAACACACATAGTACCCACCGCTGCAGCCACACACACAACCTGAACAAACCTGGGTCTGGTTGCCTCATCCTGCCTGCTGGACTGAGCTAAACTGGCTGCAGGACCTGGTGCCCTCAGGGGCAGGGCTCCTGCCTAAGAATCTTCTCATCACCTATAATTCACTCTCCTGCCTGGTGCTGGCCTCGGGCTCTCCCAGGAACAGGCCCAGCCACTAGTCTAGGCACCAACTTCTTTTACCCTATTGAATTGATGTTGTACATAAGTTATTTTTGCCTGTGCAATATCCCTTCCCTCTTGTTCCTGCAAGAAAACCACTGCTTCTTGCAGGAACCCATTCCCTGTGATTTGCATGGGCCCATCTGTCCTGTCCTTCTCAGAGAGGTGTGATTAATCAGAGATCCTCATCCTCCCATCACAGCAATTGATTCAGGATGAGGAACATGATCCAAATGGACCAATCAAAATCTTCCCTGTGATTTTGTCAGTACCATCAAAAAGACACAGTCTAATTCTGGGGTTGCTAGCTGTAAGTCAATGGTTCTCGAAGTGTGGTCTGCAGATCCCCGCATGAGGTCAAACCTATTTTTATAACCACATTGAGATTTTATTTACCTTTCTCACTGTGTTGACATTCACACTGATGGGGCAAAAACAATGCTGGGTAAAATTACTAGCACCTTTGCTGTTCTGTGGGAAAAAGCAAGAGGCTAGGAGCTGAGCAGTAGTCCTATGAACCCTGTGTTGCCCATGCTCTGCTCTGTAGTTACAGAGATCATGACCACTCTCATACAGCTCCAGGGCACCATGGATATGGTAGTCTATGAGAGTGGTCCCACCAGAGTTGTTCAGTTCACAACCCACACTGGGTGTGCCCAGTGGTCCTGAGAGCTCTACTCTCCAAACTATGTTGCATGTGACTCTGGTGCCACAAAATGCAACTCACAAAAGAATGCCATAGTTAAATAAGCTTGGGAAGGCTGCATTCTATATTCTTCTCTCTTGAGACTCTCAGTGGAAATCTGCACAGAAAGGTTTCACAACCAAGTAACCTGTTGTCCCCAACTATTTCACCATGCAATCATTTTAATTCAAGGAATATTTATAATGTACCACGGAACACTGGGCTTTAGCAAATACTCTTGAACACTATTACAAACTTCATGACAGCAGAGACTGTCTTCTTTTCTGCAGTATGCAGTATGGTCATGGCCTGATATGGTGCCTGGCACATGAGAGACCCTTGAAAAATTTGTTGAATAAATTAATGAGTCCATGAATGACTGATGCTTTCACAAGTATCTGATCTCCTTAGTATTCTCTATATTTACAAAAGGTGAGGTCCTTGTAGTGCATTATTTATGTCATTTTGCCAACACTGAACTCTGTGCTGTGGTCTACTGTCTTCCCAAAATGATACGTTTTTCAGGATGCAATGAGATTTTATGCATTTGAATATGTTCCCCCTGTGAGCAGAGCTGGGCAAGCACAGCTGTTTCCCATTACCCAGCCTCTCTGAGGCCAACCTTCTTCTGTGGTTTGAGCTGGAGAAGAAGCACAGGCAAGCCCTTCCCAGCGGTTTCTGTGTGGTTGACAAAGAGCTAATGCCAGCCTTGGAAAAGGAAGGCTGCAGCAGTTCTGACTCTGCTCAGTTGAGAAATAACGAAGCCCCCGGGACCTCTTCTCTGGAGTTGTCAGGCTCGGACTTGTGTTTCCTTCTTTTTTTTTTTTTTTTTTTGAGACGGAGTCTCGCTCTGTCGCCCAGGCTGGAGTGCAGTGGCCGGATCTCAGCTCACTGCAAGCTCCGCCTCCCGGGTTTACGCCATTCTCCTGCCTCAGCCTCCCGAGTAGCCGGGACTACAGGCGCCCGCCACCTCGCCCGGCTAGGTTTTTGTATTTTTTTTTAGTAGAGACGGGGTTTCACCATGTTAGCCAGGATGGTTTCGATCTCCTGACCTCGTGATCCGCCCGTCTCGGCCTCCCAAAGTGCTGGGATTACAGGCTTGAGCCACCGCGCCCGGCCGTGTTTCCTTCTTTGAGAAGGAAGAGGCACCAAGAACAGGAGTGAAAGTGTCTTGGAAACCCCAAGGTTTTAGAAAGTGCAGGACTTGGGAGATTGAGGCCAGAAAGAGAGAGACAGAGAGAATGAGAATATTTTACTCTTTAGTATCCTCAATTGCAGTGGTTGACAAACTACAGCCTGAAGCCAAATCCAGTCCACTGTCTATTTTTGTGCTGCCCTCAAGCTAAGAATCAATAAAAAAAATTAAAAGAATATTTTATGACATATGCGAATTGTGTGAAAATCAACTTTCATTTTCAAATATGAAATACATAAAATCTCTTTACCCATCAGCATTAACAGATGAACATTTGAAATTGATTTTAATGATAGAATACTTTGAACCCCAACTAAGGAAAATGCTATTTCTGAAAAAAGAATTTTAATCTTCTTCTTAGGAGACCTGTTCTATCTAAAAACTATACTCATTATTATATTTTGAATTTCACTAATAAAAATATCATAGGAATTTGTTTTCTCTTCTGCTTTTTAAGTACCTATATCATAGCCTCGATTTTGCCTCTTGCCTGGGAACCTAGATTTTTTTTGAGACAAAGTCTCACTGTGTTGCCAAGGTTGGAGTGCAGTGGTGCCATCAGGCTTATTGCAGCCTTTATCCCACCAGGCTCAAGCCATCCTCCCACCTCTGCCTCCCAAACAGCTGGGCTATAGGTACTTGCCACCATGCCCAGCTGATTTTTAATTTATTTTGTAGAGGTGAGGTCTCACCATGTTGCCCAGACTTACTACCTGATTGCTTACAGAAAATGTCTGCCAATCCCTGCTCAAGTGGATTATCTGCAATGACTTAAGCTGTTATATATGGCAGGGGAAAAGGGAGTCTAAGTGGATTCTTCCTATATTCATTTAGTCACCAGGTTCTTCTAGGAGTCTTCTATGGTCTTGAGTGTGCAATTGGTGAACAAAGCGGACACATGGACATGGTCACTGTCCTCAGGGACTTTACTATTCAGAGGCAGGTCACTGGAAATTGATCAGCCTGCATGTACATGTCAATAGGATGATGAGTCAAAGTGAACCCTGACAGCTTTGGAATTTGAAGTGTGTCAGCTGGTCAGTGAGTCACATTGCCCGGGGCATGGCTACCTAGAAGTGCTCTGTGTGAAACGGTCCGGGAGGAAGGATCAGGTGAGCGCCATGAGAACGGCAGGGGAGAAGCCAAGCCCAGGAATGTCAACAAGGATAGGGTTGCTCTGTCATATTGATTCAGGCAGTTGGTCAGAGAGTGAGCCAAAAGCAGCACCAGCAAATGAAAAACAAGGTGGAAAGCGGCATCCCAGGGCAAAGCTGCCTGCTAAGGCCTTTTTCACGTTTTCACTCTAAGAGATCCTTAGCCTCTAAGAACTCCTGAGCACAGCAAGGGTGCAGGGATGGTCCTCTCAGGAGGCTAAGTACTTCTTTCTAACTTTGTTTCATTTGTAACTTTGTTTCATTTCTTCAGATTAGAAATATCTCTTTCCTTATGGCTGCAGCCTTTAGAGGAGTCCACAGTAATCTCCTTTTGTCCTCAGAAAATCTGTGGATAAGACAACAGGCACATCATCTTTCTCACAACTCACCACTGAGGAAACGGTACAGAGAGGAAGAAAAAAAGCATCCCAGAAAGGCAATCCAGGCCACTCAGTGACCACCGCCTAGCACCGCCAGGAACAGAGGCAAAGGTTGGAAGCAGGGTGTGTCCCCAGGATATCCCTGCAATTCACCCTTTCTCCTCTGCTTCCAGAAACATCCAAGCAATGCCTCCAGGGCTAGTCATAGACTTAATCTTGTCTGCCTGGGTCCTTAAGATCCCAGGTAGAATCCTGTAAGCTATTCTTCCTAACCCCATACCTCGGGAGCAGCCTACCAATGTGAAATGAACATGGGCTTTGGGGCCAAATGAACCTCACCCAGAGCCTGGTTCTGCTACGCAGTAGCTCCATTATTTGACCTTGGCAATGACAACTTCTATAAGCCTCAGTAAACTTACATACAAAGCAGAGAGAATACGTTCACCTATAAAAAAATACATGTAAAGAGAAGAGTCTCCTTCCTCACCAATCCAATACCCTTCCCAGGAATGTATCAATAATACTTTGCTTCAAATGCCTCCAGATTTTCCCTAGGCTTATACTGACACCACAAATATATATAGATATAGATACACATGCATATTTTCACTAACTAAATATTAGTGTACATATTGATCTGACACTCGCTTTGTTTCTATCCAACAATATGTGTATATCATTTCAAGTCCACACAGATAAAATATCATACTATTCAGTGACTGTATAATATTCCCTAATATGCATAAGTGATAATTAACACAACCTACTGATGGATGTTTTTCTTGGTTTAAATGTTTTTCTATTACAAATCTTGCTGCAATGGATGTGCAGGTTTATGAATCTGTGTTATTATTTCTGTAAGACAGAGTACTGAACATGGAATTGCTGGGTCAAAAAGGACACACATTTAACATTTTAGTAGATTCTATGAAATCACCTTCCTCCCAAAGTTGTGCCAATCTACACTTGCATTAGCAGTGCGTGAGAGAACTTCAGATATCCTTGCAAGCACTTTGTACTATCAAGTTTTTAATTATTGCATTTCCCTGACAACAGAGAACATCTTTTTATGTTATGGGTCATTTGCCTTTCTTCTGTGAATTCTGTGTTTATATTTCTTTCCTATTAATCTATTTGGATGTTTGAGTTGTTCTTACTTATAGGCACTTTTTGTACATTAAGCATGGACATCTGTTGGCAGAGAGAAAAGACACTGTGTTTTGAAGCTCCCAGGGGTGAGTATCAGCGTCTAAAGCAGGTACTGAGGTGCCAGAGCTCTGTGTTTGATATTAGGAATATTAATCTTTCACGTTTTAAGTGTTGTAAATATTTTACTTAGGTCTGTCTTTTTTTTTAACTTTGTGCTGTCTTTTATCATGTAGAAGTTTAAAATGTTTCAATATTCAAATCTGTAATATTCTTCATGGCTTCTGGGTTTCCTGTCTTGCATAAGCAGTCTCCCCATGCTAATGTCATGTAATTATTTTCATCTGTTTTCTTATAATACTTTTATAGCTCCATATATTTATAATCGCATCTTTAATATTTCAGAAATTTATATTTGGAATAGATGAAGAATTTATATTCTCAGCATACAGGATGTGTTTCTGAGGTTGTCTTCTCTCATCACTCTAAATGCACTGGGGGGGGCTCATTTTTGAGTAAAAGAGGTCAATGTCAAATATGATCCCATTATTGTACTCACTTATATAAACAATTCTATAATTTGTTAATATTGATTATTAACTAGAATGTTAATACCGGTTATTTCCATGTGATGGGTTGCAGATGTCAATTTTTTCATCTTATCATCTATATTTTCTTTTTCTACATAAACAATTATGATCTGTGTAGTCAAATGTATTTAAAGAAAAAAGTGTCAGGAGGGCTGTTATTCAGTCAATATCTCATATTGGGCAGCCACCTTGGTAGCCCTGAAAAGCACTAGACCGTAAGCTTCTTGAGGGCAGCCCCATGCTTCTTGGGTGCCTTTCCTTATCCTAGGGCACAGTGAGTCCCAGAAAGAGGTGTGTAACTCAATGGGTTGCATTTCTCTACAAGCCCGCAGTGTTTACCCCGACGTGAAGACAACAGCTCTACTCACTGAACAAGGACATTTCTTCTGGTCACAAATTTTATTTCCTGATTCCCCCTTTTATTGCCTCCCACAGTGGGTGTGGCATCTGTGTTGGGAAAAGTTCACACTCGAAATTCAAGTGACGGCAAAATGAATTTACATTCCAGGCCAACTCATCAACAAACATGTTTGTTAGTATCATTTCTTTTTTTTTTTTTTGAGACGGAGTCTCGCTGTGTCGCCCAGGCTAGAGTACAGTGGCCGGATCTCAGCTCACCGCAAGCCCCACCTCCCGGGTTTACGCCATTCTCCTGCCTCAGCCTCCCGAGTAGCTGGGACTACAGGCGCCCGCCACCTCGCCCGGCTAGTTTTTTGTATTTTTTAGTAGAGACGGGGTTTCACCGTGTTAGCCAGGATGGTGTCGATCTCCTGACCTCGTGATCCGCCCGTCTCGGCCTCCCAAAGTGCTGGGATTACAGGCTTGAGCCACCGCGCCCGGCCTGTTAGTATCATTTCTAAGTCTTCAAGAATAATTCAAGACCAGCTGGGCATGGTGGCTCACGCCTGTAATCCCAGCACTTTGGGAGGCCAAGGCCAGTGGATAACCTGAGGTCAGGAGTTCGAGACCAACCATGGCCAACATGGTGAAACCCTGTCTCTACCAAAAGCACAACATTCTTCGGGTATGTTGGTGCATGCCTGTAATTCCAGCTATTTGGGAGGCTGAGTGAGGAGAATAGCTTGAACCCGGGAGGCAGAGGTTGCAGTGAGCCAAGATCACACCACTGCACTCTAGCCGGATGACAAGAGCAAAACTCTTGTCTCCAAAAAAAAAAAAAAACAAAACAAAACCACACACACACAAAAAGAAGAAGAAGAATTCAAGACCAAAGTGATTGCTCCTCACTGTCCTAGTGGTTAATTTGGGTAGTGTTTTATACATTTTCAGTACAATAGCATCTCTATTATTTGATTTGATCCTCGGATCAAACTCTGGCATGCAGAGAACAGCTATAACTGTGCCCTCCAGAGCACTCGTGAAAGATTTACATCTTTTCCAATATCTGAAGTTTCAAGATATTGAAAAGTTTCCCACTTAAGCACCAAAACTTTATTTACTAGAAACATTTGTAAGAAAATTTTCCTAAAATAACATTTGGTAAAAGCCCTGCCTTATTAAACAGTAGTTACAGAGTACAATCATTTGAAATGTCCTTGGAAAGCCTTTGTAAGTATCAACCGTCATACTAGTCTCCTAGGCAGATGGCTTTGTAGATACTGCCACATGTAAATGCGTTTGCCCCAGTACCAAACCGTTCCCATTGCTTTGGAAAATCTTGCTTCTGCCCTACAGTTTTTCTTTCCATTTCCTTGCTCTCTCTCTGTTTTTTATGTTTCTGTCAGCAATCAGTGTGCCTATCTCTAGCAGCTGAACTTCCTGCTCTTGAATTGTTTGTCATGTACGATAGGCTTAGAAGCCAGAAAACCAATCATATTCTCAACACGTAAACCAAGGACACACAGGCTCCAGGAGGAACTCTAAGGGACTTTTCTCTGAGTAAAAGGGAGAGACTGACAAGCAGAGTCATTTCTTCTGCTTATTCACAGGTCTTTTGAGATTTTCTTCTTTGTTTTCACACTGATGAGGTTTTACTGCACTAGCCCTGTTTTACGGATGGGGACATGGATGCCAATGAGACAAGATGACTCAGTCAAGGCCACACGGCAAGTGAGTGGGTGTCTTTCTCCATCCATGGACCTGTCAGTTTTGGCTTGGATGAGTCAAGTGGTGGAAGCGTGGCTGGGCAGAGCTCACTAGCACCTCTCCTGGATTTTTCTTCAGAAGAGTGGGTCAGCTGTAGCCTCTCTGGGAGGTTTAAACAACTCCATCATACACCTGGATCCCTTCTGCTAATGCAGCAGGCCCCTTCATTTCCAGAAATTAGAGCTTGCTAAACAGCTGTGTTTACATTCAGAGCCCTAGTTTATCGCTGCGGGTCCTGGAAGGGATTGTTGAAGCTTATCTTCTCTAGATAGCAACATGCTGAGGGTTGCACAATTCTGACCCAGATTGAAATCAGCTGCAAAACACCTAGCCCTGAACACACACACACACGCATGCTTCTCAGGAGACTCAAGCCACTGCAACTCACTGACACATTCTCTCCTCAACAGGCCGACTCCCTCCCATAATGCTGGGACCTGGGCCAAGGCAAGGCGGTAGGGCAGCAAAGGTCCCAGGGGACTCTGTTGAGGCAGGACTGTTTCCCTGAGCTGGGTCCCTGCCTCCTGCCCCATGTGCCTCATTCTCCTGTCTTTCATGCAGGGAGACAGCTGGATGAGAGGGCACAGAGAAGAAAGACAGTAGGCATCATGCTGCAGAAGATTCAGGGCCAGAACAAAGGGCAGCCATTGACAGCTGCACATTTTATGCAAATCTTGAACTGTTTCATCCAGGGAACAAAACCCTTGTGAAAATGGTGGAAAAGGGCCCTTTCCCTTTTAGAAATTCTATGGTCTGACTACTCCAGATGGTAGAAGACTAACAAAAGACTCCAGCCCCCATGGCTCTGATCAGCCCACTGCCTGGTCAGAAACCTTTAAGAGCTTTCAACAGTTGGCCCTATAAAGTCTAAACTCATTCAAGATTCTTTATGGACTGGCCACATCTTTAGCTCCCTCCCAGCCCAGAATCACCCTCTGCCTGCTCTCAACATTCCTAGTCTTTTATCTGTACCCCTCCTAGTGCGCTTATCACTTTCCACTATGTACAATACTTGTTTTTATGAGTCTTATCATTCCTGCTGGCCTAGTCTATCAGTTCTTTAAGGGCAGGGCCTATGTTTGTTTATCTTTGTACGTTGAAGCTTTAGTATGGCATGCATTATCGGGTGCCCAATAACATTTATTGAATTAAAACAGGGACTCTCCCACAGGGATGAACTTACCTTGTGAAAGACATCTAAATTCCTCACTGTACCCAGGAGCAGGAAGGACACCTTCACCCCAGCCTGCACAGGGAGTGTTTCAGATAGTAACCTCAAGGTCATGTGGTCTAACTCTTCTATTTCAGGAGATGAAGAAACTGAGATCCAAGTGTTGGGCTAGGAACAGTAGATGTTATGAGTTTCATTTATAGCTGAGGGAGCTGAGGCTCTGGCAGCAGAAGTCACTTTCTTTCTTTCTTTTTTTTTTTTTTTTTTGAGATGGCCTCTTGCTCTGTTGCCCAAGCTGGAGTACAGTAAAATGTAACCTCAGCTCACTGTAACCTTCGCCTCCCAGGTTCAAGCAATTCTCCTACCTCAGCCTCCTGAGTAGCTGGGATTACAGGCGTATGCCACCATGCCCAGCTAATTTTTGTATTTTTAGTAGAGACAAGGTTTCACCATGTTGGCCAGACTGGTCTTGAACTCCTGACCTCGTGATCCACCCACCTTGGCCTCCCAAAGTGCTGGGATTACAGGCGTGAGGCACCATGCCTGGTAGAAGCCACTTTCCTAATGTCAGGCAGGTAGAAGGTGGTAGAGCTGGGATTTAAAGCAGGGTCTGCCTGACTCAGAAGTTTATTTTCTGTTGTGAAAAAGCCCACCCACAGCCTCAGCCCCTGAACATCCAGTTGCCCTGCTGGTTTCCCAGAACAGGGCTCTGGCTGGCCATGGCCTGGGACCGGTTGGGCACTGAGGTAGGCAGCACCTGGCTTGGGTGCATTTGGAGCTCCATGACTGGAGAAGCTGTTTATGAACTCTGCCCATCCAAGGCCTGGCAGCACAGCTACTCCAGCTGGGTCTTTTCAGAGAAGGCCTGTTGGGCAGGTCCTAGAACATCACACAGAGCCTTTGTCCAGAGGGCATGGTGTTTTCCAGTGAGAAGTCTGCATTGCCTACACTGGCAGGGGGCAAGGGAAGTGGAGGCCACCAGCCTTTTGCCAGCAGGAATCTGCTCCAAGAGGGAAAAGGGGAGGAGAGGGAGCTCGGGCCAAGAAGGATCCACGTGGAAACTTGAGAGAGAGATGGCCTGGGCAGTATTTAGGGCAGTAGATTGAGAACTCCTCAAGAGCTCGAATTGAGTTTTGTGTTGAAACGGCTCAGGCTAATAGATCACTTAGGTTCAAATCTCAAGCCTGCCCTTTACTGCTTGTGAGGCCTTGGGCAATTTTTTTGACCTTTCTGAACTTTAATTTCCTCATCTGTTGTGTGAGGAGGATAATAGCAGTATCTTACTGGATGTGATGAGGATCAGAGACCAAGGAGGATACAGGCACACAGCAGTCACTCAATAAATGGTGGAGTCCACATACATTTTTGTAAGCATTCCTTCTGTTTCTGGATTTATGAACTGATAAAAGGCCAGGGCTGCAGAGGACACCCAGGCAATGGTGTCGCATGACTGTTAACTGAGAAAAGGAAACTAAATTACCAGGAGTAGACCCACATTTAGAGGAACTTTGGCCCAGAAACAGCTGAGGGTAAGGCAATCTGTTTCTAGTTAGGAAGCAGCCAATGGAAGAACCGTGAAATTCTTCAGTTGTTGCTTCATAAATGTTCTAAACTTAGCATGTGTATGGGGGTGTGTGTGTATCTATGTGGTGTGTATGGGGGTGTATGTGTGTGGTGTATGGCATGTGTGTATCTGTGTGTGTGGTGTATGTGTATTATGTGTATATATGTGTGGGGTACATGCTTCTCTATGGTAAGATTGTGGAAGCCTTGTCTTTCTCACCTTCAACAGAGCTCAAGAGTACAGGAAGGACAGACACATATTTATTTTATAAATGCTTGATCCTTTAGTATATAGTTTTTTTCTATAATTCTCCCATGGCTCTCAGACAAGGAAAGTGAGGCTCAGAGAGGCTTCGTGTTTAAACTCAACCTGCTGGTTAGTGGCAGAGGTCCATCCTGGGCTTAGATCTGCTTGGCAACAGTAGGCATTGTTGGCTTGACTTCTAAAAGAAGAAAGCCACAAATGCAAATACAGTCGGGGTTTTGTTCTATGGTCTGCTCTTCAGGCAACTTTTATTGTGGTATGTCACCCAGGTACCTGTGTTCTGTTCTGGCTCTCAGACTTGCAACTTCCTGCACAGCACCTTGTCACGCTGGTTTTATTTTTGTCAGCTCTTCCTCTGAACCAGGCCTCACCCCGGAGGAGCAGACTCAGGGAGGGCAGGAACAGCTCTGGGGCTATTAGGCCTAGCCCCCGGGCTGATGTAGAAGCATCAGTTCTGCCCCAGGCTGGGACAGCTGGAGTGTCAGCCTGCAAGTTCTGCCTGGGATCCAGCATGGCTGCGGTCCCTGGAGAGCTTCAGCTTCCTGCCATTCCTGGGAGGCCTCTACAGATGGCCACAGTTCACCTCCTGGCAAATTCACAGCAAACTCAAGTGTGAGCTGCAAGTGCTGAGGGCTGCTTATTGCAGTTCATTCTCTTGAGCAGCTCCACGCACACCTAGAAAATGACAGGCAGGCATCTGCCAGGCTAAACCAGGAAGTAAAACTCCATGGACAGCCTCAGACAGGCTTTTGTACAGAAAACAGAAATCCTATTAGTTCCTTTAGTCTTTCACCAAACATGTATTGACAACCACCTACCTACAATAAGCCTCATGCAGCGGCAAGGTTTTTGCCTTTCAGAGGGCCACAGTCCAGTGGGGAGTTGATGTCAAAACAAGCAGCTGAGCTTGGGGAGCAGCATGATAACAGATAGGCATATCATGGCAGGAACGGAGGAAGAGGCTGTTCACTCTGCCCTGGCCTGGGGAAAATTTCTCATGGGAAGCATTACTTTACCTAAGGCTGAAGGCTCAGTTAGATTTCAATAAGTAAAAATAATAGCAATAGCAATTAAAGTATTATTATTATTTATTAGATACTTGCAATATATCAAGCATCCTACTAAGTACTTTACAAACATAATTTCATTTAATTTGAATAACATCCCTAATTCAACAGATACTGTATGTATCCCCATCTTACAGGTGAGGAAACTGAGGATCAGAAAATGTGAAATAACTCACTCAAAACTAGGAAATAGAAGGGCAAGTAGTCAAACCAAGTTCTGCTGATTCCACAGCCCAGGCTTTTATGCTTTTTAATATGTTCAAAAAATACAATAATATAAATAGATATATGTCTTGTTCCCCTCCTGGCATCTCCTACTGGTCTCTGTACATCCCATATACACCAACTGCCTACTGCCCTTATAGATGTAAACAGTTACATTCGCTTTTTAAATGTTATTCAGTGTTTATGTCAATATAAATGAGTCTGAATATTCTTATTTACCCCTCTTTCTCATCCAAAAGTGGCATATATTAACACTGATTTGTACTTAATGTAGTCTTGGAGAGATTTTTATTGGAGTATATAGCAATCTTCCTTATTCTTTTATACAGTTGTATAGAACTCCGTTTGCTGAGCCCAGGCTTTCAAACACAAGGTAAAGTTCAGCTGGAAAGGTACAGGCATGCTTTGCTAAACTGTCTAAATTTCATGAGGCACCAAGGAGCAAAGGGGTAATGATATGGATTTATTTTTAGAAGATTCCTTATGTTAGGTAGGAAGCTGCACGCAGCACAGCCTGCCTAAACATGTAGCCCCACCTCAATACAAAGACATGATGTACTGCCGCAGTGGTGGCTGGAGAAAAGCCCTTCCATGGAACAAGTTCCGACTTATCTCTGGCCCTGTTGCCTGCAGCCCCACGGCCTCTGCTCTTTAAGATGTCTTCCCCATGATCTGCCTGTGGAAATTTTATAGTGCTTCCTATGCCTAGGATGCAGAAAGCACGTGTAGTCTTAATGTGTCACCCCAGGCTACTTCTCTGGGTGACGCATTAAGACGACATATAATAATTGTGCAAGAGCTCAAGACGCTTCACAGGTGGTACTTAAAGTATTCCCAGGCCTCTAGTATTCCCTGGGAAAGCTTGCTGTCAGGGCTGTTACTGACTCAAATGCCTTTGAAGGTAAGCTGGAGTCAGCACTCCTTTTCTCTGAGATAGGGGGTTCTCCTACAGAGCAACAATACCTGCAGTAATAACTTTGGTTCTTTGAAAAGAGGAGTTTTCTCTTTAAGGTTATGTGATCACAGTTGCTAAAACCTTGCTGGCTTCAAAGAGGTTGCATAGTTTCCAAAAAACCAGCCCCATCAAATGCACATGGCCACCAGTCAGCTGCCTTTGTGTTTGCTGAGGTCTGTGGCTATGGACCTACCACACATACTCATCACAGTGAATAAAGCTGACCCAGCTTTACAGCACTGGTTACATTCTGTTCTGGTGCCTCGACATTTGCCTTATCTCTCCAAAGAGTTCTTAAGAGAAGGTTGCTTATAAGCGAAATCACTGCACCACGCAGTCTCCTGGAAGAAAATATGCATAATCGTGGAAAATGGCTATAAGCAGAATCTTAGACCAGACCTCAGCCAACTCACAGATCATATTGGATAGATTACAGCCCCAGAAAGAATCTGGGAAACGTTTTAAGTTCTACACCCTTGGAGCAGTCAAATTACCCAAGGTCATACATCCGATTAGTAGCACAACTAGGATCGGAATCCAAACCTCTTGCCTTCTAGTCCAGATCTCAGTCCATTGAATGTGTTTTCCAATATGTATTCCATAAGATGTTAATAGACAACATGTACAAAAGAGTGTTATGGTCAGATAAGAACAGCAAACATGGGGTTAAAGAAAATTGAATGGGTTACTAATGACAGAACTTCTCAGAGCCTTTAAAACACCATTATTTATTGTGATTTTCTAAGAGGGGAGATGATTAGCAGTTTTCCTAAATTTACTTCATCCTAAAACCCTTTTGTGGTAGAACATCTGTGGAGCATATTTTGAGAGACATCATGTAATACTTCCTCTCTTAAATAAGTTCAAGAGTTTTTTAAAGATATACTCATGGATAACAGGGCTGACTTTTGTTTAGGAAATGTTGGGAGGTTCGGCTTATATTTTTGGCCCACTGAAGTCATCATAATGGGAGGTAGGTGCCAGGCCTGACTAGAATTACTATTGGGTGTTCCAAGATGACAATCCATCTCTTTTTAGGACCACTGCTGTCTTAAAAACCAATTTTGTTTTGTTTTCCTACTGTTACTTTGAAGTACTTTGACACTGCACCTGTTTGACATACAGAGGAAAGGTAAGTCTGGTGGCCTCTCTTGATGAAACACTGTTGTATCAAACCCCTATCTACTCCAATGGGGATGGCACCAGGGTCAAGAGGAGGAAGAAGAGACCTAGAGCCAGCAAATGAGATATGGGGTTTGGCTGGGGGCTTACATACAGGAGACAGAGTCTAGTGGTGGTGGGCTGGACAGGATAACTGCATGGTGCAGTGATGGCTGGCTGGACAGGAGAACCACAACTGCTTGCAAAAGGCATGCAGTTTTTATATCATTTTCACTTAGCATCCTTTCCCTAATAACCTCCGCCTGGCAACCTTCACTCAACCCAAAACTCAGGACCTCAAGCCGCTGTACAGCCCATGTTTCAGAGGATGGTCTGGGAACTCAGATGTTCCTAATAGACAAGGAACGAATCTCCTGGTTGGCCACTTCCAGATTCCCTAGCTCGGAACACACATTCAGGTGCATTTGTCATACAGGTTCATTCTCAGGGTATGCTTTAGTTATTACTATCAGATGCATTTACCATACAAACACCGAATCTGAAAATGGGCCCAAACGTAGTAAGATGTAATAACATAAATGTAGTAATATACTCCAGATGTTCTTGATCTTTTCTGGGACATGATTCTTTTGGGGGTCTTATGGGAAAAAGTTATTGACCCATTGTGGCATCAAATGCATATTCATAATAAAACTCGCATAAAATTTTAGGGTGTTCTTGCACCCTCTGAAGCCAACCAATAAAGCACTGGGCTAGATTTACTGTCCTCAAAGAGGGCTCTCTGAAAACAAAACGTATCATAGACCTGTGTAACACAAGAAACGGTAGTAAGACTCTCAGTTGTCCGCTGAGCAGTTATTTTTTTTCTTTCTTTTGAACTCTTGGTTCTTGGAGGGTGGCCTGTTGTTTGCTAGTTCCTGTTTCGATGTTGGCTTTGTCAATTGTGCTGCTGAATGACTGTCAATCATGTTACTTCAACTGCAGAACTTGGGGACTTCCTGGAGCTGTTGTTTACAAATGCCAGTCCTAGTTTTTCTTTCTGGACGCTGTCCTCCTAGCTTTTTGGAAAGAAAAAAAAAAAAAAAACAGGGCAGAAGGACAAGATACATGCAGAGAACCATATGGAAAAGGAAGGCAGCTGTTGGCAGTGGAATGAGGGCCTATGGCTCTGTCTGTGACTTGCTGGGAGCCGCACCACTTCTGTCTGGGCCTTGGTTTGCTCATTTGTTAACCGAGCAAATTGTCCTCACCGGGTCATCTCCTGGGACTTTCTTCTTTTCTCTGACCTTCCAGGGGGCTAAGCTTCATTTTTATTATACACATGTAATAACAAAAAGCAACATCTTTCTTGGGTTTCCCTTGTTTTCCTGTTGCCAGTACTTTCATTTATTTATTTTTGCTCAAAATAAATAGAGGTTCGATTAGTTCCATTAATTAACTTCTACCCAGCATTTGTCTCTTGAGCCACCCCCCTCCCTCAACCCTGCATTATCCCTGCCCTTCTCTAGCCTTCTCTGTTTGTACTTCCTTGTAGATCTGGCTGTCTTAATCACAACCCAAGATCATTCATTTCATTTATTTTCCAGAATGAAAGTTCCTCATTTTTATACGAGGCTCTCTGGGCTCTATCTCCTTGTCTGGGAAGCAAGCCGACACTGCAGACATAGAGGGGAGGAGGGCACGATGGCAGCTATGTGCACTCAGGGCAGCTGGAGAAAAGAGGATTAATTCTGAGACATGTGAAGCCTAGCCCAGGACCCAGTGTTCCAGAAGAATGCAAATAAAGCCCCCAGAGATACAACTGGAGGAGCACTTGTCTACCCTGACTCAACACTATTAAATGCAGGGCGTGGCAGTTATAAAAACGCTGAAAAGCATCGGGTGGAATGGTCTGTGATTGCAAAAGTCTAATGAGCTGGAGTTTTCAAAGGCTTATAACTTAGGCCAAGTATAGGAGATGTGGTAAAATTTGTGTTTTGACGGGGGTTATGGTAGGGGAAAGATTTCTTGCTAGAGTTCCTCAACGTTAATTGAGCTTTTTTCTAAATCTCAGGTGGTAGGAGTGATTTGAGCAGGGGAAAACCCTACAAAAGACAAATGTACTAAGAAAATCTTTCGAAACCTGAATTGAGGAAATAAAATCTTAGTAGTCTTTCAGTTTTTCTTGGTACATACTACAGTAAAATATTGCATCTGTTTTTTGAACTATGCTTCACATTACTCTATGCTTGCTTTTTACCCCAGGAAAGACATGCTAGAAATGCCCCTGAAGGGTTTCTAAACATTGTAAAACCCTTACTACCCTTTCCCTCTCCCCACTTTCAGGCCCCTCAGATGGATTCATCTGATACCAGGAGCCTCTAGGGCTTAGAAATTTAGCTTTCAATCAAGAGGCATGTGAGGGAAAGTCCATCGCAGCCTGGGTGCCAGAAGGTCCGGATTCCCGGTCTGCACATTCCCTACAATGCTGGGCACTGAGATCTCATATGCACTTCTGGCTCAGCTACTAACTTAGCTGTGTGGCTGTAGGTGACTCACTTAACTTCTCCGGGTCTGTTTCTTCATTTGTAAAATAAAAGATTTGGACTACGGAATCCCCAAATTTCCTTTCAGGATAAAAGTCCCATGATTACCAGTGACCTGCTCAAGTTTCATTATTTCCCTCCTGTTTAAAGCACAGAATCTTGTCCACTTCATAGGGAGGTGGTAAGTCTATGCAAATGTGCGCAGTAAACCTTAAGGCAACACAAGTGTCAGCTGTCATCATTATTATAAGTATTCTTTATGCAGCTCTCTCTTCAAAACATGTTTTATGTCTTTTACCATTTGTGCTAAAGTGCAATTTCCGCCTTACAGGAATTCTCAAAATTCAGGCTTTGGTTTGACAAAAGGAGACGAGACATCAGTTCAGGTAGATGAAGTTGCTGCAAATGGCAGCAGCATCTAAAATTTCTTAGGAAGCAAGTGGGCTAAGACCTACTCTTACTCCCCAGAAAGACAAATTCTTCTCAATTTCACTTAGGGGCATGAATGTTGCTTATTAAGAAACAGAACTCTCAAATAAGACTTTACCCAAAGAATGAAAAAGCCTTGGAGAGTTCCAAAGGCAATAATAGTAAATCTAGGTGCTTATCTTTTGCCTTCAACTGTGCATTTTCAAGTACTTTACCCAAATTCATTCATTAGTGCTCCTAAACCCACACCAGCCATCACTTTGCCTTTGGGATGGAGGGAGGTGATATTATCTGAGCTGTGCATTAGGAGAAAGCCCCTGGGTTGACAGTCCCTCTGTCCACACCCAGTGGAATCCTCTCCTGCCAACAGTGGCAAACTCCTTTCTTTGTTTGTTTTGAGGTGGAGTCTCTCTCTGTCGCCCAGGCTGGAGTGCAATAGCGCTCTCAGCTCACTGCAACCTTCGCCTCCTGGGTTCAAGAGATTCTCCTGCCTCAGCCTCCCGAATAGCTGGGACTACAGGCATGCACCACCACGCCCAGCTTTTTTTTTTTTTTTTTTTGTATTTTTAGTAGAGATGGGGTTTCATCGTGTTGGTCAGGCTGGTCTTGAACTCCTGGCCTCAAATGATCCTCCCACCTTAGTCTCCTAAAGTGCTGGGATTACAGGCATGAGCCACCGCACCCAGTCAGCAAACTCTTATCTCTTGTTCTCCATTCCCAGGACTCCCATGGTACCAACTCAGTACCTTGCTCAGCATCCCACGGTATTAGAACTGAATGACTGCTTATGAACTCCCTGCGGTGGGCACCTCCTTCTTTTACAGCACAGAAAATCGAAGCATTCAATTCACCCAGGGAGAGGAAGCGAAACACCCAAAGCAACACAGCTAGTTAGGGACAGGGTCACTACCTTGTCTTAAGAGGCAAAAAATAGAAACTATCTCCCACCCTCTCCCCTAACAAAACCAAACACTTGCACCCCTCCAAGTATCTCAATATTGCTTAAGCCTGAGTAGTACGGGAAAATGAGGTATATAACGTTTATCTGCTCACACAGCACAGAGCTTCTGTTGCCATCTCTGAACAGCTGTCTTGTTCTGGGCAACTGTGATCTCCCTTCCTCTCCTAAACTCTTGGAATGAATCACTCTCAAGGGAAATGGAAGTTGCAATTCCATTATTCTGTATAGAGTGAGTTCAGGGGAAGGACCCTCTCTTCTTCTGTCATCTAATAGCTAAATTAACATAAGCCCATAGGCACAGGGATTCAGGTAACAGAAACCTAGTTTGTGACAATTACAACGTGAAATGAAAATGTACGTTGTGGCCCAGAAGCCTGGGCAGCTCTAGGCTTCAGATATTACCTACCCTAAAGTAGTACAATGCCTTTTACCAAGAACATAGCTGAATCAACTGTGCTTTTCACAGAATAGGCACACACCAAAATATTTCTGGATTGATTTGGTAGGCAAAAATTCTTGGCACTTGGATACTTTTCTATTTTCAGCTTATTCTTAAAAACATTTTTTTTTTAAATGTTTAGCTGCAAAGGCACAGGTGACTAGTGTTCAACACAGTTGGAAGGAATGTTGGTGATAGTGGCTATCATCCATATTTCCCAAGTTGGTTTCTAAGTAACACTGCTTCTGGGGTATCTTGAGAAAAAAATGTTCTGTGTTCAAACAAGGTAGGAAGCATTACTAATCTTCCTACCTTGGTCTCCCAAGATGCTAAAGGCACATAGTTTATTAAAAACACTGAGAAGGCCGGGCACGGTGGCTCATGCCTGTAATCCCAGCACTTTGGGAGGCCGAGGCGGGCAGATCACTTGAGATCAGGAGTTCGAGACCAGCCTGGCCAACATGGTGAAACCCCATCTCTACTAAAAATGTAAAAATTAGCCAGGCGTGGTGGCAGGCGCCTAGAATCCCAGCTACTGGGGAGGCTGAGGCAGGAGAATCACTTGAACCCAGAAGGCAGAGGTTGTAGTGAGCCAAGATAGTGCCATTGCACTCCAGCCTGGGCGACAAGAGCAAAACTCCATCTCAAAAAACAAACAAACAAAACACTGAGAAGAGTTGTGGGTAAAGAAACAGTTTTATCTTTGTTTAAACGAGTTATTTCCAAGAGCATTTGACCATGGAACAATCCCTCCCGCATTTTTTTTTTTTGCATGATATCAAAGTTCCACAAAATTCGTGTTCTTTGGAAAATACTTTGGGAATTAGTGATTGAGCCCAATTTCTGAATTTTATTGGTAAAGAAAAAGGTCCTGAGAGGGACTGAAGTTCTTACAGGAAGTTAGTGGGGGAGGTAGGGCTACAACCCCATTTCCTGAGTGTCTGGCCCAACCTTGTCAACCACACGCAAATATGGCAGCATTCTCAAAGGTGGGTTCTGGGATCCCCATGATCCCCCCCCAGCCATCATGGGTACTGCTTGAGATAATATGCAAAAAGGACACGAACATTTTCCTCCCTAATGGGTCCTTTGGGGGCAATTTGCTAAAACATAACAGGTTGTTTTAGATGCTTTGTAAAATTGGTAATCATATTCCATTCTTTCCTTATCTCATAGATCTTGGGATGCTTATCCAACACAGCCTGATTATGCTATAGGTGCTGAGTAAGTACATTCAATGAATGACTAAATGGAAGACAGGGAGGAAGAAGGAAAGGGTTGGGAACTGAAAGGAATGAGAAGAGAAAAAATGTGGAGAAAGAGAAGGATGGTAACAAAGGACCAGCAGTCACTGATCAGTAGAGTATAGGTGAGAGAGGGGAAAGGAGACAGCTGCAGATAATGGAAAAAAACAAACTGAGGTCTGGGAAGCTCTGATTTTAACAAGTGAACATGAATTATGAGACTAATTCAGATACTGGCCAGGCCAGGAGGCCACTGCCCAGGAGATGAGGATGACCACCAACTGCTGAGAATCTTTGTAAACTCAAATCAAGGTGTATTTTGCACAGGCACAATAAATGAACAAGGTATCTTAAGTACTACAATAACGGGTGAGTGGGTCATGCACAGTGGCTCACGCCTGTAATCCCAGCACTTTGGGAGGCCGAGGCAGGCAGATCCCTTGAGCTCAGGAATTCAAGAGAAGCCTAGGCAACATGGCAAAACCCCGTCTCCACTAAAAGTACAAAAAACTAGCTGGGTGTTGTGGCACACGCCTGTAGTCTCAGCTACTTGGAAGGCTGAGGTGGGAGGATGGCTTAAGCCCGATAGGTCCAGGCTGCAGTGCGCAGAGATTGCACCACTGCTTTCCAGCCTGGGCAACAGGGCAAGACCCTGTCTCAACAACAACAACAAAACCCAGATGAGTAAGACACAGGTCTTCCCCTAAACAAGGTTACAGTCTAATGGGCAGAAGGGCTAGACAGGGACTCAGATAAAATAATGCCAGGTAGAATGTGATCAGTGCCTCTGGAGGTGTGACAAGCCAATACGGTGAAGAACCAGGGGCAGGAAGATCATATCAAATCACGAGGCTCCAGAAAAACTACCAGCGTCCAGGAATGGTGGCTCACGCTTGTAATCTCAACGCTTTGGGAGGCTCAGGTGGGCTGATTGCTTGAGCCCAGGAGTTCAAGACCAGCCTGGACGACATGATGAAACCCCGTGCATACAGAAAATACAAAAATTAGCTAGGCATAGTGAGGGGCACCTGTAGTCCCAGTTACTCAGGAGGCTGAGGTGAGAGGATCGCTTGAACCAGGGAGGTTGAGGGAGGTCGAGACAGCAGTGAGCTGTGATCATGCCACTGCATTCTCCTGGGCTACAGGGCAAGCCCCTGCCTCAATTAAATAAAACAACAACAACAACAAAATAAAAAACTACTAGGGAAGGCCATGAGGCACAGAAGGATTGCACCAGGCAGAGATAGGAGATGAGAAGAGAGACATTTCAAGGTGATATATAAAGAATTACCAGGGGTTGAGGAGGCATATAGGGATATGTGTGGAGACACAGCTTGAAAGTCTTTAAGTCACATTGTGGAGCCTTGAACGACCGACCGTGGCGCTGACACTCAAGAGAGGCAGTGGGAAGCCAGTGAAGGTTTGTGTGTGTGTGTGTGTGTGTGTGTGTGCGCGCGCGCGCGCGTGTGTGTGCAGAGAAATAGCAGCATTAGAGATGATTCCCAGGCAGGGTGACTGGGCAGCCAAGGGAAGGCGCTGGCCTGCGCGGGATGAGGCAGTTGGGTTCTGGAGGGACCAAGCAATCATTCAGGTGCTGCCCATCAGACAACTGAAAAATCTTATGAGAGGTAGTGGCTAAGTCCCCTCCTGGGAGCACAGAGGAAGCATAAGGTTCTGGTTATCACCCTCAGGGGACCGTGACGTTGAAATAAGGACAGGACCAGGCAAAACGAATGCAGCCAAGAGGAAAAGTCAGAGAGAACAGCGAGGGGAGGTGGAAGTTTCAACAGAGAAATTGTAGCCATGGCTGAGATTCCCAGCACCGGAGTCCGGAATTAGTGCGTTTGAACGCCAGAGGCTTGGCAAGTCATGATTAGCAAAGGGACTTCAAAGAGTTTTGGGGCCTGTTTTATATCTGTGAAATGGGAATTATTTCTATCTCAAAGGTTTGAGGGGATTCGCTGAGAGAAACTTCTTAGCATGGGATCTGCAGAAACTAGAAGTCATGGAGAAAGCAGGGGCCAGAGGGAGGAGGAATCGGGCAGGCTGATCACTTGGAGTGTTCGCCTAAGGAGTGTCTAGAAATGGAGGCAGCGACGTCAGGAAGCTCAAAACCTGTGCTTCAGCCCAGTTTGCAGAACGCCCTGTGAGGAGAATGGGTGAGCTGGGACTAGGCAGCTTCATCCTCGTTCCCATCCCCCAGCACTGCCCTTTTCCCGACGCTCCCATCTCGCCACGCTTCCCAACACACCCCCACCCCGGCTTCCCGCTCCGCTCCCGCTCCAGCCAGTCCCAGGAACCACAAGCGCATGCGCCCTCCGCGCCCCTCCCCAACTTTCCACGTTTCACTCCTCTCCCCTTTCCGCCTCAGCTCCGGCTCCACCGCCACGATTGGCCAGCCGACCACGGCCTTGGCCAATAAGCGCCGCCCTCTCGCCCCCGTGTTACTGGGTAGAAGAAAACAAAAACAAACAGAGCGAGAGGGGCCAGAGACTCTCCGAGGCGGCGGCAGAGCCAGAAGAGCGGGGTCGGGGCCGGCTGACCAGGGACCTGGGCGAGCAGCGGCAGGGGCCGGAGGGGTCAGTACCAGTAGGCGCGGCTCACACGCTCGGGAAGACTGCGCCCTCTCCCCCATCCCCCCTCGGAGGCAGCCGCACGATGGGAGGGGGCGGGGGCGTGGGGGCCGCGGCCCTGTCAGGTCCGGGCCAGCGGTGCGGGGCCCCGGCTGCCTCCTCGTAGCCCCATAGGTCCAGCCGCGCCCGCCCCAACGCCCCGGACTGCGGGCAGCCGGCCCGGTTCCCTCTTTCTGGGCCCAGCCTGGAGCGTGGTGGCGCGGGCCCGCCCCCTCCCGGAGCCCTCTTCCCACTGAGAGGGGCGCGCGGGACGCTTGCCCTCGAAGGTCTCCCTCAACCCACCTCCCCCTCTGGCGGAGGTTGAATTCAGGGGCCGGGATTGGAAGGCGTGTTTCCGGCTGGACTGAAATCCTGTGAGGAAGATTCGCGCCCTCCCCGCCCCCTGCTCTCCCTGGGAATTCTCTGAAGATGCGCCCCCCTGCTCGGCGTGACCCTGGAGCTCCGTTCCTGGCCCCGGCCCAGCCCCTTCCGGGGGCCGACCCGGGCTGGGGACTTCGGGGGTCCTGGCCTGAGCCCGCTGCGGGAGAAAGGGCCCGGCCGCTGTGGGGAGGGGCCGCGCGCTAGCCTCACTGGGGGGGCCCTAGGAGGCGAACACGTGTCCGCCGCCCGAGCCCCTCGCGAACTTCGCCGAGCCAGTCCTCCGGCAAAGGGTCTCTTTTTTTTTAGTTCAGGTAAAATATAATCTCCCAGAGAAAACAAAGCTGGGAAGGGAGCCCCCTTTCTGTGAAACGCATGCCGTCTGCTGCATTTGTCAGTTTGATGCTGTAACGTACATGGAGTTTTGCAAGAGCTTCAAAACTGTCTGCAGACGTCAATGTCGCCCACCTACCCCTTGTGAGAACTCGCTACATAGCCAGCGACTGTGTAGTGTCTACAAATGATGAAAACGATCAGAAATGCGACTACATGTCTGGCAAAAAAGGGTTTCCCTTGTTTTTTAACTTGTATTTTTAATTTTTATGATTTTGATAACGTGACTTTTTTTGGGAAACCACCAAGTGCTTTTTAAGCAAGGAGTTACTGGCATTTATACCCTTAATATTCCTTCATTATAGGCTTATTGAATACCTTAATATTTCAGTAAGTGTCTTTGAATTATAATTGATTGGCTTTTTCTGTGGTACTAATGTGAAAGGAAAAATAATTGTTAGGACTGCAAAAATAAATGCCACTTGAATATTATCTGTAGTGCTCACTTTTGCATTACTGTAGTAGAATGCTTTTAGCTGGTTTTAAGCTGCTAATTAGCTGTTTGTAGCCGGAGAATGAATACAAGTAATCCTAGTTAATAAATGGCCAAAGCTTGACTCCCCAAAATGCCAGAGCAATTTATGAGGTATAGTTCAGGAAATACATATATATTTCGTGGGAGAGTGGAGGGTCTATCTCTTAGGGAATGTTTTGGCAATTGAATACTTCTGATTGCTTGTTTCATGTAACACTGAAGAAAAGGACAGTGTTTAATGTCAGCCTTCATTTTCTTCTAACTTGTATGTATAGTTTTCTCATCGAAAATTCATTTTTGTAGGTTAGTATGAAGGAAATAGGGTTTGGATTTTTTGCTTTATATTTTCTTGTTTGGGCCAAGTAAGGGTGGTTAAATAAATTGGAAAAAATCCTACTACTTTAAAGAGAAGAAAAACGTAGAACATGTCTTATGCTTATCTAAACTCTTAAAACGTGTTTGTTGCTCTCAAATATGACTTGAGTTCTTGATCAGGTTATCATTGCCTAACGACACAGGACTATTAAGATAACTTTGTTTTTATCTTAATAAAAGAGATGATAGTAATTTCCTGACAGTTTTCTTTGTTTGACGGAATGCCTTCTGTATAATAGTTTAAAATAATTATTTTTAGTGTTTGGAAAACAGCATTTAAAAGTTTGATTTAACAGCAGAAGTCTGTTTTAATAAGCTTCTGGTAACCCTTGAAAATAATCTTCCTGTGGGTTATTAAAATCTTGGATTGAACTTGTGCAAACAGTACTGGATTTGGAAGGTCTGAATTCTCATCCTGGCTGTTTCACTAAGCAGCTGGCTGTCGTTGGACATATCACCTATCCTCTCTGAATCTGTTTAGTTGTGTGTAAGGTGGAATACTTACCTGAAGATTGTTCTGTAAGGTACATTAAATAATACATGTACAATTCTTTTTGAATTGTAAAGGGCTTTATAAACATTAGTTATAATCATTTCACTTATTGGGCTCTGCAGAAAATATTCTCTCAAAGGTTATGCTTTCATCAAGAATGAAAAAGACTTTGTAATGGAACTCTAAAAAACTGAAACACATATGACATTATTCCTTTCCTATATGTAATTCATGCATGGAATTAAAAACAGAATGTAGCCTTTTCAGCCATGAAGGATGCTGAATGTTTAGATTTGCAAATCATTTTTGTTCATGTATTTATATGAATCTCTACATATTTTTAAGATTTTTTTCATATCTAAAGTTGGCAGGAGTTGTATTAAAAAGTGATTTTAAAGATTCACATTATTTTATTCTAAATAGAATTAGAGAATGATTTCACCGTTTTGTTAAGTTCCCAAGCAATATGATAGCATGTTAGTCTGAGGATTATGCCATAGCAAGAAGCTTATAGGCCGGGTAGTGGCTCACGCCTGTAATCCCAGCACTTTGGGAGGCCGAGGCGGGCGGATCATGAGGTCAGGAGATCGAGACCATCCTGGCTAACACGGTGAAACCCCGTCTCTACTAAAAATACAAAAAATTAGTCGGGCGTGGTGGTTGGCACCTGTAGTGCCAGCCACTCAGGAGGCTGAGGCAGGAGAATGGTGTGAACCTGGGAGGCGGAGCTTGCAGTGAGCCAGAGATCACACCACTGCACTCTAGCCTGGGCAACAGAGCAAGACTCCATCTCAAAAAAAAAAAAAAAACCTTACAATTTTAACACAAGGTCCATTTGTTTTTGCTTTGCAAAATAGTACCCTTTTCTGAAGAAAAGGGCTATAAACTTGTGTTAGCAAATAATAGTATATAATGTGGAATTTAAAAGTCAGTTTCACCTTTGAGTCCCAGGAGGCTCTGCATATATCATTGTTATCCTTAAATGACATCTAACAGTAGGTTACGTTATATGGAAAAAAATGTGCTTTTCTGTAATTATTAGGCATTTCCATTAATTTGTGCATTTTATATCTCTGAAGAGCACACTGCTAGCAGCCTGATTGTAAATGACTGGAAGGACTTATAACCAACCTATGTGACTTAAACATACACTTAAGTACTCTAAACCACTATTTAAAAAATACTTCTAGAGAGATTCTGAAATCTTAATTTGGTTGCACTTTTTCTGGTAATATATTTTTTGAAAACTATTTTGATATTTCTTTCATATAACATTGGATCTGTATCACTAAGTTAATTGTCTAAAAGGTAACTGATTTCATCAAACCTTCCAGGATTAATAATTTTTAAGCCATTTTGAAACTGAGGCCTAAAATACTGAGATGCTTATCTTGTTGTACTTACTCCTTTCTGAAATGATCAGATTTTTAAAAAATGGATTTCTCATATAAGTAATATTATCAAAAAAGCTGATTTTAAAAGTTTCTCCCAATCTCAAAGTCTTATTCTGGTAATTATAGACCTAGGTAATGAGTGGCAGATATATCTGCCTTTCAGATATGCCGTAATGTGAAAAATAACACAGTCATGTGATATTCTTTATTAACTAAAACTGTGTTGTTTTTATTTTGGAGTAGTTCTCATAATTCATTGGTAGGGAACTATCCAGTATTTATATTCCTATATATGTATATCAGATTAATTTTGAGGCTTAGTATTCCTAAAAGATTTGGATGTGTGTATTTTTTTTTAACTTGACATAACCACATATCGCAAACATATCTTTTAATTCCAATTAAAGGGGTGCTTTGGCACATGCTGAAATCTGGAATTTTTTTTGACTTAGATAAATTTATCAAGAAGATTGGAACCAAATGTTAATTAGGGTAAGTTGTCTTTGAAAGTAAAGTGAACTCTTTTATTTAATGGAATTATGTTTTTTTTTGTTGTTTGTTTTTACAGTGTGCTTAAGTAAGTTTAATTCAGCTTAATCACATCAGTTTAAAAGATGTTGAAGCTTTCTTTTTTTGTTTTAAAAAAACAGATTCTGAAGGAAGACTTCCATTTGGTAATTTGTTTAATCAGTGCAAGTGAAATTAAGGAAAAATGGATGTAGAAAGTGAGCAGATACTGAATGTAAACCCTGCAGGTAAGTAAGAATTTCCTTTTTTTTTTTTTTCTTTTTTTCTTCATCTTGGGATGAGATCTTGCTCTGTCACCCAGGTTGGAGTGCAGTGGTGTGATCATGGCTCGCTGCAGTTTCCACTTTCCTAGGCTTAAGAGATCCTCCCCTATCTCAGCTTCCTCAGCAGCTGGGACAACAGGCATGTGCCACCACACCAGGCTAATTTTTTATTTTTTGTAGAGAGAGAATTTCACTATGTTGCCCGGGCTGAATATCTTGAACCTTGACTATGTTGTGAGTAAGCTTCAGACCATTCCATATTTTATAAAAACATGATAGAAAAACTATCTTTAAATACTGCTTTATTCATGCTATAAGAAAACGGGCTATATTATTTTTAAAGTCAGGTTTGTGATTTTTATTTTCATGGGAATTCATTACACGTCCTATTTTTCTGCGTATCCTTTCACATTCCACACATTCCTATCCTGCATTATGTAGTACAGAACAGAGAAGAATAGTGAGCCTGCTTATTTTCACATGGGCTAGTTAGTGACTTCTGTAATATTAACTTACTGGTATCTTTTGATATCTTTCTTAACGAATAATTTTTATATTCTGAATTACCTAGGGTATTTTCCCTAATTCTCCATGGTGCTTCAATAGTATGTTATTATCATAAAAATGAACAAAGTTTTGTGGAATAGATGACCAAATGTGAGTAGCTCAAGATGATTTGAAATGTATTTATAGTTTTCAAAATCATCTCCCCAAAAAGGTAATTAGAATTGTATAATATCTGAATAGTGAGAACAGTTCATATTGGTATACTTTAGATAATTCTTTGCCTTATAATTTTATTAATATTGAAAGCTGTGTATTTTCTGTCATTTTAAGTGTATTTCATTACTACATCTTTATTTCTTCAATGACAACTCACTATTGTTTACAACATACATAGTTTTCTTTGATCTGAACAAACATGTTGAATTTGAAGCTTCTTTACCATTGTTTATTTACAGATCTTTTTAAAGTGTGGTAAAAAATTGAAAAAATTTTTATGTAATTAATGATCATTTCTGTGCTGCTATGTACAGAAGCTGTATGAGTATGCTTTAGGGTTATAAATGGGTAATATATACCTACTTAATTGAGATGGGGATGGTAATAGAGTTTAAGAATATATTTTACATATAGGTAATTGCTACTTTTCTGCACTGTCCAGTATAGTAACCACTAGCTACATGTGATTATTATTACTCCTGGGCTCAAGTGATCCTCCCTCTTCAGCCTCCTCAGTAGCTGGATTACAGGTGTGTGCACCACTGCGCTTCGCCACATGTGTTTGTTGAGTACTTGAAATGTGGCTACTCTGAGTTGAGATGAAGGTCAACTATCTCAATAATTTTTTACATTGCTTGCATGTTGAGATGATATTATGGTTATATTAGATTAAATAAAATTTATTTAAATTAATTTCACCTGGTTTTACTTTTTAATGTGGTTACTGGAAAATTTAAAATTTCTTATGTGATTTGCATTCTATTTCTATTAGAAATAGAAACATAGCTTTAAAATGTATACTTTTTGTTCCTAACTACAATAAGACCTAGTTTTAACCCTGTTCTTGGTGCTTCTGTCCAGCACTGCCTTAAAATAAAAAACTTGTTCTTCAATATTTGGATAGGCGTAAGACAGACCCTCTTTGTAGTAAGTTCTTTCTATAGCAATCCAAGTCACACTCTTACTCTTTTACTTGGAGGAAGTAGGTTATTTATTCTGACCTTCAGTTTCTTAGTGTATAAAATTGGGATATAAACACCCTCTGTATAGATTTATAATTAGGATTTAGTGAGATACTGTATATGTGTGTTAAGTCTGTGAAGCACATACTAGGTATGTAATACATGAAAATGTGGTAATAATCTAATTATGCCACTCATTGGACACCACTAATTGAAAATGTGATTTTCGGGTGCTGTGGTCATATATAATTAGAGTGGTTACTATTGAGATGTCAGAATTCAGAAAGAGGGAATTAGTACACAATAGAAAACAGTTTTGAAGTCATCACATTCTGTACTCAGGTTATCATTTTAATTTTGGTTTTCTTAAAGTCAGCTCAATAGGGGCTATGGAACTCCAACACTTAGGTTAGTATGAATAACAAAATATAAAGCAATTAATATAAACATAGGTTAAAAATTATAAGGTCAAATATATAAATTATACTGAGAGAGAATGTTTACTGCTGCAGAGACATAAACATACTTGAAAGAATATTAAAATGGTTGAAGAAAAGAAAACTTGATTATGGGAAATAGATACATTTAAATTGAATACTCCAAGGGACAGTTTAAGACATTTTATTATAGTTCTGAGTCCTGTGTCTTCTGGACTAGTTTTGTGGTTCACCTGAATAGTGCAACGATGAAAGTGCTATGTTACAGGTAGATATTTAATGTTTTTCTCAACCATCCACTCTTACATGAAAATGTCATCTAATTTATCTGATCCTGGTCTTTCTGCCCCTTCTACTTAATCATTTTTGTTTATCTCTCTTTACTTTCACTCCCTTGTCCATTTTTCTTTAGCTGTCAATACCCTGCGATATTCCAGTTTTGTATTTTCTGTAGTTATAGTCATATGGGATTAAAAATATGGGTTTGAATCCTAGCCATAATCCTTTCTAGATATGTAACTTCTTGTGAAACACGTTCCTTCTGTAAAATGAGGATAAACAGTTTCTTTCTACAGCTTTTGAGGCTTACAGACCACATATGTAAAGTGCCTAGCATAGAACCTGGTATCTAATAGGTACCATGTAGTGTGGAACCTGGAATCTAATAGTTGACAATAGTAGTGGTAATGATGAAAGAAACAGTACTACGGCTGCTTCCACTAAGACTGTAATTACTGCTGATGGTTGTGATGATGTCCCAAACACACCATCCTAACACCAGCTTCTCACCAGTTCGAAAACTTTTAAGGCATTGTTCCACTTCTCTTTAATCGTAGATACATTCTGCTTAAAAGCCTTTATTATTTTCTTTAAAAGTATAACATTATTATTTTCCCACAGTTACTACCCTTGCTCTTTACCAGTTAGCTTGTGACTGAATTACTGAAACATTTTCTTAATGGTTTCCCACTTTATACATACTCTTTTTGTAATATACTCAATATTCTTCTGCCAAATGAATCCCTCCCATCTCCTTCCTATGATATCTAACTTAAGCTCTGACAATTTTAGTGTGGGAGTAGTTAGCAGTGATTCTGGTGAGGTAAGCAAGGGCAAGATCAAGTTACAAGGTAAAGAGTTTACATTTTGCCCGGCTGCGGTGGCTCACGTCTGTAATCCCAGCACTTTGGGAGACCGAGGCGGGCGGATCACGAGGTCAGGAGATCAAGACCATCCTGGCTAACACAGTGAAACCCTGTCTCTGCTAACAACACAAAAAAATTTGCCGGGCGTGGTGGCGGGAGCCTGTAGTCCCAGCTACTTGGGAGGGAGAGGCAGGAGAATGGCGTGAACCTGGGAGGCGGAGCTTGCAGTGAGCTGAGATTGCGCCACTGCACTCCAGCCTGGGCGACAGAGCGAGACTCCGTCTCAAAAAAAAAAAAGTTTACATGTTTTGTGACATAATGGGATTACTTTTAAAGGATCTTCAGTGAGGGCATGCATGAGAAAATCAGTCTTCATTCAGTATAGTTTGAAGACTGCAGGCAGGGAGACTACTTAGGAGACTAGTGAAATAATTTGGCTCTAATAGATGATTTTGTTTAAAATAAAACATTCCCACCTTCCTAAGTATGTCAAGAATTGTAAAGATTTAAACACATGTAGGCTTTTTATAGGTTGATGAAAATTTTTGGTTTGAATATATCTTAAAACGTTAAAGTCCATGCACATAGACCTGACATGTTATAATTATCTTTAGGCATATAGAAAATGATTTGAGTGATTCAGCTCTGATTTGAGTTAACAATAATGAACAAAACTCTGGCCCAGTGGTAGCTAATGCAGTAGCCTTTCTGACTTAAAGAGCTTTCAGGGCAAAGCCAAGTGCCTCCACTTGATCTCCATGGAATTTGAGTATGAAGGACACTCTGCTAGGTGATGGGGATACAGAGAAGGACATACAGTCTAGTTGTGGTTTCTCATTTGAAGCGTATGACTTAGTTGGAAGAAAAAGACTGTTATATAAAAAGAAAGTGATTTCCATGATGTGTTGAATGAATAGTATGTGAGCAATTAGTGTTACTGTAGCTAGAGTTGTAAGGGAAGTTTTAATGGAGGGAGTAAGACTTGGGCTATATCCTAAAGGATTTTGATAACTGAAAATAACAATGAGGGTGACATTCTAAGTAGGGGAACCACTGGAAATTCCAGTATGTTGATCTCTTTTAGAAGAATCAATTTTATATAGGCTGGAAGATTTTCAGGATGGTAAGTAATATGAGAACAGTTTAGGGAGATGAATTAGGACTTTGAGATGATGGCTTTTCTTGAAAGCAAACTTTTATCTTGAGGCAGTAAAGCATCAGCAGTTCAGCTTAACAATCATATGGATTATTTGCTAAATTCCTTTCGTTCTTTTTTGGATTACTAATAGATCTTAAGTATTTATACCTAGTTACGGGATGTTTGGCAAATCATTTAAACATTCTCAGCCTTAGTTTCCTTATCTGTCCTCAATGTTATAATAACTAACTGCCAAACTTGTGCATAAATAAATGATAGAGTGTCTAGTACAGTGCCTGATAAATAATAGTAGGCATTCTATAAATATTAGTTTGTGTCTCTTCTCAAGATGCTTTGTCTTTTCTTAATATCTCCAATTGCTTAACTCTTAGCTCATAAAAGTCTAAGGGTTTTACATTTGGTGTTGCTGTTAGCATAGATTTTATGATCTAAACACGTGAAATAACATGCTTCTTTTGGTAAACTGTTAAAATTCAGTGCCTTGGTTTACTTTCCTTGATAATGTGAAAAATAATCTTATTTAGTTGTTGTTTATTAGATTGAAGTAGATGAAATTCCCAATATGCGACTGTAATTTACCCGCAAAAATGGTCGTGTCATGTGATTCAACCTAATCTAACTTACCACTATGTCTGTAAAACAGTAGATACTTAAAATACTTAGAATTTTCTTTCTTCATTTTTCTCTTTAAGATCCTGATAATTTAAGTGACTGTCTCTTTTCTGGTGATGAAGAAAACCCTGGGACTGAGGAAATAAAGAATGAAATAAATGGAAATTGGATTTCAGCATCCTCCATTAATGAAGCTAGAATTAATGCCAAGGCAAAAAGACGACTAAGGAAAAACTCATCCCGGGACTCTGGCAGAGGCGATTCGGTCAGCGACAATGGGAGTGACGCCCTTAGAAGTGGAGTAACTGTGCCAACCAGTCCAAAGGGAAGGTTGCTGGATAGGCGATCCAGATCTGGGAAAGGAAGGGGACTACCAAAGAAAGGTTGGTATATATCATGTCCAACAAATGGAAGATAAACAAGTGGAAAAAAATTGTCTGGTTCTTGTACTACAATTTCCTTGTTCTAGGAATGAGAGAAATTAAAACAGTGATAATATAAGGCTTTACAGTTTGTATATATTTTTACTTAGTAATAAGGTGAGGACCATCTCACTTTTTCTTTAGGTTGATCTTTTTTCTTGTTTGAGTAGATTTAATTTTCTTTAGCAAAATGTTAACGGTTTATTTCCAGCAAAATATGCACTGATGTTTTTCACTTACGAGTTTTGCATATGTTCTTTAAGTTTGAAAGGAGTCAGAAATCCATCATACTTATTTAATTAATATAATTATGTCCATTACTACTACTAGTAAACATAAATTTGATTGATAACATCTGGATCTGAATTTTAATGTTTTCCGAGATCTGGTTGTGAGTTCTCATTAGCTCTTTATTTTGGGTTCTGTAGTGCATTGGTCTGTTTCACTGCTGTATCTCTAGTACCTGAAATAGTGACTAGCACGTCATAGACAAATATTTGTTGATTAAGAGTTTTCTGATGATTTCATCATCTTTTGAATGGTGGGAACTTCAATTTATAGTGTAGGTTTCTTGTAAAATGTTTTTGTGGTGTCAAAAATTATTTTTGTTGAATGGCTCTGCAATCATGGTTTATATAAAAATGAAACCTGGTTATCAGATTCTGTTTTGGTCTGATGGCAAGGATATAGTTGGTACAAAATAAAACCCTCCAAAAACAGAAATGTTGGTGACATTGTAAAGGTTCTTTAAAAAATAATGTAGTGCATTGGTCCTTAAAACATTTCAGTAAGTTGATGTAGAAAAGCAACTTCGAAAATTGGAATTGTTAAGCTTCTATTGGTTGTTTTGTATTTAGAAAATAGAATTTTCAGGGCTGTTAATGCTTAAAAGCAATTAGTATTGTTTTCTATATTTGTAATATATTGCTTAATAGTGTGGTTTAATGTGTACTTTTATATTTAAAGAGTACTGTATTTGACTTTAAAATATTTGATGGTGGTTACTGTCCTTTTTTGTCAAATAATTTTTCCCTTGTTGAGTTTTCTATGCTACGCTTTACTGGCCCAGCATGTTTCTTTTTGTCTTGGTCCCAAAGAAATGTCGAATAAAATTTAGAGCTCAGCTGCAATATCATACCCTTTGAGGTCCTCAGTATAGCTATTTTTTATCTTTATTTGTTTTTGCTTTTATTTTAAAGTATCTGCTTTTTTAGTTTTTAACTTCATAAGCTATTTGAACTTAATGTTTTCAGAAATATTGAAAGAGTGGTCTGAACAAAAAGGAAACCAATAGGGAAAGAAAACTGGAAAAAAAACTAACATAGACATTAAATACAAATTTTTTTAGCTGTTATTTAACATCGGAACATTTAGGATTATTTTAGATTTCAACAAATTGATGAATTTTATGTTTTTTCTTTCTCAATTCTAAACTTTTTCAGGTGGTGCAGGAGGCAAAGGTGTCTGGGGTACACCTGGACAGGTGTATGATGTGGAGGAGGTAGATGTGAAAGATCCTAACTATGATGATGACCAGGTATCAGTGCTTTGCTTTTTCATAATATTTAAAATGTTTATGAACTTTTTTGACTTCATGTTTGTAGTTTACTCATACATGTGTCAAATCATATATATATATGTTTTGGATTAGGAAACCAAGTAAACTGACAGTAATATATGCATAACTTTCACTTGGTTTCTGTAGTGAGTCAAAAATAGCTCTTTACAAATTCACTTAGGATTATTAAGTTGACCATTTTTCAGTAAATTCTGTTAATATAGTTTGTTTCTATAGTAATTATAATTGAGAATATCTTCTTTTGAATATTATGAGTTAGAGATACTAGGTTGCTTTTAAATATTACCGTTTAGAATGGTAACTAATAAATTTTGTTTTGGGGACGTGCATCTTTTAGGGAAAATGCTGAAAATGTAAATTTTTAATAAGATTGTGTAGTGAATTTTTAATATTTTTTTAATGGAAATTTTAAAGTAGAATAGTATAATCTGCTTGTACTCTTCTCTTAGCTTTACAAACTTAAATAATTACAAACTCATAGGCAGTCTTGTTTCATTCCATTTACTCTCTGTCTTCTCTTGGCCTGTTTGCCCCACCCTGTTTTGGATTATTTTGAAGCAAATCCCAAACATTTTGATTATGTTTTTTGAAAATCGTGTCTTTGCATAAGGTAAGACACGGTGATGGAAATTTTAGACAGGAAAATGTTAAGAGTATATGTTACATTGTTTTTATTGTGTGTTGTATGTATGTATTTAACTGTTTTAAGTAATAGTTGGACATGGAAATATTTCTAAGAGAATATGACAAATATGAAACTAGTAGGATTCAAGTACTGTAGAATCTTTGCTAAAAATGTCTTAATCTTTCAAGTATATGTTTTTAGGCTGAAGCCAGTCACAGGTTGCAAATATAGCAGTCTCCTCTTATCTGTGGTTTCACTTTCCGCAGTTTCAGTTATCCATGGTTCAGTGTGGTTTGAAAATACTGATTGGAAACTTTCAGAAGTAATTCATAAGTTTTAAATTGCATGCCATTCTGAGTAGTGTGATGAGATCTCCCGCTGTCCAGCTTCATCCACCTCATCCTGCCTAGGATGTGAGCCATTCCGTTGTCCAGTGTGTATCTGCAATGTATACACTACTCGTGCATTCGTCACACTACTGTCTAGGTTATCAGATTGAAAAAACAGTATTTATTGGGTTTGGTACTATCTGTGGTTTCAGGCATCCTCTGACAGGGCTTGGAACATACACCCTGTAGATAAGGGGGGGCACTACATTTCAGAGCTTGTTTTGCATGGGGAGAGAGGAGTGGTTCGATGATGTATGTTAATCTTCTTTTTGAAATTTCAATTGAACAGTGCTTTTTTCCTTAGAGATTTTTTTCTGTCACTACAACCTTGATCTTTGTGTTATACTTTTTATTATAATAATGCTAATCGTGAAGGCTTTGGTTTCTGCTTCATTTTTTCTAAAAGTGAAGTTTTAATTAAAATACCATATATGATAGGAAGCCATCATGAAGCTTTTTGGTTACCGAAAGATTGGTTTTGAGAGAGACATAAACATTTTGAGAGAAAAAATTAAGACATGGGGGTTGGGAGCAAATTATGTATTTGCTATGGTTAATGGCTCTAATCTATATATTGGCTTATTCTGATTTTGTAAAAGAGCAGTGACATACACATTCTACTATTTTTATTATTATTTTATTACTATTTTCTAGCTTTGTTGTCCATGCTGGAGTACAGTGATGAATTAATTATAGCTCACTGCAGCCTCAAACTCTTGGGCTTAAGAGAGCCTTCTGCCTCAGCTTCCTGAGTAGCTAGGACTACAGGTGCAGGCTACCATGCCTGGCTAATTTTTAAAATTTTTTTGTAGAGACAGGGTTTTGCTATGTTGCCCAGGCTAGTATTGAACTCCTGGCCTCAAGTGAACCTCCTGCTTTTGCTTCCCAAAGTGTTGGGATTGTAGGTGTGAGTCTCCTTGCCTGGCCTAGATTCTGTTTTTATGTGATGAATGTATGTAGCATGTCTTTGTCTTGTGCTAAGTGGGGATTATTAACTACTTAGAATATAAAATTATACAACAATTTCATTTGTTTATTTGCATTTTGTTTTTTATAACTCTTACTCCCTTTTCCCCTCACAGGAGAACTGTGTTTATGAAACTGTAGTTTTGCCTTTGGATGAAAGGGCATTTGAGAAGACTTTAACACCAATCATACAGGAATATTTTGAGCATGGAGATACTAATGAAGTTGCGGTAGGTTTAAAGTTGCAAGTGTAATTTATTTAATATAGGAGAGAAGACATCTTTTATAAGCAAAATACATCTAGAATGATCTTGGGTCACTGAATAAATTTAATCATTTTCTTTTGCATGAGTGAATTTCTAAGAAATGGAATAAAATCTCATTACATTAAAATAGTTATATATTTGGGATGTGATGAGAGCTATATGCCATTTTCTTCTCTGAAAAATGACAATATTTTAATAATTTTTATAATGATAATTTGTAATGTATATGAATTTATAAAATCTGTTTTTATAATTTATAAGATATAATTTTAGCAGTTTGAGGGCACTTATAGACCCCCCTGAAACCTCTTCAGGGACCTCAGACAAGAATGCCTGACATAGTTTCATTTTTTTGACATTTATTTCAAGTATATTCAGAAGTAGGATAAAATTTCTTTGTACTTTGTCCAAAAAAAAAAACCCACAAATAATAAAGATTTGAAAAAGAATTAGAAACCATGAGAATAATTATGAATTGTTCATAAAGTAAATTTAGGATAAAATAAAACTATTGGTCAGTTAGGATTATTGAATTAAAGTAATATAATTGTAACCCTTAGAAGACTTTGATCATTTAGATTCTTTTTTTATTTTATTTTATTTTATTTATTTTTTTTTATTTTTATTTTTTTTTTTTGAGACGGAGTCTCGCTCTGTCACCCAGGCTGGAGTACAGTGGCCGGATCTCAGCTCACTGCAAGCTCTGTCTCCCAGGTTTATGCCATTCTCCTGCCTCAGCCTCCCGAGTAGCTGGGACTACAGGCGCCCGCCACCTCGCCCGGCTAGTTTTTTTGTATTTTGTAGTAGAGACGGGGTTTCACCGTGTTAGCCAGGATGGTCTCGATCTCCTGACCTCGTGATCCACCCGTCTCGGCCTCCCAAAGTGCTGGGATTACAGGCTTGAGCCACCGTGCCCGGCCGATCATTTAGATTCTTAAAATTTAGACTAGACTTTTATGATTTGTCTGGTACTGTGAGGTTTGTTATCTTTGGATTTGTAGGATTTGAATATAAGACAAATATTTGTTCTGTGCATACCATCTGGAGGAATTTGTAATAGGTGATTCTTGCCCTTTTGAAGCCCAGTCAAGTGAAAGAAATGATATGTAAACAGATTATTAAAGTATGTGAAACATTCTGTTATAGAGGAAAAGTTTCCATGAGTCTGTGAGGGCAGGGACTGTTGAAATCTTGTTATCTACCTCGCATAAGACCATCTGTATACTACATATCTATTAACTGAGTAGGTTTGGAAAGCATAAAATAGAGAGTAATAGTAGAGATGATTCTCTGCTGTTCTGAAGGATGGTGAGGAGTTCGCCAGTTAAGATAGTTTTCCAGGAAAGAGGAGTATCGTGTTTGAGGGTAATGGATTAGTTGTTAAAGTGCAGTCAATGAAGATGAACTGTAGTGAGTGAGAAGAGATTACTAACAAGGACACCAGTTAGGTGGCTGTAAAATAGTTCTGGCACTCTCTCAGTAGTGTATCATGATTTAAAGATTCTAAGAAAACTTTCATTAAAGAGGAGGGCACTCTAACTGAATTAGAACTTAGCTTCTAGAGTCAGTCTACCTTTATTCCGCTTTCAGTTTGGCTACTCCAGCTGTGTGCCCTCTCTGCTTTGAGTATGATAGGTATGATAATTTAATACTCAAAGGGCTATTTGAGTATTAAATAAGATAATATAAATAAAGAGGCTATTATAATGCCGGATACATTAGTCAATAAGTATTAGCTGCAGCTATTATATTTCTAGTAGGAAATTTTAAATTTACCCCAGAATTTTAAACCAATAATCCCACTTAAAAACAGTTGTTTAAGATCTAATTTTAAACTTGATACAGAAGTGTAAAGTGAATTTTTATTTCAAGAGAAGGCTTTGAAGAAAAGTAGTATATAAATAGCTTATGATAATGTAAAATGAATTTCTCCACAAATTCTCATAAAACAGTATTTATAGAAATAATAGATTGTAAGGCAGGTTAGTTACTCCTAATACCAATCTTAGCAATATTATGTAGTTTAATGAACTAGCCATGAGCTGCATAATGATGTTTCCATGACAGACTGCATATATACCTGTGGTCTCAAATAATACTCTTTACTATATCTTTTCTGTGTTTAGATAGGTAACCATTGTGTTATAGTTGTCTACAGTATTCAGTATAGTAACATACTATACAGGTTTGTAGCCCAGGAGCAATAGGTTATACCATATAGCCTACATGTAGGCTATGCCATTTAGGTTTGTGTAAGTACACTCTATAATGATTGCACACTGATGAAATCACCTAAATGGTGAATTTCTCAGAATGTATCCATGTCGTTAAGTGACCCATGACAGTATTTTAAATGTATTTCACATTTTTGAATTTAGCGATGTTAAGGCAGTTAAAGCTTGACAAAGTGGATCAATGTCTAATTTATGCACAGGGAAAAAAGGTGTATTTATCCTATCTCCTAAAACATGACTGTGTCTTTTGATTATTTCCAAAGAGTGAGAGGTAAAGACATATAGATAAAAGCTTGATTTTTCAAATATAAAATTTTATTGAACTGTAGGTAGTGATACACGTTAAAAATGTTTTTAAATTATTTTTTTGAACAGGAAATGTTAAGAGATTTAAATCTTGGTGAAATGAAAAGTGGAGTACCGGTGTTGGCAGTGTCCTTAGCATTGGAGGGGAAGGCTAGTCATAGAGAGATGACATCTAAGCTTCTTTCTGACCTTTGTGGGACAGTAATGAGCACAAGTGATGTGGAAAAATCATTTGATAAATTGTTGAAAGATCTACCTGAATTAGCATTGGATACTCCTAGAGCACCACAGGTTTGTATGATTCTTCTTTTTGTTCATTCCCTCCCACGACTATACTCCTAATTGTGGAAGTAATGTATACTCCTAGGAAATTTTAGTAGATGGAAGGGGATGGCCCACATTTCCTACCACACCGAACTACCCCTCTAACATTTCGGTGTATTTTTTCCTAGTTCTTTTGTTTTTTAAACATGGTCTTCATCATGCTATAAATTTAATGTTATGTTGTACTTTTCCCCCATGATCTGTGTAGTTTTTAGTTCTTTTTTTTTTGTTTTGCCATATATATAGTCTTTATTATATGTAGTTGTTTTATTAACTAAGATTTTTTAAAAATGTAGGTTACGATTGCTTCACTAATGTTTATTATAAAAAGTCAGGAATAAGACTCTTCCCTTTTGTAGCTTTAAAAACATGTGAAATTGTTATTGTCAAAAGTTTTTAATCAAGGTAAAATCATTTTACCTAAAACATTAATTTAGAAATAGAATATAGGCATGTCAGTTCCTAAATGCTGTTTCTGTTATACTTATGACAGACAGTAGTCTGTATGAGATATTGAGTGGTGATTCTAATGCAGACATTTTTTCCTTTTATACCAATACATGTACTGTAACAAAATGATTATATAAGTTTATATTTATTGTAGAATTTTTGAAAAATAAAAGCCGGAAAGAAGAAAGGCCAGCAAAAACTGCTACTGGTGTTAAGTTTTCCATTCTCCTTTCTGTGGGTATATATCAGTGTATGACTTCTATAAATCCTTAATTTTTTTAAATTAAAAAAATGGAATCATACCATGTATGCTATTTTGTAAACTTGATTTTTCTCATACCATGAAATATGGTAAATATCTTTCCCTGTGGCCACATAATATACCATTTTACATATATACCATTGAACCATAGCTTTATTTTTGGACACTAATTTCCATTTTTTATAATAAGTAATGCTGTGAACATACTTCCAGCTATTTCTATACAACTTTTCTTTCTCCACAAGATAAATTCCTTTGATTAGTTTTTGAGAGAACCTAGTCTTTTTTTTTTTTTTTTTGAGACAGAGTCTTGCTCTGTCACCCAGGCTGGGGTGCAGTGGCCAGATCTCAGCTCACTGCAAGCTCTGCCTCCTGGGTTTAGGCCATTCTCCTGCCTCAGCCTCCCGAGTAGCTGGGACTACAGGCGCCCACCACCTCGCCCGGCTAGTTTTTTGTATTTTTTAGTAGAGACGGGGTTTCACTGTGTTAGCCAGGATGGTCTCGATCTCCTGACCTCATGATCCGCCCGTCTTGGCCTCCCAAAGTGCTGGGATTACAGGCTTGAGCCACCACGCCCGGCCTCCTCTTTTTTTTTTTTAAGAAGACTTCACTTGACCTTAAATCATTCATTTAACCCCAGCACTTTGCGAGGCTGAGGCAGGCAAATCACGAGGTCAGGAGTTTGAGACCAGCCTGGCCAAGATGGTGACACCCCGTCTCTACTAGAAATGTGAAAATTAGCCAGGCATGGTGGCGTGCGCCTGTAGTCCCAGCCACTTGGGAGGCTGAGGCCGAAGAATTACTTGAACCCGGGAGGTGGAGGTTGCAGTGAGCTGCCACTGCACTCCAGCCTGGGTGACAGAGCGAGACTCTGTCTCAAAAAAAAAAAAAAAAAAATCATGTACTATGTATTCAGGCAGTGTGCAAGGTGGTAGGAATTCATTAGTGAGCACAACAGAGGTGGCCCCCACTCTGGCACTTAACTTGAAGGTTAAGATGTGGGAGTGTATGCCAGGCATAACAGGTACTACATAGGCTTTTTTTTAAAAAAAACTTCCAGCATCTTTCAGGTACTGACTGTGTACTTCAGCCAATCATCATCATTTATGTATTTAGAAATTGTGTCCTATAAAAGTTATTAAGATTTTTTTATATAGCTCTTTTTTTTTTTTCCTTATTACAGTTGGTGGGCCAGTTTATTGCTAGAGCTGTTGGAGATGGAATTTTATGTAATACCTATATTGATAGTTACAAAGGAACTGTAGATTGTGTGCAGGCTAGGTAAGTAAATCACTTTTCCTACTTAGAATGTCAAAATAGGGGAAAATTCTACAGGATCATATTGAAATGACACTTGGCATTAATCAAACACTCTGTACATCTGTTTGTCACTTCTCTATATTCTCCACTGTTAAAATGGAGAGAATGTTGACGTGACATACCAGGAAGAGGACAGTACTATAATGCAAAAGTTCTGGAGTTTAGCTAAATCATTAATTACCTTCATGTCAAGCCACTCTTCTTTGGGCCTCAGTTTCTTTATGAAACAAAGCCATTGGACAGATCTTTTAAGTTCTGTTTTCAGGTTCTAGCATTCTGTAGTAGTTTAATATTCTAATAAGATGGATAACATTAACAAGAGAGGCCTCATTTATAGTTTTATTTTGTATTTATCTACTGTAGGAATTTTAGTCAGAAAATGTCTTTTTCACTCTTGTGATTTAGTATAATTAATGTGATATTTGGAATAACTAAATGTGATATTTGGGAGTTATGCTATATGATTTTTCTTGACTTCTTGGAGACTTGGACTCAGCCATGTCTTAGTTTTCCTTAGGTCTGTATATTAATTTTCTAGGGCTACTTCACATCATAGTGAAATGGTCTTCCTGGGTAGGAAGACATGGATCTAGGTGAAAGTTAATTATATATGAAGTGCTTCTTCTCAGTGTAGATCAGTTATTTTGTAATGTGTTTTGATTTTTCTTGAAGGAGAAATGAAATAAAGCATGAGAATATTAACATGAGGATCAACTTTTTTTGTTCCTTTTTGTTTTGAAAAAGTGTTTTGAATTTTATTTTGCTTTTATGTTTTGTGAAAGATTTAGGGCATATAGGATTTTGTAAGCTTTATCCATAATTTGGTAAACTTTAGGTATGTCCAGCTACCAAACTTAAATTTTTTTTCTTTCTCTGTAGAGCTGCTCTGGATAAGGCTACTGTGCTTCTGAGCATGTCTAAAGGTGGAAAGCGTAAAGATAGTGTGTGGGGCTCTGGAGGTGGGCAGCAATCTGTCAATCACCTTGTTAAAGAGGTAATGATTGGGTATTGTCTTTAACTTAATTTACATGTATTCCTCTGAGTGAAATAAATTGTGGCTACTAGCTGTTATTTTTATGGATAAAAATTAAGTTCGGTCTTACAGCTGTAATTGGAAAATGAAATAATTCTTTTATATTTGACTTTAAGAGCTTTTATTATAAATTATATGATAAAAAATGAGTCTGTTAAAAGGGCTTTCATGAATAATTATAAGCAAGCCATCTATGAACTTCAAAGGAATGCCTGAAATCTTTCTCTCATATTATTATTTAATAATTTTCAAATGCTGTTGAAATGAGATTTTCTGTCTTTTAGCTATTCAATAAATATGCTTTTATATAAGTAAATTAAAACTAGGTAGTCTTAAATAATGAGTTAGGAATTATGAGCACTAGAGTAGATCAGAGTGTTAGATTTTTGTGAGGACGTTCACTACCCATATGCGTGTTTTAAAAGAAAATTGATAGTAATCCCAGTACTTTGAGAGGCTGAGGCAGGTGGATTGCTTGAGGCCAGGAGTTCGAGACCAGCCTTGTCAACATGGTGAAACCCCATTTCTACTAAAAGTACATAATAATTAGTCAGGCATGGTGGTGCGCACCTGTAATCCCAGCTACTCAGGAGGCCGAGGCACCAGTATTGCTTGAACCCAGGAGGCGGAGGTTGCAGTGAGCCAAGATCACGCCACTGTACTCCAGCATGGGTGACAGAACAAGATTGTGTCTCAGAAAAAAAAAAAAAAGCGATTTATTGCATTAAAATGCCAGATTTATTCCCTGTGGATTTTTTTTTTTCTGGCTGTATTGTGGTATTCTGTAACAAGAAACCAAAAAACAAAAAAAACTCCTTATCTGCAGATCTCTTTAAGAAAAGGCATGCAATTAGAAGATTTGTAGTTCATGTGCTTCTGATTTTTGAGTATAATCTTTTCATGTAACTGTAATTTTGATTTTTAGTAAATCTTTTAATGAGGGGTGTGTGTGTGTATGTGTATCTAGCTTAAGTGTTAAGGAGTTCAAAATGTAGTTAGAGCCCTTGACCATTTTTGCTTTTATATATGTTAAAAGAGATAAGTCAGTGTTTGTAATGTTGTGATTTAGTATCTGTTTTTAAAAATTAAATAATAATTAGAAAAATTGAGGTATAAAAATAGTAAAGATGCCAGGGCAGTTAGGCAGGAAAGATAAAAGGCATCCAGATTGGAAAGGAGGAGATAAAACTAGTTGTATTCCCAGGTAACATGATCTGTATTCAGAAAATTTGAATGAATCCACATTTTTTTAACTCCCCAAGACTGAAACCAAACTATTAACTAAAAAATGAGTTCAGAAAGGTTGCAAGATACAAGATTAGTACACAAAATTCAATTCTATATACAGTAGGAATGAATGATCTGAAATGAAATTATTGCATTTATGATAGCATCAAAAATAAAATACTTAGGAATAAATTTAACAAGAGAAATGCAAGTCTTGTACACTGAAAACTGTAAAACTTGTTGAAAGAAATTAAAGAAGACCTAAATAAATAGAATGATATCCCATGGTTATGGATTAGGATATTTAATATTGTTAAGATGGTAATACTCTCCAAAATTAATATTTTTGGAAACTGGACAAGATGTTTTATGGTGTATGAATTCTCTCTCAATAAAGAAAATTGACAAGATAAAAAAGGAAATAAAACTACCAGTATATGAGTTTGAGGTTGACATTATTTGGATATTTGCTTACATGGAAGGGTTGGATCAAAGAAGACTTTTAGAAATGTATAAATGTATTTGTAATTTATTCTCAGAAGTGCATGGAATTTGATGGGGTATATTTTTAATACTTTTAAAGTTATGTAACAAATGTTAAAAATAAGTAATATGATTTGAATAACAAGTACAGTCATGTGCCACATAATGATGTTTTGGTCAGTGATGAACTGCATGGAATGGTGGTGGTCCCACAAGGTTCTAATGGAGCTGAAAAATTCCTATCCTCCAGTGATATGGAGACAGTTGTAATGTTGTAGCACAGTTACTTTGTTTTTTCATAAATTTAGTGTAGCCTAAGTATACAGTGTTTATAAAGTGCATAGCAGTGTATGGGTAATGTCTTAGGCCTTTACATTCACTAACCACTCACTCATTGAATCACCCAGAGTAACTTCCATCCTGAAAGCTCTATTCATATTGAGTGCTCTATACAGGTGTATCATTTAAAAAATCATTTATACTGTATTTTTACTGTACCTTTTCGATGTTTAGATACACAAATACCATTGTGTTCCAATTGCCTATATCATTCAATATACTGACCTGCTGTACAGATTTGTAGCCTAGGAGCAATAGGCTATATCTTATAGCACTGGTGTGTAGTAGGCTATACCATCTAGGTTTCTGTGAGTATACTGTATGATGTTTGCACCATGACAGTCATGTAACACACTTTTCAGAATGTATCCCTATTAAACGATGCATGATTATGTATTAGTTTGTAATTATAAAGTAAATATATTCAAATGCTGTGCTTTAAATATTTACTTACATGTAAATATTTAAATACATATTTACTTACATGTAAATATTACATCCTAAAGCATGACAGCAATTAAATTTTACTTTACCTTTTATGAAAATACATTATAAAAGTTGGAAGGATACTTAAATACGATTTTTTTAAATTCAGTCAGCCAGCATTCAACATTCAGACAACTAGATATGTGCCCACCAAATACAAAGAGGATTTTAACAAAGAACATATAGGCAAAAATATTCCTAGCTGAAGCTCTTGTGCTGAAAAAGTTCTCCCACTTTTTTGAGATGTTCAAGTTTGAGCAGGAAAATCAAGACTTGTTTCTTTACAGCTGGAAACTGAATTATTGAACATTTTAGATAATGAGTTTCAAATTCTCAGTTGTAGAGAAAAGAGAAACTGTGTGGAAATCTTTGCCCTGTCTAGTAATACCCCATTATCATCTCTCATTTTTTGGCTCTCAGTGCACTATTAAGAGCATCTTGATAGAAGTGAAATATTTATGCCACTTTATGTTGAAACTTTGTTAGTGCCCTCTAGTGGTATTTAAAATCCCTTATTTTTAGTGGCACACTAAAGCATTATGGTCACAACCCAGGACGCGTCCATTATAAACCTACTCGTAGATCTCAGTGATTCAGACACACTGAAGCATTGCATTTGAGTCATAATTATGAACCATTTAAAAATTGGGGATTTATTTTTTAATTATGAAAAATTCTGTGATAATAGTACCATGTCCAGTCTATATGTTACTAGCTGTTACCCATTATTTCATTATATTGGAATGAGGGCAAATAATCCTGTAGGCAAGCACGATATTTTAAAAGTTAAGAATTCTAACACATCTCAACTTTTAAATCTAATAGATTGATATGCTGCTGAAAGAATATTTACTCTCTGGAGACATATCTGAAGCTGAACATTGCCTTAAGGAACTGGAAGTACCTCATTTTCACCATGAGCTTGTATATGAAGTAAGATTACCTTGCCATGTCAAAGAGAATTATTAAGTGTTCCTTTTTGTACCATAGTGACTTATGCTTTTTAAATAATGTACATCCTTTTTTTAATATCAAAGGAGGAAGTGGTTTTTAAATTTTCACTATTACAAAAGGCATCTGATACATTTAGGAGCGGTTTCATATATAAATTAACCAAAAATTCACTCATTGATTCAATTTTTAGGCTGTGATAATGGTTTTAGAGTCAACTGGAGAAAGTACATTTAAGATGATTTTGGATTTATTAAAGTCCCTTTGGAAGTCTTCTACCATTACTGTAGACCAAATGAAAAGAGTAAGTATAACATTATTTTTGAACAACTTTTAGGATTATGCCTTAAATATATGATTGAATACAGATTATGAATTGTCAGTGACTTTTCTTTAGGTATGTTTAGTGTTGTTATGCCTACATGTTTTATTTTTTCTTAATGGTAATGTTTGAGGTTTGAACCTTTTGCAACCATTTCTTGGAAAGTAACACTGCAGTGGGTTTTTTGTTTTTTTTTTAACCTACTTTGACAAATGTGATTATGTATTCTACCTCAAGGGTTCGGTTTCTAAGATGTGACAATTTCTATTTTATATCTAGCGAGAAACATGAACCTTTAACTTTTAACAAATTATAAAGTACTTTTTTCCTATTTAAAATTTTATGATTCTTGTTTTAAATGTTTGTGAGGTTTGTGTTTGGCCTGTATTTTTTAAAAGAACGTACTAAGTGTATATAGAGAAGTAGATGGGAAAGGAGTTTGCCCAATGTCTGGTGTCTGCCTACAGCTCTTTTAAGAGAACAGTATTTAAAAAAATTTTTTTAGCTATGTAACCAATTTTACTTATTTTTTAAATTTATATTTAAAATTTTAGATATCAGAGGGGTACATGTACAGGTTTGTTAGATGGGTATATTGAGTGATGCTGAGGTTTGGGCTTCTAATTAATGATCTTGTCCCTAAGGTAAATACAGTACCTGATAGGTAGTTTTTCAACTCTTGTCCTCTTTCCCACCTCCCTACTTTTGAAATTCCCAGTGTTTATTGTTCCTATCTTCATGTCGGTGTGTACCCAATGTTTAGCTCCCACTTACAAGTGAGAACATGCATTATTTGGTTTTATGTTTGTGATAATTTTCTTAGGATAATGGCCTCCAGCTGCATCTACGTTGCTGCAGAGGACATGATTTTGTTCTTTTTTATGGCTATGTAGCATTCCATGGATGTATATGTACCACATTTTCTTTGTCTAATCCACCATTGATGGGCACTTGGGTTGATTCCATGTCTTTGCTATTGTGAATAGTACCCGATAAATATACAAATGCAGGTGTCATTTTGGTAGAATGATTTATTTTCCTTTGGACATACACCCAGTAATGGGATTGTTGGGTTGAATGGTAATTCTATTTTGAGTTCTTTGAGAAATCTCCGAACCACTTTCTATGGGGGCTGAACTAATTTGCATTCCCACCAACAGCATATAAACCTTCCCTTTTCTCCTCAACCTTGCCAGTGTCTGTTATTTCCTGACTCTAATAAAAGAGAGCAGTTGTAAAACACTGTAACAAATCTACTTTCTGTGCTTCTCACTATTCAAATCAGACTTCAGTTTAACCACTTGAACATTTGGTCTTAAATATAGATTGATGACATAGTGATGGATCGATTGTGTTTTATGACATATATTTTATATTGGCTAACAATTCTGTGTGTAATTTCATTGTTGTAGGGTTATGAGAGAATTTACAACGAAATTCCAGACATTAATCTGGATGTCCCACATTCGTACTCTGTGCTGGAGCGGTTTGTAGAAGAATGTTTTCAGTCTGGAATAATTTCCAAACAACTCAGAGATCTTTGTCCTTCAAGGTACTTTATTTAAATACTACTTTCTCAATATAAAATAGTGGATGAGGTCTTTGGGAAAGTTAAGTGCTAAGTTAGTTTATCATTCCCTGAAGTCACTGAAGAACATGACTCTTGTGAGTTCATGGAGAAAGAAGGGCGAAGCTTGTTTTAGCCCCCTTGTAAATCTGTATAGGACTGCCTCATGAAGTCCCAGTTCATTTGAAAGAAACTAATCTTGTGGAGCAGTTCCTTTGTTGTAAGTAGTTTCGGTGTTATTTTAGAGTAGGTATTATCAGTGATAAGATGAGAAAATTGAGGCTTAGGGAGGTATACTTTTTCTAAGGTCACATGGCTAGTACATGGTAGAAGCCAAGTATGAATCCAGGACTTTTCTGGCTTCAAAGATCTAGGCTCTTACCTGTACTGGACATGGCTTCCTTGACTTTTTTACAGGTTGGAGAACTGGGTCTAATTGGATGTTCTCATTGGAAAGTGTGTGTGTTGGGGGGTGTGTGGAGGATGTTCTCACTGGAAAGTGTATGTGTGTGGGTGATTTTCCTTGGAGCTATTTTTTTGCTACTAGGATGTAACTCTTAAGGAGTTGCTAAGTTTTTTGTTGTTGTTAAAGCTAATAAGCTTATAATGTAATAATATAAATGTTTAGTAATAGCCAGACTTACTGCTTGTGTGGGTCAGTTTTATATAATCTTAAGTTCTTACAATTTTTTATCTGGAAAATTTCTTAAGCTTTGATATTTTTATTTAAGTGCATTGTAAGAATTAAAACTCAGAAAAATATTTCCTAGTAGGGGCTTTTGCTTTAGAATTTTAGAAGCCATTAAAAGAGAGGGAAAAGAAAGTGATGAAAGATAGTTTAATAGCTTTACTAGAAATATTTGGAAATATAGACATTAGTTTGGTGATGGCAGGATTTATGTATGGATGTGCCAAGTGGTATACATTAGTAAAAACTCTGAACTTTGGCAGGCCTTATTATTATTGACTGCTTCTTCATTCCCTACCTTGGTCTCAATACGTAGTCTGAAGCCTTTATGTTCAAGATGATGTAGCTGTTTTCCACTTAGACTTGATATGAAAAGGGGCCAGTACTCTGGCATTGACTTTTTGAAAGTTTTTCAGCCTCTGTTTGAAAGTCTGAATGTTTCTGTGTGGCTTTATTCTCAAGGGCAATAAAGCACTTGTGAGGCAATGTGAGGCAATAAACTTTCTGTGTATACATACCATATAGCTTTGACTTGGCTCCTTTATCTTTTAGCCTATTTGGGTGAGGTGCACATTTGTGTGTGGTTTTGCATGCTTGTGCCTGTTGGCCTGGGGTCAGAGAGTAAGGGCTAATGTTGCCCAACTTCTATTTCCCACTTACTGCTTTAGGCCACTGGCCAGCTGTTCCTTCTGGGCTATTGCCACTAGCTAGAGTGTGGTTACGTTATAGAGCTGGGCTTCTTGAGTTTGACAAAGCACAAATCCCAACATGGGGCATAGGCTATGATTCTGATTTCTTTTTCCACATTCAAGTTATGGCTTTTCTACAGTTGATAAAACTTTTTATTTTTTTTAATTGTCAAACATGGATATTTTGATAGGTTCCACAGCTCCCGTTTGCATAATTCTGAATTATGTTAGTGTTTCCTATTTGGCTCACTGTTAAGCTTACAAATAATAATTAGAAATAAATTTAAATTTCTAAATAAAATGCTTTAGTTTGAGTCAACTTTTTTTTAATATGACTGTTTGGATAGTGAACTTACTAAAACAAAAACTCAGATTTGATATTGATGTTTTATGGTAAGATACATAGTAGGGAGTCTTTGCCAAAGGAATTAGAGGCATGCTTTTTTTTTTTTTTAAATGGAAAACCCTTTAAAAGCTAACACGTAACAAAAAAATACCAAGTTTTTAATTTTTTTTGTTGACTATAGTCAGAATCTGTATCTGTTTTCATGTCTTTGTTTTTTTTCTTCATTACAGGGGCAGAAAGCGTTTTGTAAGCGAAGGAGATGGAGGTCGTCTTAAACCAGAGAGCTACTGAATATAAGAACTCTTGCAGTCTTAGATGTTTTAAAAATATATATCTGAATTGTAAGAGTTGTTAGCACAAGTTTTTTTTTTTTTTTTTTTAAGCACTTGTTTTGGGTACAAGGCATTTCTGACATTTTATAAACCTACATTTAAGGGGAATTTTTAAAGGAAATGTTTTTTTTTCTTTTTTTTTTTTTTTTTTGTTTTTCGAGGGGGCAAAGGAGGGACAGAAAAGTAACCTCTTCTTAAGTGGAATATTCTAATAAGCTACCTTTTGTAAGTGCCATGTTTATGACCTAATCATTCCAAGTTTTGCATTGATGTCTGACTGCCACTCCTTTCTTTCAAGGACAGTGTTTTTTGTAGTAAAATCACTGGTTTATACAAAGCTTTATTTAGGGGGTAAAGTTAAGCTGCTAAAACCCCATGTTGGCTGCTGCTGTTGAGATACTGTGCTTTGGGAGTAAAAAAAGAAAGTTGTTTCTTTGTCTTAAAGAATTTTTTAAAAATTAGTCATGAGACTTATTCATCTTTCCAGGGAACATACTGATTGGTCTTAAAAGACTAGACAGTTAAGTAAATGGTGGCTGGAACATCTATTTTTCTACAAAACTGGAAAAATGAACCTGGTTCTAGAAGAATGTACACCAAAATAAAACATGTGAAGCAGTGTTGATTCCTTATTGGGAGTACATTATTTTAGGTCTCTTAAACTTTAATTTCACACAGTAAAGTTTAAATCTCATAAGGAAGCATATTGGAACCTAGTGAATTTAATCTTAGTGTTCCTTGAAAACTTTTTCCCTACAAAATTTCAAGTGAAAAGTACAGTAGTAAATTAAGATTACACTGGGGAAAAAAATGCAGGTATCACTTTACTCCATTGTTATCTGACCTAGAGCTTAATTAAGTTTTAGAAATATGTTATACCTTCCATCATTCCATCATCCTTAAATTCTGTTACCAAATAATGGCTAGTGTTACAAAAAGTTATACTCCAAAGACCCAAAGCTTGACATTTACCCAATGTATGAGAAAATATTACCAATTAGTAACACAGAATTATCATGTTTTTAACCTCTTTTACATAGCCTAATAACTCAGCAAGGCCTCAAGGTCTATGCTAATTTAAACTGCCAAATATTGACTGTAGCAAACAAGAATTATATTCAGAATTTATGAGGGTACTGTTAGGAGTATACTAATTACAGGTTTAGATACAGTCCGTTAGAATTAAAACCAAGTTTAATGTTCATATTTACCTCATGGGTTTTATCCAAGCCCATATTTCCTCGGCTTCTATAAATATAGTTACCATTTTTAGGTTTTTTATTGTTTGACACTTGGATGATAAATGCAGTCATTTTATTCTCAAGTCCTTAAAATTAATGTAATTAAAAGTTAGCTGCCCACAGAATAGGTGAGGGTTTCTTAAAAATGAGATTTAAGGGCTGGGGCGTGGTGGCTCACGCCTGTAATTCCAGCACTTTGGGAGGCCGAGGTGAGCAGATCACCTGAGGCTGCGAGTTTGTGACCAGCCTAACCAACATGGAGAAACCCCATCTCTACTAAAAATACAAAATTAGCCAGGCGTGGTGGTGCATGCCTGTAGTCCCAGCTACTTGGGAGGCTGTGGCAGGAGAATAGCTAGAACCTAGGAGGCGGAGGTTGCACTGAGCTGAGATGGTGCCATTGCACTTGTTTGGGCAACAAGAGCAAAACTCTGTCTTAAAAAAAAAAAGAGGTTTAAGACAGTTTTGTTACTACTGGTAGGATCTGGTCACACAAGATAGCATTAAACGTGACACAGCACATAAAATTGGTTTAAAAATTTCGTTTTTTATGTAATGTAAAAGCTCATTGAACACTTTATGCAAGATTGGAATGTATCTTCAGATTTAATAAACATAAAGATCCTCTGTATATAAAAGTTGTATTTAGTCCCTTGTGCCCAAGAATGTTATCTATAAGAGATCCCAAGCAAGTTACCTATAAAAGAGAGCAATAGCAATGGTGAACAAATAATGTAATTTGCAATTCTAAAAACATGACTTAAACCCCATAAAACTTGGTTCATAGTTCAACTGTTTATGTTCAATACAAACCAGTGTGTTTATATTCATAATACAAATTTCATCAATCTTGGATATTTTTGTATTTATATGAATACTCTCAATTTTATTGATAATATTAACACATACTACTTTCAGCACACAGAAGCATATTTTCTAGTTATTGTTAAATAGTAGATAATGTAGGTTGTTCCCTAAAGTGCTCAGTTATTCAGTGGGTTATTTGCCGTTGATCCTTTTCTGCCATTTCTTGTTGGTGAATTGTATTCTGTGCTGCTTGATGCATTTTCTCTAGTTTTTCCAGAGTCAGAGATTTTAAGGGTAAAAGTTTGGGTTTACACAGCACCATTGTGGTTATATCTTCCACAAACAATGGCCCTAAGTTTAAGAAGAAATAAGAATTAATTCAAGAAAGATAACCCAGTTGTTTGGTAGTTAGATTTGCAGCTAGAATGAAGGTCTAAAAAATTAATCTGTTGTCAGTGAAAAACTCTTGTACCTAAACTGAGTTTTGCTGTGGGACCAGAAAGATCATTGTCACTCTAAGCAGCATTTCTTACTACTAGGGTGTTTCTGAGGAAGACAAGTTTTGAGCTTTCTACCCAAGCTATGCTACCATAAGACACAATTTTTGTGTCAGAAGTTTAATTTTAAAATAAGATTTGGCAGAATATATATACATAGTGCAAAAAATATAGCAAAGTATGATATTTAACATAAATATTCAAATAACTGAATGTTTAAACCTTTGGCTTTTCTTACTGTTGCTTTAGGTTTCTCTTTTTCCACTTTCAGACCTTATTTAACATTATAGTAAATTCCATTATTTCTTTCATTGAAGTTTCATATTGAGCCGGGCATGGTAGCTCATACCTGTAATCCCAGCACTTTGGGATGCCAAAGGGGTTGGATTGTTTGAGACCAGTCTAGGCAACACATTGAGATCCCATCTCTACAAAAATAAAAACAAATTAGCCAGGCATGGTAGCACATGCCTGGCTAGTACTAGCATATCAGTAGGCTAGGGCAGGAGCCCAGTAGTTCAAGGCTGCAGTGAGCTATGATTGTGCCAACTGTACCCAAGCCTGGGTGACACAGTGAGAACCTGTTTCTTTAAAAAAAAAAATTCATATTGTAATTAGCAATTTTAGGAATTAATTAGCTAATTGGCAATTTTAGGTATAAGAAACAATGTTTTATTATCCTTTTACTGGATATCATGAAAAAGCATATAGTACAAGTAGACAGTAAATGGGATAATACGGAACACAATAGCTATAGATGTTTAGCTGTTAAGCCTCCTATGTGACACTGCCTATCACTTGTTTAGTCCCTATAATAATGACTTCAATATTTGTGATGTACATACCTTGTTTTGGAAGAACTTCCCGGAACATTGACTTCAATTCTGCCATATCTGAGTTGTTGGATACAGTATTTTTTCCTTCAATGAGAAATCAGTATTATTCAAGAATAAATTCCCAAAGCAGATTGCCTGAGACATTTCCGTTGTAGTTTAAGAAGTAAAATCCAAATTCCTATAGAAAGTGAACTACCCTAACCTTGTATAATATTGCCATTAATTTCCTGTGACCTTGGGATAGTTCGCATAAACATTTAGATCTTGTCAACTTCCATTATTCAGTTGTGGTGTTAACTACAAGGCTAGGTGTTACAATTTTTTTCTCTCTCATAGTGAAAACTTGGAAGAGCTTCAGTTTTTAAGGCAAAGATGATTAATATCATCTGAGGAAAAGGCATTTGTGTGTAGCCAGCATGGTTCATTGATAGCATCTCCCCTGAATGGTGAGTGACAAAAAACATGACCACCATTTGAGATGGGGGGTGAGGCAGGTAGGTAGGAAAAGGAGGAACTGGCAGGCTAACATAAAATTCCTACTTGTCTCAACAGCTGGTTTCTACTTTGTGCCTAACAAAAAGAATCCTATGGCTCACTGGCTACACAGCTGCAATTGGTAATGAAATAATACAATAGGTGAAACTGGCTCGTAAAGAACAGAAATAAGGTAGAGTTTCAGTTTACTATTTTCCTCTAATACTGAGATCCTATATGCGAAAGGACCAGCAATACTTAACTATGAGTATTTCTTATGAACATCCCAGCATATATGCCGTTTTTGCCAGTGACATTTGCTCCAAGTATTACAGCCAAGATTCTGCTATGCTGTGTTCAAGGTGTTCTGGACTAAGCTGTAGAATGATCCCTTTCCAAACACAGATGCTTTTCTAGACGGTCCCACCTACTCAAGTGATTCACCTTGCTGATGCAACCTTACCATGCATCTTTCACATCACCCCCGCAGATTTATTATTTATAAAGTGGTGAATCTGGCTTGGTGCCTGCCTTTACCAACCACTGCAAATTAATTATAATCAAGTGAAGCTTCTTCTGGTCTTTGTTATTCCCGCTCCACTACTTTGACATTCCTCATAAAAGCTTCCTACTCTGTATTCAAGTCTCTTCCTCTTTCTTGCTCAGATTCTTATTCTGGAACGTCTAAGTTCCTGAAAACCTCTATCTGCTTTCCAGAACTTTGTCATCAAACTTTACCCCTATACTGCTCTAGCTGGGAGAGATGATGAAATAAGTAATGGACCAAGAATAAAGCAACTCATCACTAAATGGAATGTGAAGTAAATAAATATACAATTTCCTTAGCCTGCACAGCTTCTCCTACAATATTCTTTTCTTTTTAGGCCTGCCAGTGGTACCTAGTGATCACTGCCTTTTTTTTTTTTCCTCCAGGTTAGGATGAAGGTTACTAGCATTGTAGACCCCCTGATTAGCCCTGAATTAAAGTATCAAAAATACCACCTAGCCTCTCCATTAAATATATCACAGTGAAAATACTCATTATGATCACGTTTCCTTATTTGAAGCAAACCTGACATGATACGCCACTGAAAGGGAGGACATTATAGATGTTGATAAATGTGAAGGAAATACATAGGAGCTAAGGAGTTTTATATGTATCACCAAAATGCTAAAGTGGTAGATGAACAACTCTTAGCTGTTATATAGCGTAAGCAACTCCAGCTACTCTGAATTGTCACTATCCTTTGTTTTCTCTTAGTCTGATACCTTTTTCACATCCAAAATCTGACCTGACAAAAACAATGAAACTTGGTGCTCTACCAAACCTCAGTTCTCTGTTTGACTAAGGTGCCATTGTTACTGTAAATGGTGTGGAGCCAAAGGGATGGTAGGGAGTGGGTTGTGCCTAGTGTGGGGCAGATCAGTGCCAGTCACTTGCCTGGATAGAATGTCTGTTTTAATAGGGTTGGTTCTTGTTTCTAGGCCCCCTTAGGCATTGGCAGGAAAGAAACAGGAAGGGAAGGGCTAAAATAAGCAAGGTGGTGGTTGGATGGCCAGCACTGGCTGGGCTCTACTTTGATAATCAACTGCCCTGGGAGTCCAGAGTAGGAAGGAGTACAGTCATGTGTTTCTTAATGATGGGATATGTTCTGAGAAATGCATCATTAGGTGGTTCTGTCATGGTGCAAACATCCTAAGAGTGTACTTACACAAATCTAGATGGTATAGCCTAACATAAATCTAGGCTATATGGTACAGTCTACTGGGCCTAGGCTATAAATGTGTACATGTCACTGTACTGAATACAGTAGGCAACTGTAACACAATGGTATTTGTGTATCAACATAGAAAAAGTAAAGTGTTCTGCCATAATATCATGAGCATTACAACGGGTATGACATCATTAGGCAACAGGAATTTTTCAGCTTCATTATAATCTTATAGAACCACTGTTGTATATGCAGCCTATTGTTGACTACATGTTGCTATACAGACAGTATTTCCTTCTCCCACACGGCCTGCTAATAGCCAGACATGGGTGATTTGCTTAGAGTAATGCACTCTAAGCAGTTGTGGCTACTTTTAAGAGAACTTTCTTGTCAGGTGAGATGTATTTAAACCAGGGACAGATGGGCCAAAGGAGAAACATAACAGCTATGGCTGAAATTGACGTGTATTCTACAACTGCCATGGCCATTTAATTCAATAAATATGCGAGTTTTTTAAATCATATGCCAAGCATTGTTCATAATGAACAGGACAAAAACTCAAAACTTTGCCTTTTTGGAGCCTACAGTCTAGAGTAAGAAGAGAGAAACAACAGCATGCCAGAAGGTCTACAGAAAATAGTGTAAAGGGGATTAAGGAATGCTGAGGGGGGTGGTGGTTCAATTTTAAGAGGAAAATTATGATGACCTCATTAAGAAGGTGACATTTAAACAAAGACTGCTTTTGTGTGTATGAGTGCATGTGTAATGTCTTTTTAAACAGCAAAAAGTTAAAAGTCTGATAGTATCCACAGGTAGGGACGGTATAGGGAAATTAGCACTGTTAAGCTTTTTTAGAGGGATTTTGCAGTACTGTATCTACTAAAACTAAATATGCATATTTTCTTTGACATGGTAATTGGCTGTAAAGAAACAACACAAATGTAAAAAAGAATGTTCATTAAAGCATCGTGTTGAATAGCAAAATGTTCAGCAATAGATAAAGCTAACTAAATGTTCACCAGCAGATCAAAGGTTAAATAAATCATGGAACATCCATAGAACGGAATACTATGCCAAATTAAAAAATGATGCAGATTGTCAAGGCATATTTTAAGAGAAAACATTAAATTACAGAAAATGAAATTTTTCTTACATTAATAGAACCAAACTTACAATGCTCACAGAATACAGTGTCAATTCATCATTTTTTGAAGTCCTTGGTCTAGGTAAATGGAAAATAATCTGCTGCTTCCTTTACTTACATAGATTCTAAAGTTTGTAATTTCTCCCAGAGATAATAGTTTTGATGAACAGTGCATTCCAAAATCATGATAAGGTATGCAAACCTGTTGTAGCTATTTGGGCTGGATGTCTAAAATTAATGCTGAAAAACTTGAAGGAAAACCAAATCTTTGTTATGAAATATTTTACTCTGCTGTAGGAGTGAGAGTTAAAAGGCATGTCTAGGATGGATTATTGCCTTCAAATCAATCATACACATTTGGCAAGTTAAAAATCCCTGGTGCGGGGGCTGGGCGCGGTGGCTCACACCTGTAATCCCAGCACTTTGGGAGGCCGAGGCAGGCGGATCATGAGGTCAGGAGATCGAGACCATCCTGGCTAACACGGTGAAACCCTGTCTCTACCAAAAATACAAAAAATTTGCCGGGTGTGGTGGCGGGTACCTGTAGTCCCAGCTACTCGGGAGGCTGAGGCAGGAGAATGGCGTGAACCCGGGAGGTGGAGCTTGCAGTGAGCCGAGATTGCGCCCCTGCACTCCAGCCTGGGCAACAGAGTGAGACTCCGTCTCAAAAAAAAAAAAAAAAAAAAAAAAAAAAAAAAAAAAAAAAATCCCTAGTGTGATTTAGCTGGATAACCAAACTAAATAATGGGTGTGAGACCAGACTAGATCACTGAAGCTTCCTTCTGAACCTGGAGAATATATTATCAGTGGTCTTCAAATTTTCTACTTGCATACTCCCAAAGAGATTTGGGAAAACTAGGCATCACTTCATACACTGATATTTAAATTTATTATCATAAATTTAAATTATAAAGGATATAATTTCCAGCATATTAAAAATAACTGTTACCTCAGTCTTTTAAAAACATCCAATATAATCTAAACGTAATAGCAATTTGATAGCTACCATCATCCATTAATAAAAAGAAGCTAATTTTTAAGTTAGAAGTTTTATATCATCTTTTTTTCTTCCTGGACCTCTATTTCCAACCCACTTTATTCTAGTGCAACATATTTTCATGCCTTTTTTTTTTTTTTTGAGATGGAGTCTCGCTCTGTCGCCCAGGCTGGAGTGCGGTGGCGCGATCTCGGCTCACTGCAGGCTCTGCCTCCCGGGTTCACGCCATTCTCCTGCCTCAGCCTCCCGAGTAGCTGGGACTACAGGTACCCACCACCACGCCCAGCTAATTTGTTTTTTGTATTTCTAGTAGAGGCGGGGTTTCACCGTGTTAGCCAGGATGGTCTTGATCTCCTGACCTTGTGATCCACCTGCCACGGCCTCCCGAAGTGCTGGGATTACAGGTGTGAGCCACTGCGCCTGGCCTCATGCCTGATATTTTAATGATCATCCTATCATACTTCTTTGCTACAAAAATGTTTATAAACTTTAAAATATTTTGGGTTATTACAATTGGTACGAAATTGGTCAAAATGCATTACACATTGATAAAGCAATTGTTGAACATAAAAATAAAGTTATTGGCCATGTATGTTAATAAGAACATAGCTTTATTTTCTCAATTAGTTCATGTATATACATGGCTGAAAATTTACTTATTGCTACAATTCTGTTGTTGTTCTTTTTTTTTTTTGAGATGGAATCTTGCTCTGTTGCCCAGGCTGGGGTGCGGTGGCAAGATCTCAGCTCACTGCAACCTCTGCCACCTGGGTTCAAGTGATTCTCCTGCTTCAGACTCTTGAGTAGTTGGGATTACAGGTGCGTGCCACCATACCCGGCTAATTTTTGTATTTTCAGTAGAGACGGGGTTTCATCATGTTGGCCAGGCTGGTCTCGAACTTCTGACCTCAAGTGATCCGCCCTCCCTTGACCTCCCAAAGTGCTGGGATTACAGGTGTGAGCCACCGTGCCCGGCCCTATTCTTCATTTTTGTAGATGTAAACACTGAGATGAGAATGGGAAAATTTTTTTCAATCTTTGAACCTAAGTTATATGCTAACAATCATGTAGTGACCTATCATCAAGAAATAATTTTAAATGACTAGCAGACTACTCAATTAGGTATTCCTTCAGTATTGCTGAAAGCTGAGAACAGTCTCTTGACTTGCAAAAGCACTACTTAATAATTAGCAAAGCCCTTAGTCTTTCTTACTAGAGTTACCAATGTTTCCTTGTCTCTGTGTTTAGCTCCTAAGAGATGTTTATTCCCTTGAGCATTTTGTCATAGTAAGATTCTACCAGGCTAGAGAGATGCCTTTCCTTCATACATTCTTAGAAAAATAATTGTGGGACTGGTACGGTGGCTCGCATCTGGAATCCCAGCACTTTGGAAGGCCAAAGTGGGAGGATTGCTTAAGCCCAGGAGTTCAAGACCAGCCTGGACAACAAAGCAAGACCTCATCTCTACAAAAAATTTAAAAAAAAGTTAGCCGGGGATGATGCAGTGTGCCTGTTAGTCTCAGCTACTTGGGAGGCTGAGGTGAGGGTACTGCTTGAGCCCGAGTTTTAGGTTGCACTGAGATATGATCACGCCACTGCATTCTAGCTTAGGTGAGAGTAAGAGCTTGTCTCAAGAAAAAAAAAAAAAAAAAGAAAGAAAAATGGTGAAAGGGGAGACAGGAAATGAGATGAAGCATGATGGTTTATCCACAGGTCCATTTTCTCAGGGAATGCATTATCAGCAGACATCACATATAAAAGTTGAGGATCTGAAAATTGATTGTTCTTAACCTCGCTTGCTTGTATACCCCTCCGATTGTCTTCAGGCATCTTGAGGGATATGCATATCCTGGTATATAGACTGATGATCAATACAATAACCACGTTGTTCTTTGAGATGTTTATGGACTTTCTGAGAAGATTCCATAGTATTAAATTTGAGAAGCTCTGGGAAGGAAAAAAGTTAAACTTTCTTTTTAACAGCAGGACTCTTTAGAAACTTTAATATGCTAACGTATGTGATACATTTCAAACAGGAGAATTGAGTATATATTGTTTCCTAAAGTTATGTGATTCTGGAATTCTTTAAAAGTGCAATTATGGGATCAGTATTGCCTAGAACACACTTTGTATTCCTAGGGCAATGTTGCTTTCAATATGGCATATGTAGTAAGACGCACATTTAAGGAAAATACCAGTATTTACAAATAACTAATTTTGAAATTAGTAAAAACTGTATTTCTTTTGAATGTAACATTTATTAAAATCAAGTGAAGAATGACTTTTTTCTCTGTTAAGTGAAAAGTTTAGACCATCCTGGACAAAGCTGTTTTTTTTTAAAAAGGAATTATTTAAATATGAAAAGATAAAATCTTGCAAAAGACTTGTAGAGTTGGCAAAAATGACATCTTTTTCTCCTATCACAAGGATATTCTGATATGGGGGTTTCTAGTGACACAAGTACAATATTTTGTGCCAAAATGCTAACTAATGGTTATTTATGGGCCTTATTTCTACTTTCTATTACATGAACATCCATTACTAAGAAAAGGTTAAGAACAAAATTGAAGTATTCAAATGGCAAGTCGTCTTATATTGAAATTTTAATTCAGTGTCAGACTTACTAAGGCACAGTCTCTAGGCTTGAGGATCCTGAAGGATGGGGGTGGAGGGAGAAGAAATAGGCACATAAGCGAAGAAGCATAATGCAATATAAGTTCTATACTTAGAAGTATTTGTAAAAATGCCATGGGAACACAGAATAGGGAGAAACTGTGTCAGGTACAAATGGTGGGGGAGGAACTTTAGGTGCAGGTAACAACAGTTTGTGGAGAGGCATGAAGATGGGCAACACAAAGCACATGGTGCATTATGGGAGAGGCAAGGAATGCTATAAAAAAAAAAAAGTTACGAGCAACCTGTCTGGAAACAAACCCAAACCAAACTGCAGTCAAATTGATTTTGAAGGAAATAAGGAGAACCACTGAAATATTTTAAGAATGAGAATGACCTGAACAGATTTAAATGTATTCAGGAGGACAATTACAGGGGTATTTCAAATAGTTTAGGTGCAGGTGAAAAATGGGTGCTTCAATTGAGCAACTAGCTACACTGTGAAATCATAAAGCTAGGGAAAGACAAGAGTTCAACTTTGGAATCTAATGACTCAGATATGCTTATGAGATTTTTCAGAACAAGTGTCCAATAGGCAAGTATATGAAGCAGTGATTTAAGTAAAAGCCATGATAGGGTGGTGGTTAACTCAAGCCAGCAAAACAATGATACCCTCAATAGATTTTCCATTAGGCAAGTATCTTCATAGAAACAAAAGCAATCAACAGCAGGACCCTTCAAACTGTAAAGACTAAGATTTATATAATTTTGTTATGAAAAGGTTGGCCTTTTTTTTTTTTTTTTTTTTTGAGACAGAGTCTTGCTCTGGCACCAGGTTGGAGTGCAGTCGTGCAATCTCGGCTCACTGCAACCCCCACCTCCTGGGTTCAAGTGATTCTCCAGCCTCAGCCTCCCGAGTAGCTGGGATTACAGGCATGCGCCACTACACCCAGCTAATTTTTGTATTTTTAGTAGAGACGGTGCTTCACCACGTTGGCCAGGCTGGTCTCGATCTCCTGACCTCGTGATCCACCCACCTCAGCCTCCCAAAGTGCTGGGATTAAAGGCATGAGCCACTGTGCCCGGCCAGAAAAGGTTGGCTCTTACGTCATCTCTTGAACTTAAATGTTGTAGACTTGCAGGAGACCTACAAATTAAAGTCTTAGAGAAAGACAGAATCCTTCACGAAGATCTTCCCTGCATACCTATTACATATTTGGGAAAAGAGCCTAGCTCCTAGTTCTTTGTTCAAGAAAGTATAAATCTCTACAGTGGACAGAAATTATGAGTTGATAGGTCAAATTAATGCTGTACCTTGTATTCTATTTGGAAATAAACACTGGACAGTAAAGACTAGAGTGATAAACATGAGAATGTCATTGTTTTAGGTGACAACAAAAGCATTACTCTTTCAGAGTAGAAAACTAACAAATGTAACGTGAAAAGAATTTGGAATGATAAAGTGCCTATACGAACAGATTTTTTCTTTCAACAAACATACTAAATGTCTATAATGTACCAGCCGTAGCTAAGTGAGGGAGACAGAGTAGGTAAGAACCAGTTCCTTTCTTTGGTGGAGGTGAGGTAGGGAATGAGACACACGTAAATAAGTAATTATAATTGAATACAATGTACTTTAATAAAAGCATGCCTATTGTGCCTTAAGAAATGAAAACTACTAAAAACTTGGCCAAGGATAGGGGACAATGAATGGGTGGTCTCTGAAAAAGAATCATTAAACATGACATTGGAGCTAGTCCCAGAAAGTTGAATGGGGGTTTACTAGGCAGAGAAGGAGATGTATAGCAAAGGGTAGATGTTGTAGACAAAGTGAACAATATGTTCAAATGAAGAAGCATTAAAAAAATAAGTGTTCTGTTGGGGGACATGGCTAGAGTGCAGTGCATGTACAGTGTGCAACAGGTATTGTGGTGGGAGTGACCAGGTAGAGGCCAGTTCACACTCAGTCTGCAATGCTGAATTTGGACTTTGTATCCTATAGTCAGAAGGGAGCTAATTGGATGGTTCTAAGCAGTTATGTGACATGATTCATGTTTTGGAAACACATATTCTAGACAAAATGAAGGAAAAATGAGAAGAGACACTAGAGGAAAGATTAGTAAGGAAGCTGTAATTGTTTAGGTAAGATGATGAAAGTATGAATTAAAGCAGTGATAACAGACACTAAGAGGAGAAGATATAAGAGGTAATTAAGGGTACAAGAAGTTGAGATTCAAACATCCTCCACCTTCCCACCCCCCACCGCCAGTGGGTGATAATGAAATGACCACGGACGACTAAAGTGAGCTAACATGATTGTGGATATACCCGTATTAATTAATATTGGAAACACAGAGGAGAAGGTTAAGAAGGAAGAGTAAAGACCATGAGTTCGGTTTAGATTCACAGAGTGTGGAAGTCCAAGAGGAAGGTAAAAAGGACTGGAGGCCCAGAGTCAACTGTACAGTAGTGCAAGCTACAGAGGTGGATATAATCATTCAAGAAAGATATGGCAAGATGGTGAGTGGTGGGGTGATGGTAAAAAGAGACAAGAGTATAATATGGTGGTTGAAAGAAGCAGCTGAAGTCAGATTAGTCGCTTAAACAAATTACTTGATTTTCTAAGCCTTTGTTTCAACTGCAAGATAAAGCTTACAATGGCATCAACTTGAGATGGCTAGTGCATTAAAGATATAATTCATATAAAGCCATCAGACCAAACCCTGCATGAGAGCTCAATGAATGTCAGCAATTCTTACCATACTGTACCATTATAATGTTGGCATAAAATTACATTTTCAGAAAAAATAAGCTTATTAACATGTATTAGTTATAGAGGCTTGTTACTAAAAAAGCATGATGAAAACCCTATGGGCAAGCAAAAATATTTTAGAATTCTCCACCTCTTCTCTCAATACCTATACTCTTAAGAGTTACATGAAAGGCAGAATCGTTTAAATGTCAAGACATTTACCTTAGCTTCTTTTCTTTAGTTAGCTTAGTGGCTCTTAAATTTTAGTTTGCTTAAGAATAACAATAGCAACACAGTATTTAGTATGAAGTCACGCATGTATTTCAACTAAGTAGATATTTTTAAGGAATTTTCTGCAGTAATTTTGAAAATAACTTTTATCACCATAACGGGTGATTTTATAATCGAATTACCCATGTGCCCATCCACTTCCCACTGCATCTCCCAACTGCAGCGGGAGGTGAATGGGCACATGGGTAAAATTATATATTGGGTACACATATATATGATGAAATTTAACAGACTAAAACAGGTTTAAGAAAAGTTATCTTGTCCAACATCATATAGTTGACAAGTGAAGAAATGGGATTTGAACTCGGGTCTGCCTTACTCAAAGGCAAGGTCTCTTTTCAGTTTTCTCTATGCTGCATCTGTAGGACTGACAGGGTTAGTATGGTGCTTCACTGAAGGAATATCAACATTTAAGAAGACGGTGGAGAGATAATCGTAGACTATGGTGTGCAGAAGCCAACAAAGGCTGAAGTAACATACAATCTTAAATTTCTACTGAAATGGGAAATTTTGAAGACACTAATAACCCTTACAAAGGACGGTGAAAATAAAATATGAGGCAAACAGTAAATCTCAGGAATGAGGTAGATGAAAAAGTAAGTGCAGCATATTGACTAAAGCACACTTCTTCCTCCTTAGTTTAGGGGAGCTGTGCCACAGTCAGACCAATATATGGCTCTAACCAACATGTAGCTTTTCTTTTTTTTTTTGTCTTCTTAATTTGAGGATTTAGCATTCCAGTTGTCATGTTTGATGCTTTCTGAAGTAAATCTCTTAGGAAAAAAAACTGGTTTTTGACTCTAGATTTTGTTTACAGCATTATATATTATTTAAACACTATGTCACTGAAACTTTCAAATCCCAAGCTTAATTAGAAATATACAACACTTTAAAAGCTTACAAATTTTGCATTTTTAAATTATCTTCATCATATCACAAATTATATGACAGCTTATATCACAGCTCATATGAGAAGATACTGATCCTGGGTTGAATAGCTGAAGAGGGCAATTAGCTTTACACTGCACCTATCTTCATCTAGCCATCTGGAAAATGTAAGCTGTGGCCACACAGGGGACAGACAGAGAAGGAGACTAAATTACTAAAATTCAAACTCCAATTCCTGATTACTCACAACGTGTACATATGGATCAGAAACATCAAAATGAAAACATATTGTGGATACCAAAGTCAAGTCTTGGTTTCTAAAAATGTTCAGGATGGGATTTGGATGTTTTTAAACCTGTCCTCCCCACACTAAATCTCCTTAATCTAGTATTTGATCTTTGCTGGGAGCCCCAAGGAGCCATTCCATGCGTCTATGTGTTTATTCTCCATAATATATGCCTATTACTTCTCACTTGTCACTACATCTTCATTGTAATTCCTTTTTCCCTGTATTAATGTATCTAAACTTATCAGCTTATGCTTATTGTACAAGACCCCAGTTTTAAAGTTAAAATTGAATGCTTGAGCATATCCTAGGATTCCATGTGTTTTAAATACTATGACAGTAAAATCCAATGTGTGACTTAAATAAAACAGAAGCTTATACTAGAGTCTGTCATTTTTTTTCTAATCAATCGATTTCACCTTTATATTTTAAATGAAGTACAGGGTTGCTCTCTGGTGCTAACTAGTTGTACTCTATTTCACATTTATACTTTGAATGGGGTACATGGTTGCACTCTGGTCATAGCTGCTAACTAGCTGTGTGACCTTGAATACATTTCTTAGCTAACTAGAGGTTTGATTTTCTCATACAAAATATGTTTATTATCTGTCCTGGGTTGTAAGGTTCAAGTGATAAGTGGATGTAAAAGTCCTTAGAAATACAGTATGACATTTATTATTCCAGGACTAATTTTCATATTGCTATAATAAAGGGCTTGTTCTAGATTACCATACGGTATCTTCTGTCTCTAAAAATCTTTGAATCTTCATAAATATCATGGTATAAGACAGCATGATCTATTTAGAGGTGCTTTTCTTTAAAAACCTGTTTCACTTACTTTTGAAGCACTATGTGCTGCCAAATTGTGTTCTTAAATGTTTTAAAAAGTATGATAATAAAGCAAACCTATTTCATAATAGAACTCAAAGTTGAGAAAATATGAACAAACTTTCAAAAGGGCAGCAAAGGTTAAAACCTTTAAAATTATAATCAAGGGAACAGAGGCTTGTTGTATAAAATAATCTATCTTGAATTTTTGATGGAGATGACAGTGACTTGTTGCCTAACCTATAGAAGTAAATGCAGTTGACATATGGCAAAAAGAAAAAATTTCTAAAGCATTTTGAGATTCTCAACAAAAGCACCACTTACGTTTTCATGTTAAGAAACATACATGTCATAAACTGGTAACCCTGGATGCTATCCACTTAAATATTTTGTTGGTTTACAGGTATTTAAAAAGTATTTGAGCCGATGTTTAAAAATCAGGAAATTTCACGAAAAATCCAAATTTTAGCTCCACTTGACAAATCTGGCAACATCAAGCCTACATTTCAATATGGCAAAATTTGGCTAGGGCTGGGAAGTGATGCTTCACTTAGGTAAGCACATGCTCTGGAATTCTCCAGTCCTTCCTACTGCCTATTGTTTCCTCTTACTACTTGCCCATCCATTGTACGCATTTGACTTTGCAACTGCAGTAAAACACAGAGCCACTGTGAACATATGCCAAGCTAATTTTATTAATGGGCATTGAGATACAAAAATACAATCTCTGGGAACTGAAGGAGTAGTCAGGAGCAATCATGGCCATGGACTGTAAAGGATACTTTATGTAAAGAATATTTTTCTTCTGTGAATATTTATTAAGTTGGGTTCCTTAAAGTAAATTCAACCTGCCTACTGTGGGGGTTCTGAGTGGGGGTGGTGACAATGGTAGAATAACAAAATTTTTATCTTTTGTCTTATCCAAGACTTGTGGTTAACTGATAGGTGAATTTTCAAAAACATACTAGATTTCTGAATGTAAATATAAGAAAAAGGTGAAAAGGGGAGCCTAGAAAGAATGCATTTTTCAGCAAACATAAAGTAGTAATACTCACTCAAGCAACTGCCCACATGCTAGCAGAATGCTTAATTTGGATTGATAATGTTTATCTGGAGATGCCAAGTAACATCATATGTCATATACTGGAGACTACAGTAGATTCTACTGTTTTGCTATCTGGCATCTGCTGGTAGAAAAATGTTCCAACATGTTCGATTTAGCTAATTAATTCAAGCTCATGTGAATAAAATGTGTGGTGTCTAGCTTCTGAAATGTGCCTAGGCCTAAGAACGGGAATTCTTCTTGGGTGAACTTGGATGATGCCACTGGCTCTGGGAAAATCCAGTAGCAGACACTACTATTAAGTTAGTAATGATACATCCTACTCACGTAAAATGTCTTTTTCTAATAACCCTTCCTATTTCAAAATTCAATACTAGACAGTGGTCCTAAAAATGTTAGCTATTAACCTTTTTTTTTTTGAGACGGAGTCTTGCTCTGTCACCCAGGCTGGAGTGCAGTGGCCAGATCTCAGCTCACTGCAAGCTCCGCCTCCCGGGTTCCCGCCATTCTCCTGCCTCAGCCTCCCGAGTAGCTGGGACCACAGGCGCCGCCACCTCGCCCGGCTAATTTTTTGTGATTTTAGTAGAGACGGGGTTTCGCCGTGTTAGCCAGGATGGTCTCGATCTCCTGACCTCGTGATCCACCCGTCTCGGCCTCCCAAAGTGCTGGGATTACAGGCTTGAGCCACCGCGCCCGGCCAGCTATTAACCTTTTAAATAAGTATTTGCTCACACCTGAGATATTTAGTTAGCTATTTCAACAGTGTGCAAGGAAAGAGAAAAGTTGTTTGATACTCTACAGAGTGCTTCTCAAAGCCCAGTCCCCAAATCATCTGCATCAAAACTCCCTGTACAATTATTAAAAATACAGATTTTTCTGGAGCTCTCCAGAAATCAGAATTGCTGAATCAGAATACTTTTTCTTTCTTTTTTTTTTAGACAGGATCTCACTCTGTTGCTCAGGTTAGAGTGCAGTCATGTGATCATGGCTCACCACAGCCTTGACCTTCTGGGCTCAAGTGATCCTCCAGCCTCAGCCTCCCAAGTAGCTGTGACTACAGGCACATGCCACCCTGCCCGGCTAATATTTTGTATTTTTTGAGACAGGGTGGTCTCAAACTCCTGGGCTCAAGTGATCTGCCCACCTGAGCTTCCCAAATTGTTAGGATTACAGGCATGATCCACGGCAGCTGGACCCTAACTTTTAATCAAGTCCCCCACATTAAACTTAAGAGAACTACTGCCATAGATTCATTCCTTCACTCACTAAATAGTCAATGTCAATATGTGCCCGAATTCAATACGTCCCCTAACTGGACTGCTTTAGAAGTTATTAACTACCATACACTGACTGCACTCCATGTGCTATATAAACTGAGGTAAAGCACTTTATATATATTTGAATTAATTCTGTACAACAATCCCTAACGGTTTTAAGGCTCTTTTTTTAAAAATGTTACTTATTTTTTTCTTTTTCGAGACAGGGTCTTGCTCTGTTGCCCAGGCTGGAGTGCAGTGCCGTGATCTTGGCTCACTGCAACCTCTGCCTCCCAAGCTCAAGCGTTTCTGATGCCTCAGCCTCTTGAGTAGCTGGGACTACAGGTGTGTGAGACCAAACCCGGCCAATTTCTGCATTTTTACTAGAGACAGGGTTTTGCCATGTTGGCCAGGCTGGTCTCAAACTCCAGGCTTCAAGTGATACACCTGCCTCAGCATCCCAAAGTGCTGGGATTATAGGTGTGAGCCACACCTGGCAAGGCACCGTTTAATAGATAATAGAGTGAGTAGACTGTCCAAGGTCATCCAGTTATTGAATAGTCTTATTCCTGAAACCCAGGTCTGATGCTAAAACCTGTAATCTTAATTGGTATATTATTTTGCCTCACTTAAATCTGGAGTATTCCCACACAAGCAAATTCCCTTCTACCCAAAGGAAGCAACTAATGGAATGCATTACGTAATTTTCAATATGATGGCTAAAAACATTCTATACCAATCTAAGAGATTCTGTCCTCCCAGAGCATTTTCTTCCGCTCCCTTATGTGCAGTTTTTTCCTTTCACTTATCTTTCATAATCAAATATAAGTCTAGGCTAGGAGTATATGAGGTTGGCAGTCTTGAGAATTTTCCTTTTGTGATTATGAAGTAAATTCCACAAACACTTATCTATCCATTAGACAGAGGATGTATCTAATGTACTAAGTATAATCTTGATTTTGTAATTTTTAATAGGCTCTGCTTAATGCTACCAAAAAGCTATCACAAAAACACCAGGACCAATTAAGACTTGCATGAGAATTTCAGTGAGAAAAATAACAATGCCTAAATTGGAATGTGACCAGATGGCCAACAGTTGCCTTGGTATTTGCTTTGATAACATCAAGATTCATCTGTATTTGAATAGCAGGGCCCACACATCTTCCAACAATGTCTGCAGGGTGCCAGGAGTTGAAACTCATAAACTATGCTGACATCAGTACACTTTACTGCAGAAATACATTGCATCAGCTCCAAGAATAGGCAAAGTAGCAGCAACACTTTATTAAAGGTAGTCAGTCTATGTTGCCAACCCAAGGCACTAACACATACTCTATACACACATGATTAAATGCTACCCTCCTCTTTGTAGGACACCGGAGAGGGGTAAGCATGCTGAGAAGTGAGATGGATTTAACCAGCAAATCATGGAAAAGGTGCGTATACTTGGCGTTTGAGAAGGCTTAGTCATGACTGGAAAAGTATGAACACTGTGACATATCCTTGCAAAAAAAAAAAAATGTTCAACTTAAGCCTCTAGACTAATTTTTGGTTTACAAGAAGAAAAAAGGGGGACCCATTTCCAAAAAGACTCCTGGCTTGAACTCTTCAAAATGCCAATGTCACAGGGGGAAAAAGATGGGGGAACTCCACTACATTAAAGCTGAAGAAAAATTTTGACTGGATCCTGATTTCTTTTTTTTGCAAGAATGGGAAGAAGGTATAAAGGATATTCCTGGGTAAATTAGGAAAATTAGCACTTGGGCTAGATTTTAAACATTACAAAACAGCTGTAATAATGATATTGTGTTTTGCTAGAGAACTTCAAAATTCTCAGGAAATTCATGCTCAAAGTCTTAAGGGCGGCTGCCTAACAATAAGTGTCTGCAACTTTTTACAACAATGAAAAAATGAGGAGGAATGAAAAAAATATGGCAAAATGTTAACTGCTGCATCTAGATGACGGGTATATGAATATTCATTAAATTATTTAATTCTTTCAGCTTTTAAATATATGAACACTTTCATAATAAAACATTGGGGAAAAAAATCATGTCAGAAAGACTTCACAGGGGAAACGTCAAAAAAGGCTGAGTAGCAGGTGCTCAGCTGAATTTCTGATAAATTGAAGATCTCTAAAACTTGGCTGGAACTGTCCTGGGCATCCAAGAGACACCCGAGATATTCAAACTTTCAGTAAGTATTTACCAAAATAATATCATGTGTAGGGTGAAAATGACAGGAAGACGAATCTGATACAAACCATTCTATTTAGGTGCAGACATGGTAGTGAAGTTAAAAACATAAGCGGCTATTATATATATATAACATACTGATTGTCATAAAAGACGTGCAAAAAATGCTAAACTCAGAGGAATTACTTTCTGCTGGGGAGAATCTGGAAACACATCTCCGCGAATAACAGAATCAGACAGAATCACAAAAGGTGAGTGCTTGGCCGGGCGTGGTGGCTCAAGCCTGTAATCCCAGCACTTTGGGAGGCCGAGGCGAGCGGATCACGAGGTCAGGAGATCGAGACCATCCTGGCTAACACGGTGAAACCCCGTCTCTACTAAAAATACAAAAAGAAATTAGCCGGGCGTGGTGGCGGGCGCCTGTAGTCCCAGCTACTCCGGAGGCTGAGGCAGGAGAATGGCGTGAACCCGGGAGGCGGAGCTTGCAGTGAGCCGAGATCGCGCCACTGCACTCCAGTCTGGGCGACAGAGCGAGACTCCGTCTCAAAAAAAAAAAAAAAAAAAAAAAAAAAAGGTGAGTGCTACAACAGATTTCAGTAATTAACCGCCAAGAAACAAGAGTAGTTCATTTTGGCTGGTGTGTAAGTACCAGGGAAGTAGAAATTAAGTCGAGAAGGTAGGTTTTGTTGACTGGCTGGATATTAACAATTTTCAATTTTACCTGAAAGTTCTGGTCTTTTTGCTGCAGCTTTAAGCATCCAACCCGGTATTACCAAGATGACTGAGAGTTCTTGACTCAAGCATACAGAAGAAACTACAAGATAATGTATGATAACTTTGTAAAGGGCCATATTAAAGCAATACAGTATTTTCAAAAATATTCAACACGTTAAGAATCTGTAGACTTGCAGGATTAGGATAGTATATCCCACCACAAGAACCGCAGTCAAAGCTTACAAAGGACAAACGCGGAAAGGGGGGAAAACTCAGAATGAGAAGGCAGGTGGCAGGGGAAAAAGAGGTCTTGCCCTGATTGTAGGGGCTCATCTTTTTCTTTTATAGCTGAAGGTGGAAAATTATTTTCTCAAGTTCCCGAATTCTCTTCCCTCTAAAGGCCAGAGAGTGAAAGTACTTAATAGGAACTTGCGGAGGCGTGGTTAGGAGCTCCATTTTGCCGGAGTTAGGAGCTCCGCCCGAGGTCCGCGCCCATTCCCCGCTGGGGCCCTCCCAGCCAGCCTGGCTCTGGCTGGGCTAGGGCGGCCTGTAGCGCTGCCTCACCCCACAGGGAGCCTCAGGGGGGCGGAGGGAGGGCGGGCCGCCGCTAGGCCAGCCCGGAAAGAAAAGCAGCTTCTAACGGAAGGGGCCCTGAACCCCGCTCTCCATTTCAGCGCTCCGTCCCACAGGGACCGTCCGGCTCGGGTCCGGCCCACTTGTTGGGGCCCAGGGACTCACCTCACTTTGCAACTGAGGTCAAGAATGGGCATTCCCTAGGGCACGGGCGGCGAAGCTATTTACCCCCTTACCCCCTTCCGCCATGACCCTATTCGGAAGTGCCAAATGCAACTTCCGGGCAGGAGAGGGATTTTCGGAGCCCTAAACTATAGTCCATCTACGTATGTGACCAGATGTCTCAGTAAAATAAGGGCCGGGAAACTGGACGTGTAGTCCAGAGTATGAATTAACTTGTCTAACATGGGATGTCTGGTCACCCACGGTACCTCTTTGGGCTTACTTACAGATGCATCCCTTCCCAGACTGCTCAGCTGTTGCCCCGGGTAACGGTGAGACTGGCGAAGGAAAAAAATCTACGTCACCCTGGAAACAGGAAGCCAGGAAACTCCTGTTGCCATTATCAGTTATGGCCGCCTTAGCTTCAACAGTAACTTCCGATCGGAGAGTTGTCACTCTACCCTGCAGGAGGCTTACTCTGTAGCCCGGCTAGCCAGCGGCGCCCAGTGGGCGGGAGACGGCGTAGAGGAACTGAGGAAAGGAAAAGGGCGGAGAGAGAGAAGCAGGCGCCACTGCCCTTCTCTGATTGGGCAGCTTCCCTTGCCCCGGCTCCGCCCATTTTTCTTGCCTAGCGAGTGACGGGCCCACGCCGGAGGGGTGGGGCGGGGAGGCTGGAGCGAGAGTAGTGGAGGGGCGGGTGGGGCGGGGCGAGTGGGGGAGGGGCGGGCGGGGGGCGGCGGTTGGGCAGCGTCGCTTCTTACGAGGAGGAGGAGGAAGAGGAGGAAGCAGGGCGAGCGAGGAGGATGGCGGAGTCGGGGCTCCTGACGGTAACCCGGGGCCGATGAGGCGGAGGGTGTCTGTTGGTCGGTTTTTCCTGCCTGCCTTCCTGTCCGTCGGGCTGTCGGGCTGGCTGTCGGTAGGGGGAGGCCCCGCGCGCCCTGACAGGCGCGAGCCGGCAACGCCGGGGCGAGGCCCGAGGGGCCGGGGCCCTGGGAGGCGCCGCCGCCGCCGCTTTCCTGGGTGCTGTCTCCGGGAGTGCGGGGCCCTCGGAGCCTGCTCGCGTGGGAGCCCTTAGCTCGGCGCGGAGAGGAAGGCGGTCGGGTCTGACAGCGGCCAGGGCCGGGCCTGCGGCGGCGGCGGGCGGCCAGGACAGCGCCTGGGCGAGGGCGAGCCGGCGCGAGGGCGCGGGCCGGGGGCGCCCGGCGGACAGTCTCGCTCTTCTCGGTTCCCGGGGGCCCCGGGCCCAGTCCGCAGGGCGCCCAAGTCGTGTAAATCGTTGGCGAGGGCCCGGGCGCAGCGGCGGTCATACAGGGTGGGGTCTCTTCGCGCCCCCTCCCTAGAGCCCACCTTGCTTTCCCGTTCTCCTCTCCCTGAAAACCCTTTGAGTGAAGAGTGCTGGATCGGCTCTGGGTGTGTTGCCTGGCGAAGCGAGTTGTAGCCCTTCGAGACCGCCTCGTAGAACATGCCGGATGGCAACCTCTCCCCGTGATAGCACAGCTTTTAGGGAGAGAGGAAAAGTAGTCTCACTCTCCCCCGACTCCCCCAGGCTTATAACACAAGAGGCTTCGGGGCAAGACGATTTTTTCCCCCAGCCCCTCAATATCCATTGTTTTTGTACCATCCCCCTCCCCCCATGCCTAGGTGGAAGAGTAATGACTCCAAAGCATTAATTTGCCTTTCTTTCTCTTTATTTCTTTTCTTTCTTTTTCCTCTTTCTTTGTTTTTCTCTTCTTCCCTCCTTTCTTTCAGCAGGCAGTTTGTGTTATTGTGGAATTATGGATTTACAAACAGGTGGGATAAATACCGATTCGGGAGCTAGAAAGAAGATGCTTTGTGTGTGTGTTTAAGCCCTTATAGTTGGCTGTTTAATTTTCTTGTCTGTTGCTTTGTATCGTAATGGGGGTGATGAGAATAAAAGAGGAAGCACTGTTTTGCAACCTACCCAAAGAAATATTTTCGAAGTCTCTGGGGATGCTGAAGCAAAATTAGGTTGCAAATGTGGACTGTATAGTATTTGCCTCCAGCGTGATAACTACCAGCAGTGTCTAGGCTTACACCTGTGTCATTTCGTATACTTTTCGTCGATACCGAGTGCGTCTAGTTTCTAGTCAAGAGGGACTACTATATCAAAAGCTTTTTGTTATGTTTTTCAGAATCCTAAGGTACACTTGTGTAACCAAGTGTTTTTTGTAACTAAATGCAGCAAAAACTGAAAACTAGTTTTAATTTTAAAGACCTCAGTTTATTAGTGTACTTACTAATCTTTACTCTCATCCTCCATGCCATGGGCTGTAGAACTGTTACTGTGTACTTGAAGAGACTTAGCTATGTCATCCAATTTGTAACATTCAGTAAGGTTATATTTATAATTTGAATTTATCAAGTGTTGATGTTTTGCTATGTGACAGTGAAAAGAATTTTAGGAATAAAGCATGCAAATGACCATTCTCATATGAAACTTAAATTGAGTATGATAAACCTTTTATCTATTTGGACATAAAGTATACTGTAAACTTTTTATGTAATTATAAATACCCATTTGAAAAATAGACAAAAATAAAGACAAAACTAAATAAAAGCTTTGTCTAAGATTTGTAACTTTCAAATGGCTGAAATTTAATATAAAGCCAACATATAAAACAATATTGAAATCCCAGTTTCAAATTATGGACAAGTCTTTAAGGGTACGGCATTTTCCCAAGGTGCTTGTTCAGTTTTATTTTTAGTTTTTAATTTTTATGGGTACATAGTAGGTGTTTATGGGTTATATGAGATATTTTGATACAGGCATACAATGCATAATCACATTAGAGTAAATGAGGTATCCCATCATCTCAAGCATCTACCCTTTGTGATGCAAATATCCAATTATACTCTTAGTTATTTTAAAATGTACAATTAAATATATTGAGCATGGTCACCCTGTTGTGCTATCAAATACTAGATCGTATTCTTTGTGTTTTTTATATCCGTTAACCATCCCCACATTCCCCCTTCAGTTTTTGAAGAAACAGCTACATTAAAAGTTGACATTTCTGATTACTCATTATTAATATAATTTTTAAGTTTAAAAATTTTCTCATAAATTATTATGGATTAAAGAGTGATATTAAAATATACATTAGTAGTTTGCAGCTAGATCTTTTTTTTAGTTTTTAAACTACCGTATTCAGAAAGTTCATCAGAAAGATCAGAAAAACATCATCAGAGGTGTTTTTCTGGTAGTTGTAGCAAGTAAAGGTCATGCATCAACTTGTGAACTACAAGCCAGTTGGAAATTTGAAACATTTCATGTTTAAATAGAAACATGAAAATTACAAATTCCTATGTCATACTGGCTGGAATTAGGCTTTTAAAATGATAGTATTTTTTTCTGTGACTTGGGTCAGGGAAGAATGACTTTTCTCTCTCCACATCAGAGAGACATAAACTGGAATTGTATGTGGAATATTTCCAAAGATCGTTTCCGAATAGTGGTTGGTATAGTTATTGCTTTGACTTACCTGTATGAATTATGGAGGATGAGTGAATAAAGCTGAAATTCTTTATTATACAGGTGGATAAATTATAGTCATATTTGCCTTAAAAATACTCATTTTCAATATTTGTTGTATAATTTAATATTTCTGGAAGACTGTTCTTTAAACTGTTCAGATATTTTGATTTTTTTGTAAAAATATTTAAATACAAAAATCTGTGTTTTGACTAAAAGATATAAACTCTATATGTAGATATAAGGATGCATATTTTTGGAGGCTGAAGATTAAGTGAAATATATCTTTAGAATTTGGTTTACTGTATCATTCATGTATCTTTCATGTTTGGAAAAGCATAAGATTTATGCTTATAACAAAATAAGATTTAAAAAAACCCCAAACGATAACAACAAAACAAGTTAACTCACAAATCCTTCAGTGAGTTCTGAGATTTGTAGCTTGGACTTGGGAGAATTCTGCTACTTGTTTATAAAATATCAATTGATAGAGGAAATTTAAATATAAATTGGATATTTTGACATTTCTTAAGATTAGTAGGGATTGGTATTTTGCTATAGATGAATAGATGGAAACTGTAATTTAGAAGTAGAATTATACATTAAGTACTTTTATGTGATACTTAAATGAGTACTTCAAATAGTAAGTGAGTTGGTATTTTTGCTTGTTGGTAGACCTTTATTTCATGCTTTATAGGTTATGCATTAGACATAAAAGTTGGCTGAATCTTAGACTAATTTATGGACATATATCATCATCTGCTATTCTTGTAATCCCCTATTTTAACTGCTTGGCCTTCTGAATTTTGTTTCATTTACTTGTTACACTGCATCAAATTCATGCCCTGTAGATCTTTTTTGAAATATTTTCTCTTAATAACAAATTTTTATGTTTTCTGACTGTCTAAACTGACTTTTAAAATCTGAATAATTTCTAAATTACAGATGACCTGTGGTATGCTTGAACTTCATATATTATAGAGTGTTTTTAAAAGTGTTTGTTATTGCAGGTTGAAACATACATACATAAGTCTGAGAAACTTTTATGTTCTAAAATATGTAATTGAATTATTTTAATATAAATCAGTGTTCATTCTGGTTTTGTTTGGTATTTTCCCCCGGGTCTCAACTTTTTAACACAGCATCTTTAATTCAGCAAAGCAAAGTTTATACACACAAAAGGATATTCTGATTACCAAAGTTTATACACACAAAAGGATCCTTAAACTTTTGAGATGATGGTAGCATATGTGCTTCTTGAGAAAGCATGCAGTCCCATTATCAAGACTTAAAAGAACACTAATTCATTTTCACACTGTATATCTCATTCCAACTTCTCTAAAGGTCAGAACTGCAAAAAGTAGTACATGCTCTGAAAGCTAAGGATTCATTTATAAGAGTGAACATACTGCTTGTAGCTAAAACATTACAGGAGACCTTTAAAAAGGGTATAATTGGTCTCTGTGTGAAATGAACCTGAAATATTTTTATAAATTATTTCTGCATGACTATCTTTTGTTTATAGCACTAGGAAGACTTCTAATGTTTAAATACTTTATTTGCCCTCAATTATTATTTAAAATTCCTGTAATTTTAAGTAATTTTACAGCTGACAAAGATAAATCTTCTTTTCTTTTAGTTTTTCTAATGTCTTGGAGGTAAAGTGGAAATCGCCTGTTCTGACACATAATTTCTACAACTTGGAGTTAATTTGATCAGTTAAATTTGTTTTTTTCAGTTTCCAGTTTTGTGTTGTATAACACTTCTTCCTGCTTTCAGTACTTTCTCAGTCTTGCAAATAGTCGTTAACTTTTCAATTTTGTTCTATAAATATTTCTCAGTAACTACAGTTTCACATTCACCAATGTCATGGAACTTCTGCTGAATGCCATGTGTGTCCCAGGCTCTCTGGATACAGAGATAAATATGTTTCCTTCTTTCAGTAAGTTCAGAGTTTGTTGCATGAACTGGACAAGTCAATAGTTAATTGTTAAAACAATGTGACACATGCTTTTAACAGCAGTATACACTGGCAAACTCAGATGAGTTAAGACTCAGACTGCACATATAACTGGCAATGCCTACTGGAGGACAGGACTGCAACAAACACTTGAGGAATAAGTAGGATAGAGGAGGGTAGTAAAAGCGCAAAGGTTAGATATGTTTAGGTCCATTTGGACAATTGGAGAAGAATAACAGTTTGGATTCTAATAATAATATTGGTTATACGGTAATATTAGGTTACATGGTAATATAAGCTTCGGTTACAGCTTATATTATTGTTAATAATAATATTTCTTATGTTCCTAATTTTATTTGGGCTTTGAACTGCAGGTCTGTATTAATGTTGACCATACTATTAAAGCTTTACCTTCAACACCTGTGAAAAGAAGGGAAACATTTTCACTTATTTTTCATTAATATTTTAATTAAATACAAGGAGAATATATCAGTGTAACGTGGGTAATAATTCCCAGGTTTAGAACTTGGATAATGATAATGTTTCAAAATCATACTTAAGGCTGGGCGTGGTGGCTTACACCTGTAATCCCTGCACTTTGAGAGGCTGAGGCGGGTGGATCGCTTGAGGTCAGGAGTTTGAGACCAGCCTGGCCAACATAACGAAACCCCGTCTCTACTAAAAATACAAAAAATTAGCTGGGCGTGGTGGCAGGCACCTGTAATCCCAGCTATTCCAGAGGCTGAGGCAGGAGAATCTCTTGAACCCTGGAGATGGAGGTTGCAGTGAGCCAAGAATGTGCTACTGCACTCCAGCCTAGGTGACAGAGTGAGACTCTGTCTCAAAAAAATAAAAAAAAACATACTTAAATATCTTTTGTCAGCATTTATGTTTCATGTTAAGAGTAACATTTATTAACTTTCTTAGAATTCTTAGTAAAGTTTTATTTTTGTATAATCATTTAAAATGTACTCTTTTTTGAGTATATGTTAAAAAATACCTTCCATACTTACTTGACAGTGCCTCTCTTTAGGTAAGTCAGACTGTATGGTCAACAGTTATATCCTAGAAGCAGACTTTGTAATTGTCTTGTATGATTTAAAAGTTTTCTGAACTTGAGAATTCAGTAATTTTTCATGCAGTATTTTTTGGGTTTTTTTGTTTTTGAGACAGGGTCTCTTTTTCATGCAGTATTTTCTTGTTGTTTTTGTGGGTTTTTTTTTGTTTTGTTTTCAAGACAGGGTCTCGCTCTGTCATCCAGACTAGAGTGCGGTGGCACAATCATGGGGCTCATTGCAGCCCTGACCTCCTTGGCCTCAAGTGATCCTCCCACTTTAACCTCTCGTGTAACGAGGACTACAGGTGTGTGCCACCATGCCTGGATAATTTTTCTATTTTTTGTAGAGACTAGGTTTTGCCGTGTTGCCCAGGCTGGTCTCAAACTCCTGAGTTCAAACAGTCCACCTGCCTTGCCCTCCCAAAGTGCTGGAATTACAAATGTGAGCCACCACGCCTGACCTTTCATGCAATATAATTTAATACTTCTTCCAGGGCATAGTGAGGCCTAATTTTGATGTCCCAAACTCCATTCCCTGCAAAGTGCCATAGTTTTCTATGTTGAAACACTCATTTGCATTTCTTGATCCTTGTAATTATTTTTATTATAGAAATTTGAGAAATTTCTTTTTAAAATACTCATATTTTAGCAATTGCCTTAAACATGTTGTTACACCTCATTTATCTTGAGATTACTTACTAGGAAACTAAAACTATCTGGTGTCATCTGCTTGGTTACTACCTCATGAACTCTTCATGTGGCTAAACTCTAATCACCCTTCAGGCTTCAATTTTGTATCCCATCCTTTGGGAGACCTTCCTTTGATCCCTAGTTAGGTTCTTCTGTTTTAAGGTGTCCTAGTGCTTGTACTTCCTTTTTTGTAACACTATTTTTGTAATGATATGTTTGATGTCTGTCTTTACTGCTAGACTGTAAGCCTCAAGATGAGCATTGAGTATGTCTGTCTGTCTTACTGTTCCACCAGTATACAATGTCTAGACTTTGTAGGCTCCAAGTGGAAAAATTTGTTTTAGATGAATAGTCTACAGCTCCAAAACAAACTGAACAGGCCCAAAGGAAGGACAAAGAGATGTCATAATGTTCTTGTTTTTAAACACACATTTTCTGTTCTTAGAGTCCGTCAAACCTTAATTCAGGCATTTTTATTCTCACATAGTGTACAATTTTTAAAAGTTTGGTAACCAAATGTAAAAAGGACTGAAATTACTCCTAGAGGCATAACAGAATTGAAAATAAGAGCAGAAGAAAAACACTCAAAAAGCAGATGCAAGACATTTTGTAAAAACAGCAGTTTATAGCAACTTAATGTTATGACAAATAGAATATTTCAAGACACAATTTGTTTTATACATAAAATAGTATAAAAATAATAATCTAGGATCATGAAGAAGAGATTATTAGGTATTAGTAAATTTTGTTAATGATAACATAAGATCATGTATTTTGGAAAAATTCCATTCAAAATGATACAATTTAAAACTTACTGTGTTAAGCTTTTCTTACTGGAAAGGCTTGCTTAATGAGGTAAAACATACTAGGTAACAGTATTTATTGAACAAAATTAAGTTGAAACAAATTATCTGAAAGTACTGAATCAGTGCAGTATAATATACCACCTTATAATTTGTAGAGGTAGATGTTATACTTATTATGTGTTTATTTATTTACTTTGCTATGAAATATGTAAAATTGAGTAGCAACATGTTTTTCTTGATCCACTTCTAATGAAAACATAACCTGTTGCATTGATAAGACAAAATAGCTAAGTATTTCTTCCACTTTTATTCTGTTAAAGAAAATAAGCTTAATTCCTTGGCATTTCCTGGTTACCCGGACTGGGAAAATTAGGTTGAAAGTCATAGTTCTTTGCTAAAAGTATGTGGTGTCTGACAGATTGGGTGACCTGAAATAGATTATATTTAATTCAGTTTGGGTTTGTATATATCTGGGAGATATATATATATGGTGAATTCAAAATTTATATTCATATATATATATATATATATATGGTGAATTCAGAATTTCACCAGAGCTTTATATCTGGTTCAAATAAATTATGTTTTATTTAAATATTGCGACTCTTGAAGTCTGTGACTATAAGGGTAGGTGGGAGAGCTAGTTATTTTGCTCCTAAAAGAAATACTGGTTTATCTACCTTGTGCTAATTGCAACTCTAAACTCATAGAAATGGGATGCTTATATACTAGGCGGCTTAAAATAGTAAGGTTTTATGATTTAATCTTGAAGACATTTATTTCTGTACTTGGGAAGTAGTGATTTGAAATTCTTAATACTAGAAAATGGCCTAGTTTCAGAACACCCACTAAGCAACTGTGGGAACTCAGTATGCTAAATGGCTGGTAGTGTTGCAGTATTTTTTAAAATTTCCCCACCTCCTGTTATGTAATAGCTTATAGTAGTACAACAGAATATGAGTATTTGGGACAAGAACAAAGCATATTGAAACCTCAAAATGATGTGAGATTGTGTCAGGCTTTGTGTTGGGCACTAAGCACCTTAAGATAGTCAGATATAATGATGGTTAGTGAATGTTTGAATAAATCAGGTGGTAATGTTTTAGGTTGCAAATAAGGTTTATGAAAATAATTATTTGGAGGCTTGAGAAAAATGACTTTTAAAATGGAGTCACTATTTTTAAAACACAACACTCTTTTATTAGGAAAAGTTTGATAACTCTGATATAAATATTCCGATGATGCTTGTGTACAATACTTAAAGCTTTTAGTGAAAATAATTTTTTTAAAAATATTTCCCCTGGCTGAGTGTGGTGGCTCACACCTGTAGTCCCAGCACTTTGGGAGGCTGAGGTGGGTGGGGCACCTGAGGTCGGGAGTTAGAGAACAGCTTGGGCAACATGGTAAAACTTCGTCTTTACTAAAAATACAAAAATTAGCTGGGCGCAGTGATGCATGCATGTAATCCCAGCTACTTGGGAGGCTGAGGCAGGAGAATCGCTTGAACCCGAGAGGCAGAGGTTGCAGTGAGCTGAGATCGCACTACTGCACTCCAGCCTGGGCAACAAACAAAAAAAATGTTTTCCCCAGACTGTTGTGCAACCCAGTCATTGTAGCATTGTTTCAGCCTATGAGAACCAGATACTGAAATTGATTAGAAACTATTAAAAAAAAGTTCAGTAGTTTTTATTTACTTTTTTATTCAGGAAAATATGTTTATAAAGGAATTTGATGAAACATACTTTTACCAGCTTATTTTGTTAATTTATAAAGGGACCAAGTTGAGCCTGCACTAGTTGTAAAAGATAGATTAATATTAAATGTTTCAGATAAAAGATTTTGTGATATGAAAAAGGATGGACTTAAATTTGTTTTAAACGTCAGCTGTATGGCAGGTGCAGTAGCTCATATCTGTAATCCCAGGAGTTTGGGAGGCTGAGGCAGATGGATCACTTGAGCTCACGAGTTTGAGATCAGCCTGGGCAACATGGTGAAACCCCGTCTCTACCAAAAATACAAAAATTAACAGGGTGTGGTGGCATGCCTCTGTAGTCCCAGCTACTTGGGAGACTGAGGTGGGAGGATGGCTTGAGCCTAGGAGATGGAGGTTGCAGTGCGCTAGATCTTGCCACTGTACTCCAGCCTGGGCAACAGATCCAGACCCTGTCTCAAAAAAAGTCAGCTGTGTAACTCTTGTAGCGTTAGCTCTGTGAATAATACCTTAATGCATAGGAAAAAACTTGCCAGGCCTTTTCTCAGTTGGAACTCAATTGTACCTGATACTTGCATGTATATATGCATATATATAAAAATTCCATAATATAGCAACAATGATCCTGTGCCAAGATCTTGAAGATTTTTATTTTATCAAAGAAAGCTGAAATTGTTTAATATAATTGAAGTTTTCTTTTATTTTGTCATATTCAAATTCTTTGCAAATTGATAATCTGTAAATAGTAGATTCATGTGGTAAAAATAAAAATTGTTCATTAGCACATCTTATGGCCATTATCCAGTTTTTATAACTAATTATGCAAATTGATAATATTTGAGTTGCTTCCAAGAGCAACTAAGAATCACTAATATCAACATTTTTTTCTTCCTGGCATGATTTAAATAGTATATCACTTGCTACTTGCAAATTACTGTATGATTTACATGTTTGTGGTATGGAAATTTTTTCATATCAAAGCTTCTTTAGCCTATGTGGGAATCTTATTTTGAGATTTTCTTAATCTGCTTGAACTGCTATAATAAAATACCATAGACTGTGTGGCTTAAATGACAGTATATATTCTCACAGTTCTGAAGGCTAGAAAGTCCAAGATTGAGGTGCCAGCCGTTTCTGTTCAGAGCAAATGAAGAGTCTCTTACAGATGGTGGTCTTCCTGCTGTATCCTCAGTTGGCAGAAAGTGAGAGAGCAAGTTCTCTGGTCTCCTCTTACAAGGGCATTAATCCCATTATGAAAACCCCACCCTTGTGACCTCATCTAAACCTAACTACCTCCCAAAGGTCCCATCTTCAAATACTATCACATTGGAGGTTATAGCTTCAGCATAAGAATTTGGGAAGGACACAATTCAGGACATAGCAGGATTATATTCACAAGATAGTAGATAATACATACCAGTTGGGAATTGTAGGGTTGTGTTTAATGTGTTAAATTACAAAAATAAAGTATCCCTTTATGTATATTTAAAAATACAAGCAAGAGCTGCCTTTCAGTATCTTGAGTAACTTCTGATGGGAGAAATTCCTTATTACCCTTAAATTGAGTATGGCTGCTTATTATATTTCTTTTGATCTTATATGAGGAAGATTTTTGCTTTGTGATATTTTTAAAAATGTAATACAGAGATAAATGAGATTATATTTTTAAAACCCAAACTATATAAGTTCTATTTAATAAACCAAATTGTTAGGACAGTATATAAATAGTTGAACGTAGAGGTCTTTCTCTAAGTCTCAAAAATGGACTATGTAAGTGTAAGAAAGGCTAGCTGTTTTATAATCATGGCAACTTACTAAATACTGACTGATACTCGAATATAAGATACCTTGAGACCACACATTCCTAGTCTTGTTATTAATAGTGCATTTATTTTTGTTCATTTTTTTTCTGACAGTTTCTGATAGTTAATAGAGTGAGTAATGGAAAGGATTTATAATGAGATAGACCTAGTGAAGAAATGTATGGCTTTATATGTACAAAAAGGTAGTAGTTAAATTTAATTAACATTTTTTAGCTTAAAAGATCTGAAAATCTTTTTTTCTTTGAAAATACTATGTTGAATATTGTAGTCATCTTAGTGTATGTAGCAGTTAAATTTTCTTTTTTGCTTTACACTGGTAATTAAATAACTAGACTTTTTTTTTTAATTGCCAGTTTGCATGGGAAATGAGAAGTAAAGTATATCTTGGGAATACTTAAGTTGTGTATGACATGTTTGGAGTTCCTTGGCAAGAAAGGCAATTTAAGCAAATATTCACAAGTAAATCTTTGTTTTTTTTGGGTAGTGTTTGGCATTTAAAACTTTTCAGATAATGTTTGGTCTTTTACCATTTGACGTTTACCATTATATCTTAGTACTTTTGAGACTTTTAAATCCCCTCTTCCCTACCCTGCCTTTTAACTGTTAGACTTTGGTGGAGAATTTTGCAATTTATGCATATGGTGAGTTGAAGTGTTGTACAAGAGAGCTGTAATCCCAATTATGGTTTATATTGTGGATTGGGTAAACAGGAATTTTCAGTTCTTTGCTCTAACTCTTGTTTTCCTAGAATATAAATTACACGTGAAGTCTTTTGCTTTCCCATAAGAAGTAATGCAGATTTCCTAAACAACTCCCATTTGCTACTATGTAAAATAAATCGGTCCCATGTCTCTCCATGTCTTTCCAAAGTATTTTATTTTGCTTCCTTACCAAGGAGAGAAAAAGTTGAATGAATGAATTTGAAGATATTATGAGTTGTGGACTCTTGACATAGTTCTAGTTAAATGGACAAGTGTAGAACATTTTCTTTTCGTGGACAGCATTTAGCCATTGTCCTACCTCAGGTTTACTTGTGCTGCTTAAAGATGTGCTTTTCCATTTCTCTGTAAACAGTAACATTCTTTTGAACATGTTAATTTTGGGTGTTTTCTCATTCTTTGGACCAATCTTTTGGTCTTCTAATTTTGAAAGTTCCCTTTTAAACTCTTAAACTGCAAAAAGATATAGCTTTACATGATTTAAGTGGGAGAGCTCTTTCTTTATATTTAAAAGAATAAGAAGCCTTTACATCATAATAAATAATGGGAAATACAATTGAAATCTTGTCATTTTTAGGTATTCATGTTAAAATTTGAGTGACCTGGAGTTAATTTTAAGTAGGATATAGGGGAACTCCATGCATGAGGTGAAACCTTGTTTATTGTTCATTTATCATGTTATTCAACCAGTATTTATTGGGCATTTATTTTGTGCTCGATGGGTTCATAATGTAGAGTACTTTATAGAGTAAAAATTGCTGTCTAGAATGGCAGATAAAGCCAAATTAGCAAGTATTTATTGTTCTTTCAATAAATATAAGTGTTTTATGTGCTAAGTATTGTCGTAAGTACTAGAGTACAACTGTGAAAAAGGCAGAAGGGTTCCTATTTTCCCATTACCTTTAAATGAGAGAGTCGGACAACTAACCTGCCAAGTCTAATAATAGCATGGTAAGTGTTCTGTTAGGGGAAGTTTTAAGTGGGAACACAGAGGAGGTGATATGCAGAAAGGCTTTTGAATAATTAGGAAAAGGCTTCCCAGACCTCTAAGCTGAGGTCTGAAGAGTAAGTAGGAGTTAGCTCAGTGAAGAATTGTAAATCTGTGTTTCTGGCAGAAGAATATAGCTTGTGCAAAGTCCTGGAGACAGGAGATAGAAGGCTCTGCCATGGGATGTGAAAGAAGTTCATGTGACCATAGTGCAAGATGGGAAATATTAAGAGTTGTGGCAGGCCGGGCACGGTGGCTCAAGCCTGTAATCCCAGTACTTTGGGAGGCCGAGGCGGTGGGAGGCCGAGGCGGGTGGATCACGAAGTCAGGAGATCGAGACCATCCTGGCTAACATGGTGAAACCCCGTCTCTACTAAAAATACAAAAAACTAGCCGGGCGTGGTGGCGGGCGCCTGTAGTCCCAGCTACTCGGAGGCTGAGGCAGGAGAATGGCGTAAACCCGGGAGGCGGAGCTTGCAGTGAGCCGAGATCGCGCCACTGCACTCCAGCCTGGGTGACACAGCGAGACTCCGTCTCAAAAAAAAAAAAAAAAAAAAAAAGAGTTGTGGCAAAAGTACGCAAGGACCAGATCTTCAAGACATGTGAATTATTATTAAGAAATTTGGGTTTAATCCTGAGGGCTGCCCTCAGTTCTTTTAATTGGACATTAACCTGATTAGATTTCAGTGTTTGAAAGATCACTAATTACAACATAGTGATTAGGTTAAGAATAGGATGGGAAAGTGAATATGGTGAGACCAGTTAGAAGGCTATTAGAAGACAGAATTTGGTATACCTTGTAGCAGGGTAATAGCAGTGAGAATGAAGAGAAGCCAATGGCATTGAGAAATCTGGGGAGAAAAGTTGATAGGATTTGGTGATTGTCAGAATGTAAACATCGAAGGGGAGAGAGAAGTCAGGATGACACCACCTGAATTCCTGGCCCCCTTTCACCTTTTTTGGTTGATTCCTGCTTAGATGTTACATAATCTCTAAGGCTAACCTCCAAGGCTAACCTCCAAGGCTAACCTCCAATTCCCCTAACCTCCAAGGCTAATTCAAGTGCCTTCCCTTTGTGTTTCAGCAGCACTTACTCGACTTTTTTCTTGCTTTACTCACTTGTGTATAAGCTTTCAGGCAAGGATTGTGCTTTATTGTTATTGCATGGTTTGCACCTTGCAAAGTGCAAGGTGTACTAAGTGCATTACACTTAGTATAAATGTTGACCAAATGAAAATATACTTTTTATATTTTATCTTTATAAAAATTTAAATATAATTGGAGAAAATTGGTTTTCTGAACTGCTAATGTTCAAAAACTTGTTTTACAACTTTAGAGTGAGTCATATCATTCCATGTACTTCTGAATGCTACTTGTAAAAACAATTTATATTGTAATTCTGGCTGGAAGTAGTAAATCTATTAAGTTCTTTATGGGTAATCATAGACTAAATGATCTCTGATTATTATATAGGTCTCTTATGCAGTCAGGTTTTCCTTGTAGGTCAAGTTTTAATTGGCTTTATCCTTTATCAGTTTAAAAATTAACGTAATGATTAGTGTTACATATATTTTATTTCAAAATGAGAGTATTTTTTTTTTCTAATTATGAAAGGAGTGATTGCTCATTGTATATATTTAAAAGGTATACATACAGAGATAAAAAGTGAAAATCACCTGTAATTGAAGGATAGCATTGCTAACACTTTATGGATGTTCTTCTAGACTTTCAAAATTTTATATATATTTATGATTATATATGATTAAGTTAAAAGAAAATTAACAGTAAATACTTACGTTTGTGCAAGATAAGGTATTAATATCATTTATACAAAGAATCTTAATAGCCAGTATGTAGCCAAATAAACCAATATAACTGGGATATTAAACTTCAATTATTACAGGAGACCAGGTGGGTAACATAAATGAGTGAACCCAGTAGGGGAAATATATGAGGTGGTTGAATTGGAGAACACTTGGAGAGGGCAGCTCCTTTTCAATACCAGTTGATTTTCGACATTAAGAAATACAGAGCTGGGCGCAGTGGCAAGCACCTGTAGTCCCACTACTGTGGAGGCTGTGGTGGGAGGATCTCTTGAGCACAGGAGTTCAAGGCTGCAGTGCACACTGATCACACCTGTGAACAGCCACTGCACTCTAGCCTAGACAATGTGGTAAGACCCTGTCTCTAAAAAAACAAACAAACAAAAGAAATGTGGATCCAGTCCAGTGATGCCCGTATCTTTTGTTTTTTTTTTTTAATGAAAAGTTTGGATTTTTATGTGAGGCTCCCAAAGATTAAATTCTGGCAAATTAAAAAAGCCACAGTGTGTGTTAGGCACGATGTAGTTTTTAGCTGTGTTTTGTATGAATACCACAAACGGTGGAGGAATGGAAATATTTGTACACTTTTACTAATAATTACGTAGATGTAAATAATATATCATTTTTCATACATCAGATTGATAAAAATGATTACTAATTTACAAGACTGGAAGAGTATAAGTTGATGCAGGCTCTTTGGAAGAAGTCAGTTTGAAACTACATATAAAAATTTAAAATGCATATTAATTTGCACCTGACAGTTCTACTTTCAGGAATCTGCCTTACAGGAATATTAGTCCCTGTAGGGGAAGATTTATGTTCAGTGAAGCATTATATATCTTGGTGAAAACAAGATTAAAAAATGGAAAATAGAAACAACCTAATTATCAGTTGATAATAGGAATGATTAAATTATGATATAACCATATCACAAATCATTGTCAATGGAAAGATGAAATATGTCTGTATTCCCATGTGGAAAGAGTCTAGAATTTACTATTTCTTATTTATATACAAAAATTATAATTTATACACATAAAGTTATACTATACTGTCATTTTTAATATCCATACAATATTGCATAGTACCATAATTTAGTCTATTGATGTACATTAGGTTATTTCCAACATTTTGCTGTTTATATGCACATTGCAGTGAACACTCCCTTTACATATGTCCTTGCAGTGTTGTCTCCTAAGATATGTTCCTTTTAAATTTCATATGGTGACAACATGAAATACCTGAACTCTGTGATATCTTGGGGATATACATTTACCTCTGAGAATTTGCTATTTGTATGACCCTTGAATTGAGTGAATGTAGCTTGGGCATGGTAGACAGAGAACTAACCAGAAAAGTGGCACTGTGTTTAGTCATCCTAGATTCTTTAAGAGTTTTAAAGGTAACTTAAGTAGTAGTTTTTGTCTAGTCCATACATGCATGTGGTGTAAAATTCGAAAAGTGTAGAAAGGTTAAGTAAATCTTTCTCCCACTCTGAAACCTCTTCTACCTAGTTTCTGTTCCTGGGAAACTACTATGAGTGTATTCATCCTTCTGCACATATTTTATACATATATGTGTATTTTATGCACGTATATGTATATTTTATGCACATATATGTATATATTTTAAGTTTTTTGTAAATGATAGCATACTATGCTGTTCTACAGTTCACTTTTTCTCACTTAACTGTAATAATATCTAACACTTACCTATGCTTTGTTCTAGGCTCTGTTCTGAAGTGTTTTTGTATTGATTACTAATCTTCATCACAAACGTGAGAAGTAGGTAAATATTATTCCCTTATCACAGAGGAACAAACTGAGGCACAGAAACTTTAAATGACATGCTAGTAAGTTGTCAGCTGGAAGGTGAACTCCAGCATCCGGCAGTTTGGCTCTGGAGTCTTTTAGCCCATTTGCTATACAAACTCAATTGTTGCCCTATTCTTTTTATTAACTACATAGTATTCCCTTGATAAACTTTAATGTATCTAACTAGGTCCTAGTAGGTGGACATTCAGGTGTTTCCATATATTGCTGTTACAGATTATGCTAGTGTGAATATCCTTGTGCTTATAAATGCCTGTGTCATTTTGAATATGTAAATCTCTATTTCATTTTCATCCATTCAGATTTGGGGGTTAGGGGAGTCTTGTGTTCATATAGTTACATTCTATTTTGAGATCTAATCTGAGACTTTTAAAAAATGAATTTATTTAGCTAATTTGTATTTATTATAGCATTATGGTTGTAGCCTCATCTTTTATAGCTAATGGACTAAGAGATAAGGTATATTAACAATGGAAATATACTTAAAGATGTAAAGCAGTACAGTATAAAGCTATTAGCATTCCTTTATTTACTCTCACGTTTTGTTGGTTATATAAAAACATTATCAGGAATTGTAACAATTACTTTATATTCTGTAGCCATTGCCATAGTTTTAGACCAATAGTTGAGTGCATTCAAATGCTCAAAGTTTGTTCTTTCGGATAGTTTTTTAAAAATCTTTTAGATGGCTGAACTTTATCGTCGAGTATTTTCTTAAAGTTTATGAAAACAATATTCCTTAGGGTTTTGTATATTTAGTGATGTTTAACTGTTGGTTTCATGCTGGGGATAAATTCTTGAATACTCTAGATATTGCTTCACTGATTTTTTTTTTTTTTTTTTTTTTTGAGATGGGGTTTCGCTATTGTCACCCAGGCTGGAGTGCAATGGTGCGATTTTGTCTCACTGCAACCTCCATCTCCTGGGTTCAAGTGATTTTCCAGCCTCAGCCTCCTGAGTAGCTGGGATTACAGACACCTCTCACCCTGCCCAGCTAATTTTTGTGTGTGTGTTTTTTTTTAAGTTGAGACGGAGTTTCACCATGTTGGCCAGGCTGGTCTCAAACTCCTGACCTCAGGTGATCCGCCTGCCTCGGCCTCCCAAAGTGCTGGGATTACAGGTGTGAGCCACCACACCCAACCTGCTTCACTGATTTTTAAACATTGATTCCCTTCTCCTTCACATGTTAAGATAGTAATGTTTTTTGCATAGATTCTCAAAGGATTCTCTCTTTAAATCTTTGAGAAACAGTAATTTTACTATAGCAGTATTTATCTTGATTAGTCTGCATCATCTTTTCTTAGGAAAGGGCATGTCCTGTTTTTTTTTTTTTTTTTGGTCCAATCCTGACTCTGTTTTAGTGATGCCTAATGAGGTCTGTGAAAGCTTCAGATGTTTCAAGCAAGGGACTGTTGGGTTTGCTTTTCTTTTTTTTTTTTTTTTTTTTTTGAGACGGAGTCTCGCTGTGTCTCCCAGGCTGGAGTGCAGTGGCCGGATCTCGGCTCACTGCAAGCTCCGCCTCCCGGGTTCCCGCCATTCTCCCACCTCAGCCTCCCAAGTAGCTGGGACTACAGGCGCCCGCCACCACGCCCGGCTAGTTTTTTGTATTTTTAGTAGAGACGGGGTTTCACCATGTTAGCCAGGATAGTCTCGATCTCCTGACCTCGTGATCCACCCGCCTCGGCCTCCCAAAGTGCTGGGATTACAGGCTTGAGCCACCGCGCCCGGCCTTTTTTTTTTTTTTTTTTTTTTTTTTTTTTTTTTTTTTTTTTTTTTTGAGACAGAGTCTCGCTCTGTCGCCCAGGCTGGAGTGCAGTGGCACTATCTCGGCTCACTGCAAACTCCGCCTCCCGGGTTTACGCCATTCTCCTGCCTCAGCCTCCCGAGTAGCTGGGACTACAGGCGCCCGCCACCTCGCCCGGCTAATTTTTTTGTATTTTTAGTAGAGACGGGGTTTCATTGTGTTAGCCAGGATGGTCTCGATCTCCTGACCTCGTGATCCGCCCGTCTCGGCCTCCCAAAGTGCTGGGATTACAGGCTTGAGCCACCGCGCCCGGCCCTGGGTTTGCTTTTCTGACTGTCATGTAATTTACAGAACTGAACTAATAGTTTTAGGATTTGAAGATGCAAGCCATTTCCCTCGCTTGAGCTCTTCTAGCATCCCTCTTTACCTTCACTGTATTTAGTAGACTTTCTCATATAGTGTGGTTAGGGATATGTCCTAGTTTGTTGAAGATGTAGTTTGTGTTTCTGTTTCTCACTCTCCTCTCCTAGTTGTTTTCAGATATTTTTAAGAGGAAAAGAGGGGACCATACTATCTTTCTCCTGCCATTTAAAATCAGAAATCCTAACAGCTATAGGTCAGTCCAGTTTTGTCAGAATTAAGATAACTTTAAGGAATAAAATGTTTTGATGCAGTTTTCTGAAAGCCAAAAATAGTTCATTTACAGAGGTTCTTTTGGATAAATTTTTTTTAATTAAACAAAATCACAATTTAACATATGAGTTTGATTATATCAGTTTGTAGTTAGGAAGTCTTGTGCATTAGAAAGCATTAAGAATGAAACTATTAAGTCTAGAATTAAGAATTAAGCATGAGACCAGAGACTAATGCCTAAAGACTAATAACTAAAGTTAGAGTTTAGTTTTAGAGGGCTCATCAGTTCTACAGTTTGCCTTAGATGATGATGATTATTTCACCTGAATCTGAAAATTAAACTTTCATGTGCTAAGTTCTGCTACTAGAATATTTTTAAGTCCTTTGGCTTAATGAATGTTAGTTCTGGAATAATCTGATATTCTAAATGGCATCTTGTTTTTCAAGGGTAATGTCCATTTAATTTCCTCACTTAATTGGCCCTATCTGTTAAAAGAAATACATTTAAAAAATTTTGATAGCTAGTGGGCAAGCCTTCTTCTGTTCTCTGATTTGAACATATTCTTATATTCACTTGCCTGAGTTTCATTTTACCTGTGGCACCTGAGAGAAGCTAAGTATTTTTTCCACCCTGTTTCTTTTATGTGACTGACTATATATTTCTTAGTCTCAAGTATAAAAACACATCCAATAGCTTCACAGAAAATTTTAATGCTTGGTAGATTATTGGAGCTTTCAGTTTTTAGCCTTTGTTACTTCAGTTATTGATCATTTCAGTATTTTTAAAATCTCAATTACATTTTTAATAATTTATAATAATAAAATTCAGTGTTTTAATTTGATGATAGTGCGTGTGTTTAGTACTAAATAAGTGTACTTTGAGCAGTTGAAACACTATGAGATATAGATAGATATTTCTCAAAAAGGGTTTTGTGACCCAAATAAATTTGGGGTATTTTCTATGTAATACAATAATGTACTTTGCGAAGAATGTATAGAACACTAATAATTTCTACTTAAAGAGTGTAATTACATTGGAAGCACATCTTATCCCAAACCTATTTGATAATGGAACTGAATGTTGTAGAAATACATTTTGAGAAATGCCAAGAATATATTATAGAATATTTTCAGATCAGTGTATTGTTATGGTATTTCAAAACATGTATTTGCATGTCAGTTGCTTTTTAATAGGGATAAATAATAATTGCTGTCCCAGGATGTAAATATAGTAAGAACATTTAACTGTGGTAGTATGTTTTCTATAAATCTGAGAGTTTTTTGACATGGAAATTTTGTTACAGTTGATTTTCCAGACTAAAAGTAATTCTTGAGTGCCTCCTATGTATTAAACATCAAAAATTGATCTCCTTTGGAACTACTTTCTGTTAAGTCCTAGTAGGAGGAATTTTAGAAATCTTGTAGCCCTCCTGACTTATTTTTCAGATGTAAAAACTGAAGCCTAGAAATGTAGCTTTTGCCTAAGTCACATTGGAACCAAATCCTGTAACTCTAGATTTTTTTTTTGCTGTTTTTTTTACTGCCTTAAAAGTTTTATTTATTTATTTTTTTGAGACTCGGTCTCCCTGTGTCACCCAGAGTGGAGCGCAGTGGCACGATTGTGGCTCACTGTAGCCCCTATCTCTTGGGCTCAAGCCATCCTCTTACCTTAGCCTCCTGAGTAGCTGGGACCATAAGCACATGCCACCATGCCTGGCAATTTTTTTTTATTTATTGTAGAAATAGGGTTTCCGTATGTTACCCAGGCTGGTCTCGAACTTCTGGCCTCAACCAGTCCCCCTACCTTGGCTTCCAAAAGTTCTGAGATTACTTTTGAGTACATTACTTTTGAGATGGAAAGCTAGGTGGTATCTCCACTTAACATGAGAATTGAGGTGAGATATCGAGTCATCTCTGATGTTAGATTATGCAGTATGTCAGCTTTAATATATGTAGAACTCAAGTTTCTAGACATCTAGTTTCCCCCTCACTTCTCTGAATTATTTTTCTGCTAGGCAAGAGAAAAAGTAGTTTTAAAATAAGCACGTACCCTTACCAGTATTATACTAAGGAATAATCAGTGCGAGTTTTTAAGAATTGGTGCACAGGCCAAGAATGGATGAGTCGGATTCTTTTCTCAGTTGAGCTACATCATCCCTTCCTATTGGTCAATTGTGGAGATATTTTCCTACTATTAATGGAAAAGTGGACTTAAATGACTATGAAGTTAATCTCTAAGGTACTGAATTTAAATTTATAGAATATATTATTTTTTTAACATACTTTTCAGAAAGATACCTTTCTGTTGAAAATAATTGGCTTCTTGGTTATATGAATTATGCATTTAGACATAATGTATCATTGGAAGAAATTTTTTAACTACCAGAATGATAAAAATTATTAGTGCTTTCTATAGAATCAGGACTGAAATGATAGGAGAAAATTTTTTTTGATAAAATTTTTTGAGATACATGTGGATTTTGTGTATTTTGTTGGCCACTCATTTTACTCAGTTTGCCAAGACTAGAAAGCAGTGCTGCCTTTCCTAATCTTGTTTTATCAAAGTTTCTTGGGGTTTATGTGTCTAATCTTTATATTAATTGTGGTGTATGTTCATCTATTTCTTCTGTGCTTCTTTCAGAGATGCATAACTCTGACATACTTTATATTTTTCTTAGAAAAGAAATGAATCATATTCGGAAGAAGGCACATCTTTAGGGTTAGGTTCAAAAGTCAGCATATATGTGAAAATAGTGTATATTGAAAATGTCCATTCAAAGTCCTGTAAATGCTGAAAGTATAATACATGTGATTTTGCATGTATCGTATATGTGAATTCAATTATTCATAGTTATACAATTTTATATGGAGGTTATATTAACAAATTATTCAGATGCTGCTTAGGTATTACAGCACATTTATGAACATTTCAATTTACTGATTCTGTTTCTTGTCATCTTTATTTACTGTGATGATTTTATCAGTTCCTCTGTTATTTAATGGTTTTCTGTTGTCTTTAATTTAGATTTTTTCTTTTAACAAATTGAGGAACTGTCACCATCCACTCATCCTGGCCACTTGGATAATTGGTATACATTTTATAGAATGTTTGGATATGTTGAAAAATGATTCACACACTCTTTCTATAGATTGACCACACACATTTGTCTTTCCTGAGGAAAAACAAAATAGTGGTATTTGTGTTGGTTGTTTTTTTGTTTTTTTTTGTTTTTTTTTTTGTGACAGGGTCTAGCTCTGTTGCCCAGACTGGAGTGCAGTTAGCACAGTCTCTACTCACTGCAACCTCCACCTCCTGGGCTCAAGCAGTCCTTCCACCTCAGCCTCCCAAGTATCTGAGACTACAGGTACATGCTACCATACCCAACTAATTTTTAAAATAGTTGGTATTTAAATTATTTCTCTCTCCCCATCTCTCACTTCTTTTTTCTAAGTTCTGATAGGTGTGTAGTGATCTGTCATTGTGATTTTAATTTGCATTTGCCTATTGATTAGTGATACTGAACATCTTACTTGAACATACTTGTTCTCTGTATCTCCTCTTCCGTGAAATGTCTGCTTGAGTGTTTTGCCCATTTTCTACTTGTATTATTTCTTTTATTAATGTTGAGGGTTTTTTTTGTTGTTTTTTATTTTTTTGTTTTTTGTTTTTTGAGACAGCATTTTCCTCTGTCGCCCCACTCAAGTGATTCTGGTGCCTCAGTCTCCCAGGTAGCTGGGATTACAGGTATGTACCACCATGCCCGGCTAATTTTTGTATTTTTAGTGGAGACGGGGTTTCACCATGTTGGCCAGGCCGGTCCTGAACTCCTGGCCTCAAGTGATCCACCTGCCTCAGCCTCCCAAAGTGAGGCATGAACCACTGTCCCTGGCCTAATGTTGAGTTTTGAGAGTTCTTTTTATGTTTAACTGTAAGGCACTTGTCGAATACATGGTTTTCAAATATTTTCTCCCAGTCTTTATAGCTTGTGTTTTTCATTCTCTTAACAAGATCATTTGTGGTGCAAAACTTTTTAATTTTGATGAAGTGCAGTGTATTGATTTTTTCTTTTATGATTTTTTTCTTCATGTATATTTGAATTACTTTCTAGTGTCCTTCCATTTCAACCCAAAGTACTCACTTTAGTATTTCTAATAGGGCAGGTCTGTTAGCAATGAATTCTTTTGAGTTTTTGCTTATCTATCTGGTAATGTCTTCATTTTACCTTCATTTTTGAAGGATAGTTTTTATGGATATAGAATTCCTGTTAGACAGTTTAAAAAAATACTTTTAGAACTTTGAATATATCATCCCACTGCCTTTTGGCCTTTATATTTTCTGATGAGAAATTAAATGTTAATATTTAGTATCTCTTGTACATGATGAGTCACATCTCTTGTTGCCTTTGTTTTCAGTTTTTTCATCCTCAGTTTTCTAAGATAAAGAATTCTATCAGCAGTTTGATAATCATCTGACTTTCATGTGGATTCTCTTTGAATTTATCTTGCTTGGAGTTTGTTAAGCTTCTTAAATGTGTAGATTGATGCTTTTCTTCAGAATTGAGATGTTTTCAACCATTATTTCTTTTCCTTCTTTCCTTCTGGGACTCCCGTTGTGAGTATGTTAGTTCACTTGATGATATTCCACAGATCTCTGAGGCTCCATTTCTTTTTCTTTATTCTTTTTTTTTTCTTATGTTCCTCAGACTGGATAATATCAATTGACTTATCTTCAACTTTGCTGTTTCTTTCTTCTTCCTACTCATATCTGCTGTTGAACACTTCTAGTGAGTTTTCCAATTCAGTGATTGCACTTTCAACTCCACGTTATTTGGTTCTTTTAAAAACAGCTTATATCTCTGTATTGATATTCCCTATTTGGTGAGACATTGTCCTTGTGCCTTCCTTTGGTTCTATAGGCATGTTTTCCTTTAGTTCATTGAACATTTTTAAAATAGATAACTTACAGGAAATTTGATTTTAAATTTTCATTTACACCTTTCACCTAAGTGAACATGAGCTATCACAACCTTCTGTGAGCCTGTGTCTTCAACTCTATGGCTTGATCAGTAAGAAATGGCTGAGTTGTCCTGCTGGAACACTGAAACCTTGCTGACTCACTAGAGAACAAAAAGTAGTCTCACGGCCAGGCACGGTGGCTCATGCCTGTAATCCCAGCACTTTGGGAGGCCGAGGCGGGCGTATCACCTGAGGTCAGGAGTTCGAGACCAACCTGGCCAACATGGCGAAACCCCATCTCTAGTAAAAATACAAAAAAATTAGCCGGGCATGGTGGTGTACTCCTGTAATCGCAGCTATTCGGGAGGCTGAGGCAGGAGAATTGCTTAAATTTGGCAGGAGGAGTTTGCAGTAAGCTGAGATAGAGCCACTGCACTCCAGCCTGGGTGAAAAGAATGAAACTCCATCTCATTAAAACAACAACAACAACAACAACAACAACAACAAAAAGTAGTCTCACTATGTTAAATATTAAGAGTGAGTAACTTGTGTTTGTAAAATTGAGAACTTATTTTCCTATATCTAAACAAGGAAGTTAATCTTGAGGCAGTAGGAATGGAATTAAGAATTCTGGTCAGGGAAAGTCACATTGGCCTTTTATGGATCAATTTTAACAGTCTGCGTTCTCCTTTTCTTCTTGGCAACCCAGAATCTTTCTACCAATTCTTTCAGCACACTTCTTCCACCTATTATCATTTCAGATCCTCTTTTGCCCCAACTTTGCCCCATGTGTCTACGGATTGGATTTGATCTCACCAGTCTCCTCCTCCTTGCTCGTCTCAAAGGAAAACCTGCCTATTACCTCCCTGCCTTTTTGTTCTTATAGAAAAACTGAGAATGACAAAAACATACCGTGGAAAATTTATTATGAAATCTGAAATGTGACATGTTACAAAGTTCATAAGCTCCTTGTTCCATGATAAATTGTTATATCTATTCTTAGGATATTCCGTTGTGATACTATTTTCTGCTTTTTATTTTGAAGTTGGTACTTATCCAGGCCCTCTTACATTTTACCATTATCCAGTGAAAATCTATGGATCCTACCTTTATGTATGCCCCTTCTGCCTACAGTGGAAGATGAAGATAATCCAGATCACAAATAAAAAGTATGTATCTTTGAGCCAAAAAAAAGGCCAACTTAGAAGTGTTTAATAAGTCCAATATCTGGATTTCCTCAGGGACAGTTTCTGTTATTTGCTTTTCTTTCTGTGTATGGTTCATATTTTCTTGTTTCTTTGCCTATCTTATAATTTTTTGTTGAAAATTACGTTTGGACATTTTAAATAAATGATCTTTGAAATAATGTGGACATTCTAAATAGCATAAAAATATCAAAATAGTGGAGACTTAAAATAATTTGGCAACTATGAAAAGCACATTTTGCCTCTCTCCAGGGTTTGTTGGAGTACTTGTAGTTGGTTCTTCATTTAATTACTTTTGTGAATTAATTCTGCAAGCTCTATTTGATGTGTGTGACTACCTCAGTAGATCATTCAGTGTCTAGTTGGTTAGCTTAGTTGTTTCTAATGACTGGACAAAGATTTCTTTACATGACTGGAACCAGTAAATCTCCTAGTCTTTGCCAGAGGATTCTCTGTGTGTGTGTTGGGGCATGCCTTCAACACTCAGCTGGGTAGTTGGCAACTCTGCCTTGTCCTTATGTCCTGCTTGTGCAGAGCTTCAAAGCTTAGGGCCTTTTCAGGTCTTTATTGAGCATGCACACAGCCTTAAGCATGTGTATGATCTTCTAGATTCCCAGTAATATGTCAGAGCTTTTCAAAGTCCCTATGGGTATTTCATTCTCAGCTTTTCGTTTTAAGATTTTAGTCTGTTGCTCCAACTGTTATTCACTGCTTCAAGTAGATATGGTATAAAACACTTTCTTGTAATTTTTTTCAGTGAATATCTCCCTGGGGACAAGTCGTTTTGCATTGTGCAAGCTCTGAGTCAGGTCACATTGCAAATAGGGTCTTCCTGGAAACAAGATCAGTCAAGTAGTAATTTGGGGGGAAATGAAGCTTTGAATGAGCTACAACTCTTGCTGCTTTTTAAGGTAGCTTCTAGAGTGCACTGGGAATGTGACCTGTCATTTCTTCGAGACTACTGTGGATCTGGAGAGCAAGGGATGGGACTAGGGCAAGTTAAAATGTTAGAAAACTCATCATGTTTACTGAGATTAAGCTTTTTAAAAATAAATGCGACTTGGATGCAAGCTTTTTATTAATTTTTAGAGTTCTGATAAAGGTGATTCTGACTATATTTTCCAGTTTTCTTAGTGCTTTTGTTGAAGAGAGAGTTTTTAGAGATCCTTACTCTGCTGTTTTCTGTGATGTTGCCTCCACTTGGGCTTTGGCATCCCATACTGACAAACCTCCATGTTTGACTCTCCCTATCTCCACCCCAACCCCACTCAGACTCTGACTCTCCATGCTAGGCTTACCCTCTGTGTGAATGCCTTCTTCACCTTGCTTGAAGTCTTAACTGTTCATGATGTTCAGCCTCCCCTTTAACCATCAAGCCTATCATGTAGAAATCTTCCTCACTCTCCTAGACTCCAGTATCACACTCTGGTTCATCACTACCAAATCACTACCTGTGGATGTTCTTCTCACCCCGTCAGGTTCTGATTCTCTAGGTTGAGCTATTTTCCTATGAGCATACCCACCGTATCCCAGTTGGCCTCTTAAACCTCTTGTGGGTTACCATAATATGTCAGTGTTCATCTCTTCCTGTTCTGACTGATACCCTACACAGAACTGCATCTTTGTGGGATTGTCCTTTTCATCCTACTTAGGCCCTGAGTAGGATATTTTAATCAAATAAAAATCTCTTAAGTTTGAATAGTATAATCATGATATCACTCAGTGAAATCCTTGATATCTTATTATTGTAGTGGTAGCTTCTGATGGGTATGGGAATGGGAATGACATAATTCTATACTATGCCTTCTATATTTTTCATTTTAGTTTTTGTTTTACTGAGATATCAGATATTTTGAAGCTGATCATTTATATTTCTTAAAGAAGAAATTTATTCTAAAAAATTATATCTAGATATATTAATTTGTTGTTTTATTCATGTAGTAACCATTTCTTGGACATCTAGTATTGGCCATGTTCTAGGCTCTGAATATACAGCTGCAAACCAAATAGTCAGAAAGCCCCTGCTTTCACAGATTTCACTTTCATAGAGGAGAGGGAGATGATAGACAAAATAAATAAGTAAATATATTTTATCAGGTAGTAAATGTTGTGAAGAAAAATGAAGCAGGGTAAACATAATAGGAAAGATAGATTTCTATTTTATATGTAGATTAAGAATGAGATATTTGAGCAGGGAACAAACAATGATATTTGAGAGAAAGGGCTATATATATGCAGATGGAATGGCTAGAACAAAGACCTAATGTGTGAGCATGTAGGTCTGCATTCAGAGAAAAGCAAGATTAATGTGAATGGAATGCAAGTACCTAGCAGGGAGAGTTGGAGAAAAGCTAGAGAAGTAGGGGCTAGATCATGTGGAGTCTTAGAGGTTGGAGTAAGGACCTGCCTTTTATTTTGAAAGATGGGATGGCATCAGACTTTTTAAGCAAGGGAGTGACTTCATCATACTTACAATAGGAAGAGCGATGTTAGCAAAATGTCAGAATAGTAGTTTTCAGCATTTGTTTCTTCACAGAAACATTTGGAATAACCATTCATAGACAAAAATACCTTCACAAGAGCTAAGGATTCCAAATGATAGATTGTAGCACCCGGGTGTAGCATAGATACAAAAATGATGCATTGAAGAGGTTAGGAAGGACAGTTTCACATTAATTGTTTCACCCCTTCCCAAGCCTGTGCAGCACAGTATAGAGAAAGATACCCTCCAAGTGCAGGAAGGAGAGTCAAGTGAGCACCCAACTTTACTGTGAACCCCAGCACTAGAACCATCTTAGTGAAACCCAGTGCCAGGCTGGCACCATGGACCCAGGGCACCAGGCCAGATCCCACAGAACCAGTCTCCAGACCCACCCTTGCGAACCTGGTAACTGAGGCTAGCCTACTGGAGAAGTCAGGCAGCAAGCCTGCTCGTGGACAATGCTAGCCATACTGTCCAGAATCTCTGGACAGACTGACTGGTAAAGGGCTTCCTATGTTAAAGCTCCTCTTTAAAGACTGGAGAGGTGCCTACTTCTTCAAATATGTAGAAACCCGTGCAAGTCCATAAGGATCTCAAATGATCAGGGGAGCGTGACACCATCAAAGGAACAAAATAAAGCTTTAGCTATGATAATTTGTTGATAGCTATATAATATAAAAAGATATAAATTGTGTCCTCAATAATGTAAACTTGGAGAGGGTGTGGAGAAGTTAGAGTTTTTGTATGTGATTGAAATTAAATTTTTATCAGCCTAACAACAGACTGTTATAACTATAAGATGTCTTATATACATTGTGTGGAGAAAAACCCCTGTAGTAAATACACAAAAGATAAAGAGAAAGCATATAACTACCAAAAAAAAAAAAAAAAAAATCAAATCACAAAGGAAGACACTAAGAGGATGAAAAAATAGAGGAACTACAAGATAGTCAGAAAACAACAAAATGACATTGGTAAGTCTTTATCCACAATTACTTTAAATGTAAATGGATTAAGTTCTCTGATCAAGAGACAGTTTTTTTAAAAGTTTTTTTTTCTTCAAAGATCCTACAGTATTATAGAAAGAGAAAAAACAATTCTAAAATTTGTATGTAACCATGAAAGACTCCAAGCAGCCATAGCAAGAACAATTTTGGAAGCATCGTACTACCCAATGCCTCCAGAATTGTTCCAAGTATACTACAAACCTGGCAATCCAAATGGTGTGGTACTGGCATAAAACCAGAGGTAAAGACTGGTAGAACAGAACAGAAAGCTTGTACCATGTGTACCATCAGTCGATCTTTAACAAAGATGTCAAGAACACACAATGGGGAAGGGATAGTTTCTTCAATAAATGGTGTTGGAAAAACAATATCCATATGCAGAAGCATGGGCATAAAAATTTCATTCCTGTACTATATATAAAAACTCAAATGAAAATCATTACACCATATGCAAAAATCAACTGAAAATAGGTTAAAGACTTAAAGAGCTAAAACTGTAAAATTACTAGAAGAAAACAAAGGGAAAAGTTTCTTGACATTGGTCAGGGCAGTGATTTTTTGGATGTGACCCCAAAAGCATAAGGAATAAAAGCGGAAATAGAGAAATGGTATTGCATCAACTGAATAAGCTTTGACACAGCAAAGGAAATGATCAACAGAGTGAACGATAATTGACAGAATAGGAGAAAATATTTGCAAAGCATACATTTGATAAAGATTTAATATCCAAAATAGATTTAAGAACTCAGTGATACGAAAACAACCCAATTTTTTAAGATGGACAAAGGACTTGCGTGGATGGTCTTCAAAAGACAACATACAGTGTACATCAGGTATGTGAAAAAAATGCTCAACATCATTAATCATCAGGGAAATGCAAATAAAAACCACAATGAGATGTCACCTCACACCTGTTAGATGTTACCTCATACCTATTATCCAAAAGACGATAGTAAGACTGTAAGTGTTGGTGAGGATAAGAGAGAACAGAACTCTTTTACACTGTCATAACTTGGTACAGCCACATACTGAAAAATAGTATGGAGTTTCATCAAAAAATTAAAAAGATAACTTTCATATGATCCATCAATCTCATTTCTTTGAATTCTTGGTATATATCTAGAGGAAGTGAAATTATTATGTTGTGAGATATCTACATTCCCATGTTCATTGAAGCATTGTTTACAATAATCAAGATATGAAATCAACCTATGTCTTCACTGATGGAGGAATACACAGAGAAAATGTGACATTCAGCCTTCAAATCTAGGAAATCCTGATATTGGTGACAATGTGGATGAACCTGAAGGCTGATATGCTAAGTGAAATAAGCCAGGCACAGAAAGACAAATACTGTTTGATGTCACTTACATGTGGAATTTTAAAATGTGGAACTCATGGAAGCAGAGAGCAGAATAGTGGTTTCTGGGGATTGGAGATAATGGGGGAAATGTTGGTCAAAGGGTACAAAGTTTCCATTTTTTAGGATGGATAAGTTCTGGAGATCTGGTTTACAGCATGATTATAGTTAATGCTGTGTCTTTTAGTGGAAATTTGCTAAGAAAGTATATCAGTGTTCTCACACAAATAATTCTGTGTGTTAGTGGATATGTTAATTCAGTTGTGGTATTCATTTCACATTGTGTATGTGTATCAGAACATCACATTGTACACCTTAATATATTCACTTTTTATTTGTCAATTATAATTCATTAAAGTTAACATGGTGGCACCTAACTTTGGGAAAATACAAATACTTGTTCTTGAGTCTTGCAAATGATTTTAGTAACTTTTTTTGTATATTTATGAATGAGAGAATTTATAGTCACTCAAGTAATTTGATGTGTTATAAGTGGAAATAACACCATTTGGAGGAGGTAGGATGAGATAGCAGAGCACTGTGAAATTAGAATAATTTGGTTCATTCCTGCCTCTGCCACTAATTGACCCCATAATTGGGCACAGATCAGTTCATCTGTAGAACAGGTGGTTGTACTAGATACCAAAGGTCTTTTTATTTTTTAAGTTCTATGCATGACGTTGCTTCTAATTTTACTGTGGGAAATTTTTCTCTTCTGATAATCAGTAGTGAAAAAAAATAGCTCACCCAGGAAAACTGAATTTACAGAAATACCTAAGATCTTATGCAGACAGAATTGGGATTTGAACTCAGACATAAAATACCAAAACCAGTAGAATGGAAAGGAACAGGTCATCTTATATTTTGTAGCAAGTCATTCAGAAAGGTTTCAGTCCTCTAGTTGCTGATGTCAGACTGTTTTAATTCTGATTTCACTTTGTAGTGATGAGATTTTAGGTAAAAGTTTTAACCCAAGTCTGTTACCTAATTAGAGATTTAGAACTTTTAAAAAAGTTGTCTTCCTCCCTCTCCCTGATATTTTACATTTTTCTGTTCAGACATTTATAGGAATTATTTTGCAAAAAGAGAGGATTTCTGATACATAGGTATTCATAATATCTTTTTTCTTTTTCTTTCTTCTTCTGTTTTTTTAGATGGAGCCTTGCTCTGTCACTCAGGCTGGAGTGCGGTGCCATGATCTGATCTTGGCCCATTGCAACCTCCACCTCCTGGGTTCAAGCGATCCTCCCACCTCAGCCTCCCGAGTAACTAGGATTATTAGCCATGGCTAATTTTTCTGTATTTTTAGTAGAGATGGGATTTCACCATGTTGGCCAGGCTGGTCTTGAACTCCTGACCTCAAGTGATCCACCTGCCTCAGGCTCTTAAATTACTGGGATTACAGGTGTGAGCCACCCCACCTGGCCTAATAATGTTGTTTCAATTGATTAAAACTTATAGGCATAGGGTTGTTTTTATTCTTGAGTTAGGACAGGCTTAAGAGGTCCTCTGTAGATTGTTACAGACAATGAAACTACTAGTTTCTCTTAAATATTGCCCTCTTTCATACTAGTTTGTAAACCTTAATTTTTTGCCTTTACATTTTGGTTTTTCAACTTTTAATAAAGCAGTATTTTAAGTGATTTTTTCCAGTTACATTTTTAAAATATAGACTTCACTTTTAGATAAATTTTAGGTTCATAGCAAAATTGAGTTGAAAGTACAGAGTTCCCATATATTCCCTTTTCCACCCTGCAAGCGCAGTCTTTCCCATTACCACCATCTTGCATCAGAGTAAGCACATTCATTATTATTGATAAACTTGCATTAACATATTATCATTATCACCGAAAGCGTATAGTTTACATTAGGGTTTTTACTGTTGTAGGTTCAATGGATTTTGACAAATGGTGTAATGACATACAGCTATCCCTATAGTATCATAGGGAATTGCTTTACTGGCTTGAGAATTTCTGTGTTCCACCTATTGATCTTTACTTCCCCAACCCCTAGCAATCACTGATTTTTTTTTTTTTTTTAAAGTTTAAGTTCCAGGATACATGTGCAGAATGTGCAGATTTGTTACATAGGTATACATGTGCCATCATGGTTTGCTGCACCGATGAACCCATCATCTAGGTTTCGAGCCCTGGATGCATTAGGTGTTTATCTTAATGCCCTCCCTCCCCTTGCCCCTGACCCCGCAGCAGGCCTTGATGTGTGTTGTTCCCCTCCCTGTGTTGTGTCCATGTGTTCTCATTGTTCAGTTCCCACTTATGAGTGACAACATGCAATGTTTGGTTTTCTGTATCTGTGTTAGTTTGTTGAAGATAATGGCTTCCAGCTTCATCCATGTTCCTGCAAAGGACGTGAGCTCATTCTTTTTTGTGGCTGCATAGTATTCCATGGTATATATGTACCACATTTGTTTATTCAGTCTGTCATTGATGGGCATTTGGGTTGGTTTCAAGTCTTTGCTATTGTAAATAGTGCTGCAATAAACATATATGTGTGTGTATCTTTATAGTAGAATGATTTATACTCCTTTGGCTATATACCCAGTAATGGGATTGCTGGGTCAGATGGTATTTCCTGAGATCCTTGAGGAATTGACACACTGTCTTCCACAATGGGTGAACTAAATTACATTCCCACCAACAGTTTAAATGTGTTCCTATTTCTTCACCGCCTTGCCAGCATCTATTTTTTCCTGACTTTTTAATAATCGCCATTCTGATTGGCATGAGATGGTGTCTCATTGTAGTTTTGATTTGCGTTTCTCTAATGATCAGAAACACTGATCTTTTTATTTTCTCTGTTTTATCTTTGCCAGAAAGTCTCATAGTTGGAATCATACAGTATGTAACCTCTGCAGATTGGCTTCTTTCATTTAGAAATGTGCATTTAAAATTCTTTTAAAATGCATTTAAAATGTGTCTTTTTGTGGCTTGATAGCTCATTTCATTTTAGCGCTCATTAATATTGTATTTTTTATGATGTACCTCATTCACCCATTGAAAGACATCTTGGTTGCCTCTAAGTTTGGGCAATTATAAAGCTGCCGTAAACATCTGTGTACAAGTTTTTCTGTGAACATAGTTTTCATCTCATTGGGTAACACCAAGGAGCACAGTTGATGGATTGTATAACTTGTGTGTAGTTACAGTAAATCTTTGATATATGTATATATACACACACACACACACATATGTGTATATATATATTTTGATAGGTTTGATGTGTATATATATATTTAAACCTACCATCTTATGCCACATATTTGATGGATTGGGGGGAATAGAAAAGGAAATATACTTTAAAAATGGATATCCAGTGATACCTCTTTTATAATATAAAAAGGAGAAACACATTTTTCATTATATATAATTATTACTTTTTAATGTATTTAACCTAAGTGAAGTCATCTGTCTTCATTCATTTTATTTTCTAATTTGGCTTGTCTATAAGCATTAATTTAGTTTTCGTTGACCAACAATTTGTTGAAAAATTATACTTTTATTCTAAATAATTTGTCTTCAGAAAAAGCTGCTGTTTGCTTCTTTTAAAGGAAAAAAGTCCATTGTTTTTATATATAATTTGTTAATGTTTATATTCCAATTTAGTGTCACAGTATATACTATTAAGTTAAAATATTTACTTACATTATTAAATATTACAAATTCAATTTCTTTTTTACTAAATGATATTGTCCTAGAATAGAAATTGAAATATTTGAATTAAGTGCATGTTTTATTTTCTGATACTACATTTTTTAACATGAGAGAGGCAGCATGGTTAGGGTGGCAGGGGTATATTGACTATGGAATCAGAAGACTTGGTTATCTAGAATCATCTCATTCACTACCTAATTATATGATAAATGTTTATATTAGCATCAAAATAAAGGGGTAGTATCAGCTAGTTTCTTTGCAGCAGATTCTCAAATCACTTTGAAATTAAAAGTGCCTTTGAATTTAAAGTTTAAATATTTTGTTATTTTAATGTAGGTACTAATCAACTACTATAAAACAGGCACTGATACAGATGTTAACAATATATCTGTGAACAAGACAGACAAGGTCTCTTATCTTAGGGAAGGAAGTCTTACAGAGCTTACATTCTTGCAGGGAAATGGGATGTATCATAAGCAAATAAACATAAAAGAGTAAAGTAATTTCATATACTAATAAATGTTTTGAAGAAAATAAAACAGGGTAGATGGTCAGAGAAGGCTTTATTTAAGGGGTGAAGCTTGAGGTGAATCCTAAATATTAATAAAAGAGTCAGCCATGTGAAAATAGGGGAATAACATTCCAGGCAGAGGCAACAGGGACAAGTACTTGAAGTAGGAAAGAAATTGGTGTTTTCAAGGAACAGAAAGAGCAGTGTGACTGGGATAGTAAGCCAATGAGAGATTGATAAGAGATAAGTTTGAAGAGACAGGCAGGGAAACCTTTTCCTAAAATATGTTCATTTTGAGATTTAATGGAGCAACTCTAAGATGTCTTTTCTTCAATTAATATTTGAAAAATTAGCCATTTCTGGTCCTCTGTAACATTTTGTGCTGCTTACAGTGGAAAGCCATTATAGAATTTGAGCAGGAGAGTAATTTGAACTATTTGGATAAAAAGTGCTTTGTTCACTTTTTGGAGAATGGATTTAAAGTATGTGGGAATCAGCAGGCCAAGGTAGTTCAAGAGAGATGATGAGAGCCTGGAGTACAGTGAAGGCAATGAATGTGGAGAGTAGACGATTTGTGATTCATTTTTACTAAAGTCCACCATGCTTGCCAAAGGTTTGGATATGGGAAATGAAGGAGGAATAGGAATAACTCTTAAGTTTCTTAAGTTTCTTGCTTAACCGAATGTTGTCTTTTACTGAAATGGAGCAGTTTGGGATAAAGATCTGATTGGGAAGGAAATCAAGTCTGATGCAAATGAGGTAGGAGGTTTTTAGAGAGATTGGGGGGAAAATCTATTGATTATCTCAGTTCAGTTTAAAAGACACTTATTGAGGTCTCTGTATGCAGAATTTTGTGTAGACTCATTAACTGCTGACTTAATAAATTCTTACTTGCAATATCATGTGTGGGACATCTGTTAACCTGTAGTGTGAAAGGGAATTCAGGGGGAAAACAGAATCTTTTAACCAAGAAATACATAAATATGACTTTATGTCATTGCTCTGTTTTCTGTAATTTTTGTTTCAACCAAAATATTATAATTTCTTTTTTACTAAAGCACATTGTCCTAGAGTAGAAATGGAAATATGAGACTTAATTACATGTTTTATTTTCTGATATTACAATGTTCATTCAACACTGAACAAAGTTCCTGTTCTCATTGAAGAGTTAGGGGGAAGGAAGGGTATAAAGGCATAAGGAACAGTTAAGCAAATAAAATAATATCAGATAATTTAAAGGTCATTGTCATCAAAATTGGAAGATACGACAGAGTTGTAAATGATGGAAACCTTATTAAATATATGCTTTTTAAGTACATGGGTCAAGCAACCCAAATATATGGGTATGTATGGGTAGCACATGCACTGACACATGTAGAGAATTAAAGTGTAGGCTTTGCAGAGTCACCTGTAATAGCTTCCTCTGCTATCTGCATGTGCCTAACTGCCTGAAATGACTCCTGTGCATCCAACAGGTTTTTTACGTTTAATTTTTTTTTTTGAAACAGAGTTTCACTCTTGTCACCCAGGCTGGAGTACAGTGGCGCTCACTGCACTCCACCTGGAGTGCCTGGAGTCTCCGCTCACTGCAGCCTCTGCATCCAGGGTTCAAGTGATTCTCCAGCTCAGTCTCCCGAGTAGCTGGGATCACAGGTGTGCGCCAGCGCACCCGGCTAATTTTTTTTTGTATTATTAGTAGAGACTGGGTGTCACCATGTTGGCCAGGCAGGTCTCAAACTCCTGGCAACATTTTATACCTTAAGACCACTCCGCTTCTTTGGATATAACTGCTTGCAATTCTGCTTATTTGCCTAATGTCCTGTGATACTTTGCTGCTTTTTAAAAAATCTTTGTTTTTCACAGCAGCACTCCTTGTCCTAAAATATGTTGAAATTGTGGAATAAAAAGTTGAAGACTTTTCCAGTTTGAAAACTCTTCTTACGTGTTAAAAAATGATAGTCTTGTATAACATGAATGTTGTAAATCTTACATTTATCTTGATCTGCTTGGGTTTAGATTGTCTGCTTCCGTTACCTTATATAATCATTATGTATTTCATGTTTATGAGAAATAAAAAATAAATGATTGGGCTGTGGGCAAAATCCTTTTTTTTAAATAACAAACTATGGCTCAAGCCTGTAATCCCAGCACTTTGGGAGGCCAAGATGGGCGGATCACAAGGTCAGGAGATCGAGACCATCCTGGCTAACGCGGTGAAACCCCATCTCTACTAAAAAATACAAAAAACTAGCCAGGCGTGGTGGCGGGCGCCTGTAGTCCCAGCTACTCGGGAGGCTGAGGTAGGAGAATGGCGTAAACCCGGGAGGCAGAGCTTGCAGTGAGCTGAGATCTGGCCACCGCAGTCCAGCCTGGGCGACCGGGAGAGACTCTGTCTCAAAAAAATAAAAAATAAAAAAATAAAGTATTCCTTTTAATGTGTATATATTGCCAGTGAAATATCTCATAAGTAGCTGCTGCTTGTAAGTAAGTTAGATATATTTGTAGCCTCTTTAATTGAAAGAAAAATTTTAGTTGACCTGCAGAGTTAGACATCAGGGTACCTTTTCTGGTGAACCTGGAACTTTGTTCAGAGATCAAGAAAACAAGCTCTTTATTGGGCGTTTGTCCTAAGGCAACATTAACTTAATAGAGATTTTCTTTCTGTAATTTGCTGATCTTTGTATTTAAGTTTGGAAATAGCAGTATTCATAAATGGGTACCTTTGGTTGTAGTATTGTTCCATGCTTTCATGCCATTCAAATGGTTCATCAGATAAGAAATGTTATTGTAGTCAGCAAGATTGGTTAGAATAGTGCCCTGAATATCAATAGCTCTGTATTCTAGTTTCAGCAACTCAGTGCCTCCAATACGCGCTTGAGTAAATCAGCGCATTTCTTCTCAAATTCTTAGGACTGTTGTGATTGAAAGCTTATTGCTTTGTTTTGCCATAATTTACTGTCTTTTTAGCTTTTTAATGCTCGTCTGTTATACCAACTCTTTGACTTAATTGAACATAGTTTTTTACCTGGTGTGTATAATGCCGTGCTTATATGTTTGTGGATAAATGTAAATTCTCCTGCAGGAAGAACATCAGATTCTTAATCGGTAAGACATCCCCTCACCCCACCCCCACAATTTCCAAGTCACTCTTCCAGTTCCTTGATCTCTCCCTTTTCCTCTAATTATCTAAGAAACGAATAGCTTATTAGGTTCACTTTTTTCTCCTTGCCAGCCCAAACTGTACTGTCTGGTTCCTTATTGTTCTGCCACACTTGCTCTGTGAATCCCCTCAACTTTAAATTAATTTAGGAATACAATTTAGATTGCCAAATACAGTTTTGAAGATTGATGCCACTACAAATTAATGATATCAAAATTTATCAGACTCAGCAATTTTATTTATCTCTGGTCTATGTCCTCATCCATTCCCTTTTTACTTCTTTCATCAACCCCTTAGCAAACTTTGCCTTTCTTGCTCTCAACAGATTAATTTGCTTCTGTTTCACCAAACGAATATGATTCTGTATGTAACTGGAGATGATAATCTCACTTAACTCTCTCTTATTCCTCTTCCCTTCAAACAAAATTTGTTTGTAGCTGAATCCATTCTCATTTTTTAATTGAAAGGAAAAAAGATCCTTCTTCTCTAAGGCTAAGTTTTCTGCCAGTATGCTGTGTATTTTTGACTACTCCTTCCTTCTAAAATTTAAATAGATGAACTGGCTGCTGCTTTGACAATACCCTTTCCTAGTTTATGTGTACCTCTGTTTCTCTTTGAGGGCTTTGTCATCCATCCATTTCTTTCTTTTTTTTTTTTTTTGAGACGGAGTCTCGCTCTGTTGCCAGGCTGGAGTGCAGTGGCGTGATCTCGGCTCACTGCATCCTCTGCCTCCCGGTTCAAGCGATTCTTCTGCCTCAGCCTCCTGAGTAGCTGGGACTGCAGGTGTGCACCACCATGTCCAGCTAATTTTTGTATTTTTAGTAGAGACAGGGTTTCACCATATTGGCCAGGATGGTCTCGATCTCCTGACCTCGTGATCCGTCCACCTCGGCCTCCCAAGGTGCTGGGATTACAGGCATGAGCCACTGCACTTGGCCCATCCATCCATTTCTAAATATTTATCTTCCGCAGAGTACCAGTATCATCTTCTACATGCATTTTGTGGATATTCTCATTTCAAACCTTTGCTGTTGACACCAAAGCTGTATCTTTATTTCTAGCCCAGACCTCCCTCCTTTATTCTAAAATCACATTTTCAAGTGTGGACTAGACTAGAATCTCAGTATAAATTTGTTCAAAATTTTACTAATTTTCTTTTTTTCTATGTTCCCTGTCTTGAATAATCATGCTGCATCCACCTGATTTAAGCTGTCAACTCAGACATTACCCTGAATCCCTTCCTTCTGTCTACTCCTGTTCATCCCCAGCTGCTTTCTGTCTCTAGAATTTTTCCTGTGTTTTCCTAGTACCTTTGTAGTTTAAACCAATTGTTCTCAAGTACATCAGACCTAATATCCCATTTATGCAACATTCTGTAACGGTTCCTTACTATTCTAAAATGATAGTAACCTACTTTATTTTTAAAAATCTATGTAATTTCTTAAAGGAGATACATAAGAAAAATATTGTACATTTTGTATGTTATATAAATGCTTAGGCACAATGATATTAGAAAACAATGAAGAATTTATTATACATTTTATGTTTCAGTACTTAAGTGTTCAAGCACGATACCAGAAAGCAATGAAGAGCAAAAATTTGTACATATGTCATGAATGTAATTGTTAGAAGTGCAAACTGATATGGATGTGTTATATTTGTGACTCGGATACCAAGATCAGTATGAGTATCAGTGATCATCAGAAATAACAAATAACTCTTAAAGAATAGTGCAAAAGTACTGCAATTTTTGTGTAAAATGGAATTAGATTCAAGGTGCTCAAAATTATAAACAGGTATTTCACCTAGTTACACAGGTTGAATATTTGTAGGTATTTGAAGGTTGTACAGTATGCAAGGATAGTTCTTATCTCCAGACCTGGCCCATTAAATGCCAGTAGCATTTCTCTAAACATTGAGACAACCTAAAGTGAACCTACAAAATTCCAAAATACTGTAGCTAAAAATAGTTAGATTGTACCTTTATCATGTTTGGCGTGGACTATTGCAGTGACTTCCAAATTTGCCTCTACATAGAATCACCTCGAAAACTCTTTAAACATACAGCTTACTGTTCCCTACCACAGATACTTATTTTGTTAGCATTCTTGGATTAGAGGCTAGGATTTCTAAGCTCCCCAGATGATTCTTGCTGAAAATGTCTGGCACTGATTGAACATTAGAGAATTCTTGCTGAAAATGTCTGGCACTGATTAAACACGAAATTATTAGCTTTTTAAATTTTCTGCCTTCCTTCTGAAGTCCTGTTTACAATCATTCTTAACAGTGTCAGGTAAATTTTGTTAAAATATGACCGTAATCATAGCCTCTTCTCCTTCAGGAGTCCTTTACTGGCTTTTTATATTTACTCTTGGCAGCCCCTGAGAGTATACTGCTGGAACATTAGAGTTGAAAGAATCATGATGTCTGCATGATAAAGTCCAAATTACTAAATTTGAATAACCAGCCTTTCCAAATTTGGCAGCCTACATTTTTTACTTCTTGTGTCCAATTTGCATAAAAATATAGTTCCTGAAAGGAATGATTTAAAACCTGACACTGACTTATGACAGGGCTTGGCAAACTATGGCCTCATGGCCAAATCCAGTTTGAGGTCTGTTTTTGGCAGAGTTTTATTGAAACACAGCCACTCTTACTCATTTGCATATTGTCTACTTTTCTGCTAAAATGACAGAATTGAGTACCTGTAGCAGAAAGCAATCTGTCTTGCAAAGCCTCGAGTGTTTAATATCTGACACTTTACAGAAAAAGTTTGCTCACCCTTGACTTAGAAGCTATTAGAAGCCTAAATGAATTGTAATCAACACCCTCATATAATCATGATTTGGATGTTTATCTCCGAAATCCTACATGGGATGGGGGAAGAATATATCTGGGCTTTCGAGTCCTTACCAGGCTGACCTGGTTTTGAATTTTTCGTTAGTCACTTAGTAGGTATCTGACTTTGGTGCCTCAGTTTTCTCATCTGTAAACTGGGACTAGAGGAACTCTTAGGAATTTGAAATTCAGAGTTTTCATAATTTGGAATATAGTTAATGTACCAGAGAAAAATGGTATCAACTCAGAGCTCCACCAAGTTTGTAGTTTTTGTTTTGTTTTTGGGGAATCTCTCTCTGTTGCCCAGGCTAGAGTGCAGTGGCGCAACCACTGCCGTCTTAGCTCACGGCAACCACTGCCTCTTGGGTTCAAGCGATTCTCCTGCCTCAGCCTCCCGATTAGCTGGGATTACAGGCGCCCGCCACCACGCTCGGCTAATTTTTGTATTTTTTAGTAGAGATGATGTTTCACCATGTCAGTCAGGTTGGTCTCGAACTCCTGACCTTAAGTGATCCACCTGTCTCAGCCTCCCAAAGTGCTAGGATTACAGACGTGTAATCCTAGCAAATTTGCCACGCCTGCCAAATTTATAGTTTTTTTGTTTGAGGTCACTAATGGTTAAATGTATTCAAGGGAGCTAACATATCAAGTGCTTCATATGTGGTAGTTATTAGGTGGAGGTGAATAAGAGAGTCCTCTGGGGTAGTAAAGATCCCAGTATAAAAACCTCCTTGCCAGCCTCAGCTTAATTATTGATGCAGTTTTACGCTTTTATCACTAGATTTCAAGCATTTCGAGACTGGGTACTGTGTATTCTATTACCTAAGTGGGTACAAGATTCAAATTGTGTGCAAATATAGCCTTCCCCCAAAACATAGTGGAGTTGAAGTGATTAAAAAACAACTATTAAATAAATAACTTATTTCCAAGAAACATGAAAGATTACTCTCAATATGTTTTCTTATCTAAAATGTTTGACAGTGTCACCTGATTCAGGTCTGAACTAGATCCAGAACTTAATTTTTGACTGTCAGATAACTTGTTAGTTCTCTTGGCCAAAAATATTTTTACTGGATGTGAGAAATTTTTAGTTAATAGCTAAGTCTGGCTGGTGAGTTAATTCCCTTAAGTAAAGCATAGTGATTTTGTCAAGGTCAAAAGCTTTATTCTCTGACTAGTTACATTTCTTATGAGCTATTACTGAACTATATATATCTGCAAATCTCATTAGGTACAAGAACTACAGGATGAGTTTGTGGGTCACTAGTTCAAATTCATCACCACTGCAGTAAACCCATCAGACAGTTCAATATCAGTCTGAATTTCAGATACAGTGGATAGTATTATAGATTATGGGAAGTCCTTTTAGATTTCAATGGGAACTTTATTAATAACTTGTATTTCCATTAATACAGTTTCTTGACCCACCCATTACCTTCAACCTTCATTATTTTTTAATTATATTTGAAAACTATAATATTAAATATACTGGTGTTCAGATTTTACATTTGGTCATATCTTGTATTTCCCGAACTTGATAAGCTTTTGCTGAGGCATTTATTTTTATAAAATACCTAGACCCCTTCTCCCTAAAACTTTGATTCAGTGATTTGTGATGGAGCCTGGAAATTTGTATTTTTAAACAAATATCTCAGGTCATGTATTTTCTTTTTTCATTTTTATCATTAGAAAAGTTTACTTTTTATTTCTTTCTAAGTTTTCTTACCTTTTAATAGGGATAGTCTTGTTCTATCCTCTGTACTTAATATATGTGATTTTACGCCTTATATATCTCATTTGATCTTTATATAGGAGGTGTCCTTCTAAATTTAGGATATACATATCTTGCTAAATAGAAATTTGATTCCAGAAACTTGATATAGTGACATTTCTTAAATACAAATTGATAAGCAATGCCTGTAACCCTTTAGCTATGCATACTTCCCATTATTTACAGTTGTATGGTTTTAGTAAATGTATTTTCATATTGGCTTATCAGCATTCTTTTCTGAATCAGTATCTCTAGAGTTTTTCTTAGTTTCTCTCCATTGTAGTGCAAAATAATTCTTTTCTTTTTTTCGAAAGGGGTGGGTAGTAGTAGATAGAGCTCTCCTGGTGTGCTAGCAAATAATGACGTGTTTGTTTAATTGTAGAATCTTATATACCAGTAAAGTTCACACTGTGCAGTTTCAGATTTACAGATTATTCATCCTCTACCCCAGTTCCTGTTATTTCTGCACATTTGACCGTTTGCTTCAGCAAAGTGACACATTTTCAGTGTCCTGTGCAAACTAAGCTCCATTCCTTATTCTAGGCAAAACTTTCTTTTTCATGACACCCATCTGTAATGCTTTGCTGCCTCTCCTTTAGTTGCTTGAACGCAACCCGTTAATCTAGGACTAGTTAGCCTAAGTCCTTCCTGTATGCTTTTCTCAACCGTTCTCACTGATACCAATTTTCTCAAAAGTGCTATAGCATATGCCACTCATCTGAGGATTTAATAATATACTGTCTTATCAATTACTTGTTATATGTGAGTGTTTTGGCTGTCTAAACTGCAAGCTTGTATATAGAGTGGGGTTCACATCCTGTAAAAATAAATTATTAGCAGAATCCTTAGCACTTAACATTATCACATCCTTTTGGTAGTCTGACAAAATTCTAATAACTGTTTTAACTGCTTAAGCTAGTCAGGTAAGAAGTTATTTTATCTTTAATCCCAAGTACCAAATAATTATCAGTTAGATAAATAGAGTTAACAATAGAGTCACAAAATAAGAATTACTAATTTTAAATTCCAAAACGTTTAGGGAGGACTGATTCCTTCCATAAATATTTTACTAATCTTTTTATCCTTTGCCAATCTTTTCGGCCTGTCATTTTACCAGCAAACTTTTTCTGCTTTTAAGAACTCTGTGCCATTGATCTTTCTCACTTTTTCAGTCCCTAGGATATTCACATCATCGGACATTGCCCTTTATCACTGGTTTTCAAAGATGATCCCCAGGTCTACCTCCATCAGAATCATATAGAGTGCTTATTAAAGTACGGATTCTTAATGCCCCTTTCCCTGAACTGTGCTGTTTTTCATACATATTTCACTTTGTTCATTTTTTTTCTTTTGCCAGACTGCTCTCCCTTCTATCTTCACCACCATTGAAATCCTTTCTATTATCTAAAGCTATCTGCCAATTGTAGATAGAACTGTTTTAGTGTAGTGGGTTAGGAACGTAGGCTGTGAGCACATACTACCTAATTTGGAATATTGGCTCCATCATGTTTCCAAGATCTCAAAGTTAGTTACTTAAAAATATTTCTGTGCTTTAGTGTTTCTTTATATAAAATGCGGATAACAATATATCTCATCGGGCTGTTGTATGTGTTATATTAATATATGTGAATTCCTCAGAATAATGCTAGTACATAGAAAGGACTTAATAAATATTAAGCTTATTGTTGTGGTTTCTTCCACTTTTTAGCTCTTACAAAATTTTATACTAAAGTAACTTACATTCTTACCTCTTCCTATTAGACTGCAAGTTTCTTAAAGGTAGAGCCAGCCTTATTAAGCTGTGTAGTTTTAAATGGATTTTTACATAATAAAGGATGTTCATAAATATTTAAGAATGAAATCAGAGGAAAATGACAAACTCTAATAAGATTGTTTTTCAGAGCCTATTTACTTAATATAAATTATCTAAAGTAATTTAATACTCTCTATATTATATTTCAGGAATTCTAATGAATCACTGATTGACCAGCACTATTTTACCAGTTGGAATGCATTATCAGAAATGGGCATAGTGCTTTTAGATCCAACATGTAACAGATGGATGTTACTGCATGCTGATTACTTCTTCGAGCCAGTACTTTTTTGATTGTGTAGGATCTTTGTCTCTTCATCTTTGAATTCAATTACTGGAAAATAAAAGGAGTTCATGTAGTTTTTGTCCAGGCTTGAGTCACCATGAGTAGTAGTTTAGGAAAAGAAAAAGACTCTAAAGAAAAAGATCCCAAAGTACCATCAGCCAAGGAAAGAGAAAAGGAGGCAAAAGCTTCTGGAGGTTTTGGGAAAGAGAGCAAAGAAAAAGAACCTAAGACCAAAGGGAAAGATGCCAAAGACGGAAAGAAGGACTCCAGTGCTGCCCAACCAGGGGTGGCATTTTCAGTTGACAATACGATCAAACGGCCAAACCCAGCACCTGGGACTAGAAAAAAATCCAGCAATGCAGAGGTGATTAAAGAACTCAACAAATGCCGGGAAGAGAATTCAATGCGTTTGGACTTATCCAAGAGATCTATACACATATTGCCATCATCAATCAAAGAGTTGACTCAATTAACAGAACTTTATTTATACAGTAACAAATTGCAGTCCCTCCCAGCAGAGGTGGGGTGTTTAGTAAATCTCATGACATTGGCTCTAAGTGAAAATTCACTTACCAGTTTGCCTGACTCTCTTGATAACTTGAAGAAGCTGCGGATGCTTGATTTACGGCATAATAAACTGAGAGAAATTCCTTCAGTGGTGTATAGGCTGGATTCTCTCACCACTCTTTACCTTCGCTTTAATCGTATAACTACTGTGGAAAAGGACATCAAAAACTTGTCAAAACTCAGCATGCTTAGCATTCGAGAGAACAAAATTAAACAACTACCTGCTGAAATTGGTAAGAGGCCTTGGATTATTATTATTTGTAGTATTTGTTATGCTAAATAATTTTGAGTGCTTTTTCATATCAAAAAATGCCTGATACTTGCCTAAAAACAGCTTATTTCTAAATTACAACTTTTTAAATGGTTTACTTTATTCCATTTTCAGCACTGTTAATAGTACACAGCTTGAAATTGTTTCATAGACTTAAAAAGTGAATTAGAAAATAGATGTAATTAGATCTTTCCCACACAACCTAATCTTCTTTTACTTTCGTTGGAGAATAAATTTAAAGAAGAAAAGATGTTTGCCTAATTTTCATGTTGTTGTTACCTGTTTTTAAAGTATCTGTTGATACAATTTTATTAGATATATGAAAACTACATTTTCTCATTCTCTGACTTTTCCATCTTTTTCTGAAAGATGTTTAAATTCACATCACTTTCTACCTAATTTACCACAAAAGGTTGACAAATCAGAGCTTTATGAAAGAGCAGTGTCATAAGAAAATAGGAAAAAAATTTTTCTTGCATCTTGAAAGTACTTACATGTTTATTAAAAATAACACAAGAATTTAGAACGGTAGAAGAAACGTCACCTGTAGCAAATGCAACGCTGTTAGCATTTTGGTAATTTTCATTCCAGTCTTGTATATAAAGCTAACTTGTACTAAAACAAAGAAAATGTTTTTTAAAGCCTGGTAGTAGGAGAAAAACATAGGGAATATACACATGTGAACATGTCAGTAAAAAATAAAAAATTAGTTCTGGCATTTTTAATTATGGAAAAACATTCTGAAACATTTGGAATATAGTAATCCATTGACATCAGTTTTGAAAAATTGATAAAGGTATTGCCTTTGTGGGCCCTTTTTATAAGATTTATAAAAATCGTCATAAAATGTTGATTATGAAGCTTTTTAAAGGATGTTTTCTTTTTGTATTAAAGGTAGTTTATTTTATTCTGAAAAAAATAAAGATTATATTGTTGCTTTCAGTATTGGTCTTATAATGAGTGATAAACTTTCTGATTTTTAGGCTTTGCAGCTTTTCAAAGATATGATATTCTGTGGATGTTTTAATATTTTGTTTAGCTTTGAAAAAAGATGTGGTTTAAATTTTAAGTATGACTTGTTACATTTAACTCTTAACTAGACAATCCAAATGTTAATTAAATTTTGGTTTAATTTAATGTGTTTAGAAAATTTATGATAGGTTTTCTCAAGTAATGTACTACAGAGTATGACTTACTCATGAGATATTAAAATATTCCCAGGAATTTCTGAGTGAAAATGCTCCATTCCATGTCTTCAGATAGAAATGTGGTTGTTGAAGGACTTGTTTTAGTGTCATATTTAGTCAAAATTTGACCTGCGTGTTATGGCTCGTGGTATGGAATAGAATTACAGGCAGTTGGAGAAATAAATGCTGAATTTCTACATAGAAATATAAAAGTTATTTCCTGTCTTTGTTTTTACTGTTTTGTGTAAGTGTTACACTCAGTACTAAAAGTCTGACTTTAATTCACAAATCTCTAAGGACTTTTTCCATAGAAATGCTATCATATTACCTAGGAATTAACATACATATATGTTCTTGAGCATATAGATAGCATTTTTATTAAAAAGTGAATGTATCTTTTAAAATTGGCATATTTTAAGTAATTATATGGATTGTATTTGTGGCTACCTAGTCTTTTGACCTTTATTCCTAAATTGTAATTTTAAAAACAGCCATTGAATTTGTTAATGGGCTCCTTCCCATAATTAGTGACATTACTAAAGTTTGTGTTTTTGTAATTGCTGGAGTTCTGTAAAAATGGTAATATCGTAAGTGTTGCTTGTTTCATTCTAAGCAGGGCATCAGAAAGTAAACTGCTTTTAAAAGTATAATTTAATGTTTCTCATAAGGAATTATGATTTATAAAGTTTAACTTAGATGCATGGATCTGGGGCAAACATGCAGAAGTCTGCGTCATCTGTTTCTTTATAGGGAATAAGAAAATAAATGTTAGTAAAAATAACATCATAATAAGAATGGCTGTTGTTTGAGCACATGAATCATAATACTATACATTGTTCTGTCCGTGTATACGTTAAATATACTATCTTATATCCTTACGGTAACCCAATGAAATAGGTATTTTTCCCATTGTACTGAAGAAGGAACTGACAATGTAGGAAAATTAGGTAATTTACCGAAGATCATGCTTCTAGGTTGGCAGAGTCAGAATTTGAAATGTAAGTCTTGGTCGTTTCCACTATACTGTCCCCACAATCTAGAAAAGTGGGTACCACCCCCATAGATTTTGATTCTCTGGTAGCTCCAGGGTCTGTACTTTTAAAGTGTATCCTGTGTTATTTTATGTGCAACTGCAGTTGAAAGCCATTGCACAAGATTTGGGGGGAGGATTGGGTTTAACAGTTTAATTAGAATATAATTCACATACCGTACAATTTACACATTAAAAATAAACAATTCAGTGATATTTAGAATATTCAGATTTATGTAACCATCAGAGATAATGTTAGAACATTTTCAGTACCTCCAAAAGAAACTCTGAACCCTTAAGCAATCACTCCTGATTTCTGCTAACTCATTAACCCTAGGCAAACACTAATCTACTTTCTGTCTCTATAGATTAGTGTTTTCTCTGGATGTTTCCTATAAATAGAATCGTATAATATGTGGTCTCTTATGACAGGTTTCTTTTAATTTGCATAATATTTTCAAGTCTCATCAAGGTTATAGCATGTATCAGTACTTCATTCCTTTTTATTGCTGAATAATAGTTCATTATATGAGCGTACCACATTTTATTCATTTATCAGTTGTCAGACATTTGGGTTGTTTGTGCTTTCTGACTGTTACGAGTATAGTTACTGTATTTGTGTACAAGTTTTTGTGTGGACATTTGTTTTCACTTCTCTTGAGTATATACCTAGTAGAATTGTTGAGTCACATGGTAACTCTGTTTAACCTTTTGAGGGACTACTAGACTGTTTTCCAAAGGGACTGCAACATTTTACATTCCTACCAGTAGTGTTTGAGGATTCCAATTTCTCTGCATTCTCAGTATCCTTGTTGTTATCTGTCTTTTCTTATTATAACCATTCTATGGTGTGAATTCGTATCTCATTGTAGTTCTGATTTGCAGTTTCCTGATCACTATATATTTGTTTTTAATTCTTGAGAGCTATCTTTTATTGTAACAGAAAGACAGAAATAGTTATTTTCTGTGATGTAGATCTTGCTTTAATGGGTTTTTAATTTAAAAGAAGTTCTGAGCTCCTTGGAGAATGTTTATAAAATAAGACCTGTGCTCAATGATCAAATAAAATGAAAATTTGACATTTTTTAAAGTGTTAAACACCTTTAATATAATTTATTTGACTTACTGCAGAAACCCATAACAGGGAATTTTTAATTCAAAATATATGCTAATTATAGTTTTGTTAAACTTTCATTTATGCATATTAGAGCTACATTATTTATAAATATATATTAGATTTATATTAGATGCTTATTCTTCATTGTTTGAATAAATATATCACTTTAAATCATGCCATCTAGTTTGTATTCAGCAGTATATTTGAGGAATGTAAGTTTTCAGCTGGGCACTGTGACTCATGCCTCAAATCCCAACTACTGGGAAGGCTGAGGCAGGAGGATCCTTGAGCCCAGGAATTGGAGGGGCAGTCAGTGATGATTGCGCCACCGCACTTCAGCCTGTGCAACAGAGCTAGACCCTATCTCTAAAAAATAAAAATAAATTTTTTTAAATTAGGAGTTTTCGAAATAGAGCCTACTATTTAGTTTAAATAATATAATTGGAATTTAACCACTGCACAAGGTTGGGCTATGCTGTTGCTTTGATAGGAAAAAAATATTAAAATTAGAACATTTATCCTTTTAAGCATTAATGTAATGCGATTTGATACCAGTGGTACATATTACATGGGTAAAAATTGGCAGAAAACAGTAAAAAGATACTGGAACAGACTGTTTAGAGCCAGAGATAATATATCAGAAAGTAGTTAAGAAAACTTTTCATTTGGTAATGTTCACTTACTTTTCTCCTTTTGTATGTTAAGGCATGGACAAATAAAGTAAACGTCCCCTCTTTTTGGGTTAAGTAGATAAATTGAAACCTTAGTCATTGCTTTCTTTTATAGATCAGTGATCCATTCCTTTTTTCTCCATTTCTAATCTTGAAAAAGACTCTTCACTCTACACAAAGACAGTCAAGAACCCATGTTTTCAGAGGGAAAACAGGAAATAACCACTTTTTTAAACCTCCTTTCCCAACTGATTGGTTCCTTTGAGTTTCCTGTTAAAGATGTGCTTTTGTATATTCTCTGTTTATGAGTGGGTTAGAGCAGGGGCCACCAGATAGTCAGTTTGAATAATGAATCTGTTTATTCAGGCAACTGTAGACAGTGAAGTTTTAAAGGATTTTATTTTTTTGGGAAGGAAATTGTTGCTCATTGAAACCAGATATAAACTTCATTTTGTATTTTGCTAATATTCCTGTGATTTCTTTTCTCTCTGAATTGTGTGTTTAGGATTTCTTCTCTTTCTTTAAAGTTTCCCTTATTTATTATTCTTTATAAAAACAGAAGTTGGAGTATTTTTAAAAATGTGTTCTACCTACATTGTAGGTTCAATAAAATGCTACATATTTATGTAGTATACAATTTCATGTGGGTCTAGTTGTCAACCTTTTTGCTTAGGAAAATTATCTGATATATTAAAGTATATGCTTTTTGAGAACCCAGATCATCTTCATTTACAAAGCAATTCTCACAGCATTCATATGTATGAGAAATAATAATTGTACTTATTTATGGTTTACAATGGTTTACAATGTGATGTTTCCGTACATGTATACAATGTGTGATGATCAAATCATGGTAATTAGCACATCCATCCCTCAAACATTTATCATTTCTTTTCATTGGACACATTCAAAATCCTCCTTACTAGCTATTTGAAAATATCCAATAAATTGCTGAAGTCACCCGACAGTGTTATGGAATAGCAGAATTTAGAACAGATAGAATTCCTCCTATCTAGCTGTAGTTTTGTGTCCATTAACCAACCTCTCCCCATCCCGCTGCTCCCCAATGCCCGCCACCCTTCTCAGCCTCTAGCAATCACTATTCTATTCACTACTTTGAGATCAAGTTTTTTAGCATGAGACAACATACAGTATTTATATTTCTGTGCCTGGCTCATTTAACTTAACATAATGTCCTTCAGGCTCATTCATGTTGCTGTGAATGACAGAATTTTATTCTTTTTTTGGCTGAATAGCATTTCATTGTGTATATATACCACATTTTCTTTCTTCATCTGTTGTTAGAGGTTGATTCCATATCTTGACTGTTGTGAATAGTGTTGTAATAAATAAGAGAGTGAAGATAACTGTTTGATATACTGATTTCCTTTCCTTTGGATATATACCCAGTAGTCGGATTATTTGGTCATATGGCAGGTTTTTGTTTAGTTTTTTGAGTAACCTTCATACTGTTTTCCATAGTGGCTGTACCAATTTATGGTACACCCGCCAACAGTGTATAAGAGTTCTTTTTCTGCATCCTCACCAGTATCTGTTGTTGTTGTTGTTGTTGTTGTTGTCTTTTTGATGATAGCCATTCCAATAGGGTTGAGATACCTTCTCATTGTACTTACGATTTTCATTTCCCTGATGATTAGTGATGTTGAGCATTTTTTCATATACCTTTTGGCCATTTGTATGTCTTGAGAAATGTCTATTTAGATTGTTTGCCGGCCGGGCGCGGTGGCTCAAGCCTGTAATCCCAGCACTTTGGGAGGCCGAGACGGGCGGATCATGAGGTCAGGAGATCGAGACCATCCTGGCTAACACGGCGAAACCCCGTCTCTACTAAAAAAAGTACAAAAAACTAGCCGGGCGAGGTGGCGGGCGCCTGTAGTCCCAGCTACTCGGGAGGCTGAGGCAGGAGAATGGTGTAAACCCCGGAGGCGGAGTTTGCAGTGAGCTGAGATCCGGCCACTGCACTCCAGCCTGGGAGACAGAGCGAGACTCTGTCTCAAAAAAAAAAAAAAAAAAAAAGATTGTTTGCCCATTTTTAAATCATCATGATGATTATTGTTTTGCTGTTGAGTTTCTTGTATATTAATCTATTATCAGATGAGTAGTTTGCATATATTTTCTTTCATTTTGCAGGTTGTCTCTTCAGTCTTTGTTTCCTTTGCTCTGCAGAAGTTTTTAGTTTGAAATAATTCAATTTGTCTATTTTTGCTTGGGTTTGCCCTACTTTTTGAGGTTTTACCCATAAAATCTTTGCCCAGACCATTGTCCTGAAGTGTTTCCCCTATGTTTCTTCTAGTAGTTTTATATTTTTGGTTCTTGACATGTAAGTCTTCAGTTTATTGAGTTGATTTTTTGTATATAGTGAGAGATAGGGATCTAGTTTCATTCTTCTGCATATATATATCCAGCTTTCTCAGCACCATTTCTTGAAGGGTTTGTCCTTTCTTCAATGTATATTCTTGGCTCCTTTGTCAAATATCAGTTGGCTGTAAATATGTGGATTTATTTCTGGGTTCTCTATTCCATTGGTCTATTGTCTGTTTTTATTCAGTACTGTGCATTTTGGTTACCCTAACTTTGTGTATACTTTGAGGTCATGCAGTGTGTTCCCTCCAGCTTTGTCCTTTTTGCTCAGTATTACTTTGGCTATTTAGAGTCGTCTGTGGTTCCACATGAACTTTAAGATATATATACATTTTTTTTTTTAAGAATATCATTGGCATTTTGATAGAGATTGCATTGAATCTGTAGATCACTTTGGGTGGTATGGTTATTGTAGCACTATTAATCCTTTCAATTCATGAGCGTGGAATGTCTTTCCATTTTTTGGTGCCTTTGAATTTCTTTCATTGTTTTCATCATAGAGCTTTTTCACCTCCTTAAATTTACATTTAAGAATCAGCATTTTAAAAATTACCTATTTGACTCAGTAACATTTATTGAAAACAAAATCAGTTTCTTACTATTCTGCGATATGGGGGTGTTAGACTTTATCATAAGTCAAATGATGTACATATAACCAACATATACATGTGTATATATTTAATATTTCTATATAAAAGCATATTGAACAGAGTCAGTAACTTTTTTCAAAAAGTTGACCTTAGAGATTTAGTTTAACTCCTATTATGTAATTTTTCTGTGAATTTTTTTAGACGTGAAGTGGTAGGCTTTCAATAAATGTGGCTTGAAGGAAATTTAATAAAGCTCAGTACTATTAACCTATTTTTATTTTATATTTTAGTATTATAGTATTATAATATGGTATTATTACTATAACTTTATAATATATAAAAACTAGTATTTTCAAGATTTTAGTATTATATATTTTTATTTTAGTATAGCATTATAATATTTCAGTTATATTTTCAGTATTAACTAAAATTGTAACTTATGATCACTAAAATTCTTGAAATTCTCTCAGGACTGCCAGGAGTGATACAATTGCTTATATGGTCCAGGTAACATTATTTAATAATCTCATTTGAATGTTTGTACAAATGCTAATAAGTAACTTACTTTAGCAGGAAAGAGAAATCAGTAAAGGGAATTCATAGTTGTTAATAAATAACTCCTTTCGACTGGGAACCAGCATGAAACATTAGAAACCTATAAATGAACTGTTTACTTATTACTGTTATGAAATTGTCATGCTTTTCACCAAACAACAAAAACCCAGAGAAGTTATTATTGCTAAAGGAGGCAAAAAAAGAACACAGAATAGCACTTTGGGAGGCCAAGGCAGGTGGATTACTTGAGCCCAGGAGTTTGAAACCAGCCTGGGCAACATGGCAAAACCCCATCTCTACAAAAAAGTAGCTGGGCATGCTGGCACACACCCACAGTCCCAGCTACGCATGAGGTTGAGGTGGGAGAGTCAGAGTCACGTGAGCCAGCAGGTTGAAGCTGCAGTGAGCTGTGACCTCGCCACTGTAGTCCAGCCTGGGTGGCAGAGACCCTGTCTCAGGAGGAAAAAAAAAAAGAACACAGAAAAATAGCACTTGAACTGTTTTAGAAGGATTTGATAGGTTCAAAGGAGACAGTTTACTTTCCATTTGGCTGAGATACGGGAAAGAGAGGGGGACAGACATGGTACCCTAAAGACAGCATGTTACAAAGTCAGAGGAACATTGTCACTTGTCCATGTCCCTTAGTTGCAGAAACACTTGCTTAGAAGAGTCCCTGAAGTCGTCTTTGTAATGAAAAGGGATAATTAAGCTTTTAAGACAAGTATAAATAATGTTCTGTTATAAAATCTGACCTCTCTAAATCTGTTCAAACTTGTGGGATGAGTATTTCCAACTCTTTTTAATTACATAGTTTTACAAATGTATTTTATTAAGATTTGCTATGTTATAGAGCTAAACTCTGAATATTTGAAAAATATCCCTATAAAGAACAAGGGTTATTTTAGAATGTAAGAATCCTAAATGTGAGTCAAGTAAGAGTAAAGGAGAGTTTATAACCGTGAAACAAACCTAAATTACTCATTTACCAATCTTTGATTGCCTACTAGGTACATTTTCAAAGGGCCTTTTTATATATTTCTAGATTTAATATACTAAAATTTTGTTAAGGATTTTAAAATCTGTATTCATCATTGATATTGATCTGTAATTTTACTTTCTTTTTTAAAAATTTTGGTCATGGTTTGGTATCAGGGTAATAATGTCCTCGTATCATAGAATGAGTTGAGACATGTTTCTTCCTCTTTTGTTTTATATTCTAGAAGGGTTTGTGCAGAATTAGTATTATTTCCTCCTTAAATGTTTGGTAGAATTTATCAGCCATACAATCTGGGAGTAGGGTTTTTTGTGTGTGTATGGACAAGTTTTGAATTTCAAATTCAGTTTATTTAATAGACACATAGTTACTCATGTTTTCTATTTGTTCTCTATTGAAAATTTGTGTTTTGATCTGTCAGGGCATTTGTCTATTTTGTGCAGTTTGTTGATTTTATTGGCTTAAAGTTCATATTTTTGTTAAGCTTTTAATGTTCCATATATATATATATATATATATATATATATATATATATATAGTGATGTTCCCTTTTCTATCTTGAAATTGGTAATTTGGGACTGCTCTCTTTGCTTATCAGTTTGGCTTGATGTGTATCAGTTTTGTTGATCTTTTAAAAAATCTTTTGTTTTTATGCTTTCTTGTTTTTATTTTTAATTCCTTGGGCTTAATACGATTTTCTTTGTTTTCTTAAATTGGTGGTTTAGATTGATTTCAGGCCTTTATTCTTTCATTATATAACTATTTCATAGCTAGAAATTTCCCTCAAAGTACTTTTTTAGTAGCACACAAATTTTGGTAGGTTGTCTTTTCATTATTCAAAATATTTTCTAAATATCCCTTGTTATTCTCTGATCCATGGATTATTAAGAAGTTAATTGTTCAGTTTCCAAATATGTGAGAGAGGTTTTCAGATTTTTTTTTTTTTTTTTTTTGCTTTGATTTATAAAATAGGGCTTGTCTTGATAGGTGTTCTAAATGCAGTTGAAGAAAAGACTGTATATTCTGCTGTTTTTTGGAGGATTGTAAAATATCAGCAAGGTCAAGTTGGTTGTTAATGTTTTACATTCAGCGGTGTCATACAGTGCTTGCATTGTATACCTTTTTCTAGCTTTTTAAAATGGGTTTTGTAAACAGCATATAGTTGGGTCTTGTGTTTCTGTCCTGCCTGACAGCCACTTGTTCCTTTTTTCCCTTCCTCTCATGCTTTCTTTTGGATTAAGTATTTTTTAAATGTAAGTTTCATCTATCTAAACTTTTGGCATATTAGTTACACATCTTTGTGGGATGTTTTTTAGTGTTTCCTCTGGTGTTTACAATACATATCATAACTTGACACATTTTACATTGAAATAATATTGTATTATTTTGCATATATTCTAAGAACTTCACAACAGAACACCTTTATTTCCCTCTTTCCATTCTTCGTACAACTATTGTCATTTTACTTCTTCACTATCGTAAGTCCCATAATAATACATTGATCCTATTTTGCTTTAAGGTTTAAATTATGTTTTTAAACAATTTTTCAACAATTTTTATTTTGAACAAATTTTAGACTTACAGAAAAGTTTCAAAACCATTTTGGAAGGTTTCCTTATACCCTTCGCTCAGTTTCTTGATATTAATTAACATCCTATATAACCATTGTATAGTGATCAGAACCAAGAAATTAACAGTGATACAGTACAATAAACTAAGTTACAAATTTTAGTTAATTTCACCGGTTTTTCCACTAATGTCCATTTTCTGTTCGCCCAGGCTGGAGTGCAGTGACGCGATCTTGGCTCACTGCAAGCTCCGCTTCCCGGGTTCATGCCATGCTCCTGCCTCAGCCTCCCAAGTAGCTGGGACTATAGGTGCCCACGACCACACCCGGCTAATTTTTTGTGTTTTTAGTAGAGACGGGGTTTCACCGTGTTAGCCAGGATGGTCTGGATCTCCTGACCTCGAGATCCGCCCACCTCGGCCTCCCAAAGTGCTGGGATTACAGGCGTGAGCCACCGCGCCCGGCCCATGTGACATTTTTAATAGTCATGTATGTGTCCATGGTATCCTCTGATCTTTGACAATCTGAAAGCAAAGACTGAAAGGCTTTCCTTTAATGGCATTGATACTTTTGCAGAGTACCACTCAGATGTTTTATAGCATATCACTCATTTTTCGTTTAATTTTTTTTTTTCATGACTAGTTTGAGTTTGGTTTTTTTGTCAGGGATACCACAGTGGTGATTGTGATGCCTTTTCCAGTGAATTATATCAATTCATATTGATAAGTCTCATTACTGGTGATTTTGACCTTGACCAGTTGGTTAATGTGATTTCTGCTGTGCTTCTCCACTTTAAAGTTAATATTTTTTTCTTTTAAATTTATCTTGGGAGATGTTTTTAGACTATGCAGATACCTTGTTTTTCCCTAATCTTTTGCTCACTAATTTTAGTATTCATTGCTGTATCTTCTCTTCTTTTTCTTCTTCTTCTTTTTTTTTTTTTTTGTGAGAGGGGGTTTTGCTCTTGTTGCCAAGGCTGGAGTGCGATGGCGCCATCTTGGCTCCTTGCAACCTCTGCCTCCCGGGTTCAAGCGATTCTCCTGCTTCAGCCTCCCGGGTAGCTGGAATTACAGGTGTACGCTACCACACCCGGCTAATTTTTGTATTAGTAGAGACGGGGTTTCACCACGTTAGCCAGGCTGGTCTCGAATTCTCCCCTCAGGTGATCCGCCCGCCTCGGCCTCTCAAAGTGTTGGGATTATAGGCGTGAGCTGCCGCACGCGGCCTCAAATCATTTTTTTTTTTTGCCCAAAGAACGTGCATTAACATATTGTAGTGTAGGTCTGCTCAAAATGAATTCGTTAAGCTTTATTTTAAAATCTTTATTTTGCTTTTTTTTTTTTTTTTTTTTTTGAGACAGGGTCTCCCTCTGTTACCCAGGCTTGAGTGCAGTGGTGTGATTATGGCTCACTGCAGCCTCGACCTCCTGGGTTCTAGTGATCCTCCCTCCTCAGCCTCCCGAGTAGCTGGGACTACAGGTGTGTGCACCATACCCAGCTAGGTTTTGTATCTTTTGTAGAGGCAGGGTCTTACCATATTGCCCAGAGTGGTCTTCAAACTCCTGGGCACAAGCATTCCACCCACCTCAGCCTCCCAGAATGTTGGGATTAAGAGTGTGAGCCATCACACCTTGCTGCCTTCATTTTTGAAAGCTGTTTTTCCTAATATAGAATGCTAGTTTGAAAGTTTCCTTTTTTCCCCCCTCAGTGTTTTAGAGACACCTCTCCATTTTCTTATAGCTTGCCTAGTTTTTAACAAGAAGTCTGCTGTTATTCTTATCTCGGAGTTTATGAGCCTCTTGGATCTGTAGGTTTATGGTTTTCATCAAAATTGGAAAAATTTTGGCCATTATTTCTTGTAACTTTTCCCTTTCTTGGTCCTGTTTTTTTTTTTTCTATTATCTGAGTCTCTAATTAAATATATATTAGACTTTACATTTTAGGTCATTGATGGTCTATTTGTCTGTGTGTGTCCGTGTATATTTTAGATAGTTTTATAGCTATTTTTTTGTTGCTGCTGTATATCATTTCTTCTTCAGTGTCTAAATCTACTGTTCTATACAATGAAGTTTTCATCTCAGGTATTTTATTTCTCACTTCCATACATTCCATTGGGTGTCATTTTTATTCAAGTTTTCTTTTACCTTGAACATATGGAGCTCATTGTTTAATAGCTTTTTCACTGTCCTTGTCTTATAGTTTCATCTTTTATTTTTGTTTCTGTTGCTACAGAATGACTTTTCTCCTTGTGTGGGTCTTATTTTCCTGCATCTTGCATGTCTAGTAATTTTTTTTTTTTTTTTTGAGACAGAGTTTTGCTCTTGTTGCCCACACTGGAGTGCAATGGTGTGATTTCGGCCCACCGCAACCTCCGCCTTCCGTGTTCAAGCAATTCTCCTGCCTCCTAAGTAGATGATATTACAGGCATGCACCACCACGCCTGGCTAATTTTGTGTTTTTAGTAGAGATGGGGTTTCTCCATGTTGGTCAGGCTGGTCTTGAACTCCCATCCTCAGGTGATCCTCTCGCCTCAGCCTCCCAAAGTGCTGGGTTTATAGGCATGAGCCACCATACCCATCCTACATGTTTAGTAATTTTTAATTGGATGTGAGCTTCATAAGATTTTCACATTGTTAAGTCTTGGATTTTGTTGTATTCTTTTAATAGTGCTGGACTTTGTCCTGGCATACAGTTAAATTTTTCTGTAGTCAGTTTAATCCTTTCTGGCTTGCTTTTAAGCTTTGTTATGGTAGTTTTAGTAGCCTTTTGTCTACATCTAATTTAGCCCCACTGCTAAGGTAATAAATTTTGATGACTCCCTGAAAATCTATATATTAGGAGGTCTGTTTTGTGACTGGTAGGAATTCAAACTATTCACAACCTTGTGTGACTGCTGGGAATTGTTTGGGTTGCTGCTGCTAGGTCTTTGCCTAGCCTTTGGTGGTTTGTTTGCACCTAATGTAGATAAGAATTTAGGCAAAGACTGAATAAGTCTTTCTTGCAGATTGCACAAATCTACTTGCTACTCTCTTCTGTCTCCAATTCTGCCTCACAAATTCTAACCATCTTGGCTTTCCTAGACTAAAATATTTTGCCCTAACAGTAATAACTATTGGCGCTTGTTCTGTATTCCTTCTCTGCTTTTTCTGTGACCTGGAACCTGCCTCCAGGCAGTAACCTGGGGCAATCATAGGACCTCCTATTGTTTTCCTTTGATACAAGGGAGCACAGTCATACATGGCTATTGTCTGCAGTCTGCAAACCATTTTCTCAAACATTTTTTTCATTTTCTAGTTGCATCCATGGTGGTAAATAGAAGACAGTCTAGTAATTCTTGATTGGCTAGTATAAATAGCTAGTACTGTAACTACTATGGATTCCGTTATCCTCTGAAAAGTATTACATTTTGTTCTGCTAGGCAGTTAAATTGCTGTTGAGTCACCTTGACCATAGAGACTTAGATTTAGCTCTTCTAAGGGTGATGCTATTTGGTTATATCCTTAAACCTAGGGTAAATTCCTTAGTTTTGAGATGTGGTCTTTACTCTCCTATGTTATAGCCCTCTTGGAATTTTGTTTTCTTACTCTCCAACAACTTGACAAGACTGAAAATCCAAACTCTTAAAGAACTTTGGCGACTGTTGAACTCTCTGCTCAGCTCCTTTAGCCTTTTAGCTGTGGTTCTCCCCTTGGACTCCTTGCAGTCTCCTCTCCCACATGCATTTTCGGAGTCAGGCAAACATTTGAGGAGTGTGTATTTGCAGATTTTAGGACTCTGCTCTTTGTGATTTCCTCCTTTACAGAGTATCCAACCTTGAATTCCAGTCACTCTTATAACCCTGAACCCTGTCCTTTGGCTTCTTGGTAGGACTTTGGCTTTTGACTTGAGATTTACTTTTCACCTGCAGATTTTTTAGTAACTTCATGGTAAAAGCTTTATAAAAAGGCATTTATGAAGGTGAATCTCATGTGATTGCTGTACTAGTTGTCTATTGTCGTATAACAAATTACTCTGAAAGATAACTCTTAAAACAACAATCATTTGTTACCTTATAGTTTATTTGGTTTGGGTATCAGGCACAACTTAACTGGACCTTCTGATTTAGGGTCTCTCACAAGATTTTTCAGTCATAGTGTTAGCCAGGGCTTGAGAAGGCTCACCTGGGAAAAGATTCACATCCCAGCTCATGTAGTTTTTGTTAGGATTTAGTTCCTAGCAGGTTGCTGGAGAGAGGGCTTCAATTTCTTGCTGACTGTTGGCTGGAGACTGCTCTTAGTTCCTTTTCACATGGGTCTTTTCAACATGGCAGCTTGCCTTATCAAAGGGTGTAAGCTAAGAAATCATTAAAATGCTAGCAAGATGGAAGTCACAATCTTTATTAACTGAATCACAAATGTGACATCCCATCACCTTTGCCATATTCTATTGGTAAGAAGCAAGTCACTAAGTTTAGCCCACACTCAAGGGGAGGGGTAATTAGATAATGTATATAATTATTCATGAGGCAGGGCCATTGGGGGTTATCTTAGAAGTCTGCCTACTACAGTTCCCTTCTTTTTAAGGGTTAAATTCCCTCTAGTTTTAACTTTGGTATCCCTATATGCCTTTAAATATTTTATCCACAGTTTTAAATTATCACACGACTCCACCATTACCCTTAGCCAGAAGAGCTCAATGTTTGCAGATGTTAAATCCAACTTTCTCTTAGGACAAAAATGTTCTACCATGCTAACATTTTCTTCATGTTTTTTCCCCCACAATTAACCACTAAATATTTTACATAGATGTCACACTAGTATCTCAAATTCATCATGACCAAACTATAACTTCAGCTCAACTTTTCTTCTTTGTGGATTCCATTCCTCTCTCATAATTGCATCTTATCTTCTCTATCAACCCAGGCTCAATATCTTAGGATCAGAGAATTTTTTTGTTGTTGTTCTAGTTCTAGTCAAGGTGTAGCCTACTCACTAGACAAGTACTGGGCCACCAACTGTTTGTTACTAGTTTGCCCAAATTAAGAACAGAAACTGAAAGGAAGCATTTAGAATCTTTTTTTGTTTTTTGAGACAGAGTCTGACTCTGTCACCCAGGCTGGAGTGCAGTGGCATGATCTCAGCTCACTGCAAGCTCCGCCTCCCAGGTTCATGCCATTCTCCTGCCTCAGCCTTCCGAGTAGCTGGGACTACAGGCGCCCACTACCGCACCCGGCTAATTTTTTTTTTTTTGTATTTTTAGTAGAGACGGGGTTTCACCGTGGTCTCTATCTTCTGACCTCGTGATCCACCCGCCTCAGCCTCCCAAAGTGCTGGGATTACAGGCGTGAGCCACCGCGCCTGGCCGCATTTAGAATCTTATGTAACAATTTGACATTGCTGAGACATCCAAGTGTGTGAGTTTGTGTTTTAAATATTCATCTACAACCACTTGGGAAAAGCAAAAGACAAAGAACCAGGCCTTCACCATATGTTGTCTAAAAAGCGTTATTCTACCACGTTCCTGTCACTTTTTTTTTTTTTTTTTTTGAGACGGAGTCTCGCTCTGTCGCTCAGGCTGGAGTGCAGTGGCGCAATCTCGACTCACTGCAAGCTCTGTTTTCTAGGTTCATGCCATTCTCCTGCCTCAGCCTCCCGAGTAGCTGGGACTACAGGCACCCGCCACTATGCCTGGCTAATTTTTTGTATTTTTGGTAGAGACGGGTTTAACCGTTTTAGCCAGGATGGTCTTGATCTTCTGACCTTGTGATCCGCCCGCCTCGGGCTCCCAAAGTGTCTTGTCACTTTTTCTGTCCCTCTTGATAGTAGGCCTGTTGTTCGTTCACTTGATTCCACTGCCATTGATGTAGTATAGACTTTCACACTATTTCTTGTGGCCTAATTGCAGTTGTGTCAACCTAGGCTCTGTATTTTTTCTCTTTCTCCAGTCCATCCATTCAAATCTAGAGAAAACAGACTTTTTAGAGCAGTACTCTGATTATCATGGTTTGCTTAAAAACTTTAAATTGTGCTTTATTATCTGGTCAAAATGGTCTAGATTCCTTAGGGTGATATTTAAGACCCTAGATTTCTCACTTTCTTTCCCTCCTCTCCTTTTCTGCCTATTTCCCCTCCCAACCCCCTGTATCTCAGTTCAAACATGCTTTTTTTTTTCCCACCCCATCTTCCCCCAACAGTCACAGTTCCAACTTCCTTTCCTTGTGTGTTTTCTTCTTGTTTACAGCAGTTATCACATCCTGACACTTTATTTCTTTATTTTATGATTCCCCACTCCATGCACACTACAGTGTAAGTTTCATGTGGATGGAACCTTGCTTTGTTTCCTGCACTGCTGAATCTTTCATGTAGATGGAAACTTGTTTCATTTCCTGCACTGCTGAATCTCCAGTAGGTGCACAGTAAGTTTTTCTTTCATGAATTAGTCAGTGAAAGGGTCACCACCTTAAAGATAAAGAACTTTGAGGTGAATGGCCATGAAGATCCAAAAGAATGGCTCTTTAATGGTGAAATTTTATAAGCAAGCAATGAAGGAGACCTAATTGGAGCAGAGACTCTTTGTAGCCTCCCTCAAATCACATTGTCTTTTTACGAGTTGTAAGTTTCATGAATATGAGCATTTGGTATATTGTAGTCTGTTTCTTCAGTGCCCAGTATTGGTCCTGAAAAAAGAGAATGTACATAGCAATAATTTTTTGTCTGAATGAATTAATTAGTTCAGTAAGTGTTCCTACCAAGCTCCCAGCTGTGGCTTCTACTCCTGGTAACTCTGTATCACATTTCTCTCCAGTTCTGGGGGCAGAGGTTTGTCCTCAGATCTCAAAAGGATATAAGAAGAGTTGATAATCTTCATTTTATTCAGCCTTTTTCTTGTTGTGAGGACAGGAGCAATGACTTCAAAATTTTTTATGTGTTAGATTGGAAACTGGAAGTCAGCTGTAAGTTTTTATAGAAGCTTTTTACTAAATGGAGGTAATTCCCCACTGTTTCTAAATTGGTGATGGTTTTTTAACATGAATGCATTTTGAATTTGTTAAAAGTTTTCCTTGTATGAATCATCAAATGATCTTACTTCCTTAGACTGTTGATATGGTAAATAACATTTATTGATTTTCAAATAGTAAACCCGCCTTGCATATCAAGAATTAATCCTAATCGTACTTGGTCATGATGTATAATCCCTTTTATATTGTTGAATTCAGTTTTCTAATATTTTGTTGAGAATTTTTGTGTCTGAGTTCCTGACACAGAAATCTCATGAGAGACATTGTTTTATAGTTTTCTTTTTTGTACTGTCTTTGATTTTAATATCAAGGTAATACCTCATAAAATGAGTTTGAAATTGTTTCCTCCTCTATTTTTTGGCAGACATTGCATAAAATCGGTGTTAATTCATTTCTAAGCATTTGGTAAAAGTCTGCAGTGAAGCCATCTGGGCCTAGAATTTTTTTTTTGAAAAACTTTTTAGTTACAAATATTTATTTAATGGTTATAGTACTATTCAGGTTTTCTGTTTCATCTTGATTGAGTTTTGGTAGTTTGGCTTTGGAATAATTAGGTTATATCTGCTAAGTTTTTGAATTTATGATTTATAATTACAAAGATTTTTGTAGTATGTCCATTTTCTCTTTTTAAACACCGTAGGATCTGTATTCCTTTTTTTCATTGCTAATATTTGAAATATGTGTCTTCTCCCTTTTTTATCTTTGTAAATCATGGCAGAGGGCTATAAGCATTGATTTTTTCCCCCAAAAAACCATCTTATATTTACATTAACTATTCTCTTTCTTCCTTGTTTTCATTTTTATTGATTTATACTCATTTTTATTAACTTCCTTTTGCTTGCTTGGACTTATTTTTATCTTTTTCTATTTTCTTGAGATGGACTTAGATTGCTGATTTGAGATCCTACCTCTTTTGTAATGTAAAAATTTAGTGTTATAAACTTCCCTCTTAGCACTGGCTTAGCTATGTCCCATAAGTTTTTTTATTATAAAATATGCATAACATGTAATTTATCATTTTAGCCATTTTTACTTGTAGAGTTCAGTGGCATTAAGCACATTGACATTGCTGTGCAATGATTACCATTATTAATCTCCAGAACGTTTTCATCGTCTGAGACTAAAACTCTGTACCTGTTGAACAATAAGTCCTCGTTCCCCTCTCTCCTCAGCACCTACTAACCACCGTTCTGCTTTCTGTCTCTGTGAATTTGACTATTCCAGGTACCTCATATAAGAGGGATCATAAAATTGTTCTTTTGTGTGTGGCTTATTTCACTTGGTATATAATGTTTTCCAGGTTTATCCATGTTTAGCACCCATCAGAAATGTATTCCAGTCTGTAGAGTACTCCATTATATATATATACCACATTTTGGTTATTCATTCGTTAATAGACAGTTGGGTTGTTTCCACATTTTGACTATTGTGAATAATGCTGCTATGACCATTGGTGTACAAATACCTGTTTGTGTCCTTGTTTTCAGTTCTTTTGGATATATACCTTGAAGTTGAATTGCTGACTTGTATGGTAATTTTATGTTTAATTTTTTGAAGAACCACTGTGCAGTTTTTCACAGCAACTGTACCATTTTCCAACAGCAGTGCACAAAGGTTCCAATTTCTCCACATCCTTACTAGTACTTGTTATTTTCTATTTTTTGATAATAGCCATCCCAATGGGTATGAAGTGGTATCTCGTTGTGATTTGCATTTCCCTAGTGATTACTGATGTTGAGCATCTTTTCATGTGTTTATTGCCCACTTGTATATCGTTAGAGAAATATCTATTGAAGTCCATTGCCCTTTTAAAAATCGGCTTCTTTGAGGATTTTTGTGATGGTCTTGTTTTATGGTAGTTCTTTATATATTCTGGATATCAATCCATTATGAGATATGTGATTTGCATATATTTTCTCCCACTGTATAGGTTGCCTTTTTACTCTTCATAGTATCCTCTGATGCACTAAAGTTTTTAATTTTGATAAAATCTAACATCGATTTTTCTTTTGTTGCCTGTGTTTATTATGTGTGGCTTAAAAATGTGTTACACACCCATTCTTCAGAGTTCTATAGTTTGTACTTTTCTGTATCTCCAACCTCTGCCTTAAAAAATAATAATAGAAAAACCTTGACAAGACCAATAAAAATGAAAAGGTTTTTTAAAACTCAGTAACACTGCAGGTAATTTAAATTGCCAATACAGACCTTTCAACCAGAATGGAAACAGAGAAATATACCTTATTTTCTGTCCTTTTAGAGTCCTAGTAAATTGAGAAGCAATTTTTACTTATAAATGTCAATTTATGCATTTATATAACATCAGAACACATGCATATTTGAAAGCATATATGAGATTTCATATTTGAAAGCTGGATGTAGTTCACAATCAACTTGAACACCTTCCAAGGGAGATTGGAAACAGTACACAGATAACCAACTTTGTTTGGCAACATAGTGAACTGCTAGACCTCCTAGATACTATAGGTGTGAGAGGAGAAAGAAGATACTGATAGCTATTAATAGCTAACTGGATATTAAGAAGACTATCTTGATCCATTTTGGTAATGAAAATTCAAGATTAAAATTCACAATTACCAAAGTTGTAAAACTTTTAAGATAATTATTTTAAAATTACTTTTCCTTTTCCATTTATTTCCATATCTTGAGGTAGATTATGACCCTCAAACTGAACTCAAGGTGTATCTGATATTATTTATGCTGAATTTATAACAAAATCAGTACTTCAAATTTTGGAATATATGTAAACATTTGTGACTGAATTGGTTACTTAAAGAGGTTGGAAAAGTAATCATTCACAAACAACATTTTATCAGATGTCATCTTGAAGTAATGGTTTCAGATTTGTGGTTGACTTAGTTTTTGAGAAAGAAAATGCAATTGTGATACACAAAAAAGAAATTTTCATTTTCTTGCAATGCAAGTATGTTCACTAAATGATTTAAAATTTTAAAATAAAAGTTGCCTCTATAATGTGGTTTTGTTTCCAGTTGTTTTCAGAAATTATAAAATTTATTTTCTTGCTTACAAGTATTATCTGAGTATGTTTTTTAATAATGCTTATTGAATTTTTATGTTGGTCAATTTACAGGTGAATTATGTAACCTCATTACGCTGGATGTAGCTCACAATCAACTTGAACACCTTCCAAAGGAGATTGGAAACTGTACACAGATAACCAACCTTGACTTGCAGCACAATGAACTGCTAGATCTCCCAGATACTATAGGTATGAGAGGAGAAAGAAGATGTTGATAGCTGTTAATAGCTAACTGGATATTAACAGGACTATTTTTGGTCCATTTGGTAATGAAAATTCAGGATTAAAATTCACAATTACCAAAGTTGTAAAACTTTTATGATAATATTTTAAAATCACTTTTCATTTCCTTTTCTTGACAAAGAAAATAGGTTTTAGGACATGAGCCCGATGGGATTATAAAAGAGAGAGAATATTGAGTTACATGTATATATATTCTGTCATAGTTTAAATTGCAAAATGGGTGGCTTTATCTATTTCTGCTTGTTTCTGAGTTGCATGTTGTTATACTGGGTATGGTCCTTTCTTTGCTAAAGTATTCCATATTGAAAAATAAAACCATTGTTGTTTAGTTTTTTAAACACAGCCAGTATACTTTAAAGTTTGTTTATTTGTAATACTAAAGGGATAAGCGAGGAGATGACTTGAAGTTCAAAATATGTTTTAGAGACTTAGCCAAATTGCAAAAAAATTGAATTGAGCTGTGATATGTTCTGTGTTTATGTAGTCTTGTTATTTTTCTGATTGCCCATAAATTTATACCAGTAAAGGGAATTTTAAAAATTCTGATGCTTTTTTAGTTATTAATGTGGTATAAGGATACTATAATGTTTATTTAGAAAAATTACATCGCTACTTAATTTACATAATTTCAGTCATGAATATTTAGTATTTTACTTTTTTCATTTTTATTTTTTTTGAGACAAGTTTCACTCTGCCGCTCAGGCTGGAGTGCAGTGGTGCGATCTTGGCTCACTGCAGCCTCTGCCTCCTGGGTTTAAGTGATTCTCCTGCCTCAGCCTCCTGAGTAGCTGGGACTACAGGCACCCACCACTACACCTGGCTAATTTTTTTCTATTTTTAATTGAGATGAGGTTTCACTATGTTGGCCAGGCTGGTCTTGAACTCCTGACCTCAGGTGATCTGCCCACTTCTGCCTCCCCAAGTGCTGGGATTACAGGCCTTAGCCACCACGCTTGGTCCAGTCATGAATATTTCAGAGGCGTGATTACTAAATCATTTGAGGCCTGTGATGATGTTACCTTTCTCCAGAAGAGTTTTTGTCTGCCTCTGTTGGGTACCTAGTAGAGAGGGGATCACTTTAATCCATTTGTGTTCAAGGCTTGAGATTTTTTTGGTCCCCCAAGTGATTAAAAGGTTTTCTGCAGGCTAACTGGATGGCTGTTTTATTTCCAGTTCACCCTTACTGGTAGGGTGCAGCTCTAGAGGGTCCCACTTGAGGTTGATGACTAAGAGTCCTCACCCTTGGCAGACCCTAGATTTTGACTCTTGCTGGAAAAATGACTTAGCCTTTTAGCTGCGTCTTCCAGTTAGGGATGTGCTCTTAGGACGGAATTATCTCCATTGTTTTGCTTGTATCTGGGTTCCCAGCTTGTTTCTGGTCTGGCGCTTAGTCGTTATGTTGTTAACTCTCTGATTTTGGTTTTGGAAGATGTTTTTATTTATTTATTTTTTTATTGGGAGAATTTATTTGAATTACCTACCATTACTTAAAACAAAGCAGTTTTAGGGAATTTCTTAGCAGGGTTGCGTAGACTGTCTTAGGTTATACAGGACAATTATTTACAGAAAAGCAAGCTGAAACATGGATGTAATAAGTAGCCATTAGAATCTATGTTTCCCTGATTTTTGGCCCATGACACTATCATATTACTATTTGTAGTGGAAAGAGATTACGTATTCTAGTTAACTGGTTTATGGTTTAGATGTCCCTCTGAAAGGCAAGATTGTCTGCAACACATACTGAATTATTCTATTAATATCCAAAATTAATATTCTACCGAATGTCCTGTATAAATAAGAGAATCAGATTTCTGGTTCAAGATAATAAGGACCAAGCACAATTATTTCATGCTTTTTTTTTCTCTTTAAAATCTATTAAAATGGCCAAGATGAACAAGGAGAAGTGATCCTAGGAGAAAAAGAACATAGAAAGGATATTTAAACTGCATGTTTAAAATATGATCAGGCTGATACAAAAAGGAAACAAAGAATAAAATACAACTCTTAGGGATATGTTTGCCAAATCAAATTTAATGGAAAATTCCATATAACCAAATGAACACAGCCAGAGACTGGTCTCTAGGATAAACTGAAAGTCCCCTAGAATCTAGATCAAAAAGAAATGTGTAGAAAAGAAGTGAAAAAGTTACAAAGTCATGGCAGATAGGACTAGACGTTCTAGAAGGCCAAATAGTGCTGATACAGTTATAAAATCTAATTTTATAATGTTTCCCCGAACTTGATAAAAACCCAGATAATAAGACCAAAATTGCTTACCAAGAAGAAATAAATTAAGAAGTTACATTCTGGTAGAAGTTCTAAATATTAGATGTATTTGTTTTGAATAAACAATAAATTCACATGTAATATTATACAACCTATCTTTACCTAGTTTTTGGTTTCAGGGTAATGCTGGCTACATATGTTCAATTTTTGGAATAGTTGGTATGAAATTGCATTATTTCTTCCTTTAATATTTGATAAAATTCACCAGTGAAGCCATCCAGGACAGGACTTTTCTTTATAGGATTTTTTTTTAAAGCAATTTCAAATACTTTAATAGGTATAGGGCTATTCAGGTTATTACTTTCTTCTTCAGCAAACTTGGTCATATGGGTCTTTCAAGGAATATATTTATTTTATTTTAGTTATCACATTTAAAAGCTTTAAGTTGTTCAGTTATTACTTTCTTCTTCAGCAAACTTGGTCATAATGGGTCTTTCAAGAAATATATTTATTTTATTTCAGTTATCACATTTAAAAGCTTTAAGTTGTTCATAACATTCTTAATGTTATTTTAATATCTGTAGAATCTGTAGTAATGCCACCTCTCTAATTCCTGATATCAGGAACTTGTGCTTTTTCTTAATCATTCTGGCTAGAAGTATATCAATGTTATTGATCCTCTCTTAGTTTTATTGATTTTCCCTATTGTTTCTCTGGTTTTTATTTCATTGATTTCCATTTTGAACTTTATTATTTCTTTTCACCAGCTTACTTTGAGTTTTATTTGTTCTTTTTCTAGTTTCTTATGGTGGCAGCTTGAGGTCATTAATTTGAGACCTTTCTATTATTCTCATAAAGACAGTTAGCACTATAAATTTCCCCTTCAGTACTGCTTCAGCAGCTTCCCACAAATTCTGATATATTGTATTTTCCTTTTAGAAGTATTTTCTAATTTACCTTTTTGTTTCTTCTGTGATCTATGGCTTATTTATTAGGTTGGTAAAAAAGTAATCGCGGTTTTTGCTATTATTTTTAAAGGCAAAAACCTTAGACTTTGACTTCTAGTTTACCTCCATTGTGGTCAAAAACATTCCTGATAGGACTTGAATTCTTTCATCATAGTAAAAGTATTCCATGTGCAGTTTAATATGTATTCTACTTTTGTTGGGTGGAGTGATCCATAAATATCAATTATGGTACAGATGAGGCAATCAATGAGTTTATTCTACTTTCTGCCCTCTCTGGAGGGGTCTCTTTTTCTTCTTAATTTTGTTAATTGCATTGTCAGCATAGGTAACACATACCTTGTTATACTAATTCCCATTTTTGTTTTAGTCTTAATGTTCATCAGCAGTCCTGTTGCCATAGTTGCCTCAGTCATTTCTTGGTTGGCTGAAGTCAATCTGGTTGGTAGTCATTTTCTCAAAAATGGTTCATGGGAACAGTATTCTCCTATAGTTCTTGTATGTGTGTAGCTTTTATAATTCAGGAACAGTTTAGATGGATATAAATAATTGGGTCAAACTTCCTTTCCTTGAGGATCTCAGTAGAACTAACAGATAGTTCTACCTTCTTCTGGAATTGAATGTACAAAGATGAGGCCAGTCCATTTTTTTTTCCCCCTGTGATAAGTGACTTAGTCATTTTGCTTGGCCAGCCAAAGTATTATTTCTAGATTTCTGAAATATAAGAACTATATTTTATTTCTGACTGTTTATTTTTCAGGATCACATTTTCCTAGTATACTCTGGGCCAATTCAACATATAGGTTTACGTTTTATTTCAGTACAGTGTTCTTCAGTATATTCAGTATATATTCAGTGTATATTATGCTTTCTCTGTTGGCCATATTCAGCATATATTCAGTATAGTGTTCAGTATAGTAAATATGTCACACAGTGACATATTTAGTTTGTGTTGTATGTTTTTACATTGAAATATGTATCTATAAGTTTGGTTAGTATGAACAACCAACTAATTAGAATGGTAAAGAAGAACAGAAGGAATAATGTATAATCTCATCATAATCACTTTCAGTGAAACATCACCTAAAAGCACTTTCAAAAAATGACTTTTTATAAAATCCAAATTCTTAGTCTTAGAAAAACAAAATGTTGCTTTACTCTACTGCAAATCAGACAGGAGAACTAAAATTTAAGATACTTGAAATGTTATAAAGTGATTTTCTTATCCTTCTCATTGATGTTTAGTCACTGTGTATATCTTAGGATATTACACATGCTAGACATTTTATTGTTTCTTGAACATATCAGGTAAATTCTAGCCTTGAGATCTTTGTACTTCCCATCTCTCTGTTTAGAACTCTTTTCTCTTAAATATCTGTATAACTTTGCCTACTCCTTCAACTGATCAGATAGATATATAAAGCATGATTTTCATTCGACCTTCTTCTCTGTCTCAAATAGTCTAACAATATTTTATTATTTAATATTTTTATATGTGTCTGTATCTCAGTCTTGTTAAATAATAGTCAAAGGTGCATGCGATTAAAGTACTGAAATGAATAATCCTGGCAAACAGAGAAAGCATAGGTGGTGATATATGATACAGTCTTCTAGTAAGTAGGATTAGTGTCCTATTAGAGGTGATTCTTTGTGTTTTAAGTGTGTTTACTAATATGAAAACATTTGATTTTAGTATTAATCTCTTGTAGTTTAGATGTTATCTCAGAATAACACATATGCCTCACCTCTAGCTTATTCTATAGGGTCAGATTACAGTATTACAAATTGGAAATCAATGAGAACTGAAACATTAACAAGAAAATTTTAAATAACATTGCATTTACTTTTATATAGCTTTGATAGTTGTCGCGAAGTATAGTACAGCTGTTACTCTGAGTAAATGGCAAAGTAAATTGGTAATATTTATTGAAACTTTTTATGACATTGTAGTCATTTATCAATTACCATGTTTATTAAAATAATTACTCTTGTCTTTCTCCATCCTTTCCAGTCCTAGTATTTTGATTATGTAGCAGAAGATTGAGGTTTGGTGGGCAACTTTGACCTTTGGGTCTTGGTCTCTTACAAATTTCAACAGTTTTAGTTGACCTTTGAGATTTTCACTGTCATTTATTGAAGAACAACAATTTACCCTAAATAGTGGAAACTTAATTGAATTATGGTTCTCCTGATACTTTTCCTTTTTTAAATCCTACTCTAGTTCTGGGAAAGTATAACTTAAAATGAAAAACAGAAAGCCCAACACCTATTCTACAGAGTTGATGCTAGTCTGGAAGCAGCTGCCCACACTCTTTTCTCTGGACTAAAGAATCTTGCCCTAAATTCATAACTGAAAATAAAATCTTGTATCATCTTACAGTTACTTTCCAGAAATCACTGTATTTACTTGCCTTTTCCTTCTTTTCTTTTTTCTTATAAGTAGACCAGAATGTTTTTACTTTTTTCTTTATTTAACATGAACATTCCTGGAGTAACTATCACTCCCCTGTGATAATTGCTGCCATTTACTTCCAGGCTGAGTAGCTAGTGTTGCTGACAGCTCATAGGATGTGAGGAAGAGACAGAAGGAAATGGGTTGGGGTTTACCAAGTTGCAGTTAAGTAAGACAGTGCTTAAATACATATTTATAGTTTCTCTGATTTAACTGTTAGTCTGCCTTCTTGAATTAAAAAAATGTATTTTTATATGAATATTTTCTCATTCAGAAATTAGCTATGATCAGAAGAAAATATTAAGCTTCATTCCAACAGTTACTTTGTTTTAAAGTATGAACCTGATGTTTTTTAAAGCCTTCTGGTACCTCTAGTAGTTTTATGTCATCCAGGGAAGAAACGGTCTGAAGTAGGAAAAAATATTTTACTTTCTATTTCTTCTCAAAATGATATTAGGAGAGAACTGTGCCACAAAACCTTGCCTTCAAGGCTGGAGCACAGAACAATTCACAGAGGCCTTTTTGTTGCACTGGGCTCTGAAGAAATGTTACAGTAATTATGGTTATACCAACAAGTAGCATTTTAGTCATTTTAGTAATTGGGTTTTAGGTAATTACAGTGCAGCGTATGTATAACAACTTTACTAGTTTTCTTTTTAATAGTGGTGTTCTTTGGATTTTTAACATTCAGGAATTTCTGTGTTGCTTACTTTTCAGTTTGCTTTTAGTTTAATGTTTCTGAAAAAATAATTGTACCTTTGACATTTCATACTTCGAACCCTGAGTCTTTCCTACTACTTTTTTGCTACTTTGTTAAAATAAGATTATGATCATTTAAATTAGTCTTACTCAAAAGTTATACTAAATTAACCTAAAGCTGCTGGTTATATTTGCTGAAATTGAAAGAATCTAATTTTAATTCATAGCCATTTGATTTCACCATATTTTTAAAATCTGACAGCATAAGAGAAAGCAAGCTGTCAAAGTGGAGCACAGGACAATTTATAGACAAAGTTAAGCACTTGAAAGCTAAATGCCAGTGATTGGCACTGATCAGCCTACGTTTATATACAGAAGCTCAGCAACAGTGATTTTATTTCTTAGTCAAGATGGCTCAACATTACAGCAAGCATGTGTTGATTTCTAGGTTGCAGTTTAGTTTGTGGTTAAAACCACTCATTGAGAGAGGTTAGAGTTGAAACCACTGCAGAGGGTGAATCACAATAAAAGCCAGACTTCTGATGTTTTCTTCTGGCATAAAAGAGTTTTGATATTTCATCCTTAATTTTCTTAACCTCTTTTATTTAGCTGAGAGTAATGGACTCTGGCAAAATGTGGATGACTCTTTGAATATGCCAGCAGTCTCAAGTGATAAGGCCTTTGCAAATGTGAAATTTCTTCATCAGAATAGCCTATTCTCATGGATTACAGTGTTAGAAATTCAACCCCTTCTGCCCCACCAAAAAGCAAAAAATTTAGATCCAACAAAGGTGGAGGTACCTCTTAATTTAAATTACCACTGGTTTTGGTACTAGATAATGTCATGTAGCAATTTAGCTACATTATTTTTATTTTGTAATTTTTAAATTCTAGGAACCTACTCTGGTTTTAAAAGTGAGAAACTTAAGAGTTATTTGGTTTTGGATGAGAAGTTTCAAGAATCTGGTTCTATTTACTAGGATTTGAGTTGACAAACATTTAGAATTTGGCTCTCTTACTAATCTTTGTTACCAGAGAAAGTTTTTTAGTTTTCAGTGAGAATAAAAAACATGTTTATTGTATTCCTCTACTATGATACTGTAAAGGGTTATTGAATGGGGCATGTCAGTTGATGGAGTAAGATCATGGAGACTTTCCTCTGTTAATAAATTCTCCCCTCTTATGGCAGACTTCAAAGACCCCTTGGTGAACGAGTCAGCCATTTTGTTACAATGGAACAACTTTCTTCCATAGGGAAAGCAGTGATGTAAAGGAGAAAAAGGGATGGTCTTGTTTACTTCCATTTTATTTTTAAAGGTTAGCTGCCTCTTTTTATCTGCAGCTGCATACAGGAAATTAAAATTTTATTGGAAGATTTCGAAGTTCTTTATAATCAGACATGATCACTACTCGCAGGAAAATATTCACTTCTGCTGACCTTGCTATAGTGGTGGCCATAGGAATGGAATAGGCAAGGGATAAAATGTTGATACCATCCCTCCCCATTTTACAAGGATGTGAGTAAATGGGGCTATTCTTCACTCTTGGTAGAAGTAAAAATGATGTAACCTTTTGTTACTAAAATTTTAAACATCTATATCCTCTGACACATAAGAAATATTTTCACATGTACACAAAGATATATGTCTAAGGGTATTTATTACATAAATCTTATTTAAAAAATTAAACAAATGCCATCAGTTGAACAATGATTGGAGAGATAATGGCACACATACCATGAAACACTTTACAATGGTTAAATAGAATGAGGTATATCTGTGTTTACTCAGCATAAAAATATTTCTGTCACCTGTTATATGGGGGAGGGGAGAAGCAAATAGAATGATCTCATTTATATGAAAGCAAACACATAAACATAAGAAATCCCTGTATTATATGTATAAATAAGTGCTTAGAGACAGGCTCAATAGGTATGTAACAGACTATAAACCACGGTTATCTAAGGAAAATAGGAAGATACATTTATGTATTTTATAACTAAAAGTGATGTGGTGGGGTGGGAGGAATGCAGAAAGTTGGAATTGTTAGTAGTTCCTTCCCGGCTGATATCTAAGTATGGACTGCTCAGATGTTGGATATCTCAGAAAAATTCCTGCAAATATTTGTAGAATAATTAATTTATATTCAGATAGACCAGATGAGAATATATGTTTTTCAGTTATGTCCAATAAAGTCTATATTTCATAGACATGCTATTTTATAAAATAAGAATGAGTTGAAGAAAATAGATTTTTATGGACCTTTCATATAATTTTTTGTGTCTTGTTCCTAATGGAAAGGAGGACAAATAATGAAATGTTTTAGTTTTTGTAATTATTAAGAAAGTATGAATTAATGCCTATTGTATGCTTAGCACTGAAACAAATTCTGTGGAGAGAAATATCGCAAAGCTCCTCACTTACTGGGTTTTCAGTCTGGTGAGGGAGATAACTGATCCATGAAACAGTTAACATAAGACCAAATATAATTAATTGCCAACTTACGGTGAAAACAGTATGCTGGTATATTCAGTTTACGAGGAGGTCAGTAAGATCTTAATAAAAATGGCTAAGAATGACTTAATGAACAAATGCATTGGACTCAGTATGGAAGAAAAATGCAGTCTGAACACAGCAGTGAGGACAGTCAAACAGCATGGAGGTGAGAATGAGCACAGCATGGTTCTGTGTCAAGGAAACAAGCTAAGTGGAGCAAAGTCAGTGAAGATCTTGAAGGAAGATTTGTTGATAGGGAGCCAAGTTGGATTCACCAACTAGCTGGTGACTGTGACAAGTTATTTCACAAATGTTACGGTAAAGTCCCTGCTGATTACCCTCAGATGGCTCTTACTGCTGCTTCCTAGGTATCTTTTTCATTTCTTTTTATCAAATGTCACAGGATGGCTATCTAAAACTTAAAACCACCATACTCATTTTTTTTTTCCACAATTTAGCTTATGTGTTCACTTTATGGAGAAGATGACCCTTACCATGTAAAGGGCCCAAACTTCTTACTTCTATATTTATTTTCCCTCTTTGCTCATCTTTTGTTCATTCTCTCCTGTTCCTAGAGACAGAGATGTTCCTTCTTTCTAAGATTAACTTTTTCACTTTCTTTATAAAGCCAGCTTTGATCCTTTGTGTTGGAAATTGTCTCCCCCATCTCTAAACATTCAAAGATTTTGTTCATACTTCTTTTAGGGTGTTATCGTAGTCTACTAAGTATTATAGTTATTTGTGAAAATAAACCACTGTACTGTAAGCCTCTTGAGAGAAGAGACTATGTCTTGTGTGGCACTGTGCAGTTTTACAGCAGTTAAATAAGTAGCTTGATTGATGGGTGGAGGTATATCATGGGGACCCCTAGAAGCTAGCAAAGAGTGTTTACATTTGATACAATAGGAAATAGGTTGTTTTTAGTATAAATGTTTTTGGCCAGGTGCAGTGGCTTACACCTGTAATCCCAGCATTTTGGGAGACTGAGGTGAGTGGATCACTTTAGCACAGAGATTGAGACCAGCCTGGGCAACATGGCGAAACTCTATCTCTACAAAAATACAAAAATTAGCTGGGTGTGGTGGCATATGCCTGTAGTCCCTGCTGCTCCAGAGGCTAAGGTAGGAGGATCACCTTAGACCAGGGAGTTTGAGGCTGCAGCGAGCCATGATTGTGCCACTGCACTCCACCGTGGTCGACAGAGTCAGACTCTTGTCTCTTAAAAATAAAAAAAATGATGAGGGTGGGATTGGAGAAGGGACAAACATGAGAAATGTATTTTGAGAATACAAATAGAATTTTGTGACTGACTTAGAAGGGATAAAACTGATAGTAGAAAACATTTTTAACTAGATAAATATATACTTACTCCCTTTCTATAAACACAGTTTTATAGAATACAGCCTACCCTTTTAATGTTTCTCAATTTTTGCTTTATTATAATAAACTCTCAGTAAACAGCAAATACATATTACCAGTGTCTGGCTCTGCACTAGGGTTCTGACAGTGGATAGCTCACTAAGTCTAAAAATGGACACAGACATGAAATAAACATTTATAATATGGTGTAATCATGACGATAGAGGTGTTGGCACAGTGCCGTGGGTGTGCCTGTGCACTTGTCAAGAGGTGGGTAGAGCTTTATCACAGAGCACAGAGTTAAGTGAGTTAACTATCAGGAAACTAGGAATTCTAAAATGAATTTTGGGCATTTTTATTTTGTTCTTTATTTGGCAAATGATGTATACTGTTTATTGGCATTTTCCCCCTTGGTCTTTGCATTGTTAAGATAGCACATTTTGAACTTTAAAACAAATTGACTTAGAAACCAGAATTAAGTGAAATAACCTGCAATATATTGTCTAATATACTATTAAAAACATGTACAGGCATATAATGCAAATTGGTCACATTATATAAAATATCTCTGTAATGTAAAATATTCATCCAAAAGAAAAAGGATGGTGGAAGGATGTCACAATTTTTTTAAAAATTAGGATGACTTTAGAATTATAGATCTATTCTTATCAAAATTTTTAAAAATTTTAAAATATAGAAAATTAGGAAAAATGCAGACAAAATGAAACAAATTTTTAATTGTTCTTCCGTAATTCTGCCATGCAGAGATAACGGTTAGTTTTGATACATTTTCTTTCCCTTTTTTTGCGTGCCTGTTTCTTACGTTGTTGAAATTATACAAAATACACAATTTTATCATGCTTTTTTCCCCCAACTTAACATCATACCTAAAGTCTTTCACATCTTAAAACTTTTTATAACAACTTTAATATGTACAAAATATTGCAGAATATAGACATACTATAGAATGAAAATTATATATTTGAACATCTATTATGTATCTATTAGTCATGGTGCTAAGTATCTTACGCGTGTTATATCTAACCCCTAGAGCTACCCTGTTAGGTGTGTGGCATTATTTCCACTTTATGGATAAGGAACTGACACAGAGAGGTTAAATAACTTGCCCATGGACATATAAATAATATAAAATACTTCAGTTTTTCCATTACATTGTGATGCTTCCAATTTAATTATTCTTCTATTGTTGAATATTTAGATTGTCCCTATTTTTGCCATTATATGACTTAATTAACATATTTTGTCATAAAGCAAATTATTTTCTGCCAATCCAGCTTTTAAGTAACATTTTTATTGTCTTTTTTTTTTTTTTTAAATGAGATGGAGTCTTGCTGTGTCGCCCAGGCTGGAGTGCAATGGCGCAATCTCAGCTAATGGCAACCTCCTCCTCCTCCTGGGTTCAAGCCATTCTCCTTCCTGAGCCTCCCAAGTAGCTGGGACTACAGGCGTGCACCACCATGCCCGGATAATTTTGTATTTTTAGTAGAGACGGGGTTTCACCATGTTGACCAGGCTGGTCTTGAACTCCTGACCTCAAGTGATCCACTTGCCTCGACCTCTGAAAGTGCTGGGATTACAGGTGTGAGCCACCACGCCTGGCCTAACGCAGTGATAGCAGTAGTGAATATTCTCGTTCATATTTCTAACCACTGAATTTTCTGAGGCTTTGGAAAGTCAATTTTTTTTTCTCCTGCAGAATTGACATGTCTCACCAGAGTGTCATCAGAAAGATGCTTCTGATGAAGTCACTAAGTGAAGCATTCTTAGTTAATTTACAAAGCATTTTAAAGACTAAATTAACTTGTCTTTGCTAAGTGGTGGTTTTTTATTGTTGCTTTTGTATTCAACTTTATGCCGGTTGGAATCTCACTTAATTAGATAGACCTAGTAAACTCTTGGCCCAGTTTCCAAACACTATTGTACAAAAGTGATGTATTAATAAATGAACATAGCATACCTATGGAATAGTTCTAATTGGAAGAATTGAAGTGGTTGTTACATTTTTCTGCATTATAGTTGACAACTGATGGCATAGAATTAGGAGTATTTTTTTATCAGTGACTGATTCTTATCTTGAAAATGTAAAGGCTAAAAATTAGCTCCAATTATTCATTATGTGTAACTTCACTCGCTTGATACTTTCCACAAGAAGGAAAGATGCAGATGATTGATGACCAGATAAGGATCATGAGGCATAATGAGTGCCCTCTTAAGGTGTCAAGGCTTAACTTATGCTATAGACTAATGTATGTTTTCTGTAAGTATTGTAATATTGCATCTAAGAAAGTTGATCATATGACAGCTTTTTGAACAATGATTAAAGCAAAAGGAAAGAAATGGACATCAAGAGGTTGCGAAGGCTGAAAGGCCTCAAAATACTTATCTCCAAGAAGTTAAGTGTTGACACAGGCATCCACTTCTGTAATTTCTAACACTGGAAATAACTGTTTAATTTAAAAGTAAAGGCTGCATTTGGCATTTTAACCTGGCCCATCCAAGTATCTCATAGCAACAGTTGTGATTTGAAGTGAAAAAAGAAATTAATCAGCCACAGCAAAATAGCATGTTGGACTAAATTCTTGTCTTGTTAGCTTTTTTTGTATCAAAATTAACTTATTTTTAATGTATATTATTTGCAGAATTGAATTTGAGTTGAACCATTTATGATAACAGAAGTCATTATATTCATCATTCATTATATATAGCTGGCCATGTAGTCTTGGCAAGAAAAATAGAAAATACCTAGAAAATAAAATGCTCAGCTGGGCGCAGTGGCTCATGCCTGTAATCCCAGCACTTTGGGAGTTCCAGGCAGCAGATCACTTAAGGTCAGGAGTTCAAGACCAGCCTGGCCAACATGGTGAAACCCCGTCTGTACTAAAAATACAAAAATTAGCTGGGTGTGGTGGTGGGCGCCTGTAATCCCAGCTACTTGGGAGGCTGAGGCAGGAGAATCGCTTGAACCCAGGAGGTGGAGGTTGCAGTGAGCTGAGATTACACCACTGTACTCCAGCCTGGGCGATAGAGTGAGACTCAGTCTCAAAAAAGAAAAGAAAAGAAAATGCTCTGCTTTTTTAAAATTCAATAATGGCTATTTTGTGCTCAAGCTGGATATGCTTAGATAAAAGAGACTATAGCTTTCACTTCAGTTTGTAAGTTTTGGGGAGGGGGTTGAGAAATTTTTTACCATCAGGCCAACTTTTCAGTATTGAAGCTTTCTGATCTCAGTAAATAATTTATGTTTTAAACAATACTATTTTAGAAATTTGGAAATTTCTTCTCCAAAATTACGTGTACATACTTATATATAACTACTTGTTCTAAATTGGATCATCATAACATAGAACAAATGGAATAATTATTGTAAGTTTAAAATATACACAGCTTTGATGCAGTTAAATTAGGCCTTATCTAAAGATTAACTTGTTAAAGTATGCCAATACTTTATCTAATTGTTCATTTAAAAACTAACTTATAGCTGTATATTTCCTTATTTCTCCAAGACAAGTGAGCATAAAAGTGATTTCAGTTTCATCCTAATCGATAGTGTAGTGTGGGTTCCTTGTGCTAGAAGTTAAGGATCTTGCTGAAACAGTACTTTAATTTTTAAATAGTTAGTACATAGCCTGTGACAGTGAGAGGCTCATCAGATTTTGTAAAAAATAAATTTCTTTTTTTGTGTGTGTTTACAGGAAACCTGTCCAGTTTAAGTCGTCTTGGTCTGAGATATAACAGACTGTCAGCAATACCCAGATCATTATCAAAATGCAGTGCACTTGAAGAATTAAATTTAGAGAACAATAACATTTCTACTTTACCAGAGGTAAGAAGTGGATTAGAGAAAACAAGATTTGAAGTGAGTCTGCAAGATAATTCAAGGAAAGCTAGTAAATCTTTATAGCAGGGTAAATAATTTGGTCATTGAGATTGTTTAAATAATGAGTATGCTGTGGATGTACCACCACTGCTAAAGTAACTCCAAACAAGAAAGAATGGGTATATGAACCTATTAAGTTTTTATTTTTTTTAATGCAAAGAAAAAGGGAAAAACTAGGAGAAAAGTAAGTGTGCTGTATTCTACTTTAGCACCATGTAAATCTCATTTCATTTTGGGAACTGACAGTAAAGGTATTAAGGAAAAGCTATATGGCTGGTTTTAAAATTCAACTACCCTATCCAGTTCAGTTATAAAAAGAAAGATGATAAGTGATACAGAATGCACTGTCTATCATCAAAATTAATATTAGCAGCAATTCTCCTGTGACTCAAATTATTACCTTGTTTATGCAATAATATTAAGGCCTATTTAGTATAAAACAATTGCCAGAATCTTTTTTTAAAACACATTTTTAGGTTTTGTTGATTCTATTAGAAAAGTATTTTCACTTATTTTGCTTAGGGATTAATTGGGTAAGATATAATACTTTTTTTTTTTTTTTTTGAGGCAGAGTTTAGCTCCCGTTGCCCAGGCTGGAGTGCAATGGCGCGATCTTGGCTCAGCTGCAACCTCTGCCTCCCAGGTTCAAGTGATTCTCCTGCCTCAGCCTCCCAAGTAATTGGGATAAAAGGCACTACCACACCAGGCTAATTTTGTATTTTTAGTAGAGATGGGGGTTTCACCATGTTGGCCAGGCTGATCTCAAGCTCTTGACCTCAAGTGGTCTACCTGCCTCGGCCTCCCAAAGTGCTGAGATTACAGGCGTAAGCCACCGTGGCCAGCCAATATAATACTCTTCTTTTAAAGTTGTCTTTATCAATATTATTATTATTCTTTTACTATTGACTTTCCTTCTTTTCCTACCTATTTTAGCATGTCAACAATGGATGTTTGCTTATAGTTGTTCAAGCATATCTTACTGTAGTAATGTAACAGAAGAATTGTGGACTTACTGATTGAGCTTTGCAAAGTCTTTTTTTTGTAACAAAAAATGTCTTACGTAAGTGCTGCTACTATGTTTTGACTTGGTAGTTTTTCTGAGTGTGTGTGTGTAATCGAATTAAGAACAAAGATTCTTTAAGGCCAGGCGCTGTAGCTAATACTGGTAATCCCAGCACTTTGGGAGGCCGAGGCAGGTGGATCACTTGAGGTTAGGAGCTCAAGACCAGCCTGGCCAACTTGGCAAAACCCTGTCTCCATTAAAAATACAAAAAATTAACTGGGTGAGGTGGCGGGCACCTGTAATCCCAGCTACTCAGAAGGCTGAGGTAGGAGAATGACTTGAACCCAGGAGGCAGAGATTGCAGTGAGCTGAGGTCACGCCACTGCACTCCAGCCTGGGCAACAGAGGGAGACTTTGTCTCAAAAAAAAAAAAAAAAAGTGAAAAAATTTAAATTAATACATATCCAGTCTTATTGTCAGTGAAGTGAAACTAATAATTACTGGGTACCTGTTAGGAAATATGGATTTTCCTGGGAGCTTGTTAGAAATGTGGACTCTTGGGCCCCACTCCCAGTCCCACTGAATATGGGAAAGTATGAAATCTTAATTTAAAAGTAATCAGTGTGCTTTGGAAGCAGCATAGTCTCAATGCAAATGTGAAATTATCTGCATTTATAGTGAGGAAAACAATAAAATCCATTAGACAGCACTTATAAGATACCCAAGCTGGGTTAGGCAAGAAATCATGAAAGTGGTTTTCAATAAGGGCATATTAAATAGCTGAAATCAGAGCTGCTAAAATGACTATTTTGTCATTTGAAGACTGTCTGAAAATGGACTTATTTTAATGTAGATGTCTACATATAAGTAAAAGGAACTTAATAATTTGAACCACATAGTCCCAAGGCATGAGTCTAGGTACTCTACACGTACTATCTTGTTTAATCTTTGTCATAAACCTACTAGTTATTGGAGTATCCTCATCAAGCAGCAAAATAAGGCTTAAGAGAAGTTATATTTTTGGCCGAATTTGTTACCTTAGATATTTTTCTGGAAGTATGGTAAGAGGTGTATTGATTATCTAATTAATTCACCAAAGTTGACAAAACTTAGTAGAAGGTATAAAATAGGAGCCTAGATGTGTCTGATTCTAACCAAAAAAAAAGATAAGCGACCCCTGTTTCACAATGTGACTAAGAAATGAGAGCTCGAAGAGCTGCCTTCTTGTTGCCCCTTCTCAAATATATTCAGTATTAACATTTTATCATATGAGTCAATTCAATAAAGTAAGTCAGTTGTAAGAATAAAAAGAATCACATTTTTTGCCATGAGGCTCAGTAAAACTCCTTTATTTTCAATTGAGTAGCCCATAGAGATTTTTCGTGAATCGACTGCCATGCAATTTTCTGGCCACAGGTTTACCTCTGTTGTTCCTTTTGTTTGTGTACAACAATACACAGATTTTAAGGGTAGCTTCTTAAGATACAGTATAAAGAAACAAGTTTCAGTTCTCTGTATAGGTATATCCTCAATTATATAGTTACTTCATTCCTTCAGATGGCTTTGCCAATTACACTGTCACCTCAAGTACTAAGTTTTCAATTTGCTGATGGTAGACAGCTGAAGTTTGAATATTGTTTAAAAAACATACATACCTCACACAGTGCTTGCTTCTCCCTGCTTGTGCTTTTACTTTGAATCTAGAGTGTTTCTTCTATTTCTCTGAGTATTTTAAAATGTTTTCATCCTTCAAGATCTAGCTGTCAACTTTCATCCTATTTTTCCAGTTATTCCAGTATTCCTTGCTTTGAATTTAAATAGAGAAAGGATTTAAAATTTAAGCACTTACTCCCTGCTAGGTATTGTAAAGTTATTTATGTATTTTATCGCTTTTAGTCTTCCCTATGACCCATAAAATATTGTTATTTAAATAATGATACACTAGGTTCAGAAAAATAACTTGCCGAAGTCACAAGCTATTTAAAGATAGAGTCAAGATTCAAAACAATTTATAGCCTTTACTAGTATTTCTCAGATGTTAATGAGCATGCAGATCACCTGGGAATCTTGTTAAAATGCATATTATGATTCACTGGCAGTGGGGCCCAAGAGTCTGCATTTCTCACAAGCTCCCAGGGGATGCTGATACTGCTTTTCCTTGGCCCAGACTGAATAGCAAGAGCCTATTCTATGTAATTGATTATTGATTATATACAGTCATATATTATTTTCTAATTATTTCTTATCTATGTACTTCTTAACTGCAGAGATTCTTTGGTAATACCTGAATATTTAATACTTTGGTTAAATGGTGGGAGTCTAAAGTAGGGGAAGATGGGGTTATGTGCTAAGTAAATACTTGTTTAATGGGTACATATATGCCCTCAGAAATTTTACCATATAGAAAAGCGGTGTATTATACAGTATCAGGAAGCATAATTATCTCCTGAATTTAATGTTCCCTAAAAGGAATCATTATGTTAATCTCAATAATTTAGAGATAGGCATATAACTTAAGACTAGGTAGGATTTGTCACACAGCCAGTGGCAGAGGCAGGACTCAGACCTGGAACTGTCTGACACTAAAGTTTCTGCAATGTAGAAATTTCAAATTAGTCACCCATGAGGCACCTCTCCACACACAGACATGTTTTCCTTATTCCATACAGTGTTTTAAATAAATTGAAGCCAAAGAATAAAAATTGGAAAAATGTTCTGTTTCCTCCTATAAAATCTGGAAGTCTACATTGGTTCCACATTTCTGCAAGGTACCAATCTGCTAGAGCTATGTAGTGACTGTCCCTGTAAAGAGGTGTCACAGACTGCCCTAACCAGTCTTTGTCATTTGTCACCCCCAAAGCCCTTTGAGGCATTTGTGTTGAGACTGCTGTTCTATACAAAATGAGTCTCATCACAGTTCTAATTCTTATGTTTATTTCATTTTTTTTTTTTTTTTTTTTTTTTTTTTTTTTTTTTTACAGAGTCTTTTATCAAGTCTTGTGAAACTGAATAGTTTGACCTTAGCTAGGAATTGCTTCCAGTTATATCCAGTGGGTGGTCCATCTCAGTTTTCTACCATCTATTCCCTCAACATGGAACACAATCGAATCAATAAAATTCCATTTGGAATTTTCTCCAGAGCAAAAGTATTAAGTAAGCTGAATATGAAGGTAAGCATATATTTCTTTATTAGGGGAAGGAATTGCTTTAACTGGTACTTCCACTAATATTTATGTTTTTTCTAATTGTGTGGGGAGTGGGTACTTGTACCTTGCTGATGGGTCTAAACTGATAATAAGACATTTCAGGGTACTTTGTATCAGATAACAAATATCTTAGAACTGTGCATACCCTTAGGAATTTGTCCTAAAGAAATAATCATTGTCCAGCTCAGTGGCTGATGCACCTGTAATCCCAGTGCTTTGGAAGGCTAAGGTGGGAGGATCCCTGGAGGCTAGGTGTTCAAGACCAGCTTGGGCAATATAGTGAGACCTTGTCTCGCAAAAAAATTTTTAAAAATTAGCTGGCCTGTAGTACCAGCTACATGGAAGGCTGGGGCAGGAGGATTGCTTGAGCCTGGGAGTTCAAGGCTGCAGTGAGTTATGGTGGCACCACTGCACTCCAGCCTGGTGTAGAAAGCAAGAACCTGTTCCCTATCCCCCACAAAATAGGAAATATGAATATCTGTAAAAGTATAGTTGTAGGGATATGTATTGCAGAGCCATCTATTTCATAGGTACCAACTTATTAATAGAGATTTAATTTTGTTAAGTAATTTGTCTTTAGTGGAATACTGTAGAGCCATTAAAAATGATATTTTGGTCTAAAAGAACACTACATACTAGTTGAAATATTCTCATTTTATCAAGTGGAAGAAAGTTAAAGCATGTAAAAAATCTTTTCCCACCCGGAGTTTTTGAAAGCTGTTTTTAATATGCTTAATTATATATTAAAGATCTTTATATTTATACATATAGCTGGTTTTTGCCAAAATGTTTAGAGATCAGAATTATTTATGGGTGAACGTTAGTTTCCTTTTGCTTACAGTGATCGAGTTTGACTTTTGTAATGCAATTTATTGCAAAAGGAGAAAACAAATGGAAAATTACCAAGTTCAGTGATTTAATTTGTACTGGACAAACTTTAGGCCCAAAGAAGATAACTGAATTGACCACATAGCTAATAGTATTCTTCCTGTCATGATGAACCGTTTGAACATAGTTGTGGTTCTTTAAACTATAATCTTAAATGTACAATTTTTAAATTATATCCACACTTGCTCATAAATATGGTATGTATCTTTTATGATGATTCTTTGGAAGTATATAATAAGTAAACTAATGGAAATTCAAGATACTCTTACAGTTTTAACAATTGTAAAATTTCTTGTTAATCAGTCTGGTTATATGAGATTTAGCAGTGGTAATGGTGTTGATTCTGAACATTCATTTTGTAGTAATAGGCTTAAAACACAGTGGTTCAGGGTTCATTAGTTTATGCATTTGCATGTAAGTACCAGTAGTAAATTTTTAAAAATGAAAATACCTTATAAATCATACTATAAGTGTCAGTAGTTTAGGCATACATAGGTAATAAGCTTAAATATTAAATAGATAACAAGTTTAAATATTACAATAAAAGAAAAAGTTGGTTTTCAAAAGAATGTTTGCTACTTGGGATTTCTTTTGTGGGTCATTTTGTGTGAAATGAGACAATCCATGTGCAATGCAGCTAATTTTAAAGATACAGATTGACATAAAGGATATAAAATAATACTGCCACTGAGGTAGCATCACTGTTAACATACTGGCATATATCGTTGGTATTGAGCTGGATGGGGTGTTGATTATCCTCTCCCAGGACCAATACCCCTAACACATAACAATGTGGTACAAGACATTATTGATGAAAGTGTACTTTGTAAGTGAATTAAAGTGGCATACTTTTTTTCTGTGAACAGCCGTGTCTAATTTTTAAACCAAATTAAGACCATATTTACTGTTTCCTCTGTTTCAGCGATGAATATATTTTACCATTTTTTTCTTATGGATTTTTAAAGCGAAATGGTAAATACCTGATTCGTGTTTTAATTATTTAATTTGTTGTCTTTTTAAGACTATTTTCCTCCCCTACTTTACTGCTTAGCACCTCAAGAATTCCTGAGTTCATTCTGGTTTCCTCATGGGATGTGATTAGATGTGTCTTATTCTATTGTTTTCATATCTTTATTTGAGCATTTATATTTTATTCAGTGATTTCTACATATTGTGAAATGGTAAAAACATATTTATAGGATCTTTGAAATCTCCAGTGTTTCTCTGTATAATGTATTTTTCTATTTCCATTACAATCACATAAGGAACAAACTTCCAGTTTAACTCCCAAATAAAAGCCTCATTACTGTATAAAAAACTTTGGAGGCTTAGAGTTTTCTGTTGCTGATTTTTTTTTTCTTTCTATATTTAAATATCAAAAAGGAGAGTAAGATTTTGTTTAGTTAAGAATTCTCTTTCTGAAGCAACAAGTGTATATGGAACTTTGTTTTTGTGGTTCTACCTTGGATGCTGCTTTTTGTCTTTGCCAGGACAATCAATTAACATCACTTCCCTTGGATTTTGGAACTTGGACCAGTATGGTAGAATTGAATTTAGCCACTAATCAGCTCACAAAGATCCCTGAGGATGTGTCTGGTCTCGTTTCTCTTGAGGTTAGTATAAATGAGCACCTCAGAACCTTCCATACTTATCTCATTTAAAAATTTCAAATTGAAATAAACAATTTCTGTTTGGGTGAAGATTATAATTAGAAATGTTAGAACTCACTTACACATACAACCCTAATAGGATAACGAAGTGTTGACTTAAGTAGTCTAGATTCAGTCCTTTTGAATTTCTCTTGCCTACTAAAAGTTGGTATGTTTGAGTGCCATAAAGTATTAATATCTCTAAAAGAAAAGTTCTGTAAAAGCATCTTTTAGAACAATTTTTTTCTTTAGTCTGTTTAAAAACTACACTATTGTCTACCAAAATAATTATCGATTCTCAGACTGTCATTTAGAATGCTTTATCATACTTTTTCATCCTAATTATCCACCTGCTATTTTATTTACTCATTGATTATTGTCTTTGTTGTAAATCTGGTATGCCAATTTCTAGCCCTCTAAGCTTAGTCCTATTGTTTTCTGTATCTAGAGTGCCCTCTTGTCATCCCCTTTTTTCTTTTAGTATGTTTTTCCATAATTAAAGATCCATTTTATTTTCACCTCTTCAGTTAAGGATGATTTCTCCTGCTTCTGAGTTCCTAGAGTTTTCATCCCTTGGTGAAAACACTTACTAATAGTAAATATATTGTTTTTTAAAATTTCCTTCATATCCATGTTTTTTAAAGATCTAATTTTTAAATTATTTAATAAGGTGAAATAGTGTGGTTTAATGGCTAAAAACATGGGCTTTGAAGTCAAACAAAGCTGAGTGTAATTATCTCTGTATATTTATGTACTTAACTTGCCTAAGCTTCAGTTTCTTAAGCTGTGAAATGGGGATAATAAGAGTATTTATCTTGTAGAGTTGTAATTAGGATTAAATGCAATAATGCACATAATACATTTAGTGCAGTGCCTTGCAAATAGTAAAGTCACATGGTGACTGCTGTTATTATTTTCTCGGACTTATTGTATGTATTTATTATGGGTGATATAACATTAGGGAAAATAAATGAACATAAAAACTTACCCAGAACCTTAGGCATCTGTTTTACCTATTGCTCTTTCTCCCAACCCAGTATTGTCTCCTTCCTTTCTGCTAGTTTGTAACTTTATCGGAACAAAGGCTATCTTCCTCTGCCATTTTTCCCCTCTTCAGTATCTTCCAGGATGCTTTCAATATAATAAGTATACCACAGATAATAAATACAGTGGATTGATATAGCAAGTTTAGAAGTTAGTTTTTACCATCCTTTAGTAATGGTTTGTAAGGGTTTTGAATAAATAGTTTCCTATTAGATAAACATTTGTAACTATTCAGTAATTTTTTTGAAATGTAGTTAAAATTAAATTGCTTCTTTTGTTTTCATTAGTTTTGATATAATCAAGTAAAATCTCTTTTCTAATAACTATGGTGATTTTTTTAGAAAAGTAAGTTAAATATTTTATGTTATATAATTGAACATTACCCTTAATATTCACTGTTTGGAAAATAAGCATTGCTTAATAGATTTTAAGCCACACAATGATAGTATATAATTTCATTTCATGATTTGCTAAAAATTATCAATAATTTCTCATTAGGTTCTTATCTTATCAAACAATCTTCTAAAGAAGCTTCCCCATGGTCTTGGAAACCTTAGGAAGTTAAGAGAGTTAGATCTGGAAGAGAACAAATTGGAATCCTTGCCAAATGAAATTGCATATCTTAAGGATTTACAGGTAAACATTATCCTAGTGGTTTTGTAGTTATATAAAGTTTTTGGAATCCATTCTAAATTGCACATTTTTCTTAAGATATTGATGTAATTCTTGGATCAGATAGACTTTCCTATTCTAGTATTAGGGCTGAGTTTTGTGTTCATATAACCTGGCTTTGTTTTCCTAACAAATGATATTTTGTGAAAGAAAAATATGTAAGTGATTCTCATTCTATCCAATCTAGTTTCCCTGTTAATTTATTTTATTGTTTAGACATATTATTTTAATTTACATTAAATGTAGGAAATATATTTGTAACTGTCTCTTATTTTGTTAATCTTCTAGAAATTAGTCTTGACAAACAACCAGTTGACCACTCTTCCCAGAGGCATTGGTCACCTTACTAATCTCACACATCTGGGTCTTGGAGAGAACCTACTTACTCACCTTCCTGAAGAAATTGGTATGAACCCTATGAATGCTTGACTCTGTACTAATAATTTGCTCTTGTGCATTCAAGCAGTATATCAGATAAATATGACAAATCTATTGTTTTTTAAACTGAGGTTATATCAGGCTTAAGTTTTTTTTTTAATAGAGCACTGATGGTTGATTGTTGATTGGTTTTGGTTAGGATTCCTAAAGGCTGTTAGGATTGGTTTTAAGATTAATACTGTATTTGAGAATGTTTTGGAATACCTACATTTCCAGTAGGTTTTATGTATAACCTCAATTTAGAAGTTATTTTATATTCCTTCTAAATTTAAAAATTACACAGGGTTGAATTAAATTAGTAATGTTTTATGCCAAAAGAACATTTCTTTATGAGACTTTAGAATTGATATTAATATTTAACCAATATTAACATTTGGGAATACTTAACATTTTCCAAGTGTTTTCATTTCCATTATTTTATGTAATATACATGACCACCTGGAATTTTAGACAGTGCAAGTTGTAATCTTGCTTTATAAAGAGAATTACTTGATTAAGGTCACATGGTAATTAAATATTAGCTTTTAAATTAGTAATTCTATGCATTATGTTCTTCCATCTGTAGTGCACCGTCCCACAGGAACTATAGGTTAGTAAACACCACATGTTCTCACTCATAGGTGAGAATTGAACAATGAGAACACTTGGAAACAGGGTGGGGAGCATCACACACTGAGGCCTGTCGTGGGGTGGGGGGAGGGGAGAGGGATAGCATTAGGAGATATACCTAATGTAAATGTTGAGTTAATGGGTGCAGCACACCAGCATGGCACATGTATACATATGTAACAAACCTGCACGTTGTGTACATGTACCCCAGAACTTAAAGTATAACAACAAAAAAAAATGGTTTTGGAGATGGTTGACAATTCAAAATCTATTGGCTTTGTGACTTTAGATAAGGTATGTAAACTCCCTAAGCCTCAAGTTTCTTACCTGTAAAATGATGATAATAGTAAGTTCTCATAGGGTTGTTCTGAAGCTTAAATATCTTACATGTAAACACATTGATTACATACTAGTTATTATTTCTGTTAGTTTTCTAATAAATACCACTGTCAAATATTCTGAATTTTGAAATTTAAAAATTGGAAACACATGAGGCAAATTTACACATATATTTCTAGTATATATATTCACCTGATCTCATTTAATTGCTTGAGACATTTTCCTAGAGAATACAAGTATCCTAAGATAGTCTAAGAAAAAAATTTTAAAGGTCTCATAAATCGAGTTTTGGCTTACTGCCATACATGTGATAACTCTCAGTGAAAGCTTCATATTAAGTAATAAAACTTTTGCACATAAGAAATCTATTTGAGAAAATTTTACATGTACAACAGAAAAGTGGTTATAGACATTGAATATATAATAAGCTCACTTTTGGAGTTTAAAAATATATATAAGTAAGTATTATATATGTGCCAAACTATCCCAAACAGAATCTCTGGAGATGGGGCATATGTTTTTTCAAAATACAAAGCTCTCCAAGCTTGAAGACCTACCATAAAGGAAGGAGTTCTAATTTATTTAGTTTGTATGGAGTGTGAGCTGGACATCAGGAGTTTAAAAAGTCTTCCAAGTTGATTTGCATATGCAGCAAAATTTGAGATCCATGGTTGTAGAGTTTTAAAGCTAAGAAAGGAGAATTAAAGGAAATGTGTGTTCAGTATATGTAATGACCAGCATAGCATCATGCCCGGTTGAACTTTTAAAATAGCAACTAATTTTTAAAAAAATAATTGATTTGATTTTTTTTTTTTAACAGGTACACTGGAGAACCTAGAAGAACTGTATTTGAATGACAACCCTAACCTGCATAGCCTTCCCTTTGAGCTGGCACTCTGCAGCAAGCTTTCAATCATGAGTATTGAGAACTGTCCACTCAGTCACCTTCCACCTCAGATTGTTGCTGGGGGGCCTTCTTTCATCATTCAGTTCTTAAAGATGCAGGGTCCGTATCGTGCCATGGTCTGATACAAATCTGCTGGTCCCACACACTGTTCAAAAATAGACTGCCATTAATGTTTCTTATCTATATCTGTATCTATTTATGTAGATATTGGTATATGGCAGATTTATAAAAATTGCATTATGTGTTTATGCTAATAGAGGAATCATAGCCATTTAGAATTTTTTTTAAATTCTGTACAAAAGGCTTATATAAGTTTTCTTTGCTGAATATGATGGATGTTTTTCTGTTGTGTATTCTGATATGCCAGTTTGCTTAAAACATTTGCCAACAAATTATGAAGTTATTAAATTTAAGGGACAGAGGTAGTATAGTTAGATATACTTTCTCTTAGGAAAAATAATGGGCAAACAATTTTGTTGCAACTTTTCATATATATTTTCCCCTTACCAATTGTTGTATCTTTATAGTATTGTAGGCCCTGAAAGTAGAATTTTTCTTTAACTTATTTTGAGATTTGAGATTTAAATTTTATGTATTGTTTACAGTCAGAGTAAATCACTGGATTTTTTGTTTGTTTGTTTTGATTTGCTCTGTTTTATTCAGTCAAATCTAGAGTTTGAATCCTCTGCTAAAGAATTTGCATCAGCTGGTTTAAATAGTGAAAGGTATTTGCTTGTTTAAAAAAAAAAAACCAAAAACTGGCAAAGTGAAAAGTTACAGTCGAAAAGCTAGAATTTCTTTAATTATGCTTCTCTGACGAGTTGTGAAGCGAAATACCTGAAGTGAATCTTTGGGTAGGAAAAGGGTATTGAGACCTTTTCTAGTATGAATATTTTTTAAGTTTGGGGGAAGAGAAACTTGTAGTGAAAAGGAGTTTTTTCATTCCTGAAAGTTGCAGATCCACAAAAACTAACAGGATAATTTGGCAAATAAATTACATATAAACACATACAATCTATATATGTATATACAATGCTATATAGATATGTATTTATTATATCATAAACTACAGTAGGTAACTTTAAGGATTTCTTCCTATCCTTGTACAATGACATGAATGTCTTTCTTTGAAAACTGCAATATATGTATGTTTCAAGGTTATTTAACAGTGTACTATGGTTTTATATCTTGACTTGCCTTGTATATCTTTCAATTCTGGAATATCTGTGTCTAAGCACAATATCTTCACACTGTGCTGTATTGCTGCTGAACTAAATGCACTTTTCCCCACATGTGGGGCACTGGCTTCAAACAATTCAGTTCAGTATCATTACTTTTAATCTCATCTTTCCTTTCTTGGTATTTGTTAATACAGTTATGGAAAAGAGGCACATTGCATAGAAGCCATTGGGGAGTTCAGTGGAAGTTCTGTAAGATGTGCATGTACTATTTGATATATTTTCTTTTGCTTCACTGCTTTTAATACTTAGCAGTATTGTTGGTCTAAGTCAATTTGATTATTGAGGAGTCTCAGAGCAAGTTGCGTTCTGGATGTCATCCTAAAAAACACTTCATATATAATTAATAACTATTTTGTATAATTACATATTGCTGCTTGTGTTTTTTTTTTTTCCATTTAGTTGGGCGTTGTGTTTTACACAAAACCATTTTTGAATTAAGGCTGTGATATTAAGATAGAAATTTGGACTGTTGTTCTGCTTTTCCTGGCACTCAAATTCATGACTAGGTTTTAGATCAAACCTATGTTTGTAATTAGAGATTTTATAAGGATCAACTAAGAAATGGAAGGCAGGTGAAGATATAAAACCCTAGAATGCTTAAATGTGCTGTAAAACTATTGTAGATGTCACTGGATTTTACCAAGTAATATCCTTTCTTCTATTTTTTTCCCCCATCTACTGTGGCTTTTCAGTTAAAATTTTGTTTATAAAAGGAATTTGTTTATTACAGCTCTACCTAGAGCTTGTGTGTATGTGTGGTTTTTTAAATTCCGTATCCAGGTATGTTTATGTATTAAGATGATGGAACTTGAACTTTAAAGGTAGTAACTAAATGTCTTTTCTTAAAAAAAAAATGGTTATTGTTTCTTAAAATGAAAATAGAGTTCTAAAAGCATTTTCGTTCCACCTTTATTTATGTTAATCTGTAACAGAAATGTAAAATGATCAGTCTTACATGTAGAAGTCATGCTGTGTGTAAGCAATATAATGACAAATTATAAAAAATTTTGAGGAAGTATAAAACATATATCCTCTGTAGTCTGTCACCTTGTAAGAGCCCACAAATTTCATTATTTCTACCAAGAAACTAAAATGAACTCTGATTAAGATATCCCTGTGAAATCAAGATATTTAATATTTAAATAGTTTGAATATAATAAGGGATATTGTTGAAGACTACATATGAGCTAATACTTTTTCCTGAAACTGCAATGGGACTAATTGGCATATCCAAAAATTTGCCTTTCTTTTAAAGAAATTATATTTAGTCTCTCCATGAGACTCAGCAAATAAGAATGTTCAAGGATGTTATATTATAAAAACATTGCTCTAAACTTTGCTTTTTGTTAATATGTAGCAGAAAAATGGCAATGGTAATGTCAGACTGTCCTTTTGTGAGAGTTTAATACTTTCTAAATCCCACATGATTATTTTATACAGAAAGGGGGAGGTGCTAAATAATTTATGAACTTTATAGATATAAATGAAAACAGTAGATGATACAGGAAGGAAGGGAAAATACACTTAAAACATTTATTTTTACTTAAAATGTAGATATTGCAATGGGAATGATCTCTAAAAAATGTAATGCAAATTTCTAATTTATCTGTGCAGCTTGAATCATTTAAAATAGATAACTTATTATACATTAAAATTTATCTAGGTTTTCTGTAAATTTTTGTTAAAACCTTTTGCTTTTCATCTGTTATTTCCTTTTTTTTCTTTTTTTTTTTTTTTTTTTTTGGAAACAGTCTCGCTCTGTCACCCAGGCTGGAGTGCAGTGGCGTGATCTCGGCTCACTGCAACCTCCGCCTCCCATGTTCAAGTGATTCTCCTGCCTCGGCCTCCCGAGTAGCTGGGACTACAGGCGCCTGCCACCATGGTCGGCTAATTTTTCGTATTTTTAGTAGAGACGAGGTTTTACCGTGTTAGCCAGGGTGGTCTCGATCTCCTGACCTCGTGATCCGCCCGCCTCGGCCTCTCAAAGTGCGGGGATTACAGGCGTGAACCACCACACCCAGCCTCATCTGTTATTTCTAAGCCATGTGCATTGAATCCAAATTTCACCTTGCAGAATTTATAATTGTTTATTAATAAGAATGTATAGTAACTAAGTATATAAAAGTAGACACTTCTGAAATGAAAAGGGGGCACTACCGATAGTTATATAGGGCCAACAGCGCAACAGTGGTCTCAGGAAATCAGAATATATGATCACTCTTGCATGATTAAAATTAGATGAAAGCAGATAGCATAATTCAAAATAAACTGGAGAAGTATACATTCCTGAAATCTATAAACTTGAACTAAAATGAATTATTTGTGAGGAAAGGTCTCCTTCTGCCTTGATCAGAAGATAAGATAGTGTATCAAATGTCTTAGCTAAAACTTTTCTCTTGCGTTATTCTTTTGAGTAGTTTAGTCTTTAGGAGTCATTGGGAAACGCATGGCAAATCTTTAGTTGATTATGTAATCTTGGAGAATTTGAATGTGCAAGAGTTGTGACATTGACTTGGTATCTAAGGGAGTATCTTGAACATTGTTATATTAGGAAAATATGAGAATGTTTTATAAAATAGTTATCAGTACTTTGTTATTGAATAGAATGCCTTTCTGAGAAAAATTTCTGGGTTTATTTTTTCACTTTAAAAAATGACTTTAAAAATAAGGGATTTTTTAAATTTAAAAAAACTGGAGTTGGTTCTCATTACCCTTAAAAAATACTTTCTTTTGTATACACTTGTTAAATATCCCACTGACATATTATAAGTTCTTTATGTAAACGGTTTTGAATTTAAATACCTGTCTGTGATCAAGACTTTATCTGGATAGTAGTTTATAGTATTTCAGACTGGAAATGTTTCCAAGTTTGTTAGGAGGAGTAGCCTCTACTGTTGAGAGTAGTTGGGGCAGGGCATGCAGTATGTAGCTTTTGCAGTTTGTGCAGTATACAGCAGCATAATATACTGGGGGTGATGTTCATTCACATCATAGATTTGTATGTTATCACAGTTTTTTTTTTAGCAGGTGTTGGTAAAGTTTCTTTTTCTAACAAAATCAGTATATTATGTCACATTTCTGACTTAAGAACCTTAAGGAAGGAGCCTTTTTGTTTGTTTGTTTCTTGCACAATGTGCAAGTTTGGCTAGAGGGGAGATTCTGTCTTTGTGCAAATTGTTAGAGTTCCATCCTAGGAATCCTAATAATAATGTAATAATATTTAAATGGCATTAGAAGCATTTTATATGTTATAGGTACTCCAAAAAATCATCTTACTTGGAAAATCTAATAAGAGTTTTGGGTGCTTTATCAGTGACCATCATCATTTAGATGTTCTGTGTTATCTAATTTGTTTTTTATAATTACTGATGTTGTTTCTTTTTTTTTTTTTTTTTTTTTTTTTTTTGAGACAGAGTCTCACTCTGTTGCCCTGGCTGGAGTGCAGTGGCGCAGTCTTGGCTCACTGCAAGCTCCACGTCCCGGGGTTACCATTCTTCTGCTTTAGCCTCCCGAGCAGCTGGGACTACAGGCGCCTGCCACCACGCCTGACTAATTTTTTTGCATTTTTAGTAGAGATTGGGTTTCACCATGTTAGCCAGGATGGTCTCAATCTCCTGAGCTTGTGATCTGCCTGCCTCGGCCTCCCAAAGTGCTGGGATTACAGGCGTGAGCCACTGTGCCCAGCCTGTGTTGTTTCTTAAAATGAAAATAGATAAAGTTTTTAAAGCATTATAGAGAATTTAACCTTCCGCTGGTCTGATTAAACAGTATACAAGTAGCATCTGCATCAGCCGTCTATGCCATTTTCTTTTTATGATTTCGAAGAAATTATTCAAGAAATCTGCCAATTTAGCTAGTACTGAAAACCTGATGTCCACTACTAAAAATGTTTTATGGGTGGATCAAATAATTTATTTTAATACTAATCTTGAATAGAAAAATATACTAATACACACTTTTTTTACATTTGCTGTTTGTCTCTTCCACCTCAAAACTCATTTTTAACATAGTTCAGAAAGTTACCTTATAATTGCTAAATAAGAACATGATATATTTAACAGTTTGGATTTTTCTCCAGGTAAAGATTAGGTTTCCACTGATGTTTAACAGGGCTTGTACTGTGCTTAGAATACTTAGCTATTCTGAATTATGATTCAAGGCTAAAAGGTATAAACAGCCTTCACATAATATACTTTGAACCTGAATTATATTGTTGATTATTTCGACTTTATAAAAATTGCCATTTTAGTAAGTCATTCTGTATTGTTATTCAATGGAAATAATGTATTTGTAAACGTTCTGCCATAGAGTCTTTGAAAAGATTTCCAATGCTGTGTGTAACTGAAGCTGGACCTGAAATCAGTCTTTGCAGTGTCATGAAACCATAAAAATGTGGAACTGAGAGAAATGACTTTTTACTACTATGAAATTCTTCTGGAAAACTTGAAACAGCAAATGGCATGCAGAAGGTATACAGAAATAAGTGCACAAAAACATGCAGCATAGTATTTGATATGGTCAGTGGTGTCCTTCAATATAGTTATGTTGTTTACATATTACTATTTTGAAAACCTTAAATTTCAGGATTTTGTTGTTGTTGTTATATCCTATAATGAAGACTGTGCTCCATAATGGAGAAATGAATTCTTAGAAGTAATTCTCCCATGCTCTGAGCCTTCTAGTCCTAATAGTATTTTTATCATGATCTCCATGTTATGTAAAGAAAATGTTTTTGTTTTCTTTTGTAAACTTTCATAAGAAAGTTTGCTCTGACTCAGCTGTTTAGGATGTCATGGTAACTAAAGGTGGAAATTGAGTGCAGGTTTCCTAGAAAAATAAGGTGTAATATTGGCTAATAAAGAAAACTATGTAAGTTTGTGTTTTAAAATGTTTCACAAGAACAAAAGCTACGAGGATAAAGGAGCTTTTGGATAAAGAATAATGATAACTATTGAATTGACTGAAGAAAACTTAAGGAAGACAACAAATTCTAGTCCTTTACACAATGTGATTAAATGTCATCTTTCCTGGTATCATTCTTTAATATGTATTTTTAAAAACCACTGTGGCTACCTGGAGAAGAATAGATTGAAGGATATCACAACTAGAGACCAAGAGGCCAGATGAGAGACTGTTAGAGTCATCCAGATGATGGATGACAGTGGCTTTGATTGGAATTTTAGTAATAGGGGTGGAAAGAATGACCCTTAAGGGACCCTTAGCAAGACATATTAGTAAGAAGTAATGATTGAGTGGGTAAAATGGGTAAGGATCAAAGAATATTCCCAGGTTTGTGGCTTAAGCATCTGAGTGTATTTACTAAACTAAGGAACCTTGTCAGAGGACCAGATTCTTTTGGTTTGCTTAGAGGTAGGAAGAGAATGTGTTTTAGAGCCCGTGGAAAATCAAGTGGAGATACCAGGTAAGCAATTGGATACATACATGTTAGGAAGTTAGGCCTGGAAACAGATGATCCAACATATAGATGGTAATTGAAACAAGGATTCCCTAGGGAGATTGTGTAGGATGGGAAAAAGACGGAATCCCTGATGAACTCCAAAAATCAAGAAGTAGCTGTAGTAGAGGTGAGAAATTTTATTTCCTTAAAGAATTGGGGTGGAGAATGTTAAGGGCAGTATAGGACTGCTTATACTCTTTATTTAGATTTAATTCCCTTAAATCTTCTCTTTAGAAATAACATGTAAAGATTGAGCTTATTTTTCTGCATTAAAAAAAAATTTTATTGCTCTTTTCCAGACTTTTAATTATTTAATTAACCTGTTTATGCTGGTTTTTCCCTCTTCATTTTGCTCTTTAACTTTTCCTTTACTTTGTGGTTAACCTTGTGGAATAGATTAGGTTTGAGATAACTACTAGGTCTAGTTTTTAACTCATCTGTGACCCAGAGTGGCTTACCTGATCCAGTTAAAGAATTAAGATTTTTTTTCATAGTCTTAGCTTTGTTAGCAAAATTTAGGCCTAGGAAGAGAATGCCTGTATTTTGGAAGGGCCCAGTTCTAAAATAGACAGACAAAATATTCTGACTTGAAAAGAATACTGTTATAAAAATAAATTACATTTAAATGATTAGATTATTGGCTCTGTAATGCTTTAGTAGATTGAAGTGATTAGACTGTTAAACTTTTTTTTACTGGAATTTCTTAAAGACTGGGTAATCATTTATTCAAATTACAAGTGCATATATCTGAGAACATATATACAGCCAGATGCTCTACCCCTGAGTTATACCCCCTGAGAACATATATTATAAATATTATCTTCCAAATCAGGCATTGTAAATGTCCAGATCTTTTTAAAAAATATTTTATTTGATTGAATAATTTCCTTGTTGAGATTAGAGATAAGAATCTAAATGTTTGGATTTTTTTAGTTTAGATTGTATCACTAACTTTGAAAATTAGTTGGAAACTCCAGTTTTAATGAAATTTATTTTCTAGAGCAAGAAGGTGGTGGATTTTAATGCTCAGTGTTTTAGACTCTAAATGACCATATTTCTTATGGCAGAAGTGCACACAGTGTTTGGGATTCATTTTTCAGTTTCTGAAATATAAAGATGTACCATGTGTATACACATGTGTACATACATACGAATATATGAAAGAAGAGAAAAGGGATAAAATCACGAAGGTGAAAATACAAACAAAAGTGAACTTTATTTGTCTCAACTCAGGCAGGTGACCAGTTTGTCAAGAAGTTCTTCTCTGGTTTTCCCTGATCTGGGATCATTATATTTTGCTGAATTTTATTTATTATATATTCGATGTCTTTTAACTAGCACTGTTCATTAGTGCAAAATTAAATGTTTATCCTATATCTTCTGTTGTCAAACACACACTATGGACAGATAGAACATTTTTGCCCTTAGATCACAAACTAATGGAATTCACACCTATTTTGAGTAACCTACTTTTTTAAAAGTAAGAGTATCTGATTTAACTCAGAATTCGATTTTTCTAACCTCCAAAGCACCTCCTGTGACTGCGGAATAAAGTCCATCTTGGGGCAAGTGAGAACATTGATTGCCTTTATAGAGACTAAAATGTTAACAGTGAAGATTCATGGATGAACCTAGATTTGAGGTAATCACTGTTTTCTAATAAAATATTTGGAGATGACTTTTCTTTTTTCTGTGATCATCAACTTAGAGGCAAGTCATAAATTTACAGATTTTGGCCTTTGATGTGCACTTCAAAAAAATACTGTACATCCAGTAATTCTGGGTAACCCTTAATTTATTTGGATTGCAGGTGAGAACCGTAAAAGCAAACTTTTTCAAATTTTATGTTTTGGTACAATAATTTATCCAGTTAATTTTCTCAGGGCATGATCATTGTTACCATATTCATTGGGTGTTAGCATAGATGATATATCTAAGAATTAAGCATTACTGTTTTTCAGTTTATATGTGTATACCCATACATATGTATATTTGTTTCATTTACCACTCTTCATGGAAATTACATTTGTAGGACATTTGAATATTATTTACTACATACCCACTTAAAAAAATACTGTACTGTAAACCGTTCTTCCAAGGGAAGCCTTAAAACAATTTGAATTCAACAAGAGTTTGCTTGTGCCTGTGTGCCTTGGCAGTTATTTTATAGCTTTTCTCTATTATATACTATTGTTTGTCCAAGAGCAAATTTTTAAAAACAATTTGTATTACTAGCATTCCATTTGGGCTGCAAGTTAAATTGAGTATTGTTAAGGACCTAGGTTTCTTTTAAACCTTTAAAAACTTGTCATGACAATGTTGGTAATCATTTTTTTACACTTCTTTAGTTTTAGTTATGCTTAGTTTGTTTATTTAAGGATCAGTTGTGTATTATTTTAGACAAATAAGCTAATTTCATGTTTCCTTTCCTGATTCTTTGGTTTCTATGTAAATCTAACTTCATTTTCAGGGAATATCCAGGGAAAGTGAATGACTTATACATTGATGCAGTGTCATATCAGCATTGAAATTACAACCTTAGTCTTTCACTACTTAATCAGTATTCTTTCTACTCCACTGTATTGCCTCACCATCTAAACCATGACATCTGCACTGGCCTGATTGAAATAGGCTAGCCAGGTGAAAGCTGATAAAGTGGAGCCTTGACTAAAATAGGCTAACCAGGTGAAAGCCATATCAGACACAACTTTTCTCCCATTAATCTTTAACTTGAAAAAGCATATATTGTAATAGCCATAAATTTGATTAGTTTCACATTTCTTTCCTCCTCATCCTTTTAAACCAAATGCAAGATTAAAGCCACAAACAAAGTGCAAGACTTTAAGTGTATAATCTATAATTTGCATACTTAATTGCTGTTATTTTTGTTTGGGATCTTTCATGTTGTTTATAGGGAGAATATCAAATACAATTTTTGTCTTGGACAGTGACTTTACAGTTGTAGGTTCAAAAAAATCACATAGACTGCCCCCTTTCTCTCAGGAAGATAAGACATTATCCCATTTTAAACTAACCAAAAGGTTTTTAAGCCAACTGTCTGATAAGTAGTATAAGGATACTGGGGACCACCTGTCCTAGTATAGTATTCTTTTGATTCTATCACATTGACTGTGATTTTGTGAATTGGTGATGATGCTTTAGCCACGGTCACATTCTCTTTTCTAAAAATTCAGCTTTGGGAGAGATTGGAGCTGTGCGTGCAGCAGTAATTAAGAAAGAGGGCCTCCTGGCTAGCCAATCTGATTGGCTTAGATGAATCCAGGGGGAAGAAAGGAATGACAGGTATTGCAGCCAGATTGCATTTCTTCCAAGACCAAGGAAGCCAGGTGGCCTGCAATATATAAATGCAAATTAAAGTTATCACAGTTGTCTTTTGTAGTATGGTTGATATATGAGTCTACATTCATTTTTTTTCTATCTGATGACTTTCCTGGGAAAGTCTAAGATACATTTTTCTTTATCTTTTTTTTTTTTTTTTTTTTTAAAAGGTGTCTTGCTCTGTCACCCAGGCTGGAGTGCAGTGGCATGATCATAGCTCACTGCAGTCTCCAACTCCTGGGCTCAAGTGATCCTCCCACCTCTGCCTCCTGAGTAACAGGGTGACTTCAAGCACACACTACCACACCCAGCTAATTTTATTATTATTATTGTTATTATTTTGTTGAGTCAAGGTCTTGCTATGTTGCTCAGGCTGTTCTCAAATTCCTGGGCTCAAGTGATCCTCCCACCTCAGTGTTCCAAATTTCAGGCATGAGCCACAGTGCCCAACTGATATTTTTTATATCTCGTTTCTTAGGAAGAATCAGCATGTATATCATTCAGCAAATATCTGAGCACTCACCAACATGCCGAGCACTGATTTAGGTGCAGGATATGTTAGCAAACATAACAGACCATAGTTACATTCTAGTAAGGCAAGCAAAAGGTAAGTAAATTTTATGATTTATTAAAGGTTGATAAATACTATTTATAAAAAAGCAATGGACTTCTGGTTTCTGATGCAACATGTAAGGAGCTTGGAAGTTGTCACTCTGTCCTAACAAATAGAAAGCTAAACAAACTGAAAATCAACAACTTTTCTTAGATCCATCAGAGAATGGAGGTCACAGAGCAAACTGAAGCCACCCAAATTGGAGAAAGACACATGAATGCAGAGAATCAACAACTTACTGGATCAAAAACCCACAAGCAGAAACCTTTGTGGGAACCAAGGGCAGAGTAGGAAAAACCTAAGCTATAATTGACAAACTGCTGGAAGCTCAATGTGGACAAGTCTGAGAGTTAACTTGTGGGGGAAGGTGATGGATATGTTAATATGATTGTAGTAATTATCCCACAATATATGTATATTAAATCATGTTTGAATATATTAGGTCTTGACAAATACTTTTAAAAACAAAACCTTGGAGGGGTATCAAAAATGGATCCCCTCCCTTTTCTGAGTTTTACCTCTAGGAGCCCTACCCGGTTCTCATAGTGAAGATTGAGAAGAAAAAAACCAAAATCTCATGTTTCCAGCATGGGGAGAGAAAAAGGAACCATTTTGAAATACGCCAGAGCATTCTGTATTTCTTAAAAAAGCCTGGCCTCAAGAGAAATTATTTTATCAGAGCCTAACCTCCTGCCTACCCAATTCAGGGAAAGGGAAATACCCAACTTTAGTCACCTCTAGCTTTCCATGTGGGAGAAGGGAAATCTCCAATTCTATACTTCTTATCTGACTTAATTGGGAGTGGGGGAAGGGAGGCTAAGAGCATTTGTTTAGGTCACAGCACAGAAGCACAAGCTCACTAAAAGACTTGAGACCTAATCCTAGGACTGTAGAATGCTTCCCCTCCCGACCACAACTTAGCACTACACTACTAAAGGCCTATTTACCTCAGTTCCTTTTAACCAGCACATTGTGGTTAGCTTTCAACAAAAAAATTACAAGGCATACTAAAAAGATAAAAACACCATTTGAAGAGACAGCAACCATCAGAAGCAGACTCAGATATGACAGATGCTGGAATTATCAGACCAGGAATTTTAAATAAGTACGATTAATATGCTAAGGGCTCTAATGGAATAAGGAGACAGAATGTAGGAACAGGTGGATAATATAGCAGAGAAATTCTACAAAAGATTTACAAATGCTAGAAATAAAAAACACTAACAATAAAGAATGATTGGCTAGTACACTGGACACAGCTGGGGAAGGAAGCTTGAAGATAATGTGTCAGTAGAAACTTCCCAAATAAAAAGCAAAGAGGAGAAAAAGCAAAACTAACTGGAACCAAATATCCAAAAACTGGGACAACTACAAAAGATGTAATATACATTTAATGTGAAGACCAGAAGAATAAAGAGAAAGAAACAGAAGTACTTCAGGAGTAATGACTAAGAATTCACAAGATTAATGTCAACCTGCAAGACTGTTTAAACACCGAACAGTTAATGTAATCCATCACCTTAACAGGCAAAGAAGAAAAATCATGTATCAATAGATGCAGAAAAAACATTTGACAAAATCTAGCACTCCTTCATTACAACTCTCAGCAAACTAGGAACAGAGTAGAACTTACTCAACTTGATAAAGAACATCTACCTGAAACCTACAGCTAACATTATGTTTACTGGTAAAAACAAAAAAAAACAAAAAAAAACTTGAAGCTTTCCCACGAAGACCAAGAACAAGGGAAGGATGTTCTCCCTCATAGTTTCTTTTCATTATCTTACTGGAAGTGATAGCTAATGCAGCAAGACAAGGAAAGGAAGTGAGAGTCATACAGACTGGGAAGGAAGAAATAAAACTCTTTGTTTACAGATGATATGATTGTCTATGGAAAACCCAAAGGAATTGACAAAAACAACTGATGATAGCAAGTGATTATAGCAAGGTTGCATAATACAAGGTTTATATACAAAAGCAAATTGCTTTCCCATACAGAGAAACGAATAATTGGAATTTGAAATTAAAGACATAATACCATTTATATTAGTACCTCTCTCCCAAAATGGAATACTTTGGTATCAGTTAAACAAAATATAAAATACACACGAGGAAAAATACAGATCTCTAATGATAAGACTAAATGAAGAGAGATTCCATGTTCATGAACTGGAAGACTTGATATTGTCAAGAAGCCCATTCTTTACAACTTGATTTATAAATTCAACATAACAATCTCAATTAAAATCCCAGGAAGTTGTTTTGTGGATATTGACAAACTGATTCTGAAACCTATATGGAGAGGCAAAAGATTCAGAATAGCCAGTGAAATATTTAAAGAGAAGAAAGAGTCAAGAGGACTGACACCACCCAATTTCAAGACTTACGATAAAGCTATTGTAATTAATACTGTGGTATTACAAATGGATCAAAGTAACACTATAGAGTCCCCAAAAAGAGACCCACACACATATTGTCAACATTTTTGACAAGGAAGCAAAGGCAATTCAGTGGAGTAAGGATAGTTCTTTTCAACCTAACAGTGCTGGAACAACTGGGCATCCATATGCAAATATAAGCAAATCTAGGCCTTAAACTTTTCACAGAAATTAACTCAAAATTGGCCATACCTAAATGTAACACAGAAAATTATAAAACTCCTAGAAGGAAACCTAGGAGAAAGTCTAGATGCCTTTAGGTCTAGCAGTGACTTTTTAGATACAATACCAAACCCACAATTCATGAAAGACATCATTGGATTTTATTAAAATTTTTTGTTCTTCAGAAGACACTATCAAGAGAATGAGAACAACAGACTGGGAGAAAGTGTTTGCTGAAGACATACCTGATAAAGGACTCACCCAAAATAGACAAAAGAGCTCTTAAAACTCAGCATAAGAAATGGAACAACCCAATTAAAAAATGAGCAAAAGATCTAAACAGACACCTCACCAAGAAGATATACATACGGTAAGTAACCTCATGAAAAGATGGTCAGCAGCATCTATCATTAGGGAATTGCACATTACAACAATGAGATATCACTGCACAACCATTAGAATAGCTAAAATCCAAAACACCAACAGCACCAATGCTGGTGAGAATGTGGAATAACTGGAAATACCATTTATTTCCGGTGAAAATGCAAAAAGGTACAGTCACTTTGGAAGACAATTTGGCAGTATCTTACAAAACAAAACATACTCTTACCATATGATCATGCTTTTTAGTATTTACTCAAATATATTAAAACATCTGCTCAGAACCCTGCAATTAAATGTATACAGCAGCTTTACTCATAATTGGCTAACTTGCAGGCAATCAAGATGTCTTTCAATAAGTGAGTGGATAAACTGTGGTACATTCATACAATGGGATATTACTCTATAGGAGGAGGAGTGGCAAATACTGTAGGTATCACAACCAGACCCCTTGTATGCCTTTACCATTTTGATGCACTCTGACTGCCTCTCAGGGTCACATAGAGAGCCTGAGGTGTCTGGGAAATCCCTAAATAAATAAGTTATCAAGCCATAAAAAGACATGGAGAACTGAAATCCTTATTACTAAGTGAAGAAGCCAATCTGAAAGGATTTTATACTGTATGATTCTAACTAAATTCTGGAAAAGGCATATGTTTAGTGACAATAAAAAGATCAGTGGTTGACAAGAGTTTGGAGGAAGGGAGGAACGAATATGTAGAGCACAGAGGATTTTTCGGGTGGTGAAAGAACTCGGTATGATATTATGGGAGATACATGTCATTACACATTTGGCAAAACCTGTAGAATGTACACCACCAAAAGTGAACACTATGTGAACTATGGTCTTTGGGTCTTAATATGTATCAGTCGTCAGCAGCTGTAACAAATGTACCACACAGGACATTGGCTGGGAAGGCTGTGGGTGTATATGGAATAGGTATATATGGGAGCGCTGTACTTTGCTCAATTTTGCTCTGAACGTAAAATTGCTCTTAAAACTTGTATTTGAAAAAATATGATGTTGCTATTTCAGATAGGGTGGTATGGGTAAGTCTGGCTAAGAAAGTGCCATTTGAGTCTTATAAGAGATGAAGTTTAGTTATATCTGAGTGAAGGGCATTTTGGGTAAAACAGCTGATGTTTAAGGAAAAATGAGGCCTGTGTGACTGGAGTGAGGAAAAACAAGTTGATTAAGAGTAGATCATAAAGTCAGAGAGATGGGGAAGAGAAAAGCAGATGACGAGGCTTTGTGTGTCATGCTAAGGATTTTAGTTTTTATCCTGAATGAAGTGAATAAATGTAGCTCTGCCACTACTAGTTCTGTGACCTTAGGCAAGTTATTTTTACCTCTCTGCTCCAAATTTACTCATATCTAAAATGGGTATAATAAGAATACCAAACGATTAGTGTTAGTAATATGAGCATTAAAAGGAGTTTTGTTTATATATATATATATATATATATATATATATATATATATATATATATATATGGCTATTAGTATTTGCATCATTATTTTGAACAGGGGAATGACGTTATTTGATTAGGTATTTAAAATGCTCCTGTTTGCTGTGTTGAACATATACAGAGGTAGTGATGAGGAGTAGAGGTTATTAGTGGCACAAGGGTGAAAGCAGGTAGACCAATTAGAAGGCAAGGTCAATAAACAAACAATAGCTTGGATAAGAGTGATTGCAGTAGAAATGGTGAGAAGTAGATTCTAGATATACCCTTAAATTCGTATTTCCTGAAAGATTGTATGGCAAGTGTGAGAAAAGGGGAGCGAAGGATGATTTTAAGGTTTTTAGCTTGAGTTCCTACAATTACAAGAATCCCACCAACTGTTAAAAAAAAAAGTAGTTGCACATATCTATGGGATGCATGCAGTTATATAAGGATACAATGTGTAATGATCACATCTGGGCAATTGAGGTGATGTCCATCACCTCAAACATTTATAGTTTCTTTGTGTTGGGAACATTCCAAATCTAGCTATTTTGAAATATACAATAAATTGTTAACATTGATTGCCCTATTGTGCTACCAAACACTGTATCTTATTTCTTCTATCTAACCATATTTTTGTACCTATTAACCAACCCCTCTTTAACCCCCACTCTCACTGCCCTACCAAGCCTCTGGTAACCACCATTCTACTCACTGCCTTCATGAGATCAATTTTTTTTAGATGCCACTTATAAGTGAGAAGATGTGTTTGTTTTTTCGTGCCTGGCTTATTTCATAGTGTCCTCCAGTTCTATCCATGTTGCTTCAAATGACAGGATAACCTTCTGTTTCATGGCTGAATAATACTCAGTTGTGTATATATACCACATTTTCTTTATCCATTCATCAGTTGATGGACACTTAGGTTGATTCCACATCTTGGCTATTGTGATTACTGCTATAATAAACATGGAAGTATGGCTATTTCTTTAATATACTGATTTCCTTTCTTTTGGATATGTACCCAGCAAAGAAGTTATTGAACCATATGGTAGTTCACTGTTTAGTGTTTTGAGAAACCTCCATATTGTTTTCCATAGTGGCTCTACTAATTTACATTCCCACCAACAGTGTATGAGGATTCTCATTTCTCCACATCCTCAGCAGCATTTATTATTTTCTGTCTTTTTGATAATAGCTGTTTTAATTGTGGTGAAATGATATCTCATTGTGGTTTTGATTTTTATTTCTCTGGTGACTAGTGATGTTGAGCATTTTTTCATATATCTGTTGGCCATTTGTATGTCTTCTTTTGAGAAATGTCTATGAAGATCTTTTGCCCATTTTTAAGTTGGAGTATTAGTATTTGCTATTGAGTTGAGTTCCTTATATATCCTGGTTATTAATACTTTGTTGGATTAATAGTTTGCAAATATTTTCTCTCATTCTCTAGGTTATCTCTTCACTTTGTTGATTGTTTCCATGGCTGTGCAGAAGCTTTTTAGCTTGAGGTAATCCCATTTGTCAGTTTTTGCTTTCGTTGCCTGTGCTTTTGAGGCCTTATGAAATCTTTGCCCAGATCAATGGCCTGAAGTGTTTTCCCAGTGTTTTCTTCTAGTAGCTGCAGGTCATATATTTATGTCTTTAATCCATGTTGAGTTGATTTTTGTATGCAGTGAGAGAGATGCCTATTTTCATTCTGCACATGGATATCGTTTTCCCATCATGATTTATTGAAGAGATTATCCTTTCCTCAATATATGTTGGTGCCTTTGTCAAAAATCAGTTGACTGTAAATGTATGGATTTATTTCTGAGTTCTCTATGCTGTTCCATTGGTCTATGTTTCTTTTTATGCCACTACCATGCTGTTTTGGTACTATATTTTGAGGTCAGATATTGTGTCTCTAGGTTTGTCCTTTTTGCTCAGGGTTGCTTTGGCTATTCTGTTTGTTTTTTGTGATTCCATAAAAATTTTAGGAATTTTTTCCTATTTCTGTGAAAAATGTCATTGGTATTTTAATAGTGATTGCATTGAATGTGTAGATCACTTTGAGTAGTATGGACATTTTAACAATATTAATTCTTCCAAACAATGAACACAGAATGTATTTCCTTTTGGTATGTGTGTGTCCTTTTCAATTTCTTTCAGTAGTGTTTTATAGTTTTCATTGTAGAGATCTTTCATTTCTTTGGTTAAATTTGTTTCTAGGTGTGGCTTTTTTATAATTATTAGAAATGGCATTGCTCTCTTGATTTCCTTTTCAGTTTGTTTGCTCTTGGCATATAGAAATGCTACTGATTTTTTTTTTTTCAAGTGCACAACTAACATCATAGCTCCTGATTTTTGTATGTTGATTCTCTATCTTGTAACTACTAGTTTATCAGTTCTAGTAATGTTTTGGAAGAGTCTTTCATTTTTTCTAAATGTAAGATCAAGTCATCTGCAAACACAGACAATTTGACATCTTCCTTTCCAATTTGGATGCCCTTTATTTCTTTGTCTTCCCGTAGGAATGGACTCTGGATGGGACTTCCAGTACTATGTTAAATAGAAGTGTTGAACATGGGCATCCTCATTGTGTTCCAGATTTTAGAGGGAAGGTTTTCAATTTTTCACCATTCAATATGATGCTAGCTGTGGGTGTGCCATATATGGCCTTTATTATGTTCCTTCTATACCCAGTTTGTTGAGAGTTTTTATGATGAAGGGGATGTTGGGTTTTATCAAATGCCTTTCCAGCATCTATTGAAATGATCGTATTTTTTTGTCCTTGTTTCTATTAATGTGATGTCACACTTATTGATTTGCATATGTTAAACCATCCTTTTATCCCTAAGATGAATTCCACTTGATCATCATGATCTTTTTTATGTGTTGTTAGATTCAATTTACTAGGTTTTTGTTGAGGATTTTTGCATTTATGTTCATCAGAGATATTGGCCTGTACTCTTTTTTTAAAAATTATTATTGTATGATTTTGGTATCAGGGTAATGCTAGCTTTGTAGAATGAGTTTGGAAGTATTCCCTCCTCAGTTTTTGGAAACAGTTTGAGGAGAATTAGTTCTTTTAATATTTGCTAGAATTCAGCATGAAGTCATCGGGTCCTGGGGGTTTTTCTTTGATGTTAGACTTTATTACTTCTTCTTTCTTGTTACTTATTATTGATCTGTTCAGGTTTTCTATTTCTCATATTTCAATCCTAGTAGATTGTATGTGTTTAGAACTTTAAGCCCCAGTGGGCATGTGTTACAGTGTGCTTTTTCAGTTTTGCTGTCCACAAGCGGCTTGTGTTAATCAGCTCAGTTAGACCCTCTGCCTTATCGCAGGGACAGAGGGCTTTCTGTATCCCAGATTCTTGCCTTAGTATACCAGAAAAATTGGATCACATGTGGGCTTGGAGAATGAGTGCAAAGTTTTAATGAGTGGAGTAGCTCTCAGCGAGTTGAATGGGGAGGCCCTAAGAGGGATGGAGTGGGAAGGTGATCTTCCCCTGGAGTTGAGCTGCCCAGCGGTAGACTGTCCTGTGATCGCCCTGGCTGAATTCCATATTGTCCCGCATTGATGACCCGTCAGCATTTGCTGGTACCTGTCGGTGTGCTCTTCCACTCTGCCCCTCAAGAGGTTGACATTCAGGAACTTCTGTGTTCTTCCGCCAGTGTGTTCCTCTCTGCGTCCAGCCGCTTGTCTCTGTGCCCGCTAGGGTCTTGGGGTCTCAGGGTTTTCATAGGCATAGGATGGGGGCATGGCGGGCCAGGGTGGTCTTGAAAAATGCAACATTTGGTTGCGAAAACTAGAGTGCCTGCCCACCTAGGTCCGCAGGCACAGGCCCGAGGGTAGAGCCCTTGCTGGGTACCCTTCGTGTCCCTACCCAGCACTTCCCTGCCCCCTCCCATATCATTTACATAATGACTTTGTCTTTTTATAATTTTTTACTAGAATTCTATTTTGTCTGATATAAATATAGCTGCTACTGCTCTGTTTTTGGTTTCCATTTGTGTGAAATATCTTTTTCCCATCCTTTCACTTTCAGTCTACGTGTGTCATTGCAGATAAAGTGAGTTTCTGATAGTCCGCATATAGTTGGGTCTTGCTTTTGTTTTTGTTTTTAAATCTATTCAGGCACTCTGTCTTTTGATTAGAGAATTTAGTCCTTTTACATTTACCGTTATTATTGATAGGGAAGGACTTACTACTGCCATTGTGTTGTTTTCTGGTTGTTTTGTAAGTCCTGTCTTCCTTCTTTGTCCTCCTTTGTGGATAAGTAGTATTCTCTGTATTCTCTGGTAGTATGTTTTAATTCCCTGCTTTTTATGTTTAGTGTATTTATTATAGGTTTTTTCCTTTGTGATTGCCATGAGAATACCACAACTTTGAATTTTCCCCCCAAACACTAAAAAGTATATTGTCTTTTTCCTTTTTTAGAGTTTGACGTGATGAAATATGAAAGATCATGGAATTAGTCTGAGCTTTATTATTATTATATTAAACTATTAATCTGAGAATTTTATAATTTATAACTAATTATCACTGACATTTATCACTGTCACACCCGGGTACCATGAAGTTACCATCTGATTCATTCTTGGATGTGAATGTTACCTTTCTTTAAAATTCCTAAGAGGAAAAGACAAAATGCTTCCCAAGATATGAAACCAATGGGAAAGGCGACAAGTAATGTAAAGGCATTTGTCTTCATTAACCAAAATGGAGAATACAGTGTGTGAACTAAACTTCCAAGACTTTTAATCTAGCTAATGCTAGAATTGTAATGTGCAATATCATCAAATGCTTCTTTTTGGGTAGCAGTCTTTAAATCTGGAAGAAAAAACTTCCCTTATTTTTTATATTTTTTCACAATTTCTGAAAAATTTAACTCTTTATTTTGTGAGTTACTGGTTTTTGTTTTTCCTTCTGATCTTAAATGCTCTGTGTGTATGAAGGGTATTACATTGTCAAGTAAGTCACATATATATTTTTCAGTTGTAGGTAGCTTTTTTATGTAAACTATAAAAGTAAAAATATATATAAAAGTACACAAAATACAAATGAAATTTATGATGCATATATAATTGTAGTTTGTTCATTTGCATTGCTATATAGTATTCCATCATGTGAATATACCACAATTTATATCACCATTCTCCTGCTGATGAATATTATGATTCCTTTTCAGTTTCAGGCTTCTATGACTAATGCTGCTATGAACATTTTTGAATGTGTCTTTTGATAAACATATGTATGTGTCTATGGTATATACCTAAAAATGGAATTACTTATAGAATATACAGATATTCAGATTTACTAGATACTATTTGTATTAGTCTGTTTTCATGCTGCTGATAAAGACATACTCGAGACTGGGAAAAAAAAAAGAGGTTCAATTGGACATATAGTTCCACATGGCTGGGGAGGCCTTAAAATCATGGCAGGAGGCGACAGGCACTTCTTACATGGCGACGGCAAGAGAAAATGAGGAAGAAGCAAAAGCAGAAACCCCTGGTAAACCCATCAGATCTCATGAGACTTACTATTATGAGAATAGCATGGAAAAGACTGGCCCCCATGATTCAGTTACCTCCCCCTGGGTCCCTCCCACAACATGGGGGAATACTGGGAGACACAATTCAAGTTGAGATTCGGGTGGGGACAGAGCCAAACCATATAATTGTGCCCTGGCCCCTCCAAATCTTATATCCTCACATTTCAAAACCAATCATGCCTTACCAACAGTCCCTCAAAGTTTTAACTCATTTCAGCATTAATCCAGAAGTCCCCAGTCCAAAGTCTCATCTGAGTCAAGGCAAGTCCCCTCTGCCTATGAGCCTGTAAAATCAAAATCTAGTTACTTCCTAGATACAATGGAGGCACAGGTATTGGGTAAATACAGCCATTCCAAGTGGGAGAAATTGACCGAAACAAAGGGGTTACAGGGTCCATGTAAGTCTGAAATCCAGCAGGGCAGTCAAATTGTAAAGCTCAGGAATGATCTCCTTTGACTCCAGGTCATGCTGATGCAAGAGCTGGGTTCCCATGGTCTTGGGCAGCTTTGCCCCTGTGGGGCTTTGCAGGGTATAGCCTCCCTCCTGGCTGCTTTCAGGGGCTGGTGTTGAGTGTCTGTGGCTTTTCCAGGTGCGCTGTGCAAGCTGTCAGTGGATCTACCATTCTGGGGTCTGGAGGATGATGGCCCTCTTCTCCCAGCTCCACTAGGCAGTGCCCCATTAGAGACTCTGTATGGGGGCTCTAACCCCACATTTCCCTTCCACATTGCCCTAGCAGAGGTTCTCTGTGAGTGCCCTGCCCCTGCAGCAAACTTGCCTGGGCATCCAGGCATTTCCATACATCTGAAATCTAGGTGGAGGTTCCCAAACCTCAATTCTTGACTTCTGTGCACCTGCAGGCTCAAATACCACGTGGAAGCTGCCAAGACTTGGGGCTTCCACTCTCTGAAGCCACAGCCTGAGCTGTACATTGGCTGCTTTCAGGCAAGGCTGCGGCAGCTGGAACATAGGGCACCAAGTCCTTAGGCTGCACAATACAGCGACCTTGGGCTTGGCCCACAAAACCACTTTTTCCTCCTGGGCCTCTGGGCCTGTGATGGGAAGGGCTGCCATGAAGGTCTCTGACATGGCCTGGAGACATTTTCCCTGTGGTCTTGGGGATTAACATTAGGCTCCTTGTTACTTATGCAAATTCCTTAAACCAGCTTGAATTTCTCCCCAGAAAATGAGTTTTTCTTTTCTATCACATAGGTGGCAAATTTTCCAAACTTTTATGCTCTGCTTCCCTTATAAAACTGGATGCCTTTAACAGCACCCAAGTTACATCCTGAATGCTTTGTTGCTTAGAACTTTCTTCTACCAGATATCCTGAATTATCTCAAGTTCAAAGTTCCATAAATTTCTAGGGCAGGGCAAAATGCCCCTAGTCTCTTTGCTAAAACACAACAAAAGTCACCTTTGTTCCAGTTCCCAACAAATTCCTCATCTACACCTGAGACTACCTCAGCCTGGATTTTATTGTCCGTATCACTGTCAGCAATTTGGGCAAAGCCATTCAACAAGTTTCTAGGGAGTTCCAAACTTTGCCACATTTTCCTGTCTTCTTCTGAGCCCTCCAAACTGTTCCAACCTCTGCCTGTTACCCAGTTCCAAAGTTGCTTCCACATTTTCTGTTATCGTTTCAGCAATGCCCACTCTACTGGTACTAATTTACTGTATTATCCCTTTTCATGCTGCTGATAAAGACATACTCGAGACTTGGACAAAAAAGAGGTTTAATTGGACTTATGGTTCCACATGACTGGGGAGGCCTCAGAATCATGGCAGGAGGTGAAAGGCACTTCTTACATGGTGGCAGCAAGAGAAAATGAGGAAGAAGCAGAAGTGGAAACCCCTGATAAATGTATCAGATCTCGTGAGACTTACCATCACGAGAATAGCGCAGGAAAGACTGGCCCTTGTGATTCAATTACCTCCCCTAGGTCCCTCCCACAACACAAGGGAATCCTGGGAACTACAGTTTAAGTTGAGATTTGGGTGAGGACACAGCCAAATGATCTCACTATTGAACAATTTTCCAAAGTGGTTGCATTAATTTACACTTCTACCAGTTGATATATAGGGTTCCATAGCTCCAAATCTTGCCTGACATTTACTATTGTTTGACGTTTTCATTTTAGTTATTCTATTGGATTTATAATGAGCCTCTCAAATTTTGAGAAACCGTCATTCTCAGAAATTCTCTGGTGGCTATCTCTTTTTGAGAGAAATCAACTCCTGTGCCCTCTTTATGAAATTATTATGGCAGTACCCTAATGCCCCAAGTATCAATAAATAGCCTCAAAATATCCTTTTAAAATCATTTTTTTTTTTGCGGTTTTATCCTTATCTCTAAATATGACTTATAAAAGTCCTAGCATGCAGTTATTGTGCAACTCTCAGAATTACTCTTGATAACACACTGACCTCCCCCAGATACTGTATCTTGGATCCTACCATGGTAGTGAGCATGGTTAACTCCTCTTTAGCACATTTTTTCTAAAATCATTTTATTTTGCAATTAATATTGTCAAAAATCATGTCACTTTTAAGTTTTTTTTCTTTTGTTTGGTTAATGTTTGTTAAAAGCTTGTTCATTGCTTTCACAAAAAATGTAATCTTAAAATGGTGTTTCTGCATCTCTGATTTTTCTATTTTAAAACTTTCACTTCTCCCTACAAGTGACATTCTTCTGACTCGTTACATTCTAATGTTGGGAAGAACAGGAAATAAGTATTTTGGTCATTTGAGATAAAATTGTGGAAAATAATGTAGTGAAGTCTTGTCACCAACCTAGGAGGATATTGAGGTGTTGATGGAAAAGCCATCAGCATTTGCCCAAGTTGGTGTGGTAAACTTTGTGTTGCTTCCACCGTTTTTGCTTAAACAAATTCACCCCAAAAAGAGAAAATTCAACATTAAATGCCAAAATACTGAATATAGGTTAGGACTTAGTATTTCACCATATTTGGCTACAGTGAAAATAACTTTCCAGAAATAAAAGAAGACCTGAATGTACACACTCAGAAGGAGTCTATTGATTCCCCAAGAAAATTGACTAGAACAGTTGACTTAGAGACACACTATAGTAAAACTATTAAAGATTCTTTTAAAAAATCCTCAAGTCCTTCAGGAAAAAAAATTTAAAAGGCAAGAGATTGAGAGACATTATACTTTCAAAAATAGGAAAGCACAAGCACAACCGTGGAACATTATTTTGAAGTTTAGTGTGAAGATTATATCCATCAAAGTTAACCTTCAAGTATTAAGGCTATAAGCAGTTTTGAATGTGCCAGATCTAAGGCAATGCTGTAAACATGTACCGTTCCTGAAGAATCTACTAGATACTGAGTATTACTGAGCAAAAAGATGACTGCGAAAACAAACACCAACTGTGAGCATTTTGTATATTTGTGGAAATAACATTAAAACCAGGGTGGAATGAAGGGCAGATGAACACTAAATACTCTGACAAAGTAGAGAGAATGCAGTCTAAAAAGGAGAGGTATATAAATCAACACCACAAGATGTCATTTCACACCCACTCAGATGCCTATAATTAGTAAGACAGATAAGAATACATATTGATGAGGATGTGGAGAAACTGGAACCTTCATAAATTGGTGGTGGGTATGTTAAAGGGTACAGCCACTTTAGAAAACAGTCTAGCAGTTACTCAAAATGTTAAACAGAGTTACCACATGACCCAGCAATTTCACCCCTAGATATATACGCAATATAGGTGAACACATTCATCTACACAAAATCTTGTACAAGAATATTCATACAACATTATTCATAATAGCAAAAAAGGCAAAAATCCAAGAATCCATCAGTTGATTAATGGATAGATAAATGTGGTATATCCACAGATTGGAATGTTATTTGGCAATGAAAACTGAGGAAATACTGATAATGCTACAACATGGATAAACCTTGAAAACATTATCTGAAAAAGCTAAGTAAAAGAAGCCAGTCACAAAAGGCCAAATATTGTATAATTTCATTTATATGAAATGTCCAGTATAGGCAAACATAGACATAACATAGATTAGTGGTTGCCTAAGGCTAGAAATCTTGGAGGAAAATGAAGAGTGACTACTAATGGCTACAGGGGTAATAAAATATTTTAAAATTCATTGTGGTGATGACTGCATAACTCTGAATATAATAAAATAGTATCTAATAAAACAGCATCTACTTTAGGTAGATGAATTGTGTGGTATATCAATTATATCTCAATAAAGCTGTTAAAAGGGAGAAGGCAGAGAGAAAGCTTAAATAAGATCATAAATCACTGTATAGGTGAAACTTGAAAGATACATAAGAGCAACATACCATATAGTAAAAGGTTAATGAGAAGGGGACTAGGGCATTATTTTAAAACTATTAATGCAAAGATAACCTTCCAAATAGAAAGGCAAACTATTCTAATACCTAAATAAATTTTTAAAAAGCAAGACTAGACACAGCAAGTAGAGAAACACAATGAATACAACATAAAATAACAAAATCGAGACCAAACCTGAACAGAGATATAGTGTATTCTGCTTATGTACTGTGATCTTTTAGAGACCCACAAACTAGATTTTTATTCTACCAAACCAATTTTTGTCTTTGAGGAGCAATAATGCCACTATTGAGAATGTGTGTATACACAAGTAATAACCAGTTAGTTGATGCAGTGGATGAGAAAATTCCAATTATGTTAGCAAGAAAAACAAATTACCTAACAAGAAATGTTCAGAAACTACATACACATATATAGATATATATGTACACATACTATATATATATCATATGTACATGCACACAGTATAAAATGCACCTGAAAGACAAGTAGACTTGAACAATTTGAAAGATAATTCTTGTTCTTGCTTACACATCTCAGCATCATCCAGATATTCTCCCTAAGTTACAAATTTAGTGCAAAACAAAAAATGCCAATGAGTTTTCATGGGGCTAAACAAGTTGATAAAGTTTTTGTAAGAAGACTAATATGCAAGAATACCTAGGAAAACACTGAAAACAAAGCTGTGAGCATTTCCCTATCAGATAATAAAATATACTAAAATTAAAAATGGGATACTGGTACATGTATAGGCAGACCAATGGATTAGAGTAGAAAATTCAGAAATAGGCTCAATTACAGGTGGAAATCTATGTAATAAAGGTGATAAATCACTTGGGAAAAATATTCTAAATGGTATAAGGACAACTGGATAGCTCTTTGAAAAAATTAGATCCATTCTTCCCACCACACACAAGAATGAACCCCAAATGAATCAGAGACCTAAATGTAAAATTTAAAAAGCGCAAGTAACTAGAAGATAACATCGGTGATTTACTTTTTAATATGGGTATAGGGAAAACCTTCTAAACTATGACCAAAGTAGCTAATTGAATAATAGAAAAATAAGCTAAATACATAAATAGATGTAAAATATGTAAAAAAGATATTCAGCTCTACTCATAACATAAATGTAAATTAATGCATTTTTCACCCACCAGCTTGACAACATGTAAAAGTTTGACCATATGCTCCATTTGCAAGGCTTTGTAGAGAACAGGCCCTGAGGTGAACCTTTGTTGCAGTGCCAGCCCTACTGGTGGGAAAGCAATATTGTACAACCACTGAAAAGGAAATTTAGCAATATCTAATATAACTAGGTATACATTTTCTTTTCACTCCAGCAGCCCCATTTGTAGTAATTTACCCTGAAGATACATCTCTAACAATATGAAAGCACATATGCATAAAGCTAGTCATTGAAGCATTATTTATAATGGCAAAATATTGAAAAATAATAGTTCAAGCAGATTTGGATATTAGTTGAATATCCACAAAATGGAATACTATGCACCTATACAAAATATATGAAGGGAAGTCTTTATAACTGTTACGGAGTGATGTTTAGGAGACAGATTGTTCAGAAAAAAAAAGCAAAATATATATACAATATTACCTGTTGTGTAGTAAAAGGAAATAAACACACATTTGCTTATCTTTATAGAAGGAAGACAAGTAAATTGGCTATGTACAAGTGGTGGTGATGCAATATGATGCAAGGGTGGTCCTTCCCACAGGACAAACAAACAACTCTGTCCTTCTGTGGACTTGTTTACAGCCCCATTTGGCCTTGGTCTTACCAATAGGACTGGCCACTGAGGAATCTGGGAGGAGCTATCCCTACCAATGTGTTGGTTTACAGGCCTTGTGATCACGGTCCAATTGCTGATTCTGAAGTGGCCCTATAACCCAATTCCAACCCCTCTCAATGATGGTCTGGGAGCAGTTCTGCCCACTCATGGACCCACACCTGTCTGTACACTTGGAGGCAGACCTGCAGACCTCAGTTTTGGCTGTGGCACCTGAAGAGTGACTCAGCCAAACTCAGTTCCAGCCCCTTTCAGCCACAGTCTGGGGCCAGTCCTGCCCACCCAGGAACCCACCCAGACACCTGATGGTAGCCCTCCCAGGGACCAATGTGAAATTTAAAACTGTCCAAGTAACTTGAAAGTATAGAAATCACTGGCAAAGATAAACATGTAGTCAAATTCAGTATATAGTCACACTCACCTATGCACCTGGCAAGAGTAGACACAACTACACACCCTGAAGTGAACTCTTGTTGCAGAGCCAGCCTTACTGACCAAAGTACCGGTGGCAGTCCCATTCACCAAGTAACCTGAAAGTATAGAAATCACTGGCAAAGATAAACATATAGTCAAATTCAGTATACAGTCACACTCACCTATGCACCTGGCAAGAGTAGACACAACTACACACCCTGAAGTGAACTCTTGTTGCGGAGCCAGCCTTACTGACCAAAGTACCGATGGCAGTCCCATTCACTCAGGGACCAAGAAGGATCCACACCTCTGGAAATAGGTTTGCCAACTGCAGACCTAACTGTGAACCGAGCAGCAGCCACATGACCCAGGTTCAAACTTTCTCAACTGTGATCCCAGAAGCAATCCTATCAGCCCAGGGACCCAACAGGAGATCTTTACCTACTGAGACCAGACTGTAAATGCCAGAAGAGGTGCTTGCTCCTTCAAATGCGCAGGCACCAGTGGAAGGCTACATGGATTATGAACAATCAGGCCAACATGACACTTCCAAAGGGAATCAATAACGTTCTAGTAACTGATCTCAAGGAAATGGAGATCTACAAATTGCCTGACAAAGAATTCAAAGTAATTATCTTAAGCTACATGAGATGCAAGAGAACAGAGGTAGACAAAGAATAAAATCAGGAAGACAGTGATTGAACAAAGATGTTTAATAAAGAAATAGAACATATTGAAAAGAACCAAATAGAAAACCTAGAGCTGAAAAATACTTTGACAGAACTTAAAAAAAAAAAATCCAATAGAGAGTTTTAACAACAGACCTGATCGTGCAGAAGAAAGAATTAGTGAACTCAAAGGCAGATCATTTGAAATTAGCCAGTTAGAGGAACAAAAATGAAAGAGAAAGCATGTGAAGAAACCATATGGGATCTATGGGATACAATCACATGAACAAATGTATGCATTATGGGAGTTTAAGAAGGATAAGAGAGAGAGAGAGAAAGAAGGTAGAAAACTTACTTAATTTCCTGAATTATTTCCCACATCTGGTGAAAGAAATGTACATTCAGATCCAAGAAATCAAAGGACACCAAATAAGATGAACTAAAAAAAAAAATCGACAGCAAAACACATTATTATCAAATTACTAAAAGTCAAAGATGAAGAATATTTTGCAACAGCAAGAGAAAAATGACTCATGTACAAACCAATTTCCATAATGCTATCAGCAGATTTCTCAGTAAACACTTGCAGACCAGGAGGAAGTGGAATAAAACATTTAAAATACTGAGAGGAGCTGGGCGCAGTGGCTCACGCCTGTAACCCCAGCACTTTGGGAGGCTGAGGTGGGCGGATTACGAGGTCAGGAGATTGAGACCATCCTGGTTAACACGGTGAAACCCTGTCTCTACTAAAAATGCAAAAAATTAGCCGGGCATGGTGGTGGGCGCCTGTAGTCCCAGCTACACGGGAGGCTGAGGCAGGAGAATGGTGTGAACCCAGGAGGTGGAGCTTGCAGTGAGCCGAGATCATACCACTGCACTCCAGCCTGGGTGACACAGTGAGACTCCATCTCAAAAAAAAAAAAAAAAAAAAAAAAAAAAAAAAAATGCTAAGGGGAAAGAAAACTGTGAACCTAAAATATTATACCCAGAAAATATGTCCTTTACAAATGAAGGAAAGATAAAGACATTCCCAAACAAAAGCTGAGAGAATTAATCACCATTAGACTTTACAAGAAATGCTAAAGGGAGTTCTTCAAGTTGAAATAAAAGGATGCCAAGTAATGACATAAACATTCTTGAAAGTATAGAAATCACTGGTAAAGATAAATATATAGCCAAATTCAGTATATAGTTGACTCGAGCAATAAAAGGGTTGGGGTGCTGACCCCCCACACAGTTGAAAATTCATGTATAATCTTGACTCTCTCTCTAGAAACTTAACTACTATAGCCTACTGTTGACTAGAAGCCTTACTGATAACATAGTCAACACATTTTGTATGTTGTATGTATTATATACTCTATTCTTAAAGTAAGCTAGAGAAAAAATATGAAAATCTTAAGGAAGAAAAATATATTTGCTATTCATTGAGTAGAAGTGAATCATCATAAATGTCTTCAGTTTCATTGTCTTTATGTTGAGTAGGTTGAGGAGAACAGAAAAAGGAGTGGTTGGTCTCACTGTTTCAAGGGTGGCAGAGGTAAAAGAAAATCTGCATATAAGTGGACCCTCACAATTCAAACTCATGTGGTTCAAGGGTCAACGGTACTCAAATACTGTAATGGTGTAGAAGTCACTTTTAACTTTGGTATAAATATTTAAAGACAAAAGTAATTAAACATAACTATAGCTATAATAATGAGTTAATGAATACATTCACAATATAAAAAGGTGTAAAGTATAAAATAAATAGTATAACATATTGGGTAAGGGGAGAAGTAAAAGTGTAGAGTTTTTGTGGGCAATTGAAGTTAAGTTGTTACTTACTTGAAATAGACTGTTATAAATATATTTTATATAAGCATGATAACCACCAAAAACCCCTCATAGTACATACACAAAAAAGAGAAAGGAATCAAAGCATATAATTCCAAAAATTAACAAATCACAAAGCAAGAGAGACAGAAAAGAGCTATGAAAAAGAAAACAAGAAAATGCTAATAGTAAGTCTTTACCTATCAATAATTACCTTAAATATAAATGAAGTAAATTCTCAAAATTAAAACAAACAGAGTGACTGAATTAAAAGAAAAACAAGACTCACCAATATGCTGCCTACAAAAGACTCACTTTATCACTTTAGCTTTAAGGACACATACAAGCTGAAAGTGAAAAATGGAAACATTCCATGCAAATAGTAACTAAAAGAGAACAGGGGTGGCTATACTTATATCAGACAAAATAGACTTTAATTCAAAATCTATCACAAGAGACAATGAAGGTCACTAATGATACAGGGTCAATTTATCAAGAGGATATAACAATAGTAACTCTATATGCATTCAACATCAGAGCACCTAAATATATAAAGAAATATAAAAGACAGCAATGCAATAATAGTAGCAAACTTCAATACTTCTCTTTCAACAAAGGATAGATTTTCTAGACAGAAAATCAGGAAGAAATAGCTGACTTGAACACTACTATAGATCACATGGAACTAACAGATATATATAGAACATTCCATCCAACAGCAGCAGAATATATATTCTTCTGAAGCACACAGGGAACATTCTCCAGGATATATCATTTTAGGCCACAAAACAAGTCTTAAGAAATTCAAGAAGATTAAAATCATATCAAGTATCTTTACCAATCACAATGATAAGAAACTAGAAGTAAATAATGAGAAAAATTGGAAAATTTTTAATATCAAGTATGTGGATATTAAAAATCAAGTATTAAGTATTTAATATCCACAAGTATGTAGATATTAAAAATTAAGTATTAAGTATTTAATATCCACAAGTATGTGGATATTAAACAGCACACTCCTGAAAAAAATAGGTCAACAAGGAAATCAAAGGGAAGTTAAAAAGTATCCTGTGTAAAACAAAAATGAAAATACAATATGTCAAAACTTATGCAAGGCAGCAAAAGTAATTATAGAATCAAAGTTTAAGGGCAGGTGCAGTGGCTCACACCTATAATCCCAGCACTTTGGGAGGCCAATTGCTTAAAGCCAGGAGTTCAAGACCAGCCTGACCAACATGGCAAAACCCTGTCTCTACTAAAAACACAAAAATTAGCTAGGCATGGTGGCATGTGCCTATAATCTCAGCTTCTTGGGAGGCTAAGGCCCAAGAATTGCTTTAACGTAGGAGGCAGAGGTAGCAGTGAGCCGATATCATGCCACTGCACTCCAGCCTGGGCGACAGAGCAAGACTCTGTCTCAAAAATAAATAAATAAATAAAATTTAAAATTTAAAGTTTATTGTGATAAAATAACACATATTCCTATATGCCTAAGGAATATATCTTAAATAAAAAAAAACTGATACATCAAGGAGTTAGAAAAAGAAAAACTAAGTCCAAGGTTAGCAGAAGGAAGTAAATAATAAAGATTGGAGAAGAAATAAATGACATTTTAGATAGTAAAACAACTGAAAAGATAAATGAAACTAAAAGTTTCTTTGAAAGGCTAAACAAAATAGATAAACCAAGAGCTTGGTTTTTTTTTGTTGTTTTTTTGTTTTGTTTTTTTGTTTTTTTTTAAAAGGATAAATAAACCTTTAGCTAGATTAACCAAAGGAAAAAAAAACTCAAATCAATAAAATTATAAATGAAAGAGGAGACATTACAACTGATACTACAGAAATACAAAGGATCATAAGAGACTACAATGAACAGTCACACACCAAAAAATTGGATCATCAAAGAAATGGATAAATTCCTAGAAACATACAACCTACCAAGACCGAATCATGAAGAAATAGAACATCTGAACAGATCAATAACAAGTAAGGAGAGAAGTAGTAATCAAAAATCTCCCAACAAAGAAAAGCCCAGGAACAGAAAACTTCACAGGTGAATTATATCAAAAATTTAACCCCTTTCCCGTTTGCCCTGAGAGTATTCACCAGCGGCACTTGTAGCCGCAGCATTTACCCCGAGATAACTTTGCTACAAAATATATTGCTTTTATTATTTTTGCATTGCTCTAGTATATCAACTTTGGATACAAAATACGTCATTCTATTTATAGCATTCTGTTTTTAGTAGGGGTATCTCCATTTACAAAATATAGTAATTCTCGATTGCTAAAAATTTCAAATCCTTGAAAGCATAGCATTCCTACACACGATGTTAACATCGTTCTTGAACAGTTGTTGACTGAAGATTCATTTGATGAATCAGATTTTTCCAAAATAGATGATTCTGATGATTGAGATGATTCCGATGTTAGTTCTGTTTAGAAATAACTCCAAAAACAGTTTTCATATTTTATTTTCACAATGGAAAATCAGTCTGATTTGCTTCGGCCTGGAAGAGTGTGCTTATGTAAAATTAAATGAGTGCCGGCAGCAAGCTGCACTTTTATTTCTAAACAGGAAAAGGGTTAAAGAAGAGTTAATGGGCTGGGCGCGGTGGCTTAGACCTGTAATCCCAGCATTTTGGGAGGCTGACGTAGGTGGATCACGAGGTCAGGAGTTCAAGACCATCCTGGTCAACATGGTGAAACCCCATCTCTACTAAAAATACAAAAATTAGCCAGGCATGGTGGTGCACACCTGTAATCCCAGCTATTCAGGAGGCCGAGGCAGGAGAATTGCTTGAACTCGCGAGGCAGAGGTTGCAGTTAGCCATGATTGGGCCATTGTACTCCAGCCTGGGCAACAGAGTGAGACTCCATCTCAAAAAATAAAAATATAAAAGGAAGAGTTAATGACAATCCTTCTCAAACTTTTCAAAAAATTGAAGTGGAGAGAACACTTCCCAGCTCATTTTATGAGTCTATTGTTACCCTCATACCAAAGCCAGATTAAGATATAATAAGAATGAAAATTATAGGCAATATCCCTGATGAACATAGATTCAAAAATCCCCAATAAAATACTAGCAAGCCAAATTCAACAGCACATTAACTGGTTCATAAATCATGATCAAGTGGAATTTATTCTTGGAATGCAAGAATCGTTCAACATAGGCAAATTTATAAACATAGTACATCATATTAACAGAATTAAGGATAAAAACCATGTGATCATCTCAATAGATGCAGAAAAAGCATTTGACTAAATTCAGCATTTTTTTGTGATAAGAAACTCCCAACATATTAGGTCTATAAAAAATATATCTCAACATAATAAGGGCCATATGTGACAAGCTCACAGCTAACATAATCAACAGTGAAAAGTTGAACGCTTTTCTTCTAAGATGAGTAAAAAGATGAGAGTGCCCACTGCTGGAAACCCTAGGTAGAGCAATTAGGCAAGAAAAAGAAACAAAAGGCATACAAATCAGGAAGATGTTAAATTGTTAAATTGCAGATGACATGATCTTATATATAGAAAGCCCTAAAGACTCTACCAAAAAAACTGTTAGAATAAACAAATTCAATAAAGTTGCAGGATACAAAATAAACATTAAAAATTTATTTGCACTTCTATACATTAACAAAAAACTCCCTGAAAAAGAAAAAAAATCCCATTTACAATAACATCAAAAAGGATAAAATACTTAGGAATAAATTTATTCAAGGAGATGAAAGATCTGTAAATTAAAAACTACAAGATATAAATGAAATAAATTGAGTAAGACACAAATAAATAGAAAGATAACCAATGTTTATGGATTGGAAGAATTTATATTATTAAAATGTCCATACTACCAAAGTTATCTATGAATTCAATGCAATCCCTATAAAAATTCCAGTGGCATTTTTCACAGAAATAGAAAAAAATACTAAAATTTGTGTTGGCCACAGAGGACCCCAAAGACCCAAAGCAATCTTGAGTGGGAAGACCAAAGCTGGAAGCATACACTTTCTTATTTTAAGCTATGTTACAAAGCTAGAGTAATCAAAACAGTATGGCATTGCCATATAAAATCAGACACATAGACCAATGGAACATACTAGAGAACCCAGAAATGAACCCAAACATATATGGTCATGTAATCTTTGAAAAAGGTGCCAAAAATACACAATGGGGGAAAGGATAGCCTCTTCAATAAATGGTGTTGGGAAAACTTGATATCCACATGAAAATTATAAAATTGGACTCTTATCTTACACCATACACAAATATTAACTGAAAACGTCTTATAGACTTAAATATAAGACCTAAAGCCATAAACTCCCTGAAGAAAACCTAGGGGAAAAGCTCCTTGACATTTATCTAGGCAATGATTATTTTGGATATGACACCAGTAGCACCCGCAATCAAAGCAAAAACAAACTAGTGAAACTACACCAAACAAAAAGCTTCTGCAGGGAAAAGGAAATGATTAACAGAGTGAAGAGACAACCTACGGAATGGGAGAAAATATTTTCAAACCATAAACCTGATAAGGGGTTAATATCCAAAATATATAAGCAACTCACACAGCTCAATAATAACAACAAAAACCCAAATTATCCTGATTTTAAAATGGGCAAAGGACCTGAATAGACATTTTTTCCAAAGAAGACATACAAATGACAAACAGATCTATGAAAAGATATTCAACATTACTGAATATCAGAGAAATGCAAATCAAAACCACAATGATATACCACCTCATGCCTGTTAGGATGGCAATTATCAAAAAGATAAGAGACTAAAAAAAGTGTTGACAGGGGTCTAAAGAAAAGGCAACCCTTGTGTATTGTTGGTGGGAATGTAAATTAGTATAGCTATTATGGAAAACAGTATGCAGGTTCCTCAGAAAATTAAAACTAGAACTACCATATGATCCAGCAATTCCACTTCTGGGTATTTATCCAAAAGAAATGGAATCAGTGTCTTGAAAGAGACCATTTGCACTGTCATGTTCATTGCAGTATTATTCACAATAGCCAGGAAACAACCTCAGTGTTTACTGGAGAATGAATGGATAAAGAAAATGTGATCTATCTGTCCTTGTCTCTATCTAACATATTGAGCCTTTAGAAAAGGAAATTCTGCCATGTGTGACAACATAAATAAGTCTGGAGGACACTGTGCTAAGTGAAATAAGCTAGACACAGAAAGACAAATACTGTTTGATCTCACGTATCTGGAGAATCTAAAAAAGTTGAACTCACAGAAGCAGAAACTAGAGTGGTGGTTGCCAGGGGCTGGGAGCTGGAGCTGGGGGGAGGGGGAAATGTTGTTCAAAGGATACAAACTTTCAATTATAAGATGATTATCTAGTGTACAGCATGGTGACTACAGTTAATAATACTCTATTGTATAATTGAATTTTCTTAGCAAATCTTAGGTGTTCTCACCATTTAAAAAAAAGTGATGTGACCTGGCTAACGCGGTGAAATCCCGTCTCTACTAAAAAAAATACAAAAAACTAGCCGGGCGAGGTGGCGGGCGCCTGTAGTCCCAGCTACTCGGGAGGCTGAGGCAGGAGAATGGCGTAAACCCGGGAGGCGGAGCTTGCAGTGAGCTGAGATCCGGCCACTGCACCCCAGCCTGGTCAACAGAGTGAGACTCCGTCTCAAAAAAAAAAAAAAAAAAAAAAAAAAAGTGATGTGAAGTAGTGGACATGTTAATTGGCTTGATTGTGATAGTATTTCACGATGTATAAAACATCACATTATACATCTTAAATATGTACAATTTCTGTTTGTCAGTTATACAGTAATAACTCTGGAAAACAAAAACCAAACAAAAAAACTAAATAAAGATAGGAAGGGGAGAGGGAAACAAACAAAACCTGGAAGCAAACATACAAACTCATTCCTACTTGGTTGTATTTCCTCTGTGTTGGGGGTTGCAGGATAGAGGAGAATGGCATACAAATTTTTAAAACATATTTTAAATGAAATTCACATAACATAAAATTAGCTGTTAAAGCGTAAAATTCAGTAGCATTTAGTACATTCATCGTGTTGTGCAACCACCACCTATATCCAGTTCCAAAGCATTTTCATCACTCCAAAAGAAAACCCTATACCCATAAAGTAATCACTCCTTATCTCCCTCTTACCCCCGTGCCTGGCAAGCATGAATCTGCTGTCTTTATGGATTTAGCAATTCTAGCTATTTCCTATAAATAGAATCATACAGTATGTGACTCTTGTGTCTTGCTTCTTTCATTTAGTATACTTAAGATCTCTGAACTCTTTATAGAAGATTCTTTTTTGGGTAGTGAGATGAGTGAAGCAACTCTTAAATTATTAACATTTTATATGTATTATAAGATTGAGCAAATGAGGATCTATATTAAGGTTGTTAGGAGTCAGGGTCCTTATTGTGAAAGAAGGTTCATATAAATTTGGAATGGGGAAAGGCAAGAAAGAGCCCTGTGAGAATGGACAGGCATTGGGGTAACAATGTGAACTCATGATTTCTAAAATATATTATGTGTGTACATGTATATGTATAGGTGTGTGTTTGTATATATACATCTATGTCTATGTGTATATACATTCATATATTTCCTAGCTCTATCTGCTGAAAGGACCCAGAAACAGACACCTAAGCAGCAATGAGCACTCGTAGTGTCTGGATGTTGGTTTCTATTACTTCATTAACAGGGAGCAGGGCTCTTTAGAGAAACAGCTGAATCTAGGGATGAAGAATCCCTGAAACTTCTTCTTAAGCCAAAGCAAGAAAGTACTCAGAAAATTGACAAAGGCATGTCACAAGCACACAGGAACCGCTTGAAGGGGCTCTCAGAGGTCAAATCACGGATTATTTGGACACCAAAATAATTAAGAACAATAATTAGTTATAAATCATTGAAAAAATAGAAAGCCATGAATACATATCAGTGATAGATTCATAAATACTTAGGGAAGAAATTAGGGTCCTTGTGGAATGCCAAAAATTGACTCAGAGAGAGTCAGAGGATAGAGTGCTGAGGTTAGAAAATAATTTTTCAACCATCATTGTAAAAACAAAAATCATCAACAGATGATAGACCCAGGAAGATACTTTGATCAACAGCAAGATATTTGTATAACTGTATAATAAGTTGCCACAGATTGCTTACTAGTTGTAAGGAAAAAATGGTCACTACAAAAAAGAGAAATCCAAGAAACACCTTGACTATGTGATCAAAATTAACCTACCAAGGGAGGCAGATGAACATTATTTGCTCTGGATGTGATATGCTAAGAAGGATACAATATCACATTCATATTCCTGATGGGAATGTATAACTGGAATTCAATAAGGAGGAAATATCAGATAGACCCAGAATGAGGAATCATATTTAAAAAAACCCACTGTTCTTCAAAAATGTTATTATTATAAAAGACAAAGTCTGAAAATGATCCATTAAAGCCAACTACAAAGACATGACAATAAAATGTGATACGTAATCCTAAAATGGCTTTTGTAGTGGAGAAGAAATTATTATTGGGTCAGTTGGCAAAATTGAAATACAAATGATAGATTGGTGAAAACAATGTACAGGTGTCTGTTCTATAGTTATGTAAGATAACAGGTATATTATTAGGAAATACACACCAAAGTATTTAGTGGTAAAGTGCTATGATATTTGTAACTTACGCTCAAATAGTTCTGAAAAGCAATACTCGTGTGTGTATGTGTATGTGTGTGTGTGCACATGCATGTGGAGAGAGAAAAGGAGTAGGGAGAGAGTAAATTATAAAGGAAATGGAGTAAAATTTTAACAATGGGTAAATCTGGATAAAGGATATATGAGACTTTTATTATTCTGGGAGTTTTTTTGGTAAGTATGAAATTATTTTAAATAAAAAGTTAAAAAAATTATTCCATGATTGCCTGACATCTCCATAAAGAACTAGTGTAGCTACATAAAAAATAAGTATTTTTCATTGAAATAAAATATTTTGGACTAGAAACCAAAATATTTTAAATTTGGAAAAATACAAGTCTTTTAATTCTTGATAGACATCTCTCTAAGGCACAGCCAGGCAACCCTTACCTCTACCTCCTTTTTAATGTTAGGGTGATGTTTCTTTCACCTAAAGGTTTTAAGAATTTCCATTAGCTTAGAAATATTATACTATGATTACTGTATTCTCATGCTTTATTTGGCCTGAGTTAAAATTTTGGCTTTCAACAGGAACAGGCTGAGAAGTTAAAGAGCAACCCTGAGAAGTTAAAAAGCAAACCATTCAGGGTAAATGAACTGGCCTGAGTTCTTTGCAGCCTATAGGCAGCAGTTCTGTGTAAGTATCATTGATCAGTTTGGCTACACATTGATCAATTTGTTGATATCATCCAATAACTGGCTTTTGGTTTCATTGATCTTTGTCTATAGATTTTGTTTTTATTAATATCTACTTTTTATTGTTTCCTTCTGCTTGCTTTGGGTGTAATTTACTTATTTTAAAAAATGTATATCATTGGTCTGAGAACTTGCTTCTTTTTAAATATAGTCATACAATGCTATTGATTTTCCTCCAAACACAGCTTTAGTTGCATTCAAAAATTTGGTACGTTATATTTGATTTTTCATTCCATTCAAAATATTTTCTAATTACTTTTGAGACTCCCTTTTTGACATGTGTGTTCTGCAGAAATGTGATATTTTGGTTCCAAATATTTGGGGGATTTTCCATACAAGTTTCTGTTATTGATTTTTAGTTTGGCTATGTTATGGTCAGATAATATACTATGTATAATTTCAATTATTTTAAATTTGGCAAGGTTTGCTTATAAGCCAGAATATGGTCTATATTTTTTATTTTTATTGAGAGATAATTCACGTACCATTAAGTTAACTGTTTAAAAGCATACAGGTCAGTGGTTTTTACTTTATTCACAAGGCTGCACAGCCATTACCTCTATTTAATTCCAGATCATTTTTCACCACCTTTAAAAGAAGCTCTGTACCCATAGCAGTAACTCTATTCTCTCCTCCCAGCCCCAAGCAAGTAATTTTCTACTTTATCTTTATGGATTTGCATATTTTAGACATTTCATACAAATGAAATCATATAATATGTGGCATTTTGTGTCTGGCTTTATTCACCGAGCCTGTTTTCAAGTTTTATCCAAAACTTGAAAATGAAGTATCAGTAGTTCATTCCTTCTTATGGCTGAGTAATATTTTATTATATGGATATATGGATATACCACATTTTGTTTATTCATCAAAGGACATTAAGTATATGATTTTTGTATATGTATATTAAGTATAATATTTTTGTATATGATTAATAATGGCTATGACCATTCATGTACAAATTTTTGTGTGGACATATGTTTTCTTTTCTCTTGGGTATATATTTGAGGCTGGAATTACTAAGTTATAGGGTAACTCTATGTTTAGCATATTTAGGAATTGCAAAACTGTTTTCCAAAGCAGATGACATTTTTATCAATACTTGTCATTATCTAACTTTTAATTTGAGTCATTCTAATGGGTGTGAAGTGGTATCTCATTGTATGTGTGTGTGTGTTTACATATGTTTTAAGAGATGGGGTCTCACTGTGTTGCCCAGGCTGGCCCTGAACTCCTGAGCTCAAGTGATTCTCCTATGTCAGCCTCCCAAGTAACCTCCCAAGAACTATAGGAGCACCTCATCACATTTGGGTTTATTGTGGTTTTAATATGCATTTCCATCTATGGAAAGTTGAAGTTAGCATACGGAAAGTTGTTAAAGGTCTTTTCATGTGCTTATTAGTCACTTGCATGTCTTCTTTGGAGAAATGTCTATGCAAATCCTTTGCCTACATAGAATTTAGTAATTGGATCTTTTTTATTATTGAGTTATAAAGGTTCTTTAGATATTCTAGATACTAGATTCTTATCAAATATATGATTTGCAAATGTTTTCTCCTGCTTTGTGTGTTTTTTCACTTTCTTGGTGATGTCCTTTGAAACACAAAAGTTTTTAATTTTTATGTAGTCTAATATATTTATTTTTTCATCAGCTTCTTGTGTTTTAGGTGTCATATCTAAGAAACTATTGCCTAATTCAAGATATGGAGACTTGCATCTCTGTTTTCTTCTAAGTGTGTTATAGTTTTAGCTCTTGCTTTTAGGTCCTTGTTCTAATTTGTGTTATTTTTGCATATGGTGTGAGGTAGGGGTCCAAGTTCATTATTTTGCATGTGAAAATCCAGTTGTTTGAGCACTACACTTTGAAAAGACCATTCTTTTTCTCCATTAAATTGTCTTGGCACCCTTGTTGAAAATCAATTGTCCATAGATGTGAAAGTTTATTTACGGATTCTCAATTCTATTCCATTAATCTATATGTCTATTCTTATGCCAGAAACACAGTGTCTTAATTACTGTAGCTTTGTAGCAAATTTGGAAATCAGGAAGTGTGAGTTCTCCAACTTTTTCTTCTTTTTCAATATTATTTTAGCTATTCCTTGTTCATTGCATTTCTATATACATTTTAGGATCACTTATAAATTTCTAATAAAAAGATAGTTGAAATTTTGATATGAATTATATTGAATCTGTAGATCAATTTGGTAGGTACTATCATCTAGCAATATTAAGTCTTTCAGTGTATGAATACAGGTCATCTTTCCAATTTGGTATTTTGATGAATATTCTTTTGTACTTGAAAAGAGTATGTATTTTGCTATTGTTGATGGAGTGTTCTATAAATGTCAATTTGGTTGATAGTTTTTTCAGGACCTTTATATATTATTACCCTGAAAGGAGTGTTGAACTCATCATTGTGAATTGGTGTATTTCTTTTTTTAAATCTATCAATTTTTTTTTTTTTTTTTTTTTTTTTTTTTTGAGATGGAGTCTCGCTCTGTCGCCCAGGCTGGAGTGCAGTGGCGCGATCTCGGCTCACTGCAAGCTCCGCCTCCCGGGTTCACGCCATTCTCCTGCCTCAGCCTCCCGAGTAGCTGGGACTACAGGCGCCCACAACCGCGGCCGGCTAATTTTTTGTATTTTTAGTAGAGACGGGGTTTCACCGTGGTCTCGATCTCCTGACCTTGTGATCCGCCCGCCTCGGCCTCCCAAAGTGCTGGGATTACAGGCGTGAGCCACCGCGCCCGGCTAAAATCTATCAATTTTTGCTTAATGTATTTTGATGATCTTTAATGTGCATATACATTTAGGATTTTTGCCTGCCTGCCTGCCTGCCTTCCTTCCTTCCTTCCTTCCTTCCTTCCTTCCTTCCTTCCTTCCTTCCTTCCTTCCTTCCTTCCTTCCTTCCTTTCTTCCCTCCCTCCCTCCCTTCCTTCCCTCCCTCCCTCCCTCCCCTCCTGCTGCTGCTGCTTCTTCTTCTCCTCCTTCTCCTTCTCCTTCTCCTTCTTCTTCTTCTTCTTCCTCTTCCTTCTCTCTCTCTCCCTCTCTCTTTCTTTCTTTCTTTGAGACAGGAACTATTTCTGTTGTCCAGGCTACAGTGCGACATATTATTATGTGGCATAATAATAGCTCACAGCAGCCTCTACCTTCCAGGTTCAAACAATCTTCCCATCTCGGTCCCCTGAGTAGCTGAGACCACAGGCATGCACCATCGTGCCTGGCTAATTTTTAAATTTGTTGTAGAGATGGGAGTCTTCCTATGTTGCCCTTGCTGGTCTCAAACTCCTGAGTTCAAGTGATCCTCCCACTTCTACCTCCCAAGGTGATGGGATTATAGGTGTGAACCACCATGTCTGGCCTGTATTTTCTTAATGTATGTAATCTTTTATTATTATATAATATCTCTCTTTATCTTGATATTTTTGTTCTGAAGTTGGCTTTGATATTAATATAGCCACTGGATTTATTTTGATTAATATTTGCATCGTATATCTTTTTTTCATCCTTTTACTTTTCTTTTTTTTTTTTGAGACGGAGTCTTGCTCTGTTGCCAGGGTGGAGTAGAGTGGCATGATCTCGGCTTACTGCAACCTCCTCTTCCTGGGTTCAGGTGATTCTCCTGTGTCAGCCTCCCAAGTAGCTGGGATTACAGGCACGCACCACCATCCCAGCTAATTTTGGTATATATATATTTTTAAGTAGAGATGGGGTTTTGCCATATTGGGCAGGACAGTCTAGATCTCCTGACCTCGTGATCTGCCCACCCCAGCCTCCCAAAGTGCTGGGATTACAGGCAGGAGCCACCACGCCTGGCCTCATCCTTTTTACTTTTAATCTATCTATATCATTATATTTAAATTGGGCTGCTTGTAGAGAGCGTGTAGTTGAGCCTTGTTTTATTTATCTAATCTGATGATCTCTGTCTTTTTATTAGTGGGTTTAGACCATTTCATTTTAATGTAATTATTTGTGTGGTTGAGTTTAGGTTTACATTTTATTATTTGTTTTCTGTGTGTCACTTCTGTTCTTTGTTCTTCTGTTCTCTCTTTCCTGTCTTTTTTGGATTATTCAATTACTTCTGTTTATATCTACTTTTCATTTTCATATTGATTTTTTTGTTATAATCTTTGTATTATTTTTCTATTGGCTGATCTAGGGATTGCAATACATACCTTAGCCTTTCATAGTCGTCTTAGAGTTAATGTTTTACCACTTCAAATAAAATGTAGATATGGATGTTCCTCAAAAAGTTAAAAATAAAAATATTGTATGCCCAGCAGTCCCACTCTTGTGTAAATATCCAAATGAAACAAAATCAATATCTTAAAGAGATGTATGCATCCCCAAGTTTATTGCAGCATTTTTCAGAATGGCCAAGATATAGAAATAATCTAAGTATTTGTCAGTATCTGACTGGATAAAGAAAGTATGAGATACACACACACACACACACACACACACACACACACACACACGAGGGGGTCTTCAAAAAGTTCATGAAAAAATGCATGTTATGAAAAAAAACTATGTATGGTTTTCAATTTTTTTTGCACCAAAATAAACCTGTACTCATTTGTTATAATGTGTCTGAACAAGATCTAGTTTGAGGTACTAAGTTTCAAAAGGACATCCATTTGAAAAAAGCTTCTATTAGAGCAACATGAATTTTGCTAAAATTGGAGCAAGAACAAACATCAAATTTATGGGGAAGCTTGGGTGGAAGAATGGTTAAATCACTGATGTTTTACAAAAAGTTTAAGGGGACAATGGCCCAAAGAAATCAGCAATTTGCAAATGGATAAGTCGCTTTAAGAAGGCATGAGATGGTGTTGAAGCCCACAGTGAACAGACCATACTCATCAATTTGCGAGGAAAAAATTCATTTTGTTTGTGCCCTAATTGAAGAGGACCTATGAGTAACAGCAGAAACAATATTTACTACCACAGACATCTCAATTGGTTCAGCTTACATAATTCTGGCTGAAAAATTAAAGTTGAGCAAACTTTCTATTTGATAGGTGTCAAAGATCAGCTGTGCCTAGATCAGCTGTAGAAAGAGCAGAGCTTTCAATAGAAATTGTAAAAAAGTGGGATCAAGATCCTGAAGGATTTTTTCCCCCAAAGAATTGTAACAGGAGATGAAACATGGCCTTACCAATATGATTCTGAAGACAAAGGACAATCGAAGCAATGGCTACCAAGAAGTGGAAGTGGTCCAATCAAAGTAAAAGTAGGCTGGTTAAGAGCAAAGGTCATGGCAACAGTTTTTTGGGGGATACTGAAGGCATTTTGCTTGTTAACTTTCTGGAGGGCCAAAGAATGATAACATCTGCTTATTATGAGAGTGTTTTGAGAAAGTTAACCAAAGCTTTATCAGAAAAGTGTCTGAGAAAACTTCACCTGAAGAGTCCTTCTCCACCACAATAATGGGCCTGCTTTTTTCTCTAATCAAGGTCAATTTTGTTAGAGTTTCTATGGGAAATCACTAGGCATCCACCTGACCTTCCTAATTTGGTTCCTTTTGATGTGTTTTTGTTTCCTTTTAAGTCTTTTGTTTTTCTTTTAAATCTTTAAAGGCACCCAGCTTTTTTTAAAGTTAATAATGTAAAACAAAACAAACAAACAAACCCTACATTGATGTGGTTAAATTTCCAGGACCCTTAGTTTTTTAGGGATGGACTAATCAGCTAGTATTATTGCTTACAAAAATGTTTATTTTGATGGAGCTTATGTTGAGAAATAAACCTTATATTTTTTTATTTTTATCTTTTAATTCAATTTTCCTTGATGTTTTTGAGGTCCCCTCGTGTGTGTGTGTGTGTGTGTGTGTGTGTGCACGCGCGCATATAAAATGGGATATTATTCTGCCTCAAAAAAGAAGGAAATCCTGCCATAGGATACACCTTGATGGCATTATGCTAAGTTAAATGAGACCCAGAAAGTCAAATACTGTATGATCTCACTTATATGTGCAATCTTTTAATCCTTTTTTTTTTTCTTCTTTTTTTTTTAGACAGGGTCTTGCTCTGTCATGTAGGCTAAAGTGCAGTGGCATAATCTTGTCTCACTGCAACCTCAGCCTCCCAGGTTCAAGCAATTCCTGCCTCAGCCTCCCAAGGAGCTGGGACTAAAGGCATGTGCCACCATGCCCAGCCAATTTGTTTTATTTTTTTTTTGTAGCGATGGTGTTTTGACATGTTGGCAAGGCTGGTCTCGAATTCTTAGCCACAAGAAACCTACCTGCCTCAGCCTCCCAAAGTTCTGGGATTACAGGCATGAGCCATGGCGCCTGGGCTTATATATACAATTTTAAAAAGTTAAACTTGCCAGGCACAGTGGCTTGTGCTTATAATTCTAGCACTTCAGGAGGCTGAGGCAGGTGGCTTACTTAAGCTCAGGAGTTCCAGACGAGCCTGGGCAACATGGCAAAACCCTGTCTCTACAACAATTCTAAAAATCTAGGCAGGCATGGTGGTGCGTGCCTGTAGTCCTGGCTACCTGAGAGGCTGAGGTGGGAGGACTGCTTGAGCCCAGGAGGTCAAGGCTGCGGTGAGCTGTGATTGTGCCACTGCACTCCTGCCTGTGTGACAGAGTGACCCTGTCTAAAACAAAAAATAAAAATAAAAAAGTTAAACTCATACAAGCAGAGATCAGAATTGTGTTTGCCAGGTTACATCAGCAATATGGCTAACTAGAGATGGCTGGTGCTCATTCTTCTCACAAGAAAGGACCAAGACAATGAATAAACAGTTAAGATTTGACTGGAGTGCTGAAGGGAGAGTGCCAGAGTGCAGTGGGAAAGTGGAGACGCATCTCCAGGAGGGCAGCATGGAGGCATGTGGATTCTGCAGCCCATCTCTCTCTCCCAGATCATATCTGCCCAGAGTCAGGAGGGACTTCATATTTTGGGGAAAAGGTAAGCAGAAGATCCGATTCCCACCAGTCCCCATTGCCAAATACCTATAGTCCTTACTGCAGAAGGATCCCACAGTCCTTCGAAGTCCTGAATCCAGTTTGGAGAGCTACCAGGAATTTACACAGCTGTATTACCCAAATAGGGTGTCCTCCACATCCCTCATCCACCACTTGTGAGCCAAGCTCCTGTAGCATAGCACAATCTTGAGACCAGAGCCACTTCTGGAGTGCACCCTGCTCTGAGGGCCAGTAGTGACTATACCTCTCCATCTTCATTCCACCAAACCCACACATGGATGAATACCAGTGTGCCTGGAGCCTAGGACCTGGATTGGCTGTAACTCTGGTCATGAACAACCCCTATTACTGCACTTCCAGCTGGAGCAATAGTCTGGCAGCCCTGCCCAAGACAAACCCACTCTCGAGCCAGTCAAACCACTGCGTGCCCATCCACAAGTGGGAGAGACCCCTGAGCCTCTGAACAGAGGCTATGTTCATGGGGCTGTGGAACAGCTACATGTTCATGCTCAAGACCTGAGAAACAGCCATAAAGTACTCCCTTTGGCAGACACTCCCCAGGCATGGCTGAGTAGCATTGTACCCATATGCCAGACCTGAGAAACAGCCCTGGAGGGCTGCTCCTGGTGGGCATACCCCTGAACTGACTGAACAGCCTCGCACTCATGCTCCAGACTGAGAAATAATCCTGTAGGCCACCCCTGGTGGGCATGCCCTAAGGCCATTTAAGCAACCCTGTACCTGCGTACTAGGCCTGAGACGTAGCCCCGAGGGTCACCCCCTGCAGAAACACCCGCAGGGCATTTCCCTCACTTGTTTCCTTCTCTATACTTCTGGAACACCCATAATATGAATATTTGTTTGCTTAATGATGTCCCATAAATCATGCGGACTTTCTTCATTCTTTTTAATTCTTTTTCTCTTTTTGTCTGTCTGTGTTATTTCAAAAGACTTGTCTTCAAGTTCAGATTCTTTCTTGTGCTTGGTCTAGTGTTGCTGAAGCTCTCGAATTTTTTAAAAAATTTCATTCATTGAATTCTTCAGCTCTAGGATTTCTGTTTGGTTCTTTTTACACACACAGACACACATATGTGTATGTATATATATTATATATACACATACATACATGTATATATATAATTTCTCATTTGAATCATGAATTTTCTGATTTCAGTTAACTATCTGTTTTCTCTTATATCTCACTGAGTTTCCTTAAGTATTAATAATTGAAATTCTTTCTTTGGCATTTCACATATTTCCTTATGATTAGGGTCTGTTACTGGAGAATTATTGTTTTCCTTTAGAGGTGTCATGTTTCCTTGCTTTTACATGTGTGATGTGTCTGTTCCTACATTGATTTCTATACATCTGATAGAAGAGTCACTTCTTCCCATTTTATGGAGTAGGTTTTGAAGGGAAATACTTATTCATATGAATGGGTCACAGAGTGTTGGTTTGGTTGGGATGTGTTGGCCTTACTTCTAGGTGGATGCAATAGTGTAGTCTCCATGTAGTTTCTTCATCTGTAATACACACTACTGATACTTATAAATGTCTCAGTGGCCTAGGCTGAGAATTTGTGGGGGTAGTGCCAGAGTGGGTTGCTGGGTTGTTTCTCACATTGGGAGAATGTGTATGTGTGTGTGTGCACATGGTGCACTGGCCAACTTGGGATTTGGCTTGCTGAGATTGGGGCTGATACTCTGGCCAGGAGCACAGGCACATGGTTGTTCAGTCAGCCTGGGGCATGCCTGCCAGGAGTGGCCCATGGAGCTGTTTCTCAGGCCCAGGATGCAGGCACACTGCTGCTCAACTTGTGGGGTGTGTCTGCTGGGGCAGCCCATGAGGGCTGTTTCTCAGGCTCAGGATATGGTGATATGGCTTCTCAGCTGGCTTGTGGGTGTGTCTGCTGAGTGGGTGGCCCATGGGGCTATTTCTGAGGTTTGAGATTTTGGTCCAAGGCTATCAGGCATCCCATGGAAGGGTCATGCCTATCAGTGGCATCCTATGGAAGAAGGACTGAAAACTTGGGAGAGAGATGAACATCCAGGTCCAGGAAGCTCAAAGAACCCCAAATACATTCAACCTGAATAGGTCCTCTCTGAGGCACATTATAGTCAAACTATCAAAAGTCAAAGAAAAGAATTCTAAAGACAGCAAGATAAAAGCATCAAGTCATATATAAGAGAATCCACATTGGACTAACAGCAGATTTCTCAGCAGAACCTTACAGGTTAAGAGAGAATTGAATGATATATTCAAAATGAAACTAACAACCAAGAATATTATGCCCAGCAAAGCTACCTTTCGGGCATGAAGGAGAAATAAAATTTTCCACAGAGAAGCAAAACTAAGAAAATTCATCACCAGTAGATCAGCCTTACGAGACATACTCAAAGCATACTTGCACCTGAAAGTGAAAAGACTATAACTACCATCATGAAAACATGGGAAAGTATAAAACTCACTGGTAGAGCCAGCACAAAAAGGAGAAAGAGAAAGGAAGTAAACCTTATTACTATGGATATCACCCGACCACAAAAATAAACAATAAAAGAGGAAGTAGGGAAAAAAGAATATACAAAACAACCAGAAAACAATCAATAAATGACAGGGCCAGGCATGGTGACTTATGCCTGTAATCCCAGCACTTTGGGAGGTCAAGGCAGGTGGATCATTTGAGGCCAGGGAGTTTGAGAGCAGCCTGGCCAACATAGTGAAACCATGTCTCTCTTAAAAAATACATAAATTAGCCAGGTGTGGTGGCACATGCCTGTAATCCTAGCTACTCAGGAGACCGAGGCAGGAGAATCTCTTGAACCTGGGAGGTGGAGGTTGCAATGAGCCAAGATTGTACCACTGCACTCTAACCTGGGTGACAAAGAGAGAGTCAGTCTCTAAAATAAAATAAAATAAAATAAAATAAAATAAAATAAAGCAACAGGAGTAAGTTCTCACCTATCAGTAGTAACATTGAATGTAAATGGATTAAATCTCCCATTTAAAATATACAAATAGGATGAATGCTTACAATTTTTAAAAAGACATAACTATATGTTGCTTACAAGGAACTCACCTTAATGTAAAGACAAACTATATGTTGCTTATAAGGAACTCACCTTAATGTAAAGACTGAAAGTGAAGAGATGTGAAAAGATATTCTTCACAAACAAAAACCAAAATTGAGCAAGATTAGCTATACTTATATCAGACAAAACAGATTTCAAGTCAAAAGCTGTAAAAAGAGACAAGGACATTATATAATAATAATGGGGTCAATTCCACAAGAAAATACAATTGTAAATATGTATACACCCAATAAGAGAGCACCCAGATACATAAAGCAAATATTTGATTTAAAGGGAGAGATAGACCCCAATATGATGATAGCTGAGGAATTCAACACCCCACTCTCAGCATTGTACAGATCATCTAGACAGAAAGCCAGTAAAGAAACATCAAATTTAAATTATACCATAGACCAAATGGAGCTAACAGACATTTATAGAACATTTCACCCAACAGCTGCAGGATACACATTCTTTTCTTCAGCATGTGGAACATTCTCTGGGATTGATCATATGTTAGGATACAAAAGAAGTCTAAGCAAATTAGAAAACACTGAAATCATATCAACTATCTTATCTGATCACAATGTTATAAGAGAAACATTAGAAACTATATGAACATATGGAAATTAAATAACATGATCCTGAACAACTAGTGGGTAAAAGAAGAAATTAAGAAGGAAATTGAAAAATTCCTTTAAACAAATGAAAATATAAACACAACATACCAAAACCAAAAGGACACAGCAAAGGCAGTATTAAGAGGCAAGTATACAGCAATAAATGTCTACACCAAAAAATAAGAATAATTTCAAATAAACAACCTAATGATGAATCTCAAAAACTAGAAAAGCTACAACAAGCCTACCCCAAAATTAGAAGAAAAAAAGAATAAAAAAGATTTGAGCAGAAGTAAATAAAATTGGGTCTAGAAAAACAATACAAAAGATCAGTGAAATAAATGAACAAATCATTAGCTAGACTAAGAAAAACAGAGAGAAGATCCAAATAAATAAAACTAGAGATGAAAAAGGAGATGTCACAACAGACAACACAAATACAAAGGATCAGTAGAGGCTACTACAAACAACTATATAACAATAAATTCAAAAGCCTAGAGGAAATGAATAAATTCCTGGACACACACAGCTTACCAACATTGAACCAAGAAGAAGTAGGAAACTTGAACATACCAATAATAAGTAATGATATTGACTCACTAATACAAAGTGTCCCCCCTAAAAAGTCCAGGACTGCATTGGATTTACTGCTGACTTCTACCAAACCTTTAGAGAACAATTTTTCTCAAATTCTTCCAAAAAATTGAAACAGAGGGAGTTCTTGCTAAGCCTGCATAACCCTGATACCAAAACTAGACAAGAACATAACAAATAAAGAAAACTAGGCTGGATGTGGTGGCTAACACCTGTAATCCCAAAACTTTGGTAGGCTGAGGCAGGTGGATCATTTGAGGTCAGGAGTTCAAGACCAGCCTGGCCAACATGGTGAAACCCCATCTCCATTAAAAATACAAAAATTAGCTGGGTGTGGTGTGCACACTTGTAATCCCAGCTACTTGGGAGGCTGAAGCAGGAGGATCACTTGAACCCAGAGGTAGAAGTTGCAGTGAGCAGAGATCACACTCCTGCAATCCAGCCTGGGTGACAGGGTGAGACTCCATCCCCTCAAAATAATAAATAAATAAATAAAACTACAGGTCAATGATGAACATGGATGCAAAGATCCTCAACAAAATACTAGCAAACCAATCCAACAACGCATAAAAAAGATAATACATTATGATGAAGTGATCATGATATATCATGATTAATCATCTGTGCATTCCTGGGAAGTATCCAGGAGTACACAGATTTCCCAACATGTACAGATCAATAAACATCACATATTGCATCAGTAGAATGAAGGACAAAAACTATATATGATCATCTCAATGGATGCAGAAAAAGCATTTGATAAAATTCAACATCTTTTCATGATTAAAAACTCTCGATAAATTTGATATAGAAAAAAGTACCTCAACATAATAAAGGGCCAGTATGATAAACTCTATACTGAACAGGAAAGGCTGAAAGCTTCTCCTCTAACAACTGGAACAAGACAAGAACACCCATTCTCACTACTCTTATTCAACATAGTACTGAAAATCCTAGTCAGAGCAAATTAGGCAAGAGATGGAAATAAAGGGCATCCAAATTGGAAAGGAGAAAGCAAAATAGTTCCTGTTTGCAGACAACATAATCTTACATGTAGAAAAAACCTAAAGAATCTACAAAAAAAAGCTCTTAGAACCAATAAACAAATTGAGTTAAGTTGCAGATACAAAATCAATATACAAAAATCAGTAGTGTTTCTGTACATAAACAATGAACTAGCTGAAAAAGAAATCAAGAATGCAATCACATTTACAATAAATACCAAATAAATTTAATCGAGGGGAAAGATCTTCAAAAGGAAAGCTACAAAGCACAGATGAAAGAAATAGAAGATACAAACAAATGAAAGGACACCCCATGCCCATAGGTCAGAAGAATTAATATTGTTAAAATGAACATACTACATTCAATACAATGTATTGTATTGAATAGTCAATACAATTTCTATAAAAATACCAATGACATTCTTCACAGAAGTGGGAAAAAATTCCTAAAATTTGTATGGAACCACAAAAGACCTGGAATAGCCAAAGCAATCCTGAGGAAAAGAGAAAAGTTGGAGGCATCACACTTCAAAATATACTACAAACCTGTAGTAACCAAAATAGCATTGAACTGGCGTAAGAACAGAAAAAGACCATGCATGAAATAGAAAACCCAGAAATTAATTCATATACCTACAGTCAACTGATTTTTGACATTGGAGAAAGGACAGTCTCTTCAATAAATGGTGCTGGGAAAACTAAACATCCGTATCCCCGAGCTATTACACTATGTAAAAATCAACTCAAAATGGATCAAAGACCGAAATGTAAGAGCTGGAACTATAAAAGTACTGGGAGAAAACAGGGGAAATGCTTCAGGACATTGGTGTTGGAAAATATGTTATGAACAAGACTTCAAAAGCACAGGCAACAAAACAAAAAATAAACAAATGGGGATTATATTGAACTAAAAAGCTTCTGCATAGCAAAGGAAAACAATCAACAGAGTGAAAAAGCAGCCTATGGAATGAGAGAAAATATTAGTAAACTATTCTTCTGACTTGGAATTAATACCCAGAATATACAAGGAACTCAAACATCTCAATAGCCAAAAAATATATAAATAAATAAAAATAAACAATCTTACCATTTATTTGATGAAAAAATGGGCAAATAATCTCAACAGTCATTTCTAAAAAGAAGGCATATATGTGGCCAACAGAGAAATATTAAAAAATGCTCAACATCACTAATCATCAGGGAAATGCAAATGAAAATCACAATGAATTATCATCTTACCCCTGTTAGGATGGCTGTTATCAAAAAGACAAAAACTAACACATGCTGGTGAGAATGCAGAGAGAGGGACCCTCTTGATGGGAATGTAAACTTGTCTAGCCATTATGGAAAACAGTATGAAGGTTCCTCGAAAAACTGCAAATAGAACTACCATATGATTCAGCAATCCCACTACTGGGTATTTATCCAAAGGAAAGGAAATCAGTATATTGAAGAGATGTCTGCACCCCCATGTTTATTGCAGCACTATTCACAATAGCCAAGATATAGAATCAACCTAGATGTCTAACAACAGATGAATGGAGATAGAAAATGTGGTATATATACACAATGAAATACTATTCAGCTATAAAAAAGAATGAAATCTTGTCATTTGCAGCAACAGGCATGGAGCTGAAGGACATTATGTTAAGTGAAATAAGCCAGGAAAAGAAAGTGAACACAGTGTGTTTTCATTCATAGGTGGTAGCTAAAAAAAGTTGATCTTAGCTGGATGCGGTGGCTCATGCCTGTAATCCCAGCACTTTGGGAGGCCGAGGTGGGCAGATCACCAGGTCAGGAATTTAAGACCAGCCTGGCCAACATGGTGAAACCCTGTCTCTAATAAAGATACAAAAATTAGCCAAGTGTGGTGGCACACGCCTGTAGTCCCAGCTACTTGGGAGACTGATGTGGGAGAATTGCTTGAACCTGGGAGGCAGAGGTTGCAGTAAGCAAAGACCACACCATTGCACTCCAGCTTGGGTGACAGAGACTCCATGTCACACACACACACAAAAGGTGATTTCATAGAAGTAAAATGTAGAGCAGAAGATACTAGAGGTTGGGAAAGATAGGGGAAATAAAGAGGTAGAAAGAGATTTGTTAAAGGATACAAAATTACAACTAGATAGGAGGAATAACTTCTAGTGTTCTATATTCTATACCATTGTAGGATGACTGTAGTTAACAACAGTACATAGTTTCAAATAGCTAGAAGGAGGATATTGAATGTCCCCAACACAAAGAAATGATAAATGTTTGAGATGATGGATATGATGATTACCCTGATCTGATCTGTATACATCATATGTATGGAAACATCATTATGTACCCCATATATGGGTACAATTACTATGTGTCAATTTTAAAAAAGTATAAATGAAGAACTGTAGTTGCCAGGAACTGGGGAGTAGGGAACTGGGGAGATGTTAGTCAAAGGGTACAAAGATTCAGTTATTCAGAATGAATAATTTCTGGGTATCTAATGTACAGTATGATGACTATAGCTAATACTGTATACTTGAAATTTGCTAAGATAGTTGATCTTAAATGTTCTCACTACACAAAAAAATTGTAACTATGTGAGTTGATAGATATGTTGATTGGCTTGATTGTCATTCTTATTTCACAATGTATATGTATATCAAAATCATATTGTACACTTTAGGTATTTACAATTTTTATTTGTCACGTACACCTCAATGAAGCTGGAAAAATTAAAATGTAGACGACTTATAACTATATAAATTGCTTTACACTGTTATTGTTATAATTGTCATATATGTTACATCTGTGTGCATTGAAAGCCCTACCAGATGTAGTAATTTTGATCTTAAAATCAATCATATTTTAAATAACCCATAAGGAAAAAATATATTTACCCTCGTTATAGATACCCAAGTGTTGGCTGAGTTTTGCCCTTCAAAAAATAGATATTGAGTCCTAACCCCCAGTACCTCAGAATGTGCTTATTTGGGGATAAGGTCTTTATAGAGGTAATCAAGTTAAAATGAGGTATTTAGGGAGGCCTCTGCCCAATATGAAATAGGAAAAATTTGGGCACAAAGATACAAGCACACGGAGAACGCCATGTGAAGACGAAGGCAGAGATCGGGGGGATGCATCTCTGCTGATACCTTGATCTTAGACTTCCAGCCTCCAGAATGATGAGAAAAATTTTCTGTTGCTTAAGTCACCCAGTGTGTGGTACTTTGTAACGGCAACCTTAGCCAACCTTAGCCAAATATTTCCCGTTTCTGTTGTTATTCCCTCACTCCTGAGGTCTCAAGCTTCCCTCGTATTTTTCCGTTCAGACTGAGCAACTTCCTTTAGTGTTTCTATTGATTTATCTTCAGGTTCATGGAATTTTTCCTCTGTCCTCTCTGTTTTTGCTACTGAGCCTGTAATGGGTTGCATAGTGTTCCCCACAAACTCACATTGAACCAGAGCCTTAGAATATGACCTTATTTGGAAATAGGATCTTTGCAGATGTAATTAGTTAAGGATCTCAAGATAAAATCATCCTGGATTTAGGGTGGGTTCTACATCCGGTGACTTTTTGTCTTTATAAGGAAAGAAGAGGGAGATTTGCATAGGAAAAGCATAGAAAGAAGAAGGCCATGTGAAGATGGAGACAGAGATTGGACTGATGCTGCTACAAGCCAAGGAATGCAAGAAGCCACAAGGAGCTGGAAGAGGGAAGGAAGAATTCTGCCTTAGAACTTTTGAAGGGCATGTGACCCCACTGATACTTTGATTTCAGACTTCTAACCTACAAGACTGGGAGAATATGTGTCTATTATTTTAAGCCACTCAGTTTGTGGTAATTTGTTACAGCATCCCTAGGAAACCCATACAGAGCCTTTTCAGTGAGATTTAATTTTTTGAACGAATTTTTTAGTTTTAAGATTTGGCATTCAGTTCTTCTTTAGCATGTTTATTTCTCTGCTGAGAACTTCTATCTTTTAATTTACTTAATGCATACTTACCTTTACCTCTTGCAACCTGGTTATAATAGTTGCTTTAAACTCTGTCAGATAATTAATTCTAACATCTCAGGTTAAACATCTGTTCATCGTTTCCCCCTTCCCAGCATTTAACTGGATCTTTGTATTTTGAGCAATTTTGGATTCTGTCTTGGACTTTATGAGTATTACTCTTGGTCCTGCGAAAATCTGTTTGGTTTATGTTCACAGGAAATCAACCTAGTAGTTCGCTTCAAATCACAGGTCTCATCTCTTCTGTAACCAGTGTTTGGATGTTGGGGGTATGAATGTTGGCTATCCTGCTTGCCATTGGTCTCACGCATGCACAGGTCACAGGTGGGCCTGGGACTTACACCTGATCAGACACAAGGCTTAGAGGATTCCCTTCTCCAGCTCTTTTCCTTTGGGTTCCCCTATGCACTCTTGGTCTCCCAGGGACCCATTGTCCTATTCCTCTGGACAGAAGGATAGGTTTTCTTTTAGAGTTTTAGTTACTCATGATCCTGCCACCCAGTTCTGCATGACCAATTCAGTCCCTGGGCAGAGCGGTAAGGTAAAAGAGCAAAAAAAAAAAAAAAAAAAAAAAGACAGTAAGTGTCCTGACATCCCTCCCCAGCTCTGCCCTTTAGAGCATAGGGTCTTCCTTTCCCTGTTCCTACTGCCAGAAAAGACCTTTGTTTTTTCCTCCTCAAAGTTGTAGCTGCCTATATGGCTACTGCACATTTCCCTATTTGGGGCCACTCTAGTGGCAGGGTGAGGAGAGTAAAAACAAGACAAATAAGAAAAAACGTTGTTCAGAGAGTTTCTCCATATTTCCTAGCTCGCAGTGTACCTCTCCACCATTCTCTGTCAAAAGAGGGAGCTTCACCCTCTGAGTTGCTCATACCAGCTGGGCTGCTCAGTTCCACAACAGAGGCCTTCCGTGGATCAAATGTGAGAGACAAAAGAGGAAAAAAATCAACAGGGAACTCTCTCATGAGGCTTCCTTCCTCAATTTTTGTTTTCCCTTCCCACTCTGCCTGCTACTGTCTGCTTTCCAGATAGCTGCTTTTTGAATTTTCCAGATGTTTTAGTTGTGCTGTTTAGTGGGACAGAGAGGCTGTAATAGACTTGCTATATTGCTTGGCATCGGGAGTGGGTCTATCTTTTAAAATTTCTTTTGTTTATCTTTCATTTCTACATGATTGCACAAAGCGGTGCTTCAAAGTCTTGAGTTTAAGCCACGCACAGTGGTATAGGCCTGTAGACCAAGCTACCTGGGTGGACTGCTTGAGCCCAGGAGTTTGAGGCCAGCCTGGGCCACATAGCAAGACTCCATCTCTAAGCAAAGAGAAGCATGAACTTACAGTGCTGTCATCAACTGAAAATATTTGGTGCTTAAAAAAAAAGCTGTTATTTAATTTTTTTTGAATATCTGTAACGCTAACAGAAAAGATTCCTTTCAAATACTTTGCAGTGTATCGAAGTTATTGGAAGTTATGTTTTGATGATTATATGATCATTGTCTAGCATGGAATCTGGTTTATTGAAGATGAAATTATTTTTATGAAGTTAAAGCTCTAGCATTCATTCTGGTCAAGTATTCTGGTTGCACAAATAGAAAACAACTCCAAGAGGCTGAAGTAAAATGGGAAGTAGTTGTATGGTCTCTGAAATCTCATGGAATCCAAGAACAAGAAGCAACAGGTTCATCTCAGCTTCCTAGCAACAACATTTGGAATTTGGAGTGCTGGGAGAAACCAAGGCAGCTTCTTTCCCATATGATTTTTTTTTTTTTTTGGTGGGGAGGATTGCATGATTCCTTACATTTATTACTCTCTATTTGCTTAATCCTCTTTCCTTTCTCCAAAAAGTTATCAGCTTCTTAGAGACAGTACTGAGTCACTGCATCCATCTTGCCCAAAGCCAGCTCTGCCTCAGGTTAAAATAAATTTGATTTATGTTGAATCAGTCCATTTTCTGTTCTATTTTAGGCAGTTTGAGTTGGCTCAAATTGCAAAAGAAATCACCCTAAAAAACTATTTGCCTCTTTATCCTATTTAAGGTTCCATCAGTTTTGAGATTCCAACTCTCTTCTCTTTCTCTAAATTTTTAAAAAAAAAATTTTTTTTTTTATTTTTTTGAGACAGAGTCTCGCTCTGTTGCCCAGGCTGGAGTGCAGTGGTGCAATCTCAGCTCACTGCAACCTTTGTCTCCCAGGTTCAAGTGATCCTCCTGCCTCAGCCTCTCGAGTAGCTGGGATTACAGGAGTACGCCACCTCGCCCAGCTAATTTTTGTATTTTTAGTAGAAACAGGGTTTCACCATGTTGGCCAGGCTGGTCTGAGCACCTGTTAAACCCAACACTGTCTTATGTATTTTTCATGTATTCACACATTTAATCTGTGAGGGTATGCATGAGGTGTGTGAAACTATTTTCCCCTTTTTCCATATAAGGAAACTGAAGTCTAGAGAAGTTATGTAAATATAGTTATGAAATGGCAGAAGCAGTGCCAGAACCCAGGTTTCTCTTACTCTAAAGCCTAAATTCTTAACGCCTTCACTCGAATGTCTCCCAGAAACTATCAGGCAGTGGTCTTTTTACCAAGGAAGAGTTTGTGCTTGGTGTTATCAACTAGGAAGAATGGGGAAAAAAAGATTATTTCCAGGGAGCAGTGAGAGCCAGACCATCTCTAAAATATGTGTGTGTGCATGTGTGTGTGTGTGTGCCTGTGTGTATATGTTTCAGGCATGGCGTCTCCATGGTTTCTTTGAGTAAATATGAAAGGTGATTTACCTTACCTAATTAGATTAATGGAATATTAGCTTAAGAGTTATTAATGTTGGTGACAAATATCTCCTTTATACCTAGTGGCTCTAGCTCACCTGTTATACCTGAGAACAAGTAAGCATTGCTCACCATAACTGTTTCAAGGTTTGCTTTTCCTCATGCTTCTGGACAAAGCACACAAGATAATTCACCTGGATGTGGTGGGAAAGGTCACTGCTTTGTGAGGGCTGACTTGGAAGACTGTGGTAGGTGATGTTAAACTGTGTGTGTACACACAAGCTCTCAAAAGTCACATTGTAGTGGCAACACAAACATACCCTGCAGGGTGGCACACCAGCGAAGAGCCAGCTGGGAGCCCAATCTTTCTTGGCATCCTCAAGGGTGGAGTTGATCCTAGTACCAACTACTGTCTTTTTGGTATTGGCCAGAGGCCCTTGCAGAGATAGAAAACACCTGGCTTAATTTTCCAAGCTGGGGCAGGATGGGTTAGCACGTTAGAAAGAGAGAAAGGTGATGGCAGGACTCATCGCTTGTTTCTGTGAGTACAGCAAGACTGATCCAGCAGTCAATGATGAACATGGCAGGTGGTGAATAAGCCAGCTCCTTACAGCACTCCCGGAGTTGATGCTTTTCTTTTGGCTTCCATTAACCTTCAGTAACTATGGGATTCCCAAGGGCTTTAGCACAGGTACAAAGAGGTGGAGGAATTAAGCAATAGCTTAGAGGAAGCAACAGAGTTTTCCCTATTGACTCTCCCTTTCCCCCTTGTCAGCAATACAGTGAATTGACAGATGTTTGTAGCTTACTGCAGCATTTGGTTCCAGCTGTGCACACGGCATGGGTAGTAGTGAGAACATTGTGTTCCCCACCTGTTCATCATGTTCAGACTAGCGAGTGTGTGTTTAAGTACAGGCTGGGTCCAGGGCAGGCGGGGGGGGGGGTGGGGGTGGGGGGGCTGGCCTGTGTTTATGTGTGTGTGTGTGTGTGTGTGTGTGTGTGTGAGCAAATTGCTTCTATTTGTGAGGATTTTGTCACAGCCTAGGAGTCCAGGCTAACAGAGTCATGTTTTCTTTTTCTTAGTCAACTCTTCTTTTCAAAAAGTAAGCAATTAATATTCTCTCCCAGCCAGCTCCCTCACTTCTGTTAGATGAAGTAGCCATCAAAGATATGGAAGTCAAGACAAATTTTGGTATTGCCTGACACTTTAATTTCAGATATAACTCGAGGACATATGATTTATCTTAAGAAGCTTTCTTTTATTGGTAAATTACCTAGCTGATAGTTACAAATTTATCTTCTTCTACTTACATATTCCTTTTAGGAAAAAAGAGAATGAGAGAATCCTATACTTATATCCTTGAATTAGTTAAGCTACCTCAACTATTAAGAAATCCTGACTTTGGAATAAAATGCTAGCCATCATAGTCACCAACTTCACCAACTTTGGGCCCCTCTTGCCTCTTTGATAGCGTCAGTGTAAGTAGAATTCATTCATTCATTCATTCATTCATTCATTCATTCACTCGTTCATTCATTCATCACACAAACATGTATCAAGTATCCATGCGCGTGTGTCTTGTATTTTGGTATTTATTGAATTACTCATGCACTTGTTAAAAATGCAAATACCCAGGCCCTGACTTCATCCTACTGAATCAGAATCTCTAAGGAGTAGGTACTAGAAATATGATTTTTAAAAAGTCTGTTTTAGAGGTACTCTAGGAATACAGAGATGAAAAGGACAGTCCTTTCTCCCTGCTAGATCATCATACAAATGAATAGATAAGCTAGAGCAAGAAAAGTCCATCTAAGCCATGATAAAATATGTATGGCACCCATGACAGAGAGAGGTTGCTTCTACTAGGAGGAGGAGGGGTTGCCTAACCAGTTGGTGTAGTGCTTGCTCTCCATCAGCTTGGCTGCTGGGGAATGGCCAGTCTCCTAGAGTGTATGTGATGTTGCCTCCAAGAGTGGGCATTAGATACAGAAAGAAGGAATACATCTTGCCCTGTACTGTCCTAATCTAGCAGCCATCAGTGGACTGAAAGGAAAGGGCTAGAAGGAGGATTTGCCAACTTGTCAATGCTCTCATTTCTGATGAACATTTTGCAGGTTTCTCTTTGGCAGTACGATCAAGGCTGGAGATTCACAGTAAGGAACTTAAAAAGCTCACTGGGCTTACCACCAGGAAAAATGGAGTTTGGCTCTGTCCTTGCCACTTATTAGCTGGGCAGTTTACTTAATCTGTTGCCTAGTTTCCCCCATCTACAAAGGCAGATAAGAATATCTATATTACAGGATTGTTTTGGGAATTATATGATATATAGTACATAAACTGCTTGACATTGTACCTGGCATGTGGTCAGTGCTAATAAGTAGTATTTATTTTTAGTAATAATATCAATAATAATGGACCCCCCTTTGGGTCCCCAGAAATGACTCCTTCTCAGGCCATCAAACCCAAACTCCATATTTACAGTGGCTCTCAACTATTTGCTCTGTCCCAGCTCCCTGGAGGGCTATGACACTGTCATAGCAGTCTCACTGGCTCAGGGCAGTGATTCTCACTCTGGGGTCTATTCTTTCTAGGTTTGTTTTTATTTCCCCTGTTGATTCTGAAATTAGATAGGAAGGAGAGCAGTGTGTTGGAAGCAGGGGTGGAGATGGTAAGTGATGGTCTCCCAAGACTCAGTCCCCAAGATCTGCAAACAGCAACACAGCAAACCCCAGATTGCCATGGGCTCTGATTTTTGTCTCTTAGCATGAGTGTAGCCATGTTTCCATCTGAGCCTAATGGTGATGTCCACAGCCCCTGCCAAGAGCCTCAGAGCAGAGACTTTAGTAGAAGATGGAAAATGAGTGACTCAACATAGTGAAGACATTCTCCAACTCCTCAGCTTCCTTTAGATTGTCCCGAAAGGGAGATTAGAAAGGCTTCTCAGAACTAAGACTGGAAAGGGAGTTTATACCATTAGGGCAAAGATTGGGAGACAAAGGTACTGAAGTCAAATGAGACTTCTGTGAAACACTTTGGAAAGTACAGATTTTGAGACTAACTACATGAACAGCAGCAGCATCAATAACTGTATCACTGGTGCAGGCTGCAGACATCAGCTGGGAATGAAGGTGATTCTCAGGGCCCTTAATTTAGCCCTCAGCCCCCAGCCAGACCTAAGCCTGCAGCTGGCTGCACAGAGAGGCAGCCTGTTCCATCCTTGGAATTCCAGCTTAGGTGACTACATGAGGCATTTTGGTTTAGTGGTTCCTTAAATAAGACGACGTTCCTCTAAGTTTAATCTCTCTCCTGCTGAAATTTCCTACCCTCCTGGGCTTTACCCGTTAAACTACTGCTCATCTGAAAAGTGCAGCTAGCAGGGTGCAAACTAGTGCTCTAGTGACCGTTAAAATCTATCCTGGGCCAGCTAGCACGCACGGAAAAACTTGCCATTCGCCGCCCACCTCCCCCCCCACCCCCCGCTATTCTTATCAGAGAGAACATGGAAAATATTCTCCCTTCCTTGGCTACTCCCTCCTCCCCTTACTGAAGGATGGTGTGTGTACATCTGAATGGGGGTGGGATGCGGGGGGTGGAGTTTAGCTTTCGGTCCTCAACAAAAACATAATGGTTCCCAGTAGGCCAGAGCGGGGCAACCAAGGAGGCAGGATCCTGGCCTCTCTCGGATCTGCAGGAAGGGTGGGCTGTGCGGGTCCAGGGTGGGATGCCCGTTCTGGCCGGCGGTGCCTGCTGAGCCCCTCCTGATGTGACTTTATTAGACAAACCCCCACTCCCGCCAGGGGTAGACACACGAGTATCTGCTTTAGGAAGATTTCTGCAACACGACAGGGTGCAATTCAAAATCTGGGTTCTCCTTTCCTGAGCTCAGAAACCAATTTGTTCTGAGATAGGAGAAGGCTCTGTAGGCAGAAGACCTAAGAGATGGGAGGCGGCGCCTGGCGTCAGCGGGTCGCTTCTCAGCCGTGACCACGAGCGGCCAGCAGGTGTCAGTGCGTCCTCGCTTTGCCCTGGCGTTCGGCTCCTGGACCCCTCCCCACCTCTGTCTAAGGGGGCGCGGTCCAGACCCCCGGTCGCGCGTGTCCCGCAGACAGCTTCGTGGCTGGGAGGACACGTAGCCGCTTCTTCCCTAAGCCAAGGTCCGAAGTCTGGCCTGTGCCACTTACCCATAGGTGCTGTCCATTCCGCCCAGGGGTTCCATCCGAACCCGCGCCTTCCTCCCTCTCCAGCACCCCTTTCTCCCCAGCCGCCAGGAGCACCTGCGGACCAGGTCGGCTCTGGCCCGGAGCTGGGCTGCTCCAGATGTAACCCACACCGGAGGTTACTTCCCTCGATTTGGGCAGGGATTCCCCTCCACTTTTTCTTCCCTTTTCTTCCAAGATCCAGCTCCTTGGGGGCACTCACGGGTGCCCGTCGCCTTCTGCTCCGTCGGCCCGGAGCTGCATGGCCAACTCCCAGCAGGGGCCGCTCCCCCGCCCCCCCAACCACCGGGCTCCCTCTTTAAGCCTCTCGCTCAAGGTACGCGCCTCTCCAAAGGGCTGGTCCCGCCTGAGGGCAACTCTCCCCGAGGTCCAGCGCTGGGCGCCGGCGCTAGACTGGCGGAGGGGTGGTGCGAGGGGCGGGGGAGGGTCGGCTTCCCACGTGGGGGCTGACGCTGGCTGCTCAGCAACGCCGGCTTGATCCTGGGGCTATAAAACGAGTCCACCGTGAGCGCAGCGGAGCAGTAGCAGCTGCGGCTCCGTGCAGACGCCCAGCAGCCGGCGTGCCGCCGCCCGGCAGCTCCAGCGCCTTCTTCCCCCAGCCTTGCGCTCCAAGCCCAACTCGCGCTGTCGTCGGACCCCGGCCCATCCAGTCGCGCTCGGCGCCCACCTGGCGGACGCCCAGGAGACACCCTGCCTCCGTCGCGGCTCCTGCAGAGCTGATCGTTCACCTACCCCGGCCCGCCTGAGGACGGGGGTGCCTTCATGCGGTGCCCACACTCCTCACCCCGCCGCCGCCGCCGCCCCCGAGCTCCGCACAGTGCGCCCCAGCCCCAGCAGGGCGCACAACTTTGGAAGTCTCGCGGCGCTCCGAGAGGCGGCAGGGTCCGCGCCCCAGCCCCGGGCCGGGCCCGGCCAGAAGCGCAGCGTCTGGGGGAAGCCAGAGAGTCGGTAATCGCTTCGGGGATATAAGGAGACAGACATAGGACCCCAAGCTCGCATCAGCACCCCTCGGCTGCCTCCCGGGGTGGGGGCGGGCCCCGCACACGGTAAGACCTCTTGCTTTCGCTCAGGCTCAAGAGTCAAGATATAGATATCGATATGTATATATATATTTAATTTCCTGTCATCCTTCCAAGTTATCAGGCCACCGATGATTTTTGTTCTCCCTTCTTGAAGAATAAATCTCTTTACCCATCGGCTCTCCCTACTCTCTCCCGCCGCTTAGAAATAAAACTTGGCTGTGTTAGGAGCTCGGAGCGAGAAGGCGCCCACCGAGAGCGTCCGAAGCGCGAGCCAGGCGCAGTTCGCGGGACCCGGGCCATGGGCCGCTAGCGGTCCCCCAGCTCGGGCCCGGCCTGCCTGCGGCCCCCTCCCTATGTGAGCTGCAGCCAGGCGAGCGGGGCGCCGGAGGAAGAGGAGGACCCACGGGCGCCGGGCCGGAAGGCAGCTGGCAGCAGGCCCAGGCGAGCGGGCGCCCGCGTTCATGTTCCGCCAGGAGCAGCCGCTGGCCGAGGGCAGCTTTGCGCCCATGGGCTCCCTGCAGCCGGACGCGGGCAATGCGAGCTGGAACGGGACCGAGGCGCCGGGGGGCGGCGCCCGGGCCACCCCTTACTCCCTGCAGGTGACGCTGACGCTGGTGTGCCTGGCCGGCCTGCTCATGCTGCTCACCGTGTTCGGCAACGTGCTCGTCATCATCGCGGTGTTCACGAGCCGCGCGCTCAAGGCGCCCCAAAACCTCTTCCTGGTGTCTCTGGCCTCGGCCGACATCCTGGTGGCCACGCTTGTCATCCCTTTCTCGCTGGCCAACGAGGTCATGGGCTACTGGTACTTTGGCAAGGCTTGGTGCGAGATCTACCTGGCGCTCGACGTGCTCTTCTGCACGTCGTCCATCGTGCACCTGTGCGCCATCAGCCTGGACCGCTACTGGTCCATCACACAGGCCATCGAGTACAATCTGAAGCGCACGCCGCGCCGCATCAAGGCCATCATCATCACCGTGTGGGTCATCTCGGCCGTCATCTCCTTCCCGCCGCTCATCTCCTTCGAGAAGAAGCGCGGCCACGGCGGCCCGCAGCCGGCCGAGCCGCGCTGCGAGATCAACGACCAGAAGTGGTACGTCATCTCGTCGTGCATCGGCTCCTTCTTCGCTCCCTGCCTCATCATGATCCTGGTCTACGTGCGCATCTACCAGATCGCCAAGCGTCGCACCCGCGTGCCACCTAGCCGCCGGGGTCCGGACGCCGCCGCCGTGCCGCAGGGGGGCGCCGAGCGCAGGCCCAACGGTCTGGGCCCAGAGCGCGGCGCGGGCCCGGGGGGCGCGGAGGCCGAGCCGCTGCCCACCCAGCTCAACGGCGCCCCTGGCGAGCCCGCGCCGGCCGGGCCGCGCGACGCCGACGCGCTGGACCTGGAGGAGAGCTCGTCGTCCGACCACGCCGAGCGGCCTCCCGGGCCCCGCAGACCCGAGCGCGGCCTCCGGGGCAAGGGCAAGGCCCGGGCGAGCCAGGTGAAGCCGGGGGACAGCCTGCCACGGCGCGGGCTGGGGGAGACCGGGATCGGGACGGCTGCGGCAGGGCCGGGGGTGGAGCGCGCTGGGGCCGCCAAGGCGTCGCGCTGGCGCGGGCGGCAGAACCGCGAGAAACGCTTCACGTTCGTGCTGGCCGTGGTCATCGGAGTGTTCGTGGTGTGCTGGTTCCCCTTCTTCTTCACCTACACGCTCACAGCCGTCGGGTGCTCAGTGCCGCGCACGCTCTTCAAGTTCTTCTTCTGGTTCGGCTACTGCAACAGCTCGCTGAACCCGGTCATCTACACCATCTTCAACCACGACTTCCGCCGCGCCTTCAAGAAGATCCTCTGCCGCGGGGACAGGAAGCGGATCGTGTGAGGTTTCCGCCGGCGCCCGCGTAGACTCACGCCGACTGCAGGCAGCAAGGCACCAAGGAGTGCTCAGCCCCAGGGCACTCAGAAACCCGGGCCCTGTCTGCTTTGCGTTTCCTCCTCTGGGGTGGCTCTGCAGCCTCCTGCGGGCGGGCGTCTGCTGCTCCTACAAGGGAAGCGTTCTTGCTGCCAGACCCACGCATCCCCAGTTGTTGGTTTGGCCACTCTTGACCTGAAGCCATCTTCCCGGTGGGCCACCCCAATCACTATTGCTTCCTGAAGGTATTTTCACCTTCTTCCCCTGGTATAGCCCTCACAGCTCTTCAGAGCAAGCACTGGACTACAAGGGCATGGCTCACAAAAGGTTAATGGATGGTTACCTAGAGGATTACCTAGCCCTGGCTAATTCCCCTTCCATCCCCAGCTCTCTCTCTCTCTTTTTTAAAACCCACTCAGGGCAGCCCTGACTGCCCTCCCCACCACCCCCTCCACAATGTAAATATACACTATTTTTGATAGTACACATGGGGACCCCATATCTCTTGACCTTGGTTTTGACGGTGAAATCCTGGCCTTGGGAGAGATGCCTTCCAGGCAGACACAGCTGTGTGGTTCAGGCCAAGCCCCATTTGCAATGCAAGCCCTTTCTGGTGTTATGATGTCCCTCTATGTCGTCCTTTTCACCAGCAACTGGTGACTGTCCCTTTGACACGGACCTGCTTTGAGATTTCCTGACGGGGAAAAGATTTCTGTCCATTTTTTTTTCCTGTGCCTAACAGCATAATTGCCTTTTCCTATGTAAATATTATGATGATGGATCAAGACATAAGTAAATGAACCTTTCTGCCTCACATCAGCCCTGTGTATAAAGCCATTATTCTCTGATGCACTGTTCACCCCAGTAACTCACTTTAAAACCTCTCTTTCCAGTGTTCCCTCTCTCCCTGCAGGGCCACTGCTTGAAGAAGAATATGTATGTTTCTATCTTGTATGTATGTGCGCCCCTCCTGCCCCCAAAGTGCTGACTATGGGAAAATCTTTTAGCTGCTGTTTTTAGACACCAAGGAGTGGAAATTATGTGGAAGAAGCAAACCTGATACAATTTGCCCAAGGTAAACAGTTTGAAAAGACAAATGGGCCTGCCAAACTGTACAGTTCCTGCCCCAAGAGCTGTTAGGTATCAAAGTGTGGTCCTTTCCCCCCTCCCTGCTTTTCTGGTTGAGATCATGTCATTGATGAACTGCCAAAGTCAGGGGAGGAGGGCGGAGACCTTGTGTTTACATCTGCGTTTCTACATGTTTTAGACAGAGACAATTTAAGGCCTGCACTCTTATTTCACTAAAGAAAAACTAATGTCAGCACATGTTGCTAATGACAGTGGATTTTTTTTAAATAAAAAAGTTTACAGATCAAATGTGAAATAAATATGAATGAAGTGGTCCTCTTGTCTGTTACCTGAGTTTTCAAAAGCTTTAAGGCTCTGGGAACATCTGATTTTGTAGATTTTTTAAAAATAAAAAATGTACATTATAAATTTTTTTAAATGTTCGATCAATAACAAAGTTACCATTTCCTAAGTGTTTCTGACATGCTAGACACTGTGGTGAACTGGTTGTAGGCATTGCCTCGTTTACTTTTCTCAAGAACCCTATGAGGTAAGTTCTGTTACTATCCCCATTTTTCAGGTGAAGAAACTGAGTCTCAGAGCAAGTGACTTGCTCAAGGTTAACAAGCGGTGGAAATGCATTGTACCTAACTTTATCTCGTTCTAGGGCCTGTGAACTTAACCCCAGAACCTTTCCAGAGTTTTGGCATTAGCCCTTCTCAGAACACTCCCAGTGGAGAGGTGTCTATGCAGTGTGTTATCTACACCAGGTGTGAGATATATCCCAAATATGTAATATACACAAGGTGTATACATACCCCAGTGTCTATATGACCTAATGTGTCTATATACCTCAAAGTGTGTATCTACTCCAAAGTGTGGTATATGCACCAAGTGTGGAATATATCCAAAATGTATATCTCACCTTAAAGCATGGTAATATATGACATGTAACATATACTCCATAGTGTGATTATGCACAAAGTATGGTCTAAACACCTGAATAGAACCATGTATTAGTTGGTGGTTTGTGGTTTGAATTGTCTCTGGTCAGAAGGCACGCATCCTTCTTGTTGCATTGCTGTAATAGCAAAGTCTGCTCTGCTGTCTAGGAGGGCTTATGGTCCTCACACTATGGTTATGGCACTTTGAAGCTGGAAGGGGCCTTAACAATCCAGGAGTCCAACCCCTCATCTGACAGATGAGAGGGCAAATGCAGATTCAAGAGGAAGCGACTTGCTCAGGATCCCATGGCGCTAGGTGACAGGGCTCTGGCTCCAGGCTGCCTGGGTTAGGGAGCGGCTGAGAGATGTGTAGTAGCCCTGTGCATATAGTCAGATGCAGTGCTGATGAATAGCCACTCATAGAGGAGGGGGGTTTGAGGGGCAAACCCAAGCATCAGGCTGTGGTTTTGGGGGAGGCCGGCTTTTGTGAGCCCAGCCACCTATAATATGTATGGATCAGCTCTGGACGCGCCCCGGAAGCAGGTCCTTTGCACCCTCTGGGCCGTACATGCAGCATCTCCTCATCTTCCTTTGCTTCTCTGGTGCAGGAGAGGGTGTCTGTGTACGCAGCAGCAGGAGGGTGGAGAGCCCTGAGAAATGATCTGGGCACTGAGGGGTCTGGGAGAGGGAAGACCATGGCTCTGAGGGGGTGAGGAATTCCTGCTGTCACCTGGATCCTCTGAGCCGGCAGACAGGAGGGTGGCCAGGTGCTGGGCTCCAGTGACCCTGGCTCAGAGGCTTCAAAAACCAGCCTCCTGGCCTGTGGCGCCAAGGCTGGCTCCCTGGTCTGGTTCTGTGGCCTGCTCCCCATCCCACCCTCACCCCAGTCTCTCCTTTCCCTCCTCACTCCAGTGCACCCATCGCCCCAAAGGCAAACAGTGCCAGACAATAGTCTGCCTGGCAGGCCCCCAGGCCCCAGGCTGTGTGTCCCAGCCACAGGAGCAGATACAAACACTGCTTGCTGTTGACTCTCGGCTCTGTCCTGTCTGCCAGGGAAGTGTTTGCCTTGCCTCCACCCCCAGAGGGAGAAGAAGCATGGGCTGTGGTGCTACACGGAGGGGCCTCTGGTGTCATGCTCCTTCCTCCTCGTTACAGAAGCAGAGAAGCCTTAGAGGTGGATGGAGGCTTCAGAAAGTGGGGGAGAGAGGGCTGGAACCCAGGCATGGATGGGTTTCTGAGTTCACAATAGGAATCACTGTTTATTCATTTGCAAAGGGCTCAAGCAACAGTCTGGCAAGATGTGGGGTGGGGAGGGAAATTGAGGCAAAATGGCTCCCGCAGGGATCTTGGCTTAAAGAGCAGGAGATAAGACTCTAACCCCCACATTTTCCTGTGCATCGTATCTGTTCCCGAGTATCTGGGCCAAGAGGGTCTGTGTTCGTGGCTGAATCTCCTGTTTTATGTAACTTTGGTTGGGATATCGAAAGCCATTAGCTTTTGGGTCTGAAGTGCGTCTTGCTAGATTTACTCCTGCAAGTGCACTGGGTTGGGGGAAGGGTAGCGCCTTCGTTTGAGCCTGGGCACAAGCACGATCTCCTCCTCCCCAAGGCTTTGTTCAATTTCTTCTGTGCTAAAAGGCTGGAGGAGAGAATGATGAAAACATGGCTTAGGCTTTCCCCTGTCTAGGACCCTATAATCAAATCAGAGATTTAGAGCCAGAAGCATCGTCATCAATCCTTACCTCTTACCTTGTACTGGCAGATCAAGGGACCTGGGACCTAGAACAGCTGTTGGTTATGTAGCATTCCAGGATCCCTTGAACCCACTCCTCCCTGTGACTCTCCGTCTGATGCCACATACACCCAACATGAATTCTATTTTGTTTTGGGATGTGGTGAGTGGTTAATCAACCCCAGAGGACCCCCTGTGCCTGCTTTGTGTCATGGACCATCTTAGGCATTGCAAGGCAGTTCTCTTCCTTCCCTGCATGCACTGTGCAAAACTCACCACTTGTCCCTCTGGAGTGAGATGAGGGCTGCCTCTGCCCTCTGGAAGCTTTGGAGCTACATGGGAAGCCAAGATGTGCCTGTGAAAATCACTAATTAGCCACACACAGCGACAGTGTGGCAGTAGGGGAGAGGATGCCATGTGCCCACCAAGGATAATGGGCATCCATACTGTGAGTGAGCGGTGGGGGAGAGGTGGCTGTGGCTGGGAGCTCAGAGCATAGAATGTGGGAGTTGGGATGCCCACACTTTGAGAAGGAAGCCCGTGAAGGAAGCTCTGGTTCTAGCAGCTGAGTCCTGTGGGACCAGTGCCAGGCCTGAGCAGTGGCACCTGGGCCCAGGTCAGGCCTCAGCTTTCATCCAACCTTATCCTTGGGGATGGCATGACAAGGTCCTGTCCCCATTTGGGGACACCTGTAAGGAAGTCTACCTCCTTGACTCAGTAGCATAATAGGATCCAGGTACCCAGGTCCAGAGCCCAGTGCCAGGCTAGCCCTTGGGCCTCTGCCCTGGGCCCTGCCACCCCTCACAGTGGGCCTGAGAGTCCGGGGTGCAGGATGGGGCACCTTCCTCAGCAGAGGGCACGCCGGAGAGGGAGACCACGTCAAGTCACGGAGCAAAATCACTGACACTCGGATTTGTTTTGGAAATAACATTGATCTATTTGATTACCAGAAATCCTGGGGCTTAGAGTTAGTTAAATACAAAAAAAGAGAACAGGGTCTGTTGGAAACAGCCTAGATTGAGGATTAGGAGGCCTGGGTTCTAGGCCCAGTTTTGTCTTTTACCAGTGATGTGATCTTGAGCAAATCCCTCTCTGAGTCCCTGCTTCTTCATTTATGAAATGCAAGTGGTTGGTCTAATATTATTTAAAAGTGTGTTCTGTGCAGTTAATTTAACTACAAAATCTATCTATAATATCTACATTATCTATCAACATTATCATTCTATCTGTCTCTACTGTCTATCACCACTGTATCATCTCTTCCCTGTCTGCCACCTATCTGGTGAAATGCTGGGGTAAGCAGTCTTTAATAGGTATCTTTAATCCTCTCCTTCAGGATCTCTCAGAGACTTTGATGTGCCTGTGTGGTTTGCGATTGTCTGAGAGAGGATGACATGGTGTGCTGATTCCCAAACTCCCTGGACTGTGGAATTTCTTTTTTTTTTTTTTTTTTAACAGAGCATCTCAGTGAATCATGTTTGCTGGAACACTTGTTGAGTAACACTGGGTTAAGGGATCTCATGGGGCTTTTCTGCTGATCCATTTTATAATTCTATGAAATGCGGGTCTGCTCTCTCCTTCTGTCCAGGCCATAGGTGAGGCACACTGGGAAGGGCCAACCCATGTTCTCTCTGTAGGGACGGCTGGCGCTAAGGGCCATTGGCCTCATGGAGGCTGGGGTAGAAGTGAGGGTTTGGTGTGTTTTCCAAACATAAACTAAGCCTATGTATATGTGTGTGTAACATGTGAGTGTCTATGGGTGTGTGTGTATATGTGTCTGTGTGTGTGTAAACAGGCACCAATGGACACTGAGGACCACTTTGCTCACCTGGGCCTGACATGTGAGGGTATACATGTATGCACCAGGGGAAGAGGTCACAAAGGAAATTAAAGGGGAGTGTGGTGTGTCTCACTGGTTGTCATGTCAGTTGGCCCCTCCCTGCCTGCGAGGCTGCTCCCCCGAGGTGGAATGCCACTCCCCTTCTAGGGCAATGAAGCCAATCTAGGAGGAGGATGGGATGATGCAACGTGCACATTCTGGGGCAGGCAACACTGCTTCTCTGGCAGGCGTATTCTGTAGCCTCCAGGCTGTCCTGTTCTCCGTGGAAGGGGCAGTTTATCTGACTACAGAGAATTCTGGAGGGGATGGGAGGCAAGAGTGAGAGGCTGTTAATGTTGTCCCCAGGTTTTTCAAGGGCAGGGACTTGAGACCTCTTTAAAATCTGTACCTGAGAAAAACAAGATGGCACCCTGTGAAGGGATGAGAGAAGGGGAATTGAAAACGGACTATTTGCAAGGTACAGGCAGGGTTAAGAGAAACTTACAAGGGCCCTGGGACATGCACAGTGGGAAGCTGTCAGCACCTTCAGAAGGGGCGAGGTGCTACCCACACTATTGGAACTGGGACTTTGGGGAGGGATGCCTGGCAGGCACTGCTGGCAGAGGACCCCTGCAGCCATTGCTAAGCTGTATCCAGACAGGGAGAGAGCAGGAAGTATCAGCACATTCTCCACTCTCACTCCTGCACCCTGATCTGCTGGTGGCTGCCCTTAGGCAGAACTCAGAGAGCACAGAAGAAAGAGTAAGGGGACAGCTCACAGGGCTCAGCCTTCCGGGGCTCAGCATGGACAAGGGCAGAGACTATAGCCAGAGGTGCAAGTAGAGAACATCTAGTGTAGAACCCAAAGCCTGAGAAAGGCAGAGTAACAGCACTTTGGGGAACAGGCTGGAGAGAGGCCAGCTGCCTTTCTGCAGTTTGTCCAAGGGCCAGCTGCTTGGGTCACTGGGCATCTGTAGAAGAAAAGCACAGGCCCTCCTTCTTCCCTGACTATGCAGATGCAAGGCTGTGTGTGGGGTTATTATGTGTGGCCAGACTGTGTGAGCATGTGCGTGCGCGCGCGCGTGCACACACACACACACACACACACACACTATCCTCTTCTCTGTCTTCCCTGTCACCTGGTCAGGTGAGAGAGAGAGAGAGAGATCCCCAGGGACCCATGTGGCTGGCTCTTGGCCACAGTTCTCTGGGTAATCCCCGTCCCATGTCTGTGGCTCAGACAGAGCTCAGAGCTGCCCAGCAGTGATGGCCACTGAGGCTGGGGCCAGTGGGGAGTCTGCTGCTCTGTTTTCAGCATGCTCCCTGGACACACTTAAGGGATTGTTTTTTATGCCCTAGCCCTAGAGGAGACACGGAGACATTTAATGAAAGAATGATAGAGTCCTTCCTTCGTTTATTCATTCAACTCTGTTTTGGAGCCGCCCCAAGCTAATGTTACTAACATTACTCTATTTGTACTAGGTGTTGGGGTAGAGTGGGGAGCAAACTAATTAGGATCTTTACCTCACAGAGCTTCTTCTGTTATTGGGGACAGCTTCCTCTTGTGTTGGGGGAGAGCTTCCTTTGTGGGGAGAGGGCTGCTTCTTTTGTTTGGGGAGAGCTTCTTTTGTAGGGGAAGAGCTTCTTCTTTTGTTGGGGGAGAGCTTTTTTTTTTGTAGGGGAAGAGCTTCTTCTTTTGTTGGGGGAGAGCTTTTTCTTTTGTGGGGGAGAACTTCTTCTTTTGTGCGGGGGAGAGCTTCTTTTGTGGGGGAAGCTGCTTCTTTTGTGGGGGAAGCTGCTTCTTTTGTGGGGGAAGCTTCTTCTTTTGTGGGGGAAGCTTCTTCTTTTGTGGGCTCCAGCAAGTGGTAAGCCTAGTGATGCAGGTGCCAGGGTGGGTGGGCTCACCATGGGGAAAGCTGGCTCAGATGAAGGCATTGGGGAGGGAGCCTAGAGAAGTGTGCAGTCAGATGAGAGATGAGAGATGGGTAGGAATAGGTCCAGCAAAGGGACTGGGAGTGCTAGGGGTGGGGGGCATTGCATGTTCAAGCAACTTATGAAGTCCACTTTAATAGGACCATGAGATGTGAGAATGGCGAGGCTGGAGGAGGACAGTCCAGATCATGCAGCCACAGGTAAAGGTTTTATCTTGAGGGCTTGGGGAGCCATTAGAGGTGTTTTAGGCAGGGAAGGGACATGATCAGATTTTTTTTTTTTTTTTTTGGTTCAGAACAATCATTCTGGCTGCTGGGTGGAGACTGTTAGGGGAGGGGTATTGGGAGCAGTAACTCAGAGCGTTAATAGCCTAACTAGGGTGCTGACACCACAGGGAAGGCCAGGAACCCTCACTCCCTCAGGGTCACCCAGTGGCAGCGCCAGTCTCTGTGCAGACCCAGATATTGGGATTTTAGAGCTTCCCTTACCTGCAAAATACTGTATACCACTGCCCCTACCCTCTGTGAATTTCCATCTTCTCCTTGGCTCAGAGCTTCCTATTCATGGTCAAATGCAAACATCTCCTGGAGTGTGAATTCGGTCGGTCGTGGTGGTATGTTGACCTAACAGGCCACGGGACCTGACCTGGTCTGACTCGCTTCTTGTTTCCGAACATCACCGTCTATCGACACAACAGGCCGGGGAAGATTTGAGGAGAGACCGTGGAGCACAAGCACATCATGTCCCCAAAGACTAGTTGATTATCAAGGGTGAATGAGAGCTTGCAAGGACTCACCCCTGCCAACTCCATGGATTCTGCTTGGGAATCAGAAGATCTGATAAGCCCAAAATCTGGAACTCGCACTGCTGACTCCTATGCCAGGCTGTTCAGGCCCTCAAAGATAAAAGTCATCCATTTCCAAGAAGTTAGGGAACTTGTGACTTGACAGGGATGTCTACTTTGCCTGCCATGAGGAGCTCTCAGCAGCACACTCACTGCTCTCGGCTGGGCCTTTTCCTATGACCCTCCACATTTGCTTGTTTGCCTGAAACCTAATCCTTCCTTTTTGAAAACTTGCTGGGAATGGAGCTATCCCTCCCAGGAGCTCCCAGAGAGGGTGGCCCAGGTGAAGGCATTGGGGAGGGAGCATTGGGTTCTACACTAGATATTCTCTACTTGCCCCTCCGACTATAGTCTCTGCCCTTGTCTATGCTGGGCCCTGGAGGGCTGAGCCCTGTGAGCTGCCCCCTTACTCTTTCTTCTGTGCTCTCTGAGTTCTGCCTAAGAGCAGCCACCAGCAGATCAGGGTGCAGGAGTGAGAGTGGAGAATGTGCTGATTCTCCCTGCTCTCTCCCTGTCTGGACACAGCTTAGCAATGGCTGCAGGGGTCCTCTGCCAGCAGTGCCTGCCAGGCATCCTTCCCCAAAGTCCCAGTTCCAATAGTGTGGGTAGCACCTCGCCTCTTCTGAAGGTGCTGACAGCTTCCCACTGTGCATGTCCCAGGTCTTGGAGGGAATGGCTGGTATTCCTGAGAAGGGCACTTTAAAGCTGAAACTTTGGAATCAGGAAGATCGGAATTAAAATCCTGGTTCCGTCACATAGCTTTGGTTTAACCTTGAACAGAGGGCTAAGCACCAGTTTCTCCACATGTAACTTGTAGAAGAAGTTGCCAGTGTTTTGGTAAGTTGCTTAGGCCTACGCTTGGCATCTGGTAGGGGCTCATTAGTGCTAACCTTTTCTTCTCCAGTTTGGAAGCTGGGCAGCTCCTTTTGCTCCCGTAACTGCTCTGGGCTGAGTGGGGCTGGGCTGGGCAGTGTTTTAGGGTGATTTGTGACAGAGATTTGACCTCTTAGGTCTTAGCTTTCTCTCTTTACAGCCTGATGGAAGACCTTATGTCTTCAATAGCACAAGAGGGTGGGCCTAGAAGAACTCCAAGACCCATACGTGACCTGAACGACCACGATGCATTTCTAGACTTGAAACTGAGGTCTCCTGATGCCAGGTTAGTGCTCCTTGCTGCTTCGCTGTACCACAGGTTGGTTTAACTATCATCTGAACATAATGCTCATTTCTGCCTCCATAACTCTGCTTCGATTCTCCTGCATGTGGAATGCCACATACATGCTCCCTCTGCTGCCTCCCAAAATCACACCCAAACTTTAAAGCCAAGCTACACCACCATACTTTAAAATTTTAATAGTGGAAAGTACCTGGGGTTTGGCATCAGTTATACTGAAGCTTAATCCTTGGGTCTGTCTTGCTGTCAGTTCCACTCCCCCTCTCCAAAGGTGGCAAATGCCCAATGGGGGTACATGGTGGAGGGCGCCATGCTGCCGCTGAGAGGAGTTACTCATGGGCCTGCCCCCTGCCCTCCCATTCTTGAAAGCTCTGAGGGAGGGTCTTTTCGTCACTCTTTCTTCTCATTCAAATGGATTGGGGCTAGAGACTTGTATCTTCCCCAGTTCTTCTGTGCCCACTGCTGGAGAGCTTTTGGTCAGAAGAGTTTCAGATCTAAACCAAAAGGGTTGGGTGTGGTGGCTCATGCCTGTAATCCCAGCACTTTGAGAGGCTGAGGCGGGCGCGTAATTTGAGGCCGAGAATTCAAGAACAGCCTGGCCAACATGGCGAAACCCTGTTTCTACTAAAAATACAAAAATAGCTGGGCATGGTGATGCATGCCTCTAATCCCATCTACTTGGGAGGCTGAGGCATGCGAATCGCTTGAACCTAGGAGGTGGAGGTTGCCTTGAGTGGAGACTGCGTCACTGCACTACAGTCTAGGTGATACGGGGAGACTCTCTCAAAAAAGAAAAAAACAAACAAACGTAAACCTAACGGAAATCATGAGAAATGCAGATTTTCCCCTTAGAGGGAAAGGTTTCTACCGTATAAGCTGCCCCTAACTCATGAGTTCTCCAAAGCTCTCCAGCGTGGGGCTAAGACGAGCTTAGATTTTGGTGTCTGAGGGACTGGGGTTTGCATCCTGGCCTCAACTCTGACAATCTACATGACCCTGGATATGTTGTTTTTTTCCCCATGGCATCAAGTAAAAATGGGTAAAATATTACTTATCTCATGGGGCTGCTGTAGAATTAAACGAGGTGATGACTTTGCAGTAATAACTCAGAATTTGACATAGAAGATGGCTTTGGTCCTGTGAGCTACAGGTCTGGAGGCAGGGCTGCCTCTGTGTAATCTTGGACACTCTTTGATCCCATCTCCAACACTTGCCTCCTGCTCTGCTAGCTTTGTGGAATGTGGCCTGTGGATCCATATTTCACTTCAGGGCTGCACCAGGGTTCCCTGTTTTTGTCCCAGTGTAAGTTCTGAAAGGGCAGAGCAAATAGGAGGAAGTGAAGGGAACTAATTGGAGTAATTTCTTTACTGCTTTATGCTTTGGTTTACTCATATGTAAAAATTTTTGTTTTTTGTTTGGTAAGAAACAAACATGTTAATGTAAATTAAGTGTTTAGAACAATGTCTGGTGCAAAGTAATTGCTCAGTAATGGTTAGCTATTATTTACTTATTTATTTGGCACTTACTGTGAATTTGTCACTATGCTAAGTCCTGAGGATACAAAATGGGAAAGATCTAATTCCTGTCCTGAGTTTCATGTTGGAGATAAAGTAAATAACTAGAGTAACTCATTGTGTTATAGACAATGCAAGAAATTAGAATCAGTAGTTCTCACCAATAATAGGGCATTAACTCTGCAACATTTATTTCATTTATATACTGGAATATTTTGTGTATTTAAGAAGAAAACAAATCTATGTGAAAACTGTTCATAATACAGATTTAAGAGAAAAAGACAGATGATAACCAGCAGAGTATGATCTCATAGAAATTGAAAAATAAAAAGACAAAAAAACTGGAAAAACAGACTGTTAGTAGTTACCTTTGCAGTCAATTTTTTCCTAAAATTTTCTTCTTACATTTTTCTGTAATGATCATGTATAACTTTTGTAGCAAAATGAAAAATTCTTTGAAAGCAAGAAGGAAACACTATAGTGTCTCCAGTTTAGAGGGAAGATATGTTACTGTCTATTGAAGAAATGAAGGCTGTGATGAGAGAAGATGGACATAATCAATTCATAAAAATTCAAAAATAGATGTTTACAGCAGAAAAAAAACAGTCTCACCAAAAAGGAAATCAACACGATGGGAAAAGACATTAGGTAGAAAATATTCCGAAAAAATTCCAATCCTGCACATTTAAGACTGATTCCTTATAATAAGAGGAGTCTGATATCGATGTTGATGGTCGGCACATAGGGAAATAAATGCATCTCCATTTGGTTAATGGAAGAACTTTCTAGCAATGAAAGAAATGAGCCTGAGAACAACTGTAGGATATCTCACAGTAAAAAAAAATACGGAAATAATAAAGTCACATAATAAAATCACAGTAAAAAGGAGAAATCACAGAACGCAAGGCCAGGAAAGCCACGGCTGTGCTGGAGGTCGACAGCAGATGTCCGTTCTGACTGCTGCATGCTCATGCTCTATTGGGTGCTAATATTTTAAATAACCCCTCTAGAAACACATGTGTTCATACACACTGGTATGATATGCAAATTGGGCCTTATCTTCTGGAGAGAAATCTGGCAATATTGTAAGAAGAGCCATAACATTACTTACAATATTATTTTTCTCCATTGTCGCACTCTTGAAAAACACTCACTAAAGAACTAATATTAAGAGAAAAAAAGATGCCCACAATAATGCTGTTTATGTTAGCAAGCATTGAAAACTATCTGATGTCTACTCGTAGGGACATGGCATATTTTCATAACACCACATATCCATCAGGGTTGTTTGCAATGCCCTCTTCATATCTGAGTTCTCATGCAGTCCCACCAGTGGGTGCATATTGTCATTTTGACTTTGTGGTAGATCTATGTGACATGCCAAGGTTACTCAGAGTTCAGTTTCTGCTCTACCACTTCTTCAGGGGCACAGTCCACAGCTCTTCCCATAGCTTGTGGCTGCATGTTTATGATGCCACATCCAAGGACTTTGTTTCCTGCTGAGTTTCAGTCACCTACAACCCATAGTAGGCATCCAGTAAACATTTGGTGGATGAATGAGTTAATATGATGAAATACACTTAAGTCAGTAGACGTGACCATTGAGAACCACGTTAATGCAGGAATGGTGAATGTAAAAATGAGAACATGGTGTTGAGTGTGACAAAGCACACATATTACATGACTGCTCCACACTGGATGTGCATAAAGACAGAGGAAATCGCTCACCTCACAGGGACTAAGTTCCACAGGAAAGAGAACGTAAGTGCTTATGTTTTAAGGACAGAGGAAGTGCTGTCCACCAGGGAAGAGCCTGTCTCCTGGCTGGCAAAGTCCTTGCTCTTAAATTATCAGTGGTTGATATGGTACAAGGGCTAAGATAAAACCTGATGAGATCTGCAGGTGTTTGACTTCCCAAGAGCTGTCGCTCTGATGCATTTTTGTGCTTGAAACAACTCCAGAGTGAAGATGGGATGTACAAAGACTTGTGTGGATACACTTTGTATTAGCCAGGATTCTCCAGAGGGACAGAACGAATAGGATATATGTCTGTACGAAAGGGAGTGTATAGGGGAGAACTGGCTCACATGATCAGAAGGCAAAGTCTCATGAAAGGCTGTCTGCAAGCTGGGGAAGAAAGAAGCAAGTAGTGGCTCAGTCCAAAAGCCTCAAAAGCAGGGAAGCTGACAGTGCAGCCTTCAGTCTGTGGCCCAAGGCCTGAGTGCCCCTGGCAAACCACTGATGTAAATCAAGAGTCCAAAGGCCAAAGAACCTGCAGCCTTCCAAGGGCATCAGAGGAAGAGAAGGAAGCATCCAGCATGGGAGAAAGATGAAACCAAAAGACCCAGCAAGCCAGCTATTCCCTCTTCTGCCTGCTTTGTTCTAGCCATGCAGACAGACGATTAAATGGTGCCCATCCACATTGAGGGTGGGTCTTCCTCTTCCAGGCCACTGACTCAAATGTCAATCTCCTCTGTCAACACCCTCACAGACAACACCCACAAACAATACTTTACCAGCTGTCTAGGCATCCTTCAGTCCAATCAAGTTGACACTTAATAGTAACCATCACACACCTATAGGCTGTCAAGGGCTGTGATAAGCACTGCCTGGAGGGTTGTGGAACAATCCTCAGAGAGAATAGCTTTGTGCAGGATCTTGAGGATATGGAGGAGTGGATGTGTTCATGCACAAGTGTGTGTGTATGGGATACACAAACATGTCATATACTATACATATATATGCCTTTCCTCCCTCTATCTTTCTCTATATATCTATATATATGGCAATGAGTGTTTTGAGTTGGGGGAAAGTCTTAGCTTTTAAACACAGGGACAGGGATTGAAAACAGAACCCTGATCTAGGAGTTTGCCAGTGCTCAGGACAGTGGAGTTAGAGGAAGGTGTTCTTGTCCCAGCTTTTAGGCCAGAGACAAAAGGTAGTCTCAGCTCGTTAAGTAAGGATGGCCCTGGATCTGTAGGGAAGAACCAGAAAGGGGAAGGGGGTCAGAACTAATCAGCTCATATGGCTCCGGGCTTCACAGTACCATTCCTGGTCATCCTTTGTGTGTGCAGCAACAAAGGTCAGCCTTTGTTTTGCTCTCTGGGTGACTCCTGTCCTCCATGCCACCCTCCATGGAACCTGCTGAAGCAGAGCCTCAAAGTCAGGGTCACCTGGGCATGTATTCACAGCCACTTCTTCTGGGTTCTCTGTTGTGTGGCCTGGGTCGGGCAGGGTCTTGGCACCCCGTCACTGCACTTGCTCATCTGCAGCATCTCGGGCCTGTGCTCACTGTTCGCGGTGTTAGTCCTGAATCACTCACCGCAACTCACTTGCCTCGTGCTGCCCAACCTTACTTCAGTTGTCCTGATGACTAATGTGGTTACTTGCTCTCAGTTTTTAATTGTTTTGGTTTGTATTCGGTACATGCTGTTGTTGTCTTATGGGTTTTGTCTCCTCTTAGTGATGATGATGATGATGATGATGATGATGATGATACCTATTCGGTGATAATGATTCCTCACTTTCTATCCCAGCAATACAATGAAGAATGTCTTATGCACATTTTCTCTGACCCAGCCCTGGGCTCCTACTATCATGGGGCAGGGATGACTCAGACTCTGCTGATCTCAGCTTTGCAGATGCGATCTGGACAATTTCCCTGCCTGGGAGCAGGATGGGAACAAAATAGATGGAAGCAGTAGACATATGACACTCTTTGTGAGGTGTCAGCTCCAGGCTCTTTGTGGGGTTGGAGACTTTCTTGTACTTTCTGCATATTCCCTGCTTTTCTGCAGCACTCCCAGCAACCTCTTTTCACTGGGGCGGAGAGAACCATGGTGATGGTATTGAAGGGATTGGATTCTGTCTGTAGCTTATCAGGGTCATGTGTGGGATAGAGGCCACGCATGAAAATCAACCTGCTTGTTATGTAGTGAATGTCTGTGGTTTGCATTCCCAGCCATCATTCCCTCTTCTGGCAATAGCCTCACTCCCATCTATGTATTGCTCTCAGTTGGTGTGTTTGGGGTGGGCTCCAAGGTGACTCTATGAGCTAAACCCAGATTTGTAGCCTGCCATTGTATCCCCCACTGTGACCACAATGAGTGGGCCAGGGGCCCATCCCTGAATTGGTCAGAGCCAATGAGATGCCAGAAGACTTTCAATGGAATTGTTGAGAAAGAGGCAGTGTTTTTTCCCACTGGATGTGCCATGTCCATCCACAACCTGGGGCACCATGGAAGATGGAAGAACTCTGAAAGAGGAAAAGAAATGGAGCCCTAATGACACCAATTGAGTCCTTAATCTAGTTGTGTGTGAAGTGAGACCTATCTCTAGACTTTTAAAAAATTTCATGAGCCAATACATTCCCGTTCTTTTAATTAGGCCAATCTGAGTTGAGTTTTCTGTCACTTACAACAAGGAAGTCCTGACAGATATAGTCCTGTGACCTTTGGGTCAAAGTCACCTCATCAATATGCTCAAAGATTGCGTGAATTTGAAGTGAGTTTCTTTGTTTTGCTTCTTTAGTTGGGTGTCACTTTGTCCTTGTGTTATGATCAACTTTCTAATTCAAACTAAGTTGACACTGCCTTAAACAGTTCTTTGAACTTATCTAGAGTCCATCAAACCAAGGTCAGAAACCCATAACCCACATGCTGTCCTGTGGGGGCCAACAGGTCAAGTATATAAGATTACTTGGAACAACTCCTTGGGAGGGTGGGAGGAACTTTCAGTTATCCATCAATTTCTGGGATTCTCTTATGTTGCTGGATAGGAGGTAGAGGACTTCTGACCATCTGGGCTTCCAGTCTCGGGGTCCAACTTACCATTTGCATGTTTCTAAAGAGGACAGAGCAGTTGTTCTCACAACTATTTCCTGGCTCTGCAAATAGCACAACGCCATCATTGTCCCAGAGGCATGACCCAAATCCTGGCTGTCCTGTAACAGGAGTTGTTGCCACCAAGTGACTTATTTCATGGTGAAACCTTCCAGAAATGGGTTTAGACATTGTTGGAATGTGTATGTATTTTTGTGCATTGCATTTTGGGGACATTATTTGATCTAGTTGGCAAAGTGAAGCCAGATGAGCTGAGAGCATAGGTCATTTGGGCTGCCAGCTTTCTGCACTTAAATATTCTGCTTTATTCCCCTCACATTTCTATAGAAGTTCAGCTTTCAAAACTATGCAACAGTATTTGGGCACAAAACTCTGTAAATGCCAATAATCTCTGTAAATCATCTATGTGTGTACATGAATCCAGTGAAAAATAAAGGAGCATTGTGGTCAAATGTGTGGACCCTGAAGTCTGCACACCTGTGTTCCTCATTCACCTGAGGAATGAGGAATGTCTGTCTTGAGGAAGAGAGGAATGTTGGGGATCACATTTCTTTTGTCTTTCCAAAACCAGCTGGGGTGTCACTGGCTCACCAAATTCCTCCATGTTTCCCATTTACAGTCTTTTTGGGCTGCTTCATCACACCATGAAAGGGGATGTATTCTGGATCCTTGTCTTACCATATTATTTGATTATTTATTATTTTTTGGTCTATGTAAGCCTTTCCTCCCTCTCTAGCCTGAAAGTGTTGGGTGGGTCAAGGCTGTGCCTATCCTGCTCCCCACTCGAGGTCTAGCACAGTGCCTACATGTCGAGGGTGTTGGGTACGGTCTTGTTGACCCTTGGGCCTTTGCTGCCATGGTGATGGGGTTGGCCAGTAGGTGTGAGGGAAGAGCCTGAGGGCAGAAGTTAGGGATGGGAGGAGAGGTGTGGGTGGGGTGGCCCAGGGAGTGGGGGTTCAGTGAAATAAGGAGGCTAGAACCTTGCTTCTTTGTACGAGGAAGGTTCATGTGGCCCATTAGCTTCACTGAGAATGGACCTGGATTCATGGCTTGAGGGGGAGCTAGAGACCTGGAAGCAACCACGGCCATTTAACCAAGGTCCATTGCCCTGGTGATGTGGGGTCCTTCCCCTGGGCCAACTCTTCTGTTGGGCCAGTTCTGTTAGGTGGTCTGTGTCCTGCCCCATGGGGTCTGAAGGACATAGAGGGGCTAATGGCCAAAGAACTATGGGCAAAGGACTTGCCCTTGTTCTTCTTGGATGGGAAGCATGGAGGACACCTGGAGTTGGTCCCTGATCCTCTGTTGTCTGCAGCCATAGCCTCAGGATCTCATGGAGGCAGGAAGACCTAGCCTTGCTCTCAAAGCAGCAGGCCCTTATTCCTACCACTTCTGCCTTAGCTCGCCCGCTGCGCCTCCTTGGGAGCCCCTCCTCAACCATAGCCCCCAACACATTGGCAGCATGCTCAATTGTTGACCAGGGAAGAAACTTACAGCTCACCAGAGGAGTGACCCTGCCCTTCCATTCCCCACCTGAGATGGTCTGGGGTCTCTTTCTGGATCCCAGATGTGCCTCTGTGTGTGTGTGTGTGTGTGTGTGTTTATGAGAGAGAGAGAGTTACTATAAAATTGGGGGCAGAGAACAAGTGGAAAGTCACAGAGAGCATTTCTTCCCTCTTGGGTGCCCCAGTCCCCAACCCTATGGAAGCCACCTGTCCTGGGCATGAGGAGGCTGGGAAGGGAGTACAGTACAGAGGGCACAGTGCTTCCAGGACTTCTGACCTCCAGGAGTGTACTTTTGGGAAAGGAACTCAAATGTACAGCAGCTTCTCTTGGGTTACCAAGTGTGTAGACTTGTATAGGCAGCTGGGCCTGGTCCCTGAGCCGAGCCCCAGGGGCTCTGACGCTCCTATTTACTGTCTTCCTGACTTGAGCACACCATCTCCCTTTCCACTGTCTCTACTTTTTCATCTGTAGAATGGGTATCCTACCACCTCACTCCAAAGGTAAGTCTAAGGAGACCACAGGTGAGGCAGCACTTTGCAAATTCTAATGTTCCTTGCCACAGTGCTGATGGACATGGTGGATGACAGAGCACAGGAGCCCCGCACTGAAGTGCTGGGGGTCTGCAGAAGGACAAGGAGGGACAGAAGAGGCTGCTCCAAGGAAGGGCATTTGGTTCCTACAAGAGTCTTGGATCTTTGTCTTCTTGCTCTGGGCCATAAGGAACCAGAGGTGCAGTCGGGCTTTGGGGTGGTGGATGCAGGCAGCTGCAGGGGATGGAAAAAACAGGCACCGTCCCTCATTGCCTCAGATTTATCCAGTTCTTTGTCCCTGGTCTCAGAGGGTTCCTTTCCAGACTGTGTTGGGAACTACAGGGGCCCTTGGACCTTCAAGTGTGATTTTTTTTTTTTTTTTTAATGGAAGTGGTTCTAGAGAACTCAGGAAGAAAACTGGCATCATAAAAATATGATGTGATGTGGCTAACAAGAAAGCATAACAGGCCTGGCTCTGCATGGCCTAATATAGCCTGGCATTCAAGCCCCAGCCAGGATGTAAATGGGGATTGGTAATTGAAAACACGAGAGGTCTCTCGGATGGGATGACGGAGAGCCTGCTGCGATCTCTGAGGCGGACATGCCAAGGGGATCTGAAAAGCGGCCCAAGGGGACTGTCCTGGGTTTCTAAGTGTGGGTGGGGTTGGGACCTGGATGAAGGCACCCCCCTGCAGCCTCCTGCCCACACTCTGCCTAGCGGGTCAGCATCGGACTGACCAGTTCAATTAGCCCTCATGGGGAGGAGTGGTGGGCTCAGTGCCACCAGAGATCATAAATTCCATCACCCTGACCTCTTGAGAGCAGAGTGGACCAACCTCTCCATTCCCCTGCCCTGCCAGCATCCTGGCTAGCTGGTTTTGGCCCTACATGGACTCTGAGAGAACATGGCCCAGTCCTCCCCCTCAGACAGCGGATTGACGCCAACTTCGAGTGTGGAAGCATCATGGGGGCAATGCCAGACACTTTTTCTTCCTCATCCTCTCTCCTCCTGCAAAGACACAGATCCATGAGTCAGCCAAGAAGCTAAAGGACTCTGATGCTATTTGGTGCTGACTTGCGACTCAGGTCTGGGGAGGTAGAGGGGGCAGAATGTGGGAGAGGAGAAACAAGTTTGGGAGTGAGAATGGTTTCCCTGGGGCCACCTTGCCGGGTGACCAGTTCATCTCTGTTTGCCTTGGGCCTTCCTGGTTTTGGCACTGAAAGTCCCAAATCCCAGAAAACCTCTCAGTCCAGGGAGAACCAGGATGGTTGGTCATCCTTTCCCATCAAAACCTCTGAAGTCTGCTCCTATGGGAGCACCATCTCTGGATTGGTGTCCCACGTGACTCAGCCGAGGACCCAGAGCCTCCTGCTGGCAGAGCTAGGACTTGAATACAAATCCAGGGCTGTTTGCCCCCAGCCTGCATTACTCAGGTCCTTCCAGGAAGTGGGACACCTGGATCTCTGCAATGATCTTGGCCAAGGCCTTTCCCCAGGATGGAAGTGGTGGTGAAATACCCAAAAGAGGGAGGAGAGGGGTGAATGAGTCACCCTTGGAGATCAAAAAATAAGACCCTGCAGTTCACCCTAGCTCAGAGATGTGGGATCCCAAGAGGGGAAAGATGCGATCTCTGCCCTTAAGAAGTTCACATCCTTCTTAGAAAGGTGCAGTGGGCTTGCCTTTGGGTGCCTGGCTCAGGTGCCACTCAGTGCCACCTACACACACTCACCAGGAAAAAATAGACAAAGGGTGTGGTTTATCAAGATTGCATTACTTTTAATTTCCCTTATAGAATGTATTCATTCAAGAAATATGTATTGAATATTTGTTCTTCAGTGTGTTGTTCCTTGTGTATGAAACATACTCTTCTCTTTTCCCCTCCTTCTGTCCTTCAGACCCCGACGTCCCAATTCCACCCATTCCTCAGGTCCCAGCTCAACAGGTAATATTTATTGAACACTTAGTACGGATCAGGTGCCATAGTAAGCACTTTGCACTGCTTTAATTAAATACATTTAATCCTCATGAAAACCATATGATTCTATTATATCCATTTTACAGATGAAGAAACTGAGTGGTTAACTGGCTTGCCCCATTATGACACATGGCTCTTCACTGTTAGGCTGGGTTGCACCCCGGCTTGCACTTTCCCTGCAAGGAAGGCTTTCCTGAGCCCTAGTGCCCAGTTTCCAAAGTCCCTTTGATTAGTCTCCGCTTGAGCACTTGTCACCAAGCTGTGACACACAGTCTCCTTGTCTGTCTCCTCCATGAGATGGGGTTCCTGGAGGGTTGGACTCCTTCCTGCTGTGTCCCTGAGAGTAGGCATTTAGGAGGAGTTTGGTAAATACATATTGGATGAGTAAATGAATGAATTGATGGATGAGTGAATGAGTTGCCTCAGTGGCCATAGGAGCTCTGAGGTCCTCAGCAAAAGCCTTTGTTTTGTCACTGAGGGGCACTCCACACTGGCAGCATTGGGCCGAGGAGCTCTTGACGGCACAAGGCAAACAGCCCTTCTGAGTAACCACATAACTATGACATCGGGAAACAAACTGATTTTTAAATACTAAAACAAGTTTAAACTTTTTACAGTAAATGACATCTTTTCATGAATTCTTGGGATGAAACTGAGATTTGGAGGAAATTTCATGCTTGTGTTGGTGTCGACAGGCACGTCTCAAATTTCACCCTTCACCCAGCCCCCTGCAAATTCTCCTCTGCTGTTGGAGTGATTTGGGGAAAAGTTTGAGAAATGCCACCCGGAGGAGCTGGCTGGAGCTCAGGACATGGGATGTCTGGACTCAGTGTGGGCTGAAGGAAGGGTATTTCAGGGAGGCGCACTGCAGGAGCAAAGGTGCAATAATGGGGACAGGTGGCCCTCTCCTTGTTCCTTGTTGCTGGAGCTGGGTGAGCAGCCAGTCCCTGTGAATGGCTCTGAACATGCCAATAGCTATTGCAATATACGATTAGCAGCCACATCCTGAAGTACCACTGCCACCACCACCACCAAGTACCATCACTTGGAAAACCTCACACTATTTTTAGTCCCTTTAGCGCAAGAAAATATTATATCATCTCTTTTCCTCCCTACAAGCCAATTCATTGTTGATCTTGTCCCATCATAAAACCCTGTTCTCCTTTTTAGCTGTGTGAGACCAATCAGCGGTGGGGTGGAGTCCCTCTGCTATTTTCATATTTTGTGTCACTTGTTCACATGGGAAAAATCATGACATTTTCCCACGTTGGGGCCCTGTGCAACCTGGCTTTGAATTTTAAGCATGTAATTGCTCTGGATCATGCAAGGGGGCCGATGAGCTGACCGACCAGCAGGGCTCAGGGTTCCAGGCGCCTGATGTTGGCATGACTGGGGCTCGATGCTGACAATCTTATTGATTTTAGAACCATTTCCAAATAGAAGAGGAGGAACCAGTGCCCTGTAGAGTGGTGGGAGAAAAGAGGGGCAACGTCCTCCATTGAAGGAATCTGCTCTGATTCAGTAGGAAGGCCGGGAGATGCTTGGCAGTTCCAGTTCATTGCAGGTTTACAAAATGCTTTTCCACCTTGATCTCTTTTGGTCAAAATTCTGGGAGTTGGGGTGGGCAGAAGACATGATCTGCCTCCTACAATTGAGGAAACAGAAAGGGCCAGAAAAACAGCCCAGTGCCCCATGGAGCTAGAAATGGCAGAACCGGACTGCAACTGGAGCGGCGTAGTGGCTGATGTGATGGGTCAGGGGTTCAGACAAACATGGATGTATATCAGGCTTTTCCATCTGTTGGGTGAGTATCTGCACAGTCACTTCTCTTCTCTGAGCCTCAGTTTTCTCAGCTGTAAAATAGGGATGATATCCTGTCACAAGTTGAGTAGAATGTGATAATAGATGGGAAGTACGTAGTAAGTGCTCAATATATGGTCCCTATTCATACTATGAATACTACTTTTTGCTGCAGATGTCCCATCTCTCTGTGTATCTTGCCCAGTCTTCCCCTCTCTCCTTCCCAGAGGGTCCCATCTGTTATCTCTTTCAACTTGCAGCCAAATAAGCTTAAAGAATATGTAAATAGTTTAAAAATTCAAGGCACAGACGTGTCTGTTGTGTTCTGGATCTGCCAAGAGACGTCGTTGCCATTTCTCTGCCACTTCTAGCTCCATGAGCCCCTGGGCTACTTTTCTGCCCATTTGTTTCCTCAGTTATAGGAGGAAGATGATGGCTTCTGCCCACCCCAAATCCCAGAACTTTGACCAAAAGAGATCAAGGTGGGAAAGCATTTTGGAAGCTGCAGTGACTTGGAGATGTGCATGTCCTTTCAGCAGTGAAAGGGGATTAAGAGAATCTGCCGCCATGGGCTGGAGTCTGACCTGGCATCACCTGGACAATGGCTGGCATTTGTGGAGCTGTGAGTTTCTAAGAAGGAAATTATCTTGGCACCTCAGCAAAGCAATGGGCAGCTGTCTAGAGTCCCATCTGTAGGGGACACACACACAAAAAAAACACTGGAAATTTAATGTCACAGGCAATGTTTACCCAAGTGCTTTCAGGGAAAGTTTGATGAAATGGGAAGATCGTTTTTGGATAAGCTGTGTGGGATACAGCATAGTCTCCCAGAGTGAGTGCCAAGAGCACAAGATGGTCCCTAAATAGGGTGGAGACAACCTTCTGATGAGCTTTTAGTTTGCTGGGTATATTTGGGGCCAAAGCTGAATGGCTTGGGGAACCCCCTTGCCAGGGGATGCATGGGTCTCTCTATCGTGAGTCTGGGCTGAGACTGGAAAGCTGGAAAGGGAGGAAGGTGCAGTGAATATCAGGCATGTGACTGTCCTGCTATTAAACCATTTACCCAGACTGTCCCACCCCAGCCTGAGGTTGATGTGATAGGGGTGCATACATTAGGCAGATGCTGTGGGAACTCCCTGAATGGTTGCCCAGCTCTGGGGTAGACCTGGCCATGCTTAAAGGAGAACAAACCCTGCCAGGATTTCAGGTGGCCCGGGAGGTGGGGGTGCTGGCAGTGAGTGTGTCTCACAAAGGCCACTGTCCTAGAGACAAAGGCTGGATGGAGGCTGGCCCAGTTCCTTCTGTTCCTAATCCTACAGAATCTCCTTGAAATTTCATGGGCCTCAGGGGTCACCATTGGCTGAGGGGTTGAACGCTCCATGGCCGAAGCTTCGCTCTCTGCTTGGTAGTGAAAACAGCCACCTCCCCACCACCCTGTACAGATGAGCCACGGCTCCTGGCCTCCTGCCGTTCACATGGTCTAGGTGGATGGTCCAGCTAGACAGCCAGCTGGGCATGTGCTGAGCCCCTGCTGTGTGCCAGCTACCCTGTTAGGTGGCTCCTCCTGTACCCAGTTTTTAATCCTTCCAATACACTTGCAAAGTCAGTGTTAGAATTCCCATTTTATAGAGGAGGAAGCTGAGGCTGGGGTTAAGGATTCTGCCTCTAGTGGCTTGGGGAGTCAGTCCTGGTCTAGAAGGACCCTCCCTCCCATGCATGTCTTCCAGTTCTAATGTCCACACTGGCTGAGATTTCCAGTGTCCCGCCCTGCTTGCTGGGTCCTTGTGGGTTTTTGCTGTGGGTCAGGGAACTTCAGGATTCACAGATGCCGGCTGACTTAGGGTCTGGGGTGCTGGGCTCCCACCCTATTAGGGACCAGCCATAGCTGCTGGGGCCTCCTACTCAGGTGAGGAGGAAGCAAAAAGGCAGTTTTTTGTGGGACCCTGCACAGAAGGTGGACGCATGCTCAGGGGAATGGGGTGGGACTCCTTCTCCCTGCACCTTTCCAGTTTTTCTGGGCACTTGGTGGTGGGAACCCCAGGGGACAGTATTGCTTTCCTTCTGCTTTTTGGGGTGGGGCTGGGAGGTGTGAAAAGGAAATGCAGGCCCTGGGCAGAAGTCAACTACAGAGGATCAAAAGACCCATGTGGTATTTACTTGTCCCATTTCCTTGCCAAAGGCCACCCCTGGAGCACAAAGCCCGGATCTTCAGAACTTGAGCCCTGCTGTTGTTCTGGAATTCTGGACTGAGATAGGGCAGGGGGCCATGACCAGATGGATTCTTGCCTCGTTCTAGCCAGGGGAACAGCCGACTTGTTGGGCTGGACCAGGAATATGGCTACCCCCTCACCCACTTTAGGAATCCTAATTGATTTCTTTTTGACATTGCACTTTGCAACTCCCTTCTCCTGCAGGTGAAAGGGCAAATTGGAAGGTAAAACCTGCGGCGGCAAGGCCTTGAATGTTGCTTATCACCTCCAAGAGCAGGGTGGAGAGAGTGACAGCTTTATGATGATTAACCTGTGAGTCTGCTGCACTGGAAAAAAATTAATCTCGAGGCCCAAGACCTCCCCGCCCCCAGCCACTTTTAAATGCTACTTTCTCAAGGCTGTGAACTTGATTCTTCCCCTCCAACTCATTGTGTTTATTTTGAATAGTACTTCTCAGGAACTTTTACATTAAGCTTTCCTAGCTGATGTTGCTTGGTTTGGACTAACGTCAATAATAGGCTTATTTCCCTGGTGTAATAATGGAAACTATGCTTCATTTCATGTGCTGCCTCGGCTAAATTGTGGTGGCAACATGGAGCTCTGTATTGGGAAGAATCTGGGGCTGAGACCAGACTCTGCAGAAAGTAGTGCTGTGATTGATTAGCAATGCCTGTCATGGCCATGGGAGGCAGGAGTGGGGACATCTGCGCCATCCCCTATTTAGGAGATTAAATTTAATTTCCCCACTCCTGTCTGTCTAGTCTGTAGCAAGAAGACCCTTAACATAAAAAGTCAATCCTCTTCTACAAGGGTCCAATATGCTGTGCCCAGTAGGGCACGTTATGCTCTCCAGAATGGTCTTGCTTTTCACCCAGCTTTCAGAGTGATTTTTCTTTTTCTTTTTCTTTTTTTTTGTGACAGAGTCTCACTCTGTCGCCAGGCTGGAGTGCAGTGGCACAATCTCGGCTCACTGCAACCTCCTCCTCCCGGGTTCAAACGATTCTCCTGCCTCAGCCTCCTGAGTGGCTGGGACTACAGGCGCACACCACCAAGTCCAGCTAATTTTTGTATTTTAAGTAGAGACGAGGTTTCACCATGTTGACCAAGATGGTCTTGATCTCTTGACCTCGTGATCCGTCCTCCTTGGCCTCCCAAAGTGCTGGGATTACAGGCATGAGCCACTGCGCCCTGCCCAGAGTGAATTCTCTACAAAATAGATACCATCAGCTCCCTGCCACCTACAGCAACACACGTAGCCCTTCAACACGTGGACCCAGCTTTCCTCCCCGGCATCATCAGCAATACTCCTGCACCTGCACCTTAGAGTCCAGGTGTGCGGAATTTTTCTCATTGTGTTCGGAATTCACAGTGCCCTTTCCTACGTTCTTGCATTGTCATGTGTGTTCCCTTTGTCCAGAACATCTCTTCCTTTCTTCTTATCCTTTAAGATCCAGCTGACCTCTTCTGCCGCGTGCTGGATCCTAGCGCACGGGCAGCGCGAGTTCCAGGCGCACAAGCCACTGAAGAGGCAGCGGCGGCCTCTGAAAGGAACCGGGGCCTGAGGAAAGACGGTCGTGTTACAGCTCCCAAGAAGGCGCGCGTCGGTCAGCAACAAAAGCTTAAGAAGAACCTAGAAGTCAGGATCTGGAAGAAGATCGAACATGACGTGGTGAAGAAAGCCAGCAACAGCCTGCCCAAGAAGCTGACACTGCTGAAGGCCCCGATCAAGAAGAAAGGGGAGGCTGCTGCCACCTCCTCCAACAAGGCACCTTCCTGAGGAGGCTGGCCCCAGCGCAGGCCAACATCGCAGCCCCCGCCTCCACGATAGGACCTTGCAGGTGATCCCACAGGCTGCACTGTCAGGAAGAGGACCCTGCCCCCCAGCACTGGGTCTCACCTAGAACTTCACTGGGAGCCTGGCCTTTGGGCAGCAGATCCTAGGGTGCTGAGAACCCAGCAATGGCCGGGAAGATACAGTCACCAACTTCATCTGCCCCTGTCCCCCTTCCCAGGTCCTACCTTCATAGGTTCAACCCAGCGCAACAAACCTGAGTTTATCATTTAAAAAAAAAAAATCCAGCTAACATGTCACTTCCTTCGTGAAGTCCTCTCTGATCCCTCCAGACAGATTAGTCCTTCTCTCCATCATCTGTATTCCCACAGCATTCTGTTCATTTCTCTGTCATAGCACAGGGACATATAGACAGACAACTAAAGATGCAGCAAGCTGTTTCCCATTAGACCGGCAGCCTCTGGAGGGCAGAGACGACCATGGGATGCCGCGGTGTTAGCACTGCCTCTGGCTCCCAGAAGACGCTTGGTGAGGGGTGACTGAAGCAATCAACATGAGGATGAATGAACTCCAGGATGTGTTGTAAAGTGACTTGAATTTTGATTCCCATTTGTTCGAGCCTGCCAAGGCTTAAATCGCGTTTGTTGGAATGTGAGAAAAGGAGGAAGAGTGGTGATTAAATGTGCTTGATAAAACTTCTCTATTTTGTGTTTGGAATAAAAATGAGAAGCTTGAGATAAAACGGTGCTTGTTTCAGTGCTGAACAGGCTTCTCCAAGAAGGGCCTCATGTCTAAGTGTCTAATCTTCCGCTCCAAGTGGGGAGGGTGGCACCAGGCTGGGCACTGTCGTGGGGGGCATTATAAGGGGTGGCAGTGGGATGGAGGTGGGAGACACCGTTTCCCAGGTGGCAGGGCATGGACGATTCCACAGAGGGGCAGCCAGAGCCCAACATGCAAGGGTGGGAGTTAGTCGGGTGGGGCAGCTGTTCCAGGCAGGGAACAGCATGTGCAGGGCATGAGTTGTGTGCATTAACTTCCACCACACCAGGGCGCCATGCTGAGTAGGGGGAGCGTTCCCTGCTTCTTTCTCATCCAGATCCCCAGCTCCACCAGGCTGCATCCCCAAATGTAGTGTTCACTGGTCTGTTGATTTTACTTTTCTTGGGTGGCTAGTAGACATAATTTGTGTGTCTGTGTGGAATATGGCATCTCGTGGAGGTGACTGGTGGTGTAGGCTTCCCTACAGAGTTGGCTGTGACCCTGTTATCATTCTCTCACTTGGTGATATGGTTTGGCTCTGTGTCCTCACCCAAATCTCATCTTGAATTGTAATCCCCATGAGTCTAGGGAGGGACCCGGTGGGAGGTGACTGGATCATGGGGGCAGTTCCCTCATGCTGTTCACATGATAGTTAGGAAGTTCTCAGGAGATCTGGTGGTTTCATAAGGGGCAGTTTCCCCTGCACTCTGTCTCTCTCCTGCTGCCTTGTGAAGAAGGGGCTTGCTTCCCCTTCACCTTCTGCCATGATTGTAAGTTTCCTGAGCCATGTAGAACCGTGAGTCGATTAAACCTCCTTTGTTTATTAATTACCCAGTCTCAGGTATGTCTTTATAGCAGTGTGAAAATGGACTGATACACTCGGCTTCTCTGGCTAACGGGAAAGGCAGGGAGGGAGGGTGACACTTGCAGAGCCACCATTGCAGCCCACCATCCCTCCCATTTCATGACCAGGAAGGGCAGAACGTGAGCAGCAGAGCCGGGATTTGAAGGGAGTCTGTGGGCCCCCTGGGGCTGAGCATGTGTAATGAGCAGAAAGAGTTCGGGCCACTCCGAGTGTCCCCAGATCCTTCCCCCATCTCTTCCCACAGGGCTGAGCTGGTGAGGCTGCCTCACAGGGCCGAGGAAGGTCAGCACATTCAATCTGGTCCCGCAGAGTCTCCCCCAGGGGGCAGCAAGGATTTCACTTGGGGCTCTGCCATGGTTATTCTCTGCTGACCCTGACCAAGGCCATGTGGGGTGGCTGGCACCACGCCCTGGAGTTTACCTGTCCTCTGTGTGCTCATAGCTCAGTAGAGAAACAAGATTAATACTGACAGGCAAATAATACAGTTTGGATACAATCTGAAGCTATTTGGGACACAGGCACATCCTCGGAAAGTTGTGCGAAATGTGTTTGCCATCAATAGTATATGGCCTGACTAAAAGGTCTCCCATGCCCGCTTCTCCCTAACTTACACCTCAAAGCAGTGCTGCCCAATAGAAATGCAATGGGAGCCACCTGTGTCATTGTAAAATTTCTAGTAGCCGCATTAAAAAAACTAAGAAGAGAAGTTGAAGCTAATTTTAGTAAAACATTTTATTTAATCCAATCGATTTGGAATGTTATTTCAACATGCAAGCAATATAAACATTGTTAATGGGCTATTTTACATTTTTTAAAAATACTAAGTCTGAACTGTATATTTTGTGCTTACAGCGCATCCCAGTTCAAACTAGCTGCATTCGAGGGCTCCATAGTGGCATGTCCTTAGCAGCTATTGCATTGGGCGGCAAAGCCTCAAAGACTTAAGCAAGTTATTTAGCCTTTCTGTGCCTCAGTTTTCTCATCTGATGGATGGGGATGATAAGAGTACCTAGAGATAATACATACATAGGGTTTAGCACAGCCCCAGGCTCAGGAAAACCTTTGGTAAATGCTCATTCATTATATTGCTAGTGTTGAAGGCAGGACTGGGGGGTGTGCAGTTCTCCCACTTTGGGTTTGGCTTTGGGAAGCAACTTTCCTTCAACTTGGATCCTGTGTCCACCTCGGTATTAGCTCTTACAGCCCTTTAGTCTACTGGTCCATTCCTTCTGGCTTGCTGGGACTCCCAACACCTCCCTGGGCAACGAGCTGCCGGGCTATGATGTTGGTGGGTGGAGGGAGTGTTTTCCAAAGGAGAGGACCACACTTCTGATCTCCTAGGGGACCACTTTGTTAGCTTGGTTTGTATCATGGGTATCTAGTATATTAAATCCATGGGGCAGCTCATGACTCCTTTCAGCATGCTCAGGAGAAAGCCCAAAAGCCGGTAGGGTAACCTGCATGGCATTTTGCCATTTGGCCAGTTTCTGTCATGTGCAAATACGACAGTCCTCATTGGGAGCTCTGGAAGTAGTGTTGTCCAGAGGAGAGGAGCCCAGCCTTGCTTCTTGCCTCTGGGCTGTGCTTAGTGTCTGCCATTCAGAAACCCTTCAGTGATTAGGGTTGAAGACCAGTGTTTCCTCAGCCCTTGGTGGGATCCATCAGCTCCCTGGAGAAAAGAGGTTGCTTATCACAGCCAAGTAAGGGGTCAGGGCTTGGTGTGGATGTCAGCCCTGGTCCTGGCCCCCGCACTGTGGGCTGCTGGGCCTAATGGGGTCTCCCTGAGGGGCCTGCTCCTTGCCTCGCCTCTTTGCCTTGTCATCTTCCTTTCATCGTTTCATGGATTCCACAATTCCTCCCATTATCATTCATTTAACTAATACTTATTGAATACCAACTGTTTGCTTGGCACATGGTATACAATGGTAAACCCTGCATCCATAAGCTCACTGTCTAAGAGAGTAAGGCACTAATCAAACACTACAACCCCAGCCAGTGCCTGGGTGCGAGGGAGGGCCAGCTGGCTTGCTTGGTTTGGTGTGTGGTTGGGGTATTGGCATTGTTTTTCAAGCTTTCCAGGTGATTCTAAGGTGCAAGCAAGCAGGGCTACAGCCCGCCAGTAGGGGCAGGGGCAGGGGTTGGGGGGTGTGGAGGGAAAGCATGTGGTGGGGTGGGGGTTGGGTGGGAGGAAGTGCTTTGAATACTATTCCTGGGTACTCTCTGCAGCCCAGGTACAGAATCCGAAGCACTTCCTCCCACCCCTCTCTTCCTATCTGTGTGACTGTATGTGGGACATTCTGATACAGCCCCATCAAAATGCAAAATTGCGGTTTTTAAATTTTTTCTTTTAGTTTTTAGAGATAAGGTCTAGCTCTGTCACCCAGGCTGGAGGGCAGTGGCGTGGTCATAGCTCACTCCTGGGTTCAAGTGATCATCCCACCTCAGCTTCCCAAGTAGCTAGGACTACAGGCAGGCCACCATGCCTCGCAATTTTTTTTTATGTTTTATTTTCATAGAGATGGGGTCTCACTGTATTGCCCAGGCTGGTCTTGAGTTCCCAGCCTCAAGCGATCCTTCCACCTGAGCCTCCCAAAGTGTTGAGACTATAGGCCTGAGCCACGGCACCTGCCCCTCCTTGTAATTTCCAAGTAACACACCCATCAGTTATTTTAACCTTCCGTGTTTTTGTTGTTGTTGTTGTTGTTGTTGTTGTTTTCCTAACTTAAATGGTACCTGAGCCTCACTCCAGGATTTGGGATAGGAGGCGGCTGAGGAAGTGGGGAAGGATATTTGTTTTCACACAGTACTTGATAAATCATGAAGAAAGTTGAAAGCATAATATTACAATTTTTAAATTTATTTTGTTGAATAGGCAATATATTTATGTGGTTAGAGAAAAAGGTTTAGAGTGAAAAATCTCCCTTCCAGTTTTACTTCTGTGCAATTACCACCCCCTACCCTTAACAGGGAAGCACTTTCATTTTTGTTTTATAAATTTTAGTTTAAAACTCCTTTCACCTCCCAGTTTTTTATACCAGAAGCAGTGTAATGTAAACACTGGTCTGCCCCTAAACAATATATCTCTTGGAGCTCTTTCTATGTCAGCACATAAAGAGCTTCCTGATTCTTACTTTTTTTTTAAAACAGCTGCACAGTACTCTGTTGGATGGATGTACTATAACATCATAATTTATTCAACCAGTCCCTATTGATGAACGTTTGTTTGTTTCCCGACTTCTTCTGCTATAATAAATTACGCTGCAGTGAATAACCTTATAAATATGTCACTTCACATGTTTGCAAGTCTGTCTGTGGGATAAGTTCTTAGAAGTGTGATTACTGGGGTTAAAGGGTATAAGCATTGCAATTTTGATAGATTTTACCAAATTGCCCTCTGTAGGGGTTCTCCCACCAGTAACGTATGAGGAAACTTGTTTCTCTACAGCCTCTCCAACAGAGTGAGTTCTTAAACTTTTGGCTCTTGGCCAACTTTGCTAGATAAATGATACTATCTCAGTGTAGTTTTCATTTGCACTTTTATTATGAATAAGGTTGAGCATCTTTTCATAGAGTTAAGGGTCAGTTATAAATTTGTTTTCTTTTAACATTTAAGTTCAGGGATACATGTGCAGGTTTGTTACATGGGTAAACCTGTGTCACGGGGGTTTGTGGTACTGTAAATTTGTTTTCTATGAACTCTTTACTCACATCCATTTGTGTGATTATCCTTTTCTTACCAATTTGTAAGAGCTTGTACATTTTAGAAAGATTAGCCCTCAATTTGTGATATGGCTTATAAATATGTCCGCTTAGATTTTTCTTGCTTATTATTATTATTTTTTGAGAGACAGGGTCTTACTCTGTCACCCAGGCTGGAGTGAGGTGGCACAACCACAGCTTGCTGAAGCCTCGACCTCTCGGGCTCGAGCTATCTTCCCCCCTCATCCAAGTAGCTGGGACCGTAGGTGTGTGCCACCATGCTTGGCTAAGTCTTAACTTTTTTGTAGAGACAGAGTCTTGCTATGTTGCCCAGGTTGGTCTCGACCTGCCAGCCTCAAGCAAACCTCCTGCCTACGTCTCCCAAAGTGCTGGGATTACAGGCATGAGACACTGCACCTGGCCTGCTTGTTATTTTTTTTTTCCATGCAGAAGTTTTAATTTTTATTAATCAAGTGGATCAGTCTTTTATGAGTTCTGGAATTTGAGTGTTGGCTAGAGATATTACCCATGGCTATATAGGAATTCTGCTGCTTTCATCCAGGCATTTCATAGTTTCATAGTTTTTAGTTTTAAGTCTTTGATCCCTTTGACATTTATCCTGAAATTTAGTGTGGGGTATGGATCCGACTTTATTTTTCTCCAGATGGCCACCCAGTTGGTCCCATACAGTTTATTGATTAAACTATATTTTCCTCACTCATCTGAGATGTCACCTTTATCACGTCCTCAGTTTCACACATAGCGGGGTCTATTTCTTACATTTTTATTCTGTTCTATTGGGATATTTGTCTGAGCATATGCCAGTGACACTCTGATTACTGGGAATAGATAGCATGCTCTTTTTCATAGCTCCTCTTTTTCTGTTTCTATGGATATGTTGGTTTACTTTTCTACACGAACTTTAAAATCAGCTTGTCTACTCTTGTAACGTCACCCTCCACCCCTAATTGTGTTAGTATTTTATAGACCAGTGGTTAGGAATGTAGATGCTGGAATGAGACTGCCTGCATTCAAATCCCAATTGCCATTTTCTCTGTGAGTGGGCAAATTTCTTAGTTTTTAAAACTTCAATTTCCCCATTGAATATTCCACACAGTATCCTGTTATGAGAATATTCACAGAAGGAACCCAGCTAACCCTCATTTCATTTACTAGGTACCAGGTACAATACACTTATTGCTGATGTTATGATTCTAATAATCATTATTGGAGTGTCTCCATGACAAAGTGTCCCCACACCAAAACAGCCATATCTCAATGTCATGTGTCACTGGAGGGTGGCAGAAGGAAGGGCTCTGGTAGCTTAGTTTGTCTATGACCATGAGATTGGGTGTGGAGGGCCTTCATGGCCTCTTGTCTCCAGTGGAAGAGCGTCATGTGTCCTGAGATTTAACACATGTTGCAACCTCTGGGGGCTGGGAGTGTTGGCTGGACACACTGTGCCCTCTTAAATCTCAAAACACAACCCCCATCTTTCCTCCTCCCTCCACTTCTCAGCACCTCTCCTCATCATAGATACATTCTTTGATTAAAGAAGAGAGAGGCCTGAATAATAGCAAGAATGATGAAAATAACAACATTTGCTGGTATTTCATGCGTCTTTATCCTCCCAACAACTTGGAAGGAGTAGCTGGGAAGGAATCTAAATCATGGTGACCATTCAACAGTTGTCAGGATTTTTGGTTTTGATGCATAGCTTCCAATAAACCCTGTTGGGCTGGAGCTTGACATCTTCCTCTTGCTACGGAGGTGTGCAGCAGTGAAAGTCAGTCTCAGGCCAGATTCCACCATGTGAAATTCCACCAATGAGAGGTAAGTGTCCACCAAAGCCTCACCCCCATGCCTGTGAGTGCAGAAAGTCCTTGGCATTTGGACAAGCACCATGTGTAAGAACACTCCAGGAGAAGGAAACAGTGTTTTGGTGGCAGAACCTGCCATCCTTCTAGGAACACCAGGTGGCAGACCCCTCCATCACGTACGGGTTGGGGCACACAGAACCAAAGGGAATTCTAGTCCCAGAACTGTGCTGGGCCCCTGGGTTTCTGCATGCTTGAACCCTGTTTATGCAAAGGCCAGAATGCTGGACAGTCTTTCTAACTAGCCCCAATTCTTGACCCCTGTTATTTACCCAGGACAAGTGTGTCTGACCTACATGAGGTTAGGCTATAAACCCTATGGTGTGAATTTAGATAAAGGTAGTTGAAGTCCTTGATAGCACCTTCTAGAGCATGTGTTCCTGACAGGGAATCTCAACTGTTTACTCTTTTTCTTAGGGTAAAGATGAAAGTAAATTTATACACACGTCTACATTTCCTTCACATTGTTTATACTTAAGTATTTTAAAGTAATGAGATAATAGGGATTTAATTCAACCTGACTTCACACATGGGGAAACTAAGGCTGAAGAAGGCAAGTAACTTGCCCAAGGTTACATGGCCACTAAGTGGGGTTCTGGAATTGAAACCTAGGTCTCTGCTGCCCAAAGCCTAGGCCTCTGCCCTGCCCAACTTTCTCTGAACAAGGCTTAGAGCTCTCAAAATCCTCAGTTCAAAGTCCCTCAGTAGTGTCTGATGTAAGGTCTCTAACTTAGGGTGGCTTCAGACCCTCAGCTATGGGTCCCTGAAAGCTGGTCCCTGAGGGACTGAAGGAACTCGGGGGGTAGGAGCCCAGGCCCAGATCCAGGCCTGGAGTCAGGCCTTCTACATCCAGCTGTGTGACCTGAGGCAGGTTACTGCATGTCCTGAGCCTTAGGTTTCCCTTCTGAAGAGTGAGAAGGATGATTCCTGAATGAAACAGTATGCATCAATATTTAATTCAGTGCCCAGTACATACTAGATGTCTGCAAACTGTTGCTGTCATTGTAAGGAATAGAACACTCAATGCAAACAGGTTTAATCACATGAAAGGTGGTGTTTGGTTCATGCAACTGGAAAGTCCAGAGGTGGGTGGGTTGCAGGATTGGTTGGTCCCGGGCCTCAATAATGTCACCAGAGACCTAGTCCTTTCCACCCCTCTATTCTTGTCTACAATGACTGCCAGTAGCCCCATGCTTCATGGCTGAATTCATAGACCGAGCCACGGCCTGGTGATCCCTCTGAGTAGACGGGCTTCAGTCACAGGCTGTCTTTGGGACCGATGACTCTGGCCAGGAGATGGAATATGCTGGTTGGTGTGAGGCAGTGGGGCCTACCCCTCGAACTGGAGGCTTCATTTCCTCCAGAGAACACGAGTGTGTGTGTGTGTGTGTGTACATGGAAAGCAGGTGGCTGGTCCAGGGCCAACCAGGGTTCAGTTAGGAAGAGGAAAAGAGGGCCGGGAGATGAGTGGGCAGCTAACAAATATTGTGGTTTTTCTTATCCTTTCCCTTTTCTTCAGAAAGTACAAGGAAGATTCCTCCTATGACCCCATCTCTACCCTGTGGCGAACCAGTTTCTTCTCTGCTGCACAGGGGTCACCGCTGTCTTTTGTTGCTCACATCCGTTTGACACCTCCAACCTGTCCAAATGGGGTCCCCCAGGATGTTTCTCCAAGAAGCCTTCTGGAGACTTCCAGCCCTCAGGGAGCTGTCCACCTCTGAGGACCTCGGCCTCACAAGTGGTCTCTCAGCGACACTTTGTCCCACCATGCTTTCCTACCCTGTGGTGACTGACTCCCTCAGAATGAGTGGACGCTTAGGAGCCATCGTCCTGACCATGCCCCTGATCCCACTCTTGGCCCTTTGCCCAGCAGGCGTCACCCCAGCCTTGGACTGAGCTGCTCCTCACACCAGCGCAGGGCTGGGCACCGGCCTTGCTGCCTAAATCCTCCCGCCCTTTTCCCCCTTAGGGCTTTCACACTTGCTGTGTCTTCTGCCTGAAAAGTTCTTCCCAGCGCTGGAGCTTTCATTTCCATTAAAGCCCAGTGCACATGTCACTTCTTGGTGAGGCCCCTGACCACCCAAGAAAGCCACACTCCCTATGATTCTTTATCTCAGCACTTATGTTTCCTTCAGGCACTTTCCACAATGTGCAGTTGCTTCATGTGTAAGAACGCTGTCCCACAGAGGCTGGGGCATGGCTGCTGCAACTCTTTTATCCCCATAGCCCACAGCAGATGAGACAATCAACTTTCATTGAATGGACTACCGAGGGTAAGTGTTAGTAGGCCTGAAATCCAGCATGAACTCGGGGTATCCGTGTGACAACCGCTGCCCTTTATCCTCCTTCCTTGTCTCTGCCCATTAGTCTATTGTGGTTTCTGTTTGGGTCCCGGTGAACATCCCTGTTCCGGCTGGGCCTGGAGCCACCCTCTGAGTCACAGCCTGCCTGGTGGGGGTTCCAAGCTCCCAGCTAGCTGTACCAGTCTCCGCACTTCCCCAGGAAGTGGCCTCAGCTCCTGTATCTTGAGCTTGTCAGCACCCTGAGAGCATCTGGTTCTATGGGTGTGCTGGGGACAGGGTGCTTCCCCCATTCATTGCTTCCACACCGACCTCACCTGGGAGGCCAGCCTGGTGTCTTCATCTGTTTATCTCTCTTCGTCCTTGAAACTGCATGACCCCCAGCAGCGCTCCAAGCAGAGGTCTTACACTAGCCCAGCTAAACTCTCCCTTTCTTCCTCTCTTCTCTCCCCTTCAAGGGCCTCGTGCTTGCTTCGTCACCCCATGCCAGAGCCAGGGATGGTAATGGCCATAGCCCTCGTGAGCCCTCTCTGCGTGCCAGGCAGGCGTGCTGCAGGCTTACCCATGAATGAGCCCAGGTGAGTGCTCTTCTCCCCATCTCACAGATGAGGAAACTGAGGCATGCAGAGGTTGGGAAGTGAGTTGTGTTTGTTGGCCAGGACTTATTTTGACTGGTAACTACATGGTTCAGGCTGGCTCATCAAAGGGTGCCCTTGTGAGTGGCCTGCCACCAGTGGGACCGACAGGGCTCCCTTGGTGCTGCCAATGAGAGCGGTGGATGCCTCCACGTGGAGTCCCGTCATTAGCCCAATATTCCTGACTTCTCTTCTCCCAAGGCGATAGGAAGGATAAATGATTTAGCTGATAGGTGAATTTGGGAGAACAAACAGGTCTCAGGAACCCTCACCTTTTTCTCCTGCCTGCAGGGTGCCTGGGTTGCTACTATTGTTGGTCACGGAGGGAGCCAGGAGAATGGCAGCCTCCCTCCCCTGCCTGAGCTGCCCTGGAGCAGGACTGGGAGGGTTCAGGGCTGCGGGAATGGAGTAGGTGATTTGTCTAGTTCTGGGATTTGATATCAGAAGACTCAGGTGCTTGCAGCTCTCAGCCCTATTCCCCCAAATCAACTTTCTCAGCTGCTAAAGTGATATTTCAGTCTCTCCTCCTCTTCGCTTCTCTCTCTTCACCATTGTTAGGACCTAGCAGGCAAGAGAAGGCCATTTATTGGTCCCCCTCCAGCCCTAACCCACAGCTATGAGGAGGTGCTGGGGGGTCAGTGGGGCTCTCTGACCCCTCCCAGGCCGCCTCAGGAGATGCCTGGGTGCCATCTCAGAAGCCTCTCTGGATGACAAACCATTTTGGAGCGTAGTCTGCTGCCAGGCGAGAGAAAGGAGGGGATTGGGGTAGGGTTGCCACATAAAATACAGGGTGCCTGCTTAAAATAGAATTTCAGATAAACAATGGGTAATGTTTTTAGTATAAGTATGCCTCAAGTATAGCACGAAACATAATATATTAGAAAAATCACTCATTGTTTACCCGAAATTTGAATCTAACAGGGCACCCGGCATTTTCATTTGCTAAACCTAGTTTTGTTTGGCAACCCTAGTTTGGATAGGCTCTGGATGTTTCTCAAGCATGACGTAGGGAGAGAAGAGGAGATAGGGTCCCCATATCTCTCAGAAGGCCTGCAGCTATCAGTAAGAAAACTCTGAGTCAAGGGGCATAGTCAGTGAGGAAATTTATCGTTTCTCATATCAAGGAGTCCAGGGCCGGGCAGGTTCCCCCTTCAGGCTCAGGAGCTCCAGCTCCACCCAACCCGAGGCTCTCTTGGCTCTGTCCCTGGGATGCCCACCCCCAGGGTGCAGCATTCAGATGTGGGTGTGATGGCCCAGCCCCCCTACAAGGAGCCCTGTCCCTATGGCCCTCTGGCAGGCTTGTGCAGAGAGGAGGGTGGGTGTCTGAGTGATTTGGAGTCTCCAGCTCTGAAGGAGGGAGGAGGTTGAGATGATGCCCGCCCTTCCCCTCGGGGTGGGCTTTGGTGGAGGTGGTGAGCTCTAAGATCGCCCTCTGCTCTATGGAAGCTTCCGGGACACAGCAGCACCTGCAGGCGCATGCCTTCCTTTCCCAGTCAGTGTTTCTCTGAGCATCCTGGGCTGCCAGTTTTAGATTCCAGGCACTGAAGGACCCTCCACAAATGTTTCCCTGCTTCAGGGGCTCACGCCTGCCACCCCACCAGTACTGACCCATGTTTCCCTGTCTCTGTCCTCTGCCAGGAGCACATCTCCTCCACCAGTCTGTAAGTTCCTCTCTGAGGAACGTGCCCTGTGTCCCCACGGAAGCATTTCCAGGAGCCCTATGAATCCACGTTGTTTCAGAATCTGTGAGAGGTCCCTGTGGCCCTGCCTAGCCACCCCAGGCAACAGGTGTTGGTGCTGCCATCTCCCTGCCTCCCTCTGAACCCCAAGTACTGGTTCTCCCCTGTTCCTGGCACACAACCTGGCACATGACAGATCTCCAACTGTTAACTGAGTGTCCCAAATAAGCCTAGTGGCAGGAGCCCAGGCTGGCTGGGGATTAGGGGGTCCAAGGCCATAGCCACCCTCAGGTCTGTCCCAATCCATAGGTCCGACAGTGGGCGGGGGTGGCCGTTTAATCGAGGGCAGGGAAGGGTCAGGCAGAGGCTAGACCGTTCAGGCTAAAGCTGCTTGAGCCTGACAGAGCTGGGAGCAAGGCTTGCTGGGGAGGTGCCTGGAAGGAGATGTGATTTGAAGCAGCTTCCTTGGCATAAGCTGTGGGCTTCTGCAACCCTGCAGAGCTCCTGTCTCCCTTGGTAGGGCTTAGAGGGTGAGGCCCCAGCTTCCTGGCCTTGGCTCCTGCTGACAAGGGTGAGGAAGTGAGGGAGGTGACTGCCTCTCCGATGCCAGTATCTGCAAAATGTGCAGGAGGCACATTTTGTCAGAACGATAGTATGCTGGTTAATTTTATGAGTCAACTTGGCTAGGCCATGGTGCCCAGACACCTGATTGAACACTATTATAGATAGTTCTATGATGGTCTTTTTTAGATGAGATTAACATTTAAATCAGTGGACTGAGTGAAACAGATTACCATCCATAACGTGGGTGGGCCCCCTCCAATCAGTTGAAGGCCTTAATAGAAAAAAAAACAAAAACAAAAAAACTGACCTCCCCCTTAATATAAAAAGACTGAAGAAGAAGGATTTCTGCCAGAAAACTGCATTTGGACTTGACCCGGGAGCCATGAGTATTCTCCAGCATGATTCAGTTTGACGAACACTTGCTTAGCGCCTCCTCTGTGGCAGGGTAGGATATCGCTCACGGGGAGTAACGCCCACATTTCTGCAGTACCAAATGCCAAGAATCAGGTTAAATGTTTTATGTATCTTTATCTCTTTTAACCTCATGACATTCCTGTGAGGTAGGTATTATTCTTATTCTTTTGTTGTTGTTGTTGGGTTTTTTTTTTTTTTTTTTGAGATGGAGTCTCGCTCTGTTGCCCAGGCCGGAGAGCAGTGGCTGGATCTCAGCTCACTGCAAGCTCCGCCTCCCGGGTTTATGCCATTCTCCTGCCTCAGCCTCCTGAGTAGCTGGGACTACAGGCGCCCGCCACCTCGCCCGGCTAGTTTTTTGTATTTTTTTAGTAGAGACAGGGTTTCACCGTGTTAGCCAGGATGGTCTCAATCTCCTGACCTCGTGATCCGCCCGTCTCGGCCTCCCAAAGTGCTGGGATTACAGGCTTGAGCCACTGCGCCCGGCCGGTATTATTCTTATTCTTGTTCTCATTTTTCAGATGAAGAAACTGACGTTCCAAGAGGTTCAATGACCTCACAAGTACATGGGCAATGCGCAGCAATGTGGAGGCTCCAGAGAGGGCAGCAGAGTGGGGCTGCTCCTGGGGGCCACTGCTACTGCTGAAGCATGGGGAGGAGGCCTGAGGGCAACCCTGAGGCCATGGAGCAGATGGCCTGTGTACCAGTGGTTGTCAGATGGGATAGTGTGACTCTCTGACTGTCCTGGCAACATGGTAGCCCTGGCCTGGGGGTCTGGGGAAAGGACAGGCCAGTGTTTTCATGGGGGGCAGGCTGTTTGGACACTGCCACTTCCCTGGCCAACATATGCATTGATTCTTTTTCCCATTTGGCTCCCACAGGGCCTGGTAATGGAATTGAAGATATCTGAATGAATTGTCTGATGCATCATGACTAAGCTTGGAATGTGCCAACTGTCCCCCAGGAGTGGCCCTTGGACAGCAGAGCTGGAGTGCTGGGACTCTGCGTGCAGGAAGGAGGCCATGCTCTGGGAGAGCCATTGACAGAGCTGCTCTGGAGTTCTGGAAGTGCTTGGAGGGTGTGGGCAGTTGTCACACGAATCTGTTGCACCAGCCTGTTGGCTTTCTGGTGAAGGGGTGGTGGCACAATCTGCTGCTGTGCCTCTGGTGGTAGGTGGACAATCAGTCCACACAACCTTCTTCATTTCTGGTCAGATTTGGATACTCCCAGGCTTTGTCACTGATCTCATTTTGACTTACCAGGAAGCTCCACATCTTGGTCTTTGTTAATTTCATGGAGAGGATAATTCTTATTTTATTTCCATGAACACTCCATTTCAAGTCTGTTCAGGAAGCCTTTTATCACCTCTTTTGGGCCTCCACTTCCCTCCCACCTCCTTCCTACATCTGTTCTTCTCCAGGGTGAATGGTTTCAATTTTATCAACGTTTCTTCCTGTGGCTGTATGTTTAGGTCCTTTGCTCATGCGGATCACCAAATATAAGATTTATTTATATCCTACCTAACATGTACTCTTTAAAAATCAGGTGCCCATAATAATGATAGCAGCTAAGAGCTTTTATTGAGCTCAAACTCTATCCACATACTTCATGTTCATTTTCTCTTTTAATCTCACAATCACCTTTCGAAGTCAATATTGTTACCTCCCACTTGATCAAAGAGGACACTGAGATTCTGGAAGGTTAAGTACCTCACTTGCTCAAAGTTACATAGCAAATGAGGAGTAGAGCTGGGATGAGACCTAGGAATCTAGGCTCTGAGGTCCTCTACCCTGCTACTCAAAGTATGGCCCAGAGAACAGTGGCACAGGCAGCCACCAGGGCCTTGTGAGAACTGCTGACTCTCACGCCCACACCCAGACCTCCTGGATCAGGAGGCCGGTGGTTCACATACATGCTTAAGTTGGAGCAGCTCTGGGTCTAGTCTCCTTGGAAGGAAATGGGCCCTTTTACTTCCGTTGATGCTGCCTTGGAGCACGTTAGATTTTGCTGTCACAGCCCCTTCTCTATACTCTTAGTTGGTACTGCCCTCAGGCTCATCTTTGTCCTGCGTGGGCCCATCCTGCAGGAGGCACATTTTGTCAGAACGATAGTATGCTGGTTAATTTTATGAGTCAACCTGGCTAGGCCATGGTACCCAGACACCTGATTAAACACTATTATAGATATTTCTATGATGGTATTTTTTAGATGAGATTAACATTTAAATCAGTGGGCTGAGTGAAACAGATTACCATCTATAACGTGGGTGGGCCTCTTCCAATCAGTTGAAGGCCTTAATAGAAAAAAAAACAAAAACAAAAAAACTGACCTCCCCCTTAATATAAAAAGACTGAAGAAGAAGGATTTCTGCCAGAAAACTGCATTTGGACTTGAACTACAACTCTTCTCTGGATCTCCAACCTGCCCGCCTACCACTTTCATGTAAGCCAATTATTTACAATACATCTTTTTCCCCTCTCTATTAATCTCTCTCTCTCTCTCTCTCTCTCTCTCTCTCTCTCTCTGCTGTTTGTTCTTTTTCTCTGGAGAACCCTACCATACCTTCTCTTTTCTGGAGTCAGAATTTACAGTTTTAAGCAGACTTGGCTCTAGGGGTCAGAGGAGATGGATGAACACAGAGGGAAGCCTGGCTGATGTTTTACCGAGGGACAACCCTTATTTATCTGAAGAAATAGATAGTGTTCCTTATCCTATAACTCTCATTGGGCTCTTCTCTGCAGAGATGGACAGTGATGTACACCTGGGCTCTGACCTGGGTTATTCAGTCACATCTCACATGCTTACACCCATGCCTACTGCTCCCATGGCTCTGGATCCTCTCGGTACCTATCTCCCTGGTGACCAAGCTTAAGGGCACCTCTCCTTCAACTCTGCTGCTTGGCCCAGGGCAACTCTGAGGTCATAGCAATGTCCCAATCAGACTGGTTAGGAGGAGGAGGGGTTGGGGCAGAGTGAGGCAAGGGAGGCTTTCAGCCGTTCAAATATCATGTGTCAGGTTTTGCTGTTTTGTGGTTTTATTTCTAATTTTCTTACCCTACTTGAAAAAAACAGGGTAAAACACTGAGCTTCTTGGTTCTGTAAGTCAATAGTTTTCACCAAATTTGGAATTTTTTTTCTATTAATGTCTCCAAAGATTTTCCTGGAAAAATTCCCATTCTCTTTTCTTCTAGCATTCAAATTATAGACATACAAAGTCATTTGATATTTTCCTATTAGTTATCGAGGCTCTGGTTATTTTTCTTTAATCTCTTTCTGTTCTTCAGATTAATACTTCAAATGGATTGTTTAGTTTGTTAACTCTTTCTTCTGCTATCTCCTATTTGATGTTAAACCCATCTAGTACAATTTTTGCATTAGCAATTGTACAGCTCTCATTTTTCTTCCTGTTGAGATAGCCATTTGTTTATGAATTAGGATATTTTCCTTTGATTCCTTTAAGTCTGATATCTTGTTTGGGTACTCAGCATGTTAATGAGGTGTGGGTCACAGCGCTAATGTCCACCAGCACTCTTCAGCCTCTCTATTATGCTTTCAAACTTGTAGTAGGCATTCTCTGATAAGACCTAGATAGTTACACCCTGAACATATACAGCCCACTCCTCAGCCTTCAACTTCCAGGGTGCAAGACTTCTAGACTCTGTCCTCAGCTTTTCCCTCCATGATATCCTGCCCTGCAATCCTCAGTTGCTTCAGCTGCCTTGAAGTCTGTTTTCTGCCTCCTCAGTCCTTTGGTACTGCCATGCTTTGTTTGGACTCATATTCATTGCTCTGAAGTTGGGAAATTTCCCTAGAAAGAGAGTAGGGGTGATTATTGAGCGTTGCTTTTGTTTCCTCTAACATAACACCTAGTAAATTTGAATTTTTATCTTCTGTCACTTATGTTGGGCCATAGGATTGAGTAGTTTCTCTGGCCTTTCTTGTTCTTACACAATGGCATCTTGCCTTTCAGTTCATCTGATTGGTCACAAGACTCCCTTCCTCCTTTTTTTTTTTTTTTTTTTTTTTTTCTTTGTTTTTGAGACAGGATCTTGCTCTGCCACCCAGGCTGAAGTGCAGTGGTACAGTCACGGTTCACTATAACCTTGACTTTTCAGGCTCAAGTGATCCTCCCACCCACCTTAGCCTCCTGAGTAGCTGGAACTACAGGTGTGCACCACCACGCCTAGCTAAATTTTTCATTTTTTGGAGAGATGGGGGTCTCGCTATATTGCCTAGGCTCATCTCAAACTCCTGGCCTCAAGCAATCCTCCCATCTTGACCTCCCAAACAAAACACTGGGATTTCAGACATGAGCCACTGTACCTGGCCACAAAGGCCTTTTTTTATTGTGATAGGTAGTATTTATTCCCACTATGTGGCACTCACTGTGTTAGGCATTGTGGTAAATGCTATGCATCTATTTCTCACTCTCATATCAGCCTCTTCAGGGAGGTGTTCATATCACCCCCATTTTACATGTAAGGGAGGGGAATGTAGAGGGGTGAGAGGGCTTTCAATGGTCACAAAATAAGGCAATGGCAGTTGAGACCTGAACTCAGGACTGTTCTGTCTCATGCCATGCTCTTAGCCATTGTTCTCTTGTTTCTATACACCTATACACAGCCAAACTTCTCTGCCATTTCAGCCACTTAAAGCACTAACATAGGTTTCTGGAAAACAGTTTCCTCTGGCACTGATTGTTTCTGCCAATGTACAACACAGTATACTCCTGCACTTGATACCCCTGCACTCACCAGACACTCTCTCCTTTCCGCACCATAGCAGCCTTTGATCAAATAGTTTCCAGCACCATCTATGGCTACAGCACTGTCCTAGGGACCCTGGGACTTACAGACTCTTAGTTATGTCATCCATTTTGCAGAGGAAGAGAACCTAGAAGGGACGGGCCTTGCGAAAGGCATGTAGCTGCCACAGTGCCAGCACTAGAACTCAGCTCTTCAGATTTCCAGGTCTATCTGTTAAGATTCTGGCAGGAAGCACATGACACTTGGATTGTAATTGAGGAGAATTCAGTGAGGGGACTATTTACAAAGAGTGGGCAGAGTTAAAGGACACTAACAAGGGATGATGAAGGATGCCAGGATTAGTTACAGCAGAAAACCATTGCTACACCTGTGCCTGTAGAGTTTAGGGGCAGGAGAGCTAAAGCAAAGGAGAGGGCCACCTGACAGGAGCTATGCCCTTGGGTAGAGGAATGCAGCCCAAACAAGCTCTGGCCCATCAGGGAGGAAGTTGGGGAAATAAATACCCTGATGTGTCTCTCCTCCCACCTTCTGATCTCCTCTTAGCACCTCTCATTGGCTGAAACCCTCTGGAAGTCAGACACCAGGGAAACCTTGTTGATGCAGTTCATGGAGTTTGGCTTCCCTGGACACAGAGCAGAGCAGAGCAAAGTGGAGGGAGGCTCTGGAAGGGCAAATGGAGAGTAGCCAGCACCTCATACTGATGCCTCTACTCCCTCTGCTCCAGAAGACAGATCATCTCCACTCTTCAGAAGTTTGTAAGGCCAGATAGAGGGGCAGGTGTGAGCAGGTAACCAATAACCCAAGACTAAACCCCTGTGTGGAGCAGAAAGATTGCTCACCAGGCTGGATGTGCATCTGCCTCAGGGGATGGGGTTCTTAGGGAGCGGTTCTCCTAGGTAGGGCTTGCTGCTCTCTGCACCTATGGAGAGAATAGGACTCTTTCAATGCAATTAAATTGAACAAGCATTTATTGCATGTGCACTGTTTGTAAGGCGTTGGGTCTCTAAAGATGCAGAGGCGTAATCTTCCTCTGCCTTTGAGAGATTCAGAGAGGCATGTAGGTGACCAGCACAACGTTACTTTTCTGCATGAATGTTGGGGGAGACAGATGTGCTTTTTGGTTCACCAGCTGACAGGGTGAGATTTCCGTGGTGGGTGTTGAGTGTGTGCCTGGACTTGGGCATGGCTTTGGGATAAAAATGTTTTAAATCTCTGCCTTCTGCCCTGCCGTCTCCCTCAGTTTCTAATTATAAGAGGAGTGGCAAAGTGTGGCCATGGCGTGAGCAATCAGGTCTGGGAACTTGCCAGGGTAGACGTTTTCCTGTTTGTTCTGAACTAAGACATCTTGATCCAGTGGCTACTCTGAGAGTATGGGGAGTGGGCACGGGTGATGGTGGAGATTCCCAAGTGTCTCAGGGACAGGCATTATAGAATGGTGGCTCTTTCCCTACTGGGGGTGGGGGGTCTGTGAGTGAACACTAAAGATTGGAGCTTCCAGTCCTCTGTAGGTCAAATCCTACAACTGTGCCTTGATGGTATAATCGTGAAAATCGCTAAAATACATTGCCAGACACTATGTTAACTGCTCTGCAAGCATTCTCTCGATATGTTCTTACAGCAATCTTAAGTAGTAGGTATTAGGAGCAAACCGAACCTATGAAGGATTAAGGGACTTGCCCAGGGTCACACAGTTGGTACATGGCAGAGCCTGAATTCCACTCAGGCCTGTGTGCCTGTGGAATGTTTCCTGGATGTGGAGGTGCTGACAACGGTGTTGGACTTCAGGAAACAGTTTGGCTCCTGAACCATTTTCTGCATCATTCTCTGCTTGGGAGGATTGGACCCTCTTGTTCTGAGCATATGAAGGACTCGCTGACCTTTCCTGATGCTCCTCAGAGCCCAGGGTTCTCTGAATGACAGAATATGCAGGAAGCCAGAGCAGGCCTCTGGAGGGCAACCCAACTTAAATAAGCTCTCTAAAAAGCAAGGAAGGTGGAAGGAGGCTGGGGACCAAGAATGCAATATAAAACTTCACCACCCAGGCCTCCCTCCCGACCTGACCAGCTACCTCTCCTTCCCGTCTTCCCATAAGACCAGGGGAAGGCATTAGAGGGCAAGCAGAATTGATGTGAGACATGGTGGGATAGAAGACACTCATCCTTCAAAGCTTAGACGCCCTTCCCTGGAATGCGACCCTGTTGTTACTCTTTGCTCTTGGTTGACCTGCTTTGGTAGGAAGCAGGATGTGCTCCACTCAGCCCTCTGGTTCACATCCTTCTCCACTGGGTGTGGTGTCCACTGTGCTGTTGACCAGGGGCTCATTCAGCCACTCATAATATGTGAGGACTCCACGGTTCACAAAACCCATTCATGTTTCATTTGATCTTCACAACGGCCTCATGAGGAAGGAACTCACATCATCCTTAGTTTAGACAGGAGGAAACTGAGGCTCAAAGGTGTCAGCTCATCCATCCCAAATCTCCAAGCCAAGATGGATCTGGCGGTTTATTCCACCAGCATTGGTTGAGCCCCTGTCAGCTCCAGGCCCTGCTAAGCAAGCTGCCTGGACAAATGTGGTGGCTGGGCACAGAGGGCAGAGTCAGCACATTTCCCAGTTTGCTGCCTCTGCCTTCAGGAATCAAGCCATTTCCTGAGTACCATCTCTGAGCTAGGCACTCTGGCGGGTGAGTGAGGAGGACACCTGCTCAGTTATATCATTCTTGCCCTCTAAGAGCTTGCAGTTTCCTTGGAGAGATGAGAATTTTGGGTGTAATAGTAACCAATGCCACTAGGCCAAATCAAGGCTGCTTGGGAGAAGTAAAAAATTCAATAGGCCAGTTGGCCTCAGCTGCAAATGGTCCTTAGAATATCAGAGGAGGTGGGATTTATGCTGTTTTCTACAGGAAGAGCAGTTCATGTTCATGTAGGGATGACATGTAACAGTATTCTAAGGAGGAAGACCATCATAACGGCCTGGAGGGAAGAGAGGAGGAAACTGGAGATAGGGAGGCCAGTCTGACATAGACTGGGGAGGAGAGGAAGGCAGTGTGGGTCTTTGTACAGGAGAAAAGAGAGATATATTGAGTTCCAGAGGGAGCTTTCAAGCTGGGTCCTGCAGGGGGAGAGAGAAGACTGAGACGGTGGGTGTTTATGGAGGGTCTTGTACCTTAGGTTGTTGGGTTTAGCACTAGTGTCATTTACCCTCAGGGCCTTGGCCTCAGCTTCAGGCTGTGTTGTCCTGCGAGTACAACTGACTTTTCCCCATGTGCTTCAGGATCACCTCCGACTCCCCTTGCCATGGGGGAAGGATACCCAAGGATCTGGGTCAGGCCATGAACACTTACCCAGGTTCTGCACAAGCGACCCCCCACTCACCTCTCTGAGCTCACCTCCAACCACATCTCCTATCACTGACCACTTCATTCACAAAGCCCCTGCCACACTGGCCTTCGCCTATTCATCCAGCACAGTGATCTCTTTCTATCACTGGGCCTTTGCACTTGCTATTCCTTTTGCCTGGAATAATTTTCTTCTAGCTCAGCACATGTATGGCTCTTTCTCATCCTTGAGCTTCACTGGTCAGTGTGACCTTCTCTGACCTCTAATTTTACTAGGGAGAGGCCAAACTGTGCTTCACTGCCTAAGAGCTTCAATTTCCTCAGCAACTCCACTGTGGCTCTGCAGAGATGAATGCCATCAACCGATAAGGGTGCCAGAGGCCTTGGGTCACTGAAATCTTCTTCCCACAGATGCTCAGCCCTGGCCGTGTCTGCAGGGGGCTGCAATCTTTCTCTGGGCACAGTTTCCTGCTCATGTCCTCATCTATAACATGATAACAGAGTAGCATCACTCAGCCCCTGGAGATGAAAGCAGGAACTATAGGGTACTAAGATCTGTGTTCTGGCCACTGGCAGATCTAGACAACATGCAAGGTCTTCTGAAAGATTTAGCACCCACTGGGGCACTTCAAGATCAGATGCACCAAGTTCAATGCCAAGGGGACCCAATTCTGTCATCTCAGAGGCAGACATGTGACTGTCATTATCAAGATATTAGATATCATATCTTGATATCATTATCAAGATATCAAGAGTCAGTCCCTCCTACCTCCCAGTAACGCTTCATTACATCACGCTATGTATATTACCTTGAGGGCACTTACTATCTGCTGTAATTTCCTGATTACTGTCTTTGTATTCCCTGTAGAATATAAGCCTTGTGAAAGTGTGGACCTGGTCTATCTTGTTGCCCACACAACATGTACTGGTCATAGTAGACAATCACATTTGCTCAATTAACGAATGAGCACCATTTCTCCCCAAATCTCCTTGGTCACACTCAGACAGTATTAAGGGTGAACAGGGCTCAGGAAGTGAACAGGTCTGTGGACCTCTTGGAGTTATAGGCATGCTTCTATATTTGCATTTTTTTTTTTTTTTTTTGAGATGGAGTCTTGCTCCGTTGCCAGGCTGGAGTGCAGTGGTGTGATCTCGGCTTTCCTCAATCTCCGCCTCCTGGGTTCAAGGAGGCGATTCCCCTGCTTCAGCCTCCAGAGTAGCTGGGACTACAGGCATGCACCACCACACCCAGCTAATGTTTGTACTTTTAGTAGAGATGGGGTTTCACCATGTTGGTCAGGATGGTCTCGATCTCTTGACCTCATGATCCACCTGCCTTAGCCTCCCAAAGTGCTGGGATTATAGGCATGAACCACCGCACCCGGCCTCTATTTGCATTCTTTTCCCTGGGAAGTAGATTGGTGGTAATCATTATGTTCTGTACCAAATGCTTCTGGCTCTCCATCTTCTGGGCAAAGGATATAATTGTACTTCCTTGGCCCCTTGGAAATGAAGCATTGTTCTAGGATTTGTTTTGGCCTCTGAAATGTGAGTGGAAGTGATGTGTGTCTCTTTGGGGCAGACACTGTAAGAGCAATGTATGATTCACCATGCTCCTTCCCTCCACCTTGATCGCACCATGATCGTGGGTTGTATATTGAGATGGAACATCTATTAGTCTGAGTCTCTGAATGACTTCAGTGAGCAGAGAACATACTGACCCATGCTGGAAATGTAGCAGGAGCAGGAATTAAACTTTGGCTGTGTTAAACCATGGGGATTTTGCTTATACGGCCTAACCCATCCAGACTGATAAAGAGTCCCAGGTTTTTATTAGGTTCTCAGAGGAGTCTATTAGCCAAACAAGATCAGGAACCACTGGCTCAGGGGTCAGCTGGAGTTGTGTGGAAATGCAAAGAAGGTAAAACTTGTGTGTAGTACATGTTCCATTATGTGCGAGATGCTTTGCTGGGTGCTTAATGTATGTTATCTCATCAAATCTCCAACAACCTTGTGAGGCAACTAGTATTAGCCTTATTTTGCAGATGAAACAGGCTTAAAGAGTTTAAGGCATTGCCATTAGAAGTGTGGTCTGCAGACCAGCAGCATCAGTATCAACTGAGAGCTTATTAGAAATGAAGAATCTTGGACCCTTTCCTAGTCCTGTTATATAAAAATCTGCATTTTGACAAGGTCTCAGGTGATTTGTGTGCACGTTAAAATTTGGGACACATTGATTTGGGGAGTTCACCTGATGATCTCTGTCTAGCTCATAGACAGGGAACCCAGGCAGCGATCATTCAAGAGATGGGATGGCATCCCCACTCTGCCCTACCATCCCTTGCAGGTAGAGTGAGAATCAGGATGTGCAGGACTTGAGTTAGGCATTTGATCTCCCTCCCAGCTCATGTTCATTGGCTCCCCTGGCAGATACGTCTTCAGCCAGTTTGAATGGTTTGTGGTAACCAAAGCTATTTATTGACTTAGAAAACCACTCAGACCATATGTCTAGGGTGTGTGTTCCTCCCACCTGTGGATTTGTTGAACAAACAGCAGTCATGGGCTGGAGGTGAAGTCAGACTTGGGTCTACAGTGAAGAAGTCTCACCCGCACTATACCTGACATGAATGGGGAGCTGGGGTAATATCTTGATAATGGCAGTCACATGTCTGCCTCTGAGATGACAGAATTGGGTCCCCTTGGCATTGAACTTGGTGCATCTGATCTTGAAGTGCCCCAGTGGGTGCTAAATCTTTCAGAAGACCTTGCATGTTGTCTAGATCTGCCAGTGGCCAGAACACAGATCTTAGTACCCTATAGTTCCTGCTTTCATCTCCAGGGGCTGAGTGATGCTACTCTGTTATCATGTTATAGATGAGGACATGAGCAGGAAACTGTGCCCAGAGAAAGATTGCAGCCCCCTGCAGACACGGCCAGGGCTGAGCATCTGTGGGAAGAAGATTTCAGTGACCCAAGGCCTCTGGCACCCTTATCGGTTGATGGCATTCATCTCTGCAGAGCCACAGTGGAGTTGCTGAGGAAATTGAAGCTCTTAGGCAGAGGAGCACAGTTTGGCCTCTCCCTAGGAAAATTAGCAGACTGTTCTTAGCTGTTTTCTTTCCACGTATTTAGATTTTCCATGGAAAAGGCACAATGTCCTCTCCCTCAGTTAAGATCTAGTTATCCATTCAGCTAAGTGAGAAATCTCATATTACAGAATTATTAATTCGACAAATATATATTGGGTACCTGCTGAGTGCCAAGCACTGGGGCTAGGAAAAGTAATAAAGTGTTTTTTGCATTTGTTTAGGCCCTGGGCTGGTTCAGATATAAAGAATAAAACAATAGTGCCCTGTCTTCGATTGCCCACAGTCCAGGGAGGCAGGATTTCACATTGCTGCTATGAGGACGATTGAGGTGTATGTAGAGTAATTCCTGGGCAGGCACAGAAGTAGACGACAGTGTGGGGCAGTGGCTTAGTGGGCTGGCTGAGGACTCAGACCTGGATTCCTGTTCTGGCTATAGAATTTGCTTCCTGAGAGCCACATCTATTAGACAGATATAGCAAGAATATCTGGTGGTAAGGATAGGAGAGCACTGCCATTGGTTGAGCCCTTATTATAAGCTCAGTGTTGTGTTAAGGTACCCGAGACACAGGATTATTGGAGGCTTGTGCAGCTGGTACTGAGAGGAGGTTAGGGGTGAAGGGGCAGTACCATTTGAGAGCCTCATTTATTAGCTGGGGAGTGAGTTGCTCAAGGTGCCAGATCCAGCTGGTGGCAGAGCTGTCTGTTGTTCCCAGGCCTTCAGTTTCTTTCTGCGCTGACTGGGCACTTGCCCCACTTTCCAAAGCTGGGCTCGGGTTTTGTTCCGATATGGAAATGTGGCTGCAGAGAGGCTGAGGGTAGCAGAGACTCACCCAGGATGGCTGCCAGCTCCCTTCCTATGGATCAATGGAGCCCGCACCTCCAGTTGGCAATCTGTAGAAAAACAAATTAAAACACAGAAGCTCTCATTTCCTTCCCCCCCCCTCACCCTGCCCTGACAGATTTATTTTGGAAAGCGACAGGAGGCTAATGGAATCACTTAATTTCCCTGATAATAAATTACCCCCAAGTGCAATAATTAAACGTTTCACAACAAACAGTTTCCTTCTGCAAAACCTCCCTCATAGGTCTCTCCTGGTCTGCCAGTCCTCTTTCCTCCGCCTTCCTCCCGCCTGCCCCCTGCTCTGCCCTGAGTTAGCCTGGTCTGTCTAGTGAGTCATCTTTCACTTCTGGGCTTAAGGAAGCTGACGCAGGCAATCGCCCAGGTCCAATAGGAGGACCCTATAGGATCGTGGAACAGAAAAGAATGTGTCATGAGAGAATCAACCAGATCAGGGTTTGAATCTTGGCTCTGCCACTTCCCAGCTGCATGACTTGGGAAAGTCACTTAATTTCCATTTGCTTCAGTTTCTTCATTTGCAAATGGGGATCATACCGCTCAGCTGGCAGAGTGTTGATAAGGTTTAGAACCGGTGCGTGCAAAGTCCCTGGTGCATAATAGGTCTTCAGCAAATAGGAACTGTTAACAATTACTGCTTCCAGGATACTTTTGTTTTTTTGACGTACACTGCCCTGAATTGTTGGAGTGGGGGAGAGAGAGACAGAGAGAGCCAGAAAGAGTGACAGACAGTAAGAAAGAAACAAATAGAAAGAAAGAGGAAAAAAAAGAAGGAAAAGAGGTGAGCTGAGGTGGGCGTCTCAGATCATCACAGGGCTGGAGAGAGCAAGCGAGGCTTTGTCAAGTGGTGCTCAAACCTTTATGTAATCATGCATGCCACAGCCAAGGGACGGCACATTAGCCAATCTTCCTAGCCAGATGTCTGAGGCTTCGCAGCAAGCCGAAAGGAGCCAGCTGGAATTTGGAGACCTGCCTCTCTTCCCTTGCAGCTCAGAAGCTGGGTGCCTGTCTGCACATTAGCAGATTTGGAAGCAATGATGGCATTTTCCCCTATGATGCATGATTAATGTACAATTGACTGCGGAATGCACAGCTGTTGGATATTTTCAAGGCAAAAGACTCCATAAGACTAAGAAAATACGTGGGTTTGTGTGATACAAGGTCCAGCCTTGGTGTTAGTTATAGACAACAGGTAAGGGTCAACCCTGCCGGCCCTCTGGCCTGGACGATGGGAACAGGGTATTTGGTCATCTTCTCACTGTTAGCATCCCTGGGAAGGATGTTCTGCAAAGCATCCCGTTTTCTCATGGTTTCCTCCTGTGTCTTCTATGTGTCATCACGCATGTCTGGCTCCAGCACTGAGCCCAACTCAGTTGGGATCCACAGTGGACAAGGCCCTCCAAGGCCAGTCCAAAGGGGTATTAAGGGTGTTCACATCTGTACTAAGAAGGCAGAGGAAGGGGAAAGTGTTCCAGGTTGGGAGCTGCAAAGAAGCAACCACTTTTAATTGGCAAAATGAGGAATGCCTTGCGGACTAGTGGGTGAAAGGAATTCTATGAATTAAGCCTCTGAAAAATGTTTTCAGCCTGTTATTTGGACCTGACAGAAGCTATGACTTTATTTTCTTGCAGGGTCAGTCTACCTCTTTGTGTCTCAGTTTCACCCTTTATAAAGAGAAAAGGATAGTTTCTGCCTTACTTGAAAATTAAATGAAGTAATGCCCATAAAGAATACAGCACAGGCTTGACCTGCCTGAGTGCTTAAGAGTGGGCAGCTACTCTCCTGCTCTTGGGTGGACTAATTCAGTCAGCCTCATGGGTAGCAGGGGTCCTGCCCTGATCCCAGGGTTCCCTTTCCGTCCTCTCTCCCTTGCTTCCATTAGAGAATCATGACTCCTTTGTGCTGGAATTGCTTTTCGGGGCCTGAGCTACCTGAGGGGCGGGGCAGAGTGGGGACAGGTTGCCACAGCTCTTCCTTCTCCTCCCCCTGTTCTTTCCTGCCTCCTTTAAGGGTGCTGAGCAGTGAACCCCTCATCCACTTAGACCAAGAGCCACCTTGGGATGTGCATTCTGCCTGCTTTCAGCCAGGAAAAGCAAGGTGCCTCTTGGGCCTTACTGCAGCTCACTTGAGAATGAATTTCAGTTTGTTTCAAAGGTTAAGTTTTAAGTTAAGGGAATTTATCTGGGAACTTGCGGGGGGCGGTAATCGAATAACCACAACACACGGAGGAGGAAAGCTGCAGACGCCTCGCTTTTTGTTCAGGCAACCTATGAGATTAACTGGGTGGGAAGGCAGTGTTATTTACCCATCAATCTTGTGGAGAATGTGGTTCAGGTGGGTAACCTGAGAGGCTTGAGTGGCTGGAGCTGAGCTGGTGAATTTCAGTTTCAATTTAGAACTGAAAAGGCCTTTACAGCCCAAGAATTTCCTTTACAGAAGCCAGGGGACCAAAGCTCAGAGAGTCCAAGAGTCTCTTTTATAAGCAAGGGACCAGTGTTCAGAGAGGGGCCCTTGGTTATCTGTGTCCACCCAGCTTTCTGTTCTTTCGACTGGGGCAGGTTAACTCAGACCTTCACGACAGCCAGCTGCAACACGTGAACTATATATCCTTGAAAGGAAAAGTGTTCTGTAGCTGTGTGTCCCATAATCAACAAATATTTGTCAAGAGAAGGGATTTGCTCCTTTGATTTAAACTATTGTTTCCAGAAAGCCCAGTGAAAATACAAATATGTTTTCTGGGAGTGTCAGCCTGTTAAACTATTAAGCCGATAACCCCAGTTTGTTGACTTAGTTCTGGTTACCTAACGCCATCATCTTCAGGAGCCCCAGCAGGTCATTTTGGTGGCCGGATATGGAAGCTCAGGACAGGACTACAGGGTGGGGTTGTTTTCAGTGCAGGGCCAGCCGGAGAAGTCCCACGCTCAGGAGAAGAATGGCCTAGTTCCACCTTTTGCCAACTCTGTTGGCAAGGTTTCGGACACTCCAGAGGAGGAATTGAAAATCATGTCCCTTCAGAATCTTCCAAGTGCAGATCTCCAGAAAGGAACTAAAGTTGGCCAACTTGGGAAGTGTCCCCCATTGCCAGCTTGCCAGCTATTGTATTGAAACAATTAAAGGGAAATTGAGAACTATCCCCATCACTGTGTTGTCACTGAAATGCAATATATATATATATATATTTAAGTTCCCGTGTGTACTTAATGTTTAGCTCTCACTTATAAGTAAGAACATGTAGTATTTGGTTTTCTGTTTTTCTGTGTTAGTTGTCTTAGGTTAATGGTTTCCAACTGCATCCATGCTGCTGCAAAGGACATGATTTTATTCCTTTTTATGGCTGTGTAGTATGTCGTGGTGTATATGTACCACATTTTCTTTATCCAATCCACTGCTGATGGGCACCTGGGTTGATTCTGTGTCTACTCTTGTGGGTAGTGCAGTGATGAAAATACAGGTGCATGTATTTTTTTGTAGAATGATTTATTTTCCTTTGGGTTTATACCCAGTAATGGGACTGCTGAGTTGAATCAGGTGGTTCAACTCTCAGTTCTTTGAGAAATCTCAAAACTAGTTGCCACAGTGGCTGAACTAATTTACATTCCCACCAACAGTGTATAGGCATTCCCTTTTCTTTACACCCTTACCAGCAACTGTTACTTTCTGGCTTTTTAACAAAAGGCATTCTGACTGGTGTGAGATGTTATGTCATTGTGGCTTTCATTTGCATTTCTCTGACGATGAGTGATGATGAGAATTTTTCATACGTTTGTTGGTTGCTTGTCTATCTTCTTTTGAAAAGTGTTTGTTCATGTCCTTTGCCCAATTGTTAATGGGGTTGTTTTTTGCTTGTTAATTTAAGTTTCTGATGGATTCTGGATATTAGACTTTTGTTGGATGCATAGTTCATGAATATTTTCTCCCATTCTGCAGGTTGTCTGTTTATTCCCTTTATAGTTTCTTTTGCTGTGCAGGAGCTCTTTAGTTTAATGAGGTCCCATTTGTCAATTTTTATTTTTGTTTCATTTGCTTTTGAGGACTTAGCCATAAATTATTTGCCAAGGCCGATACAGAGAAGGGTATTTTCTAGTTTTTTTCCCCTAGATTTTTGTAATTTGAAGATTTAAGTTGAAGTCTTTAATCCATCTCAAATCAATTTTTGTATACAGTGATAGGTATGGGTCCAGTTTCATTCTTCTGCATGTGGCTAGCCAGTTATCCTAGCACTATTTATTGAACAGCGTCTCTTCTCCATAGTTTATTTTTGTCAACTCTGTTGAAGATCAGATGATTGTAGGTGTGCAGCTTTATTTCTGGGTACTGTATTCTGTTCCATTAGTCTATGCGTTTTTGTACCAGTACCATGCTATTTTGGTTACTGTAGCCTTGTAGTATAGTTTGAAGTCAGGTAATATGATGCTTACCTTTGTTCTTTTTGCTTAGAATTGCTTTGGTTGTTTGGGTTCTTTTTTGGTTTTATATGAATTTTAGAATGGATTTTTTTCTAACTCTGTGAAAAACGACATCAGTAGCTTGATAGTAATAATGTTGAAATGTAAATTGCTTTGGGCAGTGTGGCCATTTTAATGATGTTGGTTCTTCCAATCCATAAGCGTGGGATGTTTTTCCAAATATTTGTGTCATCTATGATTTCTTTCAGCAGTGTTTTGTAATTCTCCTTTAGAGATCTTTCACCTCCTTGGTTAGCTGTATTCCTCGGTATTTTAGTTTAGTTTTTTTTTGTGTGTGTGTGGCTATTGTTAATGGGGATTGCATTCTTGAATTTGTTCTCAGCTTGAACATTATTGGTGTGTAGAAATGTTACTGATTTTTGTACAATGATTTTGTATTTGACACTTTAGTGAAGTCATTTCTCAGCTCTAGGAGTCACTTGGTGGAGTCTTCAGAGTTTTTCTTAAGGTATACAATCATATTATCAGTGACGAGACATAGCTTTACTTCTTTTCCTATTTGAATGCCTTTTATTTCTTTCTCTTACCTGAGCCCTCTGACTAGGACTTCCAGTACTATGTTGAATAGGAATGATGAGAGCAGACAACCTTGTCTTGTTCCACTTCTCAAGGGGAATGGTTTCCACTTTTGCCCATTCAGTATCATATTGGCTGTGGGTGTGTCATAGATGGCTCTTATTATTTTGAAGTATGTTCCTTTGCTGCCTAGTTTGCTGAGGGTTTGTATCATAAAGGAATATTGGATTGTATTGAAAGCTTTTTCTGTATCTATTGTGATGATCATATGAATTTTGTTTTAAATTTTGTCTACATGGTGAATCATATTTATTGGTTTGTGTATATTGAAGCAACCTTTCATCCTAGGAATAAAGGCTATTTGAGTGTGATGAATTATCTTTTTGATGTGCTTCTGACTTCAGTTTACTAGTCTATTCTTGAGGATTTTTGCATCCATGTTCATCAGGAATATGGGCCTGGAGTATTTTGTCTTGTGTCTCTGTCAGCCTTTTGTATCAGCATGATGCTGACTTTGTAGAATGAGTTAGGGAGGAGTCCCTCCTTGATGTTTGGAATAGTTTCAGTAGAATTGGTACCAGCTCTTCTTTGTATGCCTGGTAGAATTTGGCTGTGAATCCATTTGGTCTAGGTCATTTTTTGTTTGGTAGTGGTTTTTTTTAAATTACTGATTCAATATTGGAACTTGTAATTGGTCTGTTTACGCTTTCAGTTTCTTCCTGATTCAATCTTGTAAGGTTGTGTGTCTCTAGGAATTCATCCATTTCTTTGAGAGTTCCTGATTTGTGTGAATGGAGGTGTTCATAACGGTCTCTGAGGATCTTTTGTATTGCTCTGGTGTTGGTTGTAATGTCATCTTTGTCATTTCTGGTTGTGCTTATTTGGATCTTCTCTCTCTTTTTTTTTTTTTTTGTTAATCTAGGTAGTAGTTGTGTAAATTTTGTTTAACCTTTCGAAAAACCAACCTTTGGTTTCACTGATCTTTTGTATGGATTTTTTTTTGCATCTCACTTTCATTCAGTTTGGCTCTGATTTTGGTTATTTGTTTTCTTCTGCTAGCTTTTTTTTTTTTTTTTTTTAAGGGAAAAAAAAAGCAAAAAAAAAATTTCTGATTCCTCTAGATGCAATGATGGATTGTTTGTTTGAGATCTTTCTAACTTCTTAATGTAGGTATTTTGCACTCTAAACTTTCCTCTTGACACTGCTTTAGCTGCATCCTAAGATTTTGATATGTTGTGTCTCTGTTTTCATTAATTTCAAAAAATTTTTTGATTCCTGCCTTAATTTCATTGTTTACCCAAAAATTATTTAAGGACATCTTCTTGGTGTTGGTTTCTATTTTTAGAAGAATAGAGCACATTGGTCTGAGAATGTGCTTGGTATGATTTTTATTTTTTTGAATGTACTGAGACTTGCTTTATAGCTGAACATGTGGTTGATATTAGAATATGTCCCATGTGCAGATGAGAAAAATGTATATTCTGTGATTGTTGGGTAGAGTATTCTGTAGATGTCTATTAGGTCCAATTGGTCAAGTGTTGAGTTTAGGTCTAGGATTTCTTCATTGGTTTTCTGCCTTATGATCTGTATAACACCATCAGAGGGATGTTGAAGCCTCTCACTATTATTGTGTGGCTGTCTGAGTCTTTTCGTAGGTCTAGGAGAACTTGCTTTATGAATCTAGTGCTCTAATGTTTGGTGTGTATATATTTAGGATAGTTATGTTCTTGTTGAATATAACCTTTTATCATTATGTAATACTCTTCTTTGTCCTTTTTCACTGTTGTTGGTTTAAAGTCCTTACATTATATAAGAATAGTGACCCCTGCTCTTTTATGTTTTCTATTTGCCGGATTGATCTTTCTCCATCCCTTTACTTTGAGCCTGTGGGTATTGTTACATGTGAGATGGGTCTCTTGAAGACAGCAGACAGTTGGGTCTTAATTTTTATCCAACTTGCCACTCCCTGCCTTTTAAGTGAGGCATTGAGATCATTTACATTCAAGGTTAATACTGATATGTGAGATTTTGATCCTTTCATCATGTTGTTAGCTGGCTGTTTTGTAAACTTGATTGTGTAGTTGCTATATATTGTCTGTGGGCCATGGATGCAGTATTTTACATTCCTACCAGCAAAGCACAAAGCTTCCGATTTCTTCATTTCCTTGCCAACACTAGTTATTTTCCACTTTTCTTGGTTAATTGCCATCCTAATAGGTATAACTATATATAAAATATATATATACACACACACACATATGGTTATATACATATGGCTATATCTATTAGGATGGCAATTAATATTTGGTTATATTAATGGGTAATACTAGGTTATACCTATTAGAATGGTAATTTTTATATATATATAAAATACATATACATTTAAAGTTGCTCTTTTCTTGGTCACAAATATCACAAATGTCTTGGAACAAGAGCCAACACATTGTTTTAATTTTTAAAAATAAAAACTGTCTGACTTCGACAAGTGACACATGATGAAGATTCAGAATGCATAGTGACATATAGTCAGGTGAAATGAGCAGATATTTGATAATGTGCATGTGCATAAAATTGGTCACAAATAGTAACTGTTTACCCTAAAGGAAGGAACTTTGTCAAATTTTAAATAAACAAAATAATGGATTTTTTCTGCTAATTTTTCCCAATATCATACTCAGCATCTCATGTGTGAGAGATGGTTTTCCCAGAGGGTTTCCCTGGGTCCTGTCTCTAGTTCAGATAAGGCACCTTTTCTGCCATAGAGTTAATCCTTCAGTTCTGGTCTCCGCTCTTTTTTCATCTTCTTGTTTTGGATGTTTGTGAGATAGATACAAATACAATTCTGGGTCCCAAAGCTGAGGGTCAGAAAAGAAATCTAGCAAAGCCACAGAAGCATGGTCTGTATACACGACAGATATCTATTGACCACCATGCCTGGCCTGGGTGACATATAGCAATTGCCCCCTTATCTGAGGGGGATATGTTCCAAGACACCCTGTTGATTCTTGAGGCCTCAGATAGTACTAAACCATATATATACTATGCTTTTTCTTAAACATACATGCCTATGATGAAGTTTAATTTATACATTAGGCACAGTAAGAGATTAGTAAACATAACTAATAAAATAGAACATTTATAACAATACAGTATAATAAAAGTAATGTAAATGCAGTCTTTCTCTCTCATAAAATATCTTATGGTACTGTATTCAACCTATATTTAGACTGCAGTTGACTTCAGGTAACTGAAACTGTGGAAAGTGAAAGTAAGGATAAGGGGGTCTACTGCAAGTATTGATCTTGCAGAACCCCTACAACAAGGCAGGCGGAGATACTCTTATTTTACAGATGAGGAAATTGTTACCCAGAGAGGCAAATGATTTGCCCAAAGTCCCCCAGCTGGTTAGTGTCAGAGCCAGCACTTAAACTTGGGTCATCTGACCGAAAGCTTTTCTTCCTTGCAACATTGCCTTTTCCTTCATAACTGAGGTAGTTGAATCAGAGGCGTGTGAATAGTTGACTTCCAACAGCACCACAGGAGAGCGCCTCACACAATAAACACTCATTGTGCTGCAAATATTTACCAGGAGCCCACTGTGTGCCTTCCCTGTGAACACAACCTCCAGTGTTGTCCAAAAGCAGGAGTCAACCTTCAAATGGCCTGTGTGCTTTTGAAATTTCATTGTGAAGAGATTGATCATGTGAGGAAAGTAGTTCCACCTCAGACCTCCAAGAAAGCCTCTTGAGTGCCTTTGACATTTAGGAGAACAATGCAAGAAAATCGTCCGCAGAGGGTTTTCTCAGTTAGAAATAGGACCTGCATATTTAAAAATCTTATCTTGGGAAAGATATTATGTTTTTCAATTTCTTTTTCTTGTTTTTTTTTTTTTTAGTTACACAGGCTGTATTGCTGGGATCTTAATGTTCTTGACAACGATGACACTGAGGAAGGAGCTATTATTTACTTAGCCAGATGATTTTTTTTTTTTACTAACATTGAAGTTTATTTATTAACTTATATGTGCACTAAAAATTATTGACTTGGTACTTGATATGTACCAGGTATTAGACATTTAAAATTAAAAGTTGACCAGGACATGACCCTGACCCTTGCCCAGCTCACTATTCATGAATAACAGTGGAGGCAGATACAAAAACCTTTAACTAGCATAGAATGTAAGAAGGCCTATAGTAGACAATTGTACAAAGTACTGTGGCAATGCGGATGTAGTAACAACGATCTCGCCCTACAGAGATCAGTGAAAGCTGTACTGAGCAGGGGACATTGGAGTGGGGTATTGGAGGATGAGTAGAAGCTTGCAATATGTAGAAATGGAAGATTAATGTGGGAAGTGGTTAGAGACTGAGCTTGATAAGATTCATAGAGGGAAGGCTGAGGCAATTGGACTTTTATCTATTGGCATTGAGTACCTGTTGAAGGAAAGGTTCTGAATGAGTTACTGAGAACACAGGGCTCCTTTCAGCACCTTATTCCCTGACCACCCTTTCTCAGGAGGCAACGATGCTAGGAAAATTGGTAAACCTGTGTGTCTGAAAATGTGCTTGTGATAAACATTCTATAAACCATAAACTAGCTTTCAAATTACCTACAGGATACTTCTGGATTTTTTTTTTTTTTAAATTTCTGAAGGATCTTCTAAGTTGCAGTAGTTTCAAAACACTTTTCAGCTCTTCACCTCAAGAGCCTCCCTGCTAAACTGATTTTACCTTTATTGGCTGTTCTTAGGGTTTAATGAGCTCATGGCCATGATGTTCCAGGTGCACAGGACTGAAAGAGTAGGATTTCATCGAGCCACCTTGCTGTTTTACAGGTAAGGAAGCTCAGTTATGAAGAAGGTGAATGTCTTGAACAAGGACACACAGCTGGTAAATGGCAGAGCCAGGATTTCAACCTGGTTGGCCTGGCTGCAGAACCATGTTCTTAACCATGATGCTGTTCTACTCCAACAAAAACTCTTAAGTACAGCCCAGTCACTCACAGTCTGCAGGGAGAGTCTTAACATTTACCAGGGAACACTGAATAATGGAGAGAATATGGATATGTAGTTAGATCTGTGGTTTAAATCTTGACTTCATACATTTTCAGTCATTAGACTTCTGGCATGTCACTAAACTTCTGCAGAGTTCAGACTTACCTTGTGGAATTATTGCGAAGATGAGAAACCATAGTCAGGGAACATAGAATAGGCCCTGGTTCATAGCCCCTGCATAGTAAACGAAGGTGATTTATAACAGTAATCGTTATAATAATTATGGTGAGTTTCTTTTGTGAAGTAGGGATCTTTTCCTCACCTCAGACTTCAGAATATGAGGTAGGTAGGTGTTTATGTAATAAGGTTTGTTGGAAATGTTGATAAACCCTGCTTTTTAACAGGAAATCAGAACCTTGGAAACTCAAGCCAATGCACACCAACCCCATGTACATGGTTTTATACTCCATGCAGTGCATGGAAGAGCAAGAAGTGGTGGTCTTTCCTCCCCGTAGGAGCTGACATCCTTCTTCATGGCTCTCCGCATCCTCACCTCACCCCCACTGTCTGGGAAATGCTAGAGAAAAATGAAAGAAAATGCCCTGTGAGCACTAGAGAGAGGTATAATTCTGGCTAGTGGGAGCTGGGAAGACTTCAAGAGAAGGTGGCTGCGGCTGGACCCTAAAGGACAGGAAGGACAAATGGAGATGCCTGGGGACAGGGGACCTTTTGGGTGAGGGGTAAGGGCAGAGACAGCAGCTGGGAGCACTTTGCTTCTTAGCTGAGGATTGAGCTCCCAGGGATGAGGGAGGCAAGCGGCCTGGAAAAGTTCTGGAAGGTAACGAAGATAGAGGAAAGGGGCTGTGAAAAGGCGGCATGGCAGTGAGTCATGGGACTGGCTGTGGTTCTGGAGATGAGCAACGAGGGCACTAGCGTGGAGCCAGCTCAGGGGTTTTCAGGATAAGCACACAGAGGTGCTTTGCCGAAGCCGACAGAACCTGCCCCTAATGCATCCAGGGGACACTAACCGCTTTAGTCTATTCTCTGATGAATAATTTCTCCAACTCTAACTACATTAGGGACACACGGGGCTGGGGCTGGGTGCTCTGTCTGTCAGATATCGTTGCCACTTAAGTGAGTGATGCAGTGTGGGCCGGCCACAGTGCCCGGGCCTGCGGACAAGGCAGGCAGCCAGGAGAGCTGGCCCCAGAGGTCTTATTTCTTTGGTAGTGTAATCAGATTGGAGGCAGAATGTTTTTCTGTCTCCTCCCTATAATCTCTGTTTTGGTACCGTTTCCTCTCCTCTACCATTCTGATCCCTGTTTTCCCTGCCTGTTGGTATGTCAAACTTCTCTGCTTCTCATCCTTCCAGGCCCACTGCCCACGCAGGACTGAGACAGAGGAAAGACCCCAGAGTGGCCCATTCTCTATTCTGTACTCCCAGTTGGCGGAGGAGGAAAGGGAAAGCGTGCTTATTAAATTTCCCAAAGGTGCAGCGCCAGGATGCTCACGCATCTCATGACAGCAACAGGAGTCAAAAGACCCCACCCAGCAGGCTGGAACTCAAGGAAAATGATGGCATTCTGCAGGGATAAATTAAAGGCTGGCATTTAGGTTCAAAAAGCCAACTATACAAGACCAAAAAAAAGTCTCTGAGTTGTATTTTTTATTAAAGACTTAACATGGACTAATTGTGTGGCAAAGCTACCCCAAACGCTGAAGTTTACAATACGAAATGCTGTTGTTAGAAAAGAAACTCATATCCATTGTAAAATAACTTGAAAATTTACAAATATGAGAGAGAGAGAGAGAGGTAGAGGTAGAGAGAGAGCTGTGTATATGGAGATTACTTAATCCCATCTCTGACAATTATCTGTTAATCCACTTGATTATAACCTTCTATTTCTTTTCCCTAGGCAGGTATTCAAGATATATCTATAATATAATTGTATTTTTGAAAAGATTTATTTGCAACTTGGCTTTTTTTTTTTTTTTTTTTTTTTTAAACAGAGTCTTTCTCTGTTGCCCAGGCTGGAGTGCAGTGGCATGATCACAGTTCACTGAAACCTTGTTCAAATAAGCGTCCTGGGTTCAAGTAAGCCTCCTACCTCAGCCTCCTGAGTAGCTAGGACCGCAGGTGTATGCCACCATTCTTGGCTAATTTTTAAATTTTTTGTAGAGTTGGGGGGGGTCTCTCTATTTTGCTCAGGTTGGCCTTAAACTCCTGGACTCAAGGAATCCTCCCCTCAGCCTCCCAAAGTGCTGAGATTACAGGTGTGAGCCACCACACGGGGCCACAACTTGACTTTCTTATATAACTAAATATTGTAAATAACTTTCAAAGTCATTACTTTTCCATAACGACATTTTTATGTGTTGTAAAATATTCTATTTTACAAATTTGCATAATTTATTTATAAAATTCTATTTTATACATTGATTTTTCCTTGATTTTTCTGTAATGTAATGAATCCTGGGCAGAATAGCCTTGGAAATAAATTTTTATGTACATCCTTGAGTACTTCCTTAATATAAAGCCCTAGAAGTAAAAGGTATAGAATTTAAAGGGTTACGAACATTTTGAAGGTTTGGATTTACTGGTTTGCTTATTTGTTTTTGATGTGTGTGATCAAATCATTCCACACCACCAAGTGTGAGAGTATCTCTGTCTCTCCATATTTTCCCCAGTGCTGGGCACTATGATGTTGAAATATCTTGCCAGATTTATATGGGAAATGTGGTATCTTGCTTTAATTTGTATGTTTTGAATTATTAGTGAGGTTAAATATTTTTTATTTCATATTCGACATTTTAAATCTTATGAATTACCTAGTTGTGTCTTTTGCCTAGCTGCTATTTTCCTTTTCTTAGTTGCTTTAAAAGTTTTAAATGTTAAGACTACTAGCCCTTTGTCTGCCATCTAGGTTGCAAATATTGATTTTCATTGCACTTCTTGCCTTTGATTTAGTGTATGCGTATTTCAGGTTTTATATTGGCAAACTCATCAAAACGTTACTTAATTTTTCTTTGGTGTCATATAAAAACATCTCTCCTGACCTCAGATTATATGTTCCCCTATATTCCCCCTGCCCATACATTTTAGGTTTTGTTTTTTACATTTAAATCATCACAGTTCAATTACAATGCAGTGTAATATCCAAATAAAAGGAGATAAGTTATGAGGAAAAAGATTTTGACTCAATACAGAATGAAATTTCTAATAATTAAGAACTATATAGAAAGTAAGGGACTGACAACCGAGGAAGCAGCTAATCCCATTGCTTGACTTTCTATCAAGTTTTAAGAATTGCATGGCATTCTGTAAGTGCTCAATTAACATTTGCTGAGTGAATGATGGAACAAGCGACCTCCACAGGATCTTTCAACACTGATTCCCTAATCTTGGCTCACTTCATCTCCACAGATCATTCCAGACTTGGAAATTGTGGTTCCTAGGGGTGAAGCAGGCAGGCGGATGGGAGGTGGCATGGAGAGAGTCTACTTCTCAATTCTCAACTTCCAAATGTAGAGTAAAGGCTTGCTGGGCTTGGCCGTTTGCTGGACAGTGGGAAGGGAGGGAAATAGGTAAGTTAACCCATCCCTAGCCAAAGGGAATTACAAACAAGTTGGGGATGTGAAGCAGGCATCCCTGAGAATTGAAAAAACAACATAAAGGCAGAGAGCTGTAGCAATGGGCGTGTGTGTGGGGGATGGGGTGAGAGGAGTGGGGAGTACTGCTGCTGTGAGTTCTTAAAAATAGGCACTATGCGTTTTATGAGTCCCAGAGGTTTGCTCCAAGTGGTTCTCTCCTGAAACACTCTTTGAAATTCTCCATTATGGAAAATGGAAGAAATTACACCGAGAGTTAAGAGTCTTTTCTCTACATTTTCAAATGACTCTGACTCAGCGGAGAAGAAAATGTGCGTACTCATTGGATTCATAAATGAAGATGTGATTATACATGTGTCTATACACATACATACACATACAAACCCGTGTGTGTACATGTACATATGTGCCTGTCTGCTGTTTCTATTTTTTCTGTATAGAGATCACTGTACTTTCCAGATTACACCAGCCTGGACTAAAAGTAGGGTCTTGATGATAGAGGAAAAATAAGGATTTCTCTGGCTCTACCTCATGCATTCTATGGAAATGCCAGCCCTCCTTAAAGGACTGGTGAGCACATCTGTTCTCCTGTTGGTAACCCAAGGCATCTGCTGTCTCTGCTGCTCCAGCTCTGGCTTTCTCAACTTGGGGGATGCAGACAGCAGCAGCTCTGCCTCCATTTCTGTGGCTGTTCCTGCCATCTGCTGTCTGTGCCCAGTTGGCCAGCACCCATGAGGCGGAGGATGATGTCTGCATCAAGGTGCTACCTGCTGTAGCAAATGAGTCTGCCATTTTTTACCCTCCATTGACAGGGTACATGTGGGTCTTTGAGGGCTGGGCTGGAATATGGTTTCATGGGCAGCTGTATGTGAAGCTTCTACCCCTTCCTGACACTGGCTTGTCATGTTTGGACAGAACTTGGACAACTCCACTTCTGTTTTTTTCTAGTCTCCTTATTTCTTCAGGCAAGGCCTTCTCATCCAGACATGGCTGAAAAGTCTAGGATAGGCATAGTTTATGGGATGTGTCCTTAGCTGCTGGGGACTAACATGGTAGATTTGAGCGTGGGCTCTGGAGCCAGCTGCTTCAGTTTGTATCGGGTGAGTGATCCTAGCCGGCCACGTGGCTTCACCTCTGAGCCTTGGTACTCATATGTAATGTGGAAATGATAACAGTATCTACCTCACATCATTGCTATGGAGATTCTCTGAGTTAATTTACATGAAATGATCAGATGAGTGCCAGGCGGAGAGTTGACATGTAGGTCAAAAAAATGTTAGCAATGATTATGGCGACTTCAGACTCATTCTCTTGTTTATTTAGATTTTGTTTGGTTGGTAAGTTCTAATCTGCATACACTCTCCATGGACTCCAAAGAGTTGAAAGCATAAAGAATAAAGGAGAGTATTATATAAATATTATAATAATTGCAGGTTTGAATTCATATATTAGACTTTAGGGGCCTCTTAAGTGCCAAGCCCCGGAAGACCAATGGCCTGCCTGGACCAGTTTTCCTTCCTTCTTTCCTGTGTCCCTCCTCAAATATTTTTTTGAGCAAGACAGACCTGGCTCATATTCTTAATGAGCTCCAGTTATTATCGATAAAATAATAATTGGGAGAGAGGGAGAGAAATGAATGATTCTTTGAGTGGAGAGTGGTGTAGGGCATGAAATATTGGATAAAACACAAGTTTTGGAGTCTGACAGACCTGGCCTCATCATTTCTAGTGTGAACTTGAGTTGATTCACCATTTTGAACTCAAGAGCTATAAAATGGTCTTACTAATTACCTACCTTATGGTGTGGGGGTGAGGCTTACAGGAGGATATTCATATGGTAGCTACTCAATAAGTGTTCATTTCTAACCCCTGTCTGGCCCTTTCCCCTACACAATCAAACCAGTGTCATCAATTGCCTGCCCTGATATAGACCTTGGAAGAATTTTTAAGTCATTAAAAGATAATTTTTAAAGAGTTTACCAGGAACACCCATCCCTATAATGTTTCCTCTTATCGGATTTGTTTTTGTTTTTGTCTTTTATAGGCCAGGGCTTGTCTACAGTGGGTACGCATGAAATCTGCCAATGGTAGTGGAATCCATAGATGGCAGTGCCATCATTGCTGACTGACTTCCACTTCCGACTGCTGGTGTGACGTGATGCGAGCGATTGGCGCATTTTGTCACTTTCCGTCTGTTCCCTATCCCCTCTCCTACCCACCCCACATCGGTGTTTTTGGAAGAATGGTTAAGTACATCAATCTTTAAGAAAAGTAATTATTAAATCTTTCTTGTCATCAAGATGTTGTGGGGTTGTGTGTCATGCATGACTCTTGGCAGCATCTAAATCTGGATTTTAGAAACAAGATAAATTTTTCCCTTGGCCTTTTAATTTTACCTTTTCCCTTTGAAAATGTTCAGCTTCTATAGCAATCTAATGGTTACTTTTCAGATATTTCCCTGACTTAACCAGTAATGAAATGATTTCCCCCGATTTTCCCATCTGAATAGCTCTGCTGAGGTCCAACAAATCACATAGGGCTGAGTGGTTACTGCAAGGAGTTTTGCTGCTTACAAAATATAGTTTTTTAGGTTGGTTAACTTCTCTTCCCTGGAGCCTAAAGTGTGAGGCTTTAGAAATATGCTCATTTGAGCCTACTGGCTGGTTGGGCTCTTGGATGAATGAATTGGGGCTCAAAGTGGCTGCCACTGAGGAGTAACAACTGTCATGTATTGAATACCTGATTACCCTGTGGGGGCAACTGGAAAAGTGCTTCCATACATTATTTCATTTAAGTTCCCTAAAAAACAGCTAGTATTAATCGAGGGCTCACTGTGGGCTAGGTTACGCTGAGTGATTTCATAGCATTTTTATTTGATATTCATATTATCTTATGAGGTGGAGTTACTTGTTTAGGATGCAAGTGACAGTAGTCAACTCAATTCCTTTGATGCCCACACTCATTTTATTGGTTGATGCAATGAAAAACAAGTCCTTGGGTTAGATCTTAATGACTAGACTTGGCTGGATCCAGGTACTCAAATGATAAGATCAGGACTCCCTTTCTTTCTCTTCATACTACTTAGCCTTCCTTTATATTGTGTTTGTTCTCAGTAGGAACTCCCTATGAGGTGACTAAGATGGTCATCAGTAGCTCCAGCTTCCATTCTACCAGCTTAGAAACCTAAGTCAAAAGAAAGTGCTTTTTGCCCAGTGGCTCCAGCGTTTGCTGTCAGTGGATACATTGAGTCTCATGTTCATACTTGGACCCAGGAGGAGGACAAGGCTGCTTGGCCAGAGCCAGGTCATGTGTGTGCCCCAGGTGCTTCAGGAGAGAAACAAGGTCCACTCCATCCACAGCACATGGACTGACAGTGGGAGGAGATGATGCTCCCAAGGAAAATTCAGGCCATTTAATCCAAAGATGACAAATGTCAGGCATCTAGCATTGTCCTATTATAGGGTCCATTTCATAGAGACCGAGGGTCAGAGGATTTGTGTAATTTGCTCCAAGATCTCACCACAGGAAAATGCCAGAGCTGGGATTTGAATCCTCATCTGCTGTATCCTAAAGCACATCTCCTTTCCATTATTTGGCTTATTTTTTGGATTTTCCAAAGATATTACAATCCCTGCCTCAGAAGCACCTACTGGGTCTTTCTGCTGGCTTGGGTTGCTGTAAGTCAACCGTGAGCAACTGGAGCCAATTATCAAATAAAAAGTTAGCCAGTAACACAGGCAGGATTATTAGAAAAGAGCTCTGAAGGACGGACTACTAATCTGGTTCCTGTACGTGGGGAGTGGAGCCCAAAGACAATGTCATGGCAGATAGGCACAGAGCCAGTGTTTCTCAGGAGGCAGAGAAGTCACCAATGGCTACTTCCTCTTGAATACTACTTCCTGGGGCCTGGGACCCTTTCCCCTTTGGTACAGGAAGCCCCAGAAGCCACAACCTGAGAGTTTTGAGGTGATGCCTCCTACTGCTGTTCAGGAAGGGATGTGATGATTGTGGCTTCTGCTGCTTCCCCTACTGAGGGAGAGGCATGAACCTGCCACCCTGATATGTCAGTAGAAGGCCTTCTGCTGGGCAGTGTTCTCAGGGTGCACAGTAAAGATGGGCATGTGGGTTTAGTCTGTTCTGGCACTAGCAGCTCCCCTGCAGTTACATCAAAGCAATTGCTCCCGACACTGAGAATGAAAGCCTTTCATGTGCTCCCTGGCTACTTGCCCACAACCCTGGAGTCTTGCATCTGCAAGTGCCGGATGGAAACCTCTGGTTGCACCTGGGATGATTTCAGATGGGACATACATGGATATAGCATTAAATAACAGGGATCACGTGGTTGGAAACATATTCTCTTCTCAATTCTCCATCACTCCTTCTGATAAGCATCTCCCTGAGATGTTGTCCTTGATGTACATACCTCCCAGCACCAGACCAACTTTCATTTTCTTTCTGACACTAGCAGGATGAGCCAGCTCCAAATGCTTGGAGCCTGTGGCAGGCAGGAGCATCGAACTGGAATTCCATGGCATTGCATTTGATTTTATTGTATTTCTCTATTATGAAAGGTGGCACTAGTTTTTTACTTACAGTAAGCAGGTAAATTTTGTGTGTAAAATACATTTATTTTAGTAAAATTAGGTGAGTGGATTGAAGGCAAACTTTCTAATGATATATATCTGTCAGAGTTCTACCAGAAAAAACAGAGGCAGTAGGAGATATATAGGAAGAGATTTATTGTGAGGAATTGGCTTATGTGGCTGAGGGGTGGTCTGGCTAGGCAACTCCAAAATCCAGTTTGCAGGTTTTCCAGAAGGGAAGTCTGGAACTCTTAAGCATGGGCTGAATCTTGAGTCCGCAGGTGGAATTTCTTCTCCATCAAGGAAGCCTCAGTTTGGCTCTTAAGGCTTTTAATGCTGATTGAATCAGACTCACCCAGATTACCTAGGATAATCTCTTTCTTAAACTCAACTCATTATGGGCCTTAATCACATCTACAAAATACCTTGACAGCAACACCTAGGTTGGTATTTGATGGAATAACTGGGAACTGTAGATAGCTAGGTCGACCTGTAAACCATCTCATTATATAATAGCAGGTGACACAGAGTCTGGTCCAGGCTGTGGAGATCAGTAAATGATGAGCAGTTGGCAAACCTGAGCCTAGCAGGTAGGGTGACTGGCTAAGATGTTAGACTCCGGGTGAAGGAGCTGGGGGTTTGAGGTCTGCCTGGGAGTGAGGCTGTCTATGTTGGGTAATGAATATTTCAGCAATCTTGGGGTTGGCAGTAGGGGGTGGGAGGTGAAGTGGTGGGGAGCAGAACACAGCATCCTGCCTTTTCTGCCTCCTCTTCTCAGGTACCTTTTCCAAGGGGCCAGCTTTTGCCTGCTTCTACTGCCCTGATTTCATCACTGGTATCTGTTCTACTTAATAGGGGTAAGTTTACTCTTAGTCTCTGAAAAAGGCGGATGCCAGTCATTTAACCACACAGTGACTGCAGTGCTCACAACCCCACCCTATCTCCCGTGGCACCCCTTTCACTGAAGACTTAGGTGTCAGAATCATTGATGGACTTCATTTTTGCAGCTCTGAGGTCACTTCATCCAATGAGACTGGTCACCGAATTGAAAATGTAATTACATAATTATTAATCAAGTGGTTTTTTCCTCCAGATTGAAGAAACAACTAGGAAGGTCCAGAGGGAACTTTTTCAGTGAAGGCAATTAGAAAGGGATATAGAAATTGTGCTAAGATGAGAAGGTTGACTTTATGTAAGTCTCCAGGGGACAGGAGGAAGAGGGGAGAGGAGTCGATTTTACTTTTCAAAGACTAGGATTTTCTGTTTGCTCTGGAGACCTTAATTAATTTTCTGGACCGTGAAGCTGTGTCTTCGTGAAACACAGAGGGCTGATCAGATTTCCAGGGCCTGACCTTGGAGTCATGGTGGTAAACCAACATTGCTGCTGACATCTGAGATTGACATGCTGACAGGTGAAGTGTGGCCTGGAAATCTCTTTTCCATGACTGCCAACTGTACAGCTGTTTGCCAGGGTAATTGCTTTGTGCCAGGCCTCTTCCTGAGCTTTGGAAGCAGGAGTTCCTGCTGGTAGACCAGTTGAAGGGTTGGATCGCTTTCCAGTGCTAGTGAGTGGGGATGGGGGATGGGTGGGTTTGGGTGCCTCTTTACTATCACTGGCATTTAGGAGGCAAATAATTTTCTGAGGGTCTCTAGAGGTAAATTGTCATAAGTCCGTTGATATGAGAAAAATATATATTTTAACTCTGTTTTCGTGGTCTGAAATTTTCAAGTTTTCAAATAACATCAAGCCAGATAAACAGGTTTCGTTTCAAGGACCAACCTTAACAAAGTGGTAGGGATGGCCTGGAAGGCAGGCAGGAGTCCAAGCCTTCCCTGGGTGGAAAGGGGAAACCATGATGCAGCTCTTACTAAGTTCGCCATGGTTAGTGTGCGTGTAGGTAAGACAGTGGCAGAGGAATGAAAGGCCAAGCTGATAGCGGTGAAACTATAGAATGTAAAGGTGAATACTAAGACCAGTGTAGAATTTCTCTGCTCTGTTTCCTTAATTAGATTGCAAACTACCTGAGAGCAGAGTTAGGGACTTGCCTATTTGCCTCCCAGATTCCAGTGATAGTAAAGACAGAGTGACTTTGTCATGCCCACCCCCCTCTCTGGACTCTGATCCTGCCGAGGATATTCAGCTGCAGTGACGAGTAATGCCGATTTTTCTGAACGATGAGGAGGTAGGCCTGCAGCTCACCTCGGAGCAGCCCTCCACCTGAGTCTCCTTTGGATTATTTAGGATTTGCATTTGGCTGCATGGGATACTAGCTTGACTTCATGGCTTAACCCCAGGTGGGTTTATTTTTCTCATATAACAAGAATTCTGGAGGTGGGATTGCCACGGGCAGCAGCTCTGCCATGCTGTCAGTTTTCCAGGTGTGACCTATCTTTGCACTCCACCATCTCCAGCATGTGGTTTTCGTTCCCCTGCTTGTTATCTCGTGGTAGTGAGATGACTGCTTTCCCTGTTGGCCTCGGATCCATGGTCCAGGTATGAAGGAGGAGAAGAGGGGAGGGCATCAGGCACTTGCCAGTCTCTTTTTTATCAGGAACATCCAGCAGAATTCTGTTGCCATATTTACACCTCACTGGCCATAACTGGGTCACATGGCTGCTTCTAGATGCAAGGGGATCTAGCAGGGTAATTGCTTTGTGCCAGGCCTCTTCCTGAGCTTTGGAAGCAGTTCCTGCTGGTAGACCAGCTGAGGGGTTGGATCGCTTTCCAGTGCTAGTGAGTGGGGATGGGGGATGGGTGGGTTTGGGTGCTGCTTTACTATCACTGGAATCTGGGAGGCAACTAATTTTCTGAGGGTCTCTAGGGGTAAATTGTCATAAGTCTGTTGAGATGGGAAAAGGTATATTTTAACTCTTTTTTTGTGGTCTGAAATCTTCAAGTTTGCAGATGACATCAACGCAGGTAAATGGTCTCATTTCAAGGGCTAACCTTAACTGAGTGATATGGGTGGCCTGGAAGGCAGGGAGGAGTCCAAGCCTTCCCTGGGTGGAAAGGGGAAAGGATGATGTGGCTCTTACTAAAGTCCGTCACAGTTTGTGTGTGGGTAAGACAGTGGCAGAGGAATGAAAGCCCAAGCTGATAGCGGTGAAACTATAGAATGTAAGGGTGAATACTAAGACCAGTGTAGAATTTCTCTGCTCTAGTTCCTCAATTAGATTGCAAACTACCTGAGGGCAGAGTTTGGGACTTGTCCATTCGTAAGACAGAATGACTTTGTCATGCCCACCCCCCTCTCTGGGCGCTGATCCTGCCGAGGATATTCAGCTGCAGTGACGAGTAATGCTGATTTTTCTGACCGATGAGGAGGTAGGCCTGCAGCTCACCTCGGAGCAGCCCCCCACCTGAGTCTCCTTTGGATTATTTAGGATTTGCATTTGGTTGCATGGGATGCTAGCTTGACTTCATGGCTTAACCCCAGGTGGATTTATTTCTCTCACATAACAAGAATTCTGGAGGTGGGATTGCCACGGGCAGCAACTTTGCCGTGGTGTCAGTTTTCCAGGTGTGACCTATCTTTGCACTCCACCATCTCCAGCATGTGGTTTTCGTTCCCCTGCTTGTTATCTCGTGGTAGTGAGATGACTGCTTTCCTGTTGGCTTCAGATCCATGGTCCAGGTAGGAAGGAGAAGAGGGGAGGGCATCAGGCACTTGCCAGTCTCTTTTTATTAGGAACATCCAGTAGAATTATCTTTCCATGTTTATACCTTACTGGCCATAATTGGGTCACATGGCTGCTTCCAGATGCAAGGGGATCTAGAGGGATATACAGAGGTTTTGTGCTTAAGAAGGGCAGAACACACATTGGGCAGACAAACAGCAGGGATAAGCACAGTCTCCCAGCCACCTCTTGTCCTGCTCCTGTGCCCCGAAGACATTCCCTTCACCTCTGACCACATTCCTTCCAGCCTGCAGCCTCCCAAGGATCTTCTCCGCTTCCTCCCCAACCCTCTTCTACTCCTGAAGCCCCTGGGTGGTCATGGAGATGGCTCTGCTCACAGATCTCCTCGCTGTGGGGAGCACAGTTGCCGAAGAGACTCAGCTGCCCACTTTTGGGTCCACTGTGATGTTCATGCTGAGACCACAATTCCTGTGGGCCTCACCCAGCCAGTGGGCACAGTGAGGACACGAGAGATCGCCATTCCTGCTCAGTGTGGGACCCCTCGAATGGGCAACCTTTGCTCAGAGCCTCTTGATCCACCCGGCAGAGACTTTCCCAGAGCTGGTCTACACTATGAGGCTCTTTCTAGCCAATCCTCCTTTTTCCCTCTTTCTCCTCTCGTTGGTGTTAGACTTGCATTGTGAACGAAACGTTCTCCTCTCCTCTACTGCTCTCTTTCCTTTCATCCTTTACAGACATTTCCCCAAATAAGTCTCTTGCATATCTGTTGCTCTCTTGACATTTACTTCTTGGAGGACTGAAACTGACATGCCTCCCCTCGCACATATTCGTGTCCTTTCTCTTACCTGGAAAATTTTCTTTGTCTGTGATCTTCGGTTTGCAATGAGAGAGGCATAGTTTTACCTGTAATCTTCTCATTATCCCCTGACTTCTTAAAACAGGAGTGTCCAAGATGGATTCTTTGAATTCTTAGGCTACTTTTTTTTCTTGCCACAAAATCAGTCACATTTATTGAGCATCTGTTATGTGCTAGGCCCTGTTGTAGGTGCTAGAGGATACCAAGATTTATCTATCTCAGGCCCCACCCTGGTGAAGCTCACAGGTTGGTGGGTTTAGGAAAGAGCCTCATTTTCCATTGGTGGATGATGTGTTCTCCCCACCAACCATCTCTCTTAACTCCGTGGCACCTTTCTTGTCCGGCATTTCTACCTTTTGAGCCTCTCTGCCACTTTTCTGGCAAATTACAGAAGAAGCAAAGCAGTTGTTGCCCCTGCATCCAGCACATCAGAAGTCCAGGTAATACAGGCCTGGAGTAACCATGGCAACCTTAATGGAGCTCAATGACCCAGCATAAATCTGGCCGAGCTCATTGTGAAATGGGAGGGAGCTCTGTCTGTTCCAAACTGTTTGGAGGGAAAGGTGCCTTGCACTCCGTGGGTGACTGACAGAAGGTTTCCCCAGAGCACAGAGGAAAAGCCGGGGGATGCGACACTCAGAGTGAAAAGGAAAGGAAGACTTGATGTTGGTGAGGAATGGTTTTCTATGGTCTGTTGACATGGCCTGCTGAACCAGGCTGATGTGATCTTCTGGTCATTTATTTCCATGCTCTGGGCCTGCCTTGAACCTGCTAAATACATTTTAAAAAGGCTCCAGCTATGGAAGGAACATGAAACATTTTCGATATAACTACACACGTGCATGTGCACCCGCCGTTTCAGGTACATAGATGAGGTGGAACTGCCTGGTGCTCAGTTCCTTGCAAATAGTCTGTTCTCTTCTTTCCCCTTACCTGGCTGGGAATAGCTTCATGCAGTGTGTACTGCTGATGCCGCTTTCTTTGCTCCCTTTGCTGGAAGCTGCCTTCTGTATATCCTCTAGGCTTGGACCCAAGTGTCACACCCTTGGAGTGGCTTTCCCTGACACTCAGAGCAGGTGCCCCGCCTCGTGACTCTATCACCCTTTTCGTTTTTTTTGTATTCCCATGCTCATTTCTTTATGTGCCTGTTTGTGATCATGTTCCCCAGTATTGTGAATTCACAGGGAACACTTCAATCTTGAAGGATTTTTTTTTTTCCTAGAAGCTGCCCTTCCCTGTTCCTCTAGATGCTGTGGCATTTAGGTAAATTCTGGCTGCAGGCTGTCCATTCATTCTCACCTGTCTGAGAGCACAGTGCTTCTACTCTTGGGTAGCAGGGAATCAAGCATAGAGGGGCGGTGTGGGAGGGCAGCAGGAAGAGCTGGTACGACTCTCCATTTCATGTGTGAGTGTGGTGTTTATACCCCTTTATCCTATTGCTTTATTAAAAGCAATCTGAGCCGTGTACAGCAAGCTGGGAGGTCGCAGGTAGAACCACACAAATGTCTCTATTTAATTCACAAGCTGATTATCTCCTGCTGTTTCTAAAAAGATAAAAGGAAAAATAAACACTCCTCAACCCTGCCTCTTTTGAACTTCTCTTTCAGAAGATGCAAGTCCTGATCCTTTGGTAATAGCTGTGCAGTAGAAAGGCTTGTGTCTACTGTCACTCTTCTAGGTTCTGATCTCCTACTTCCCTTGCAATCCTGATAGGGATAAGCAAGATTACTGATCGTTTGAATGGTCTATGGCTAGAAGATAATTTATTTTTATTTTTTGTCTTTTCTATTTGTTTTTAATTTAAGTTCTGGGATACCTGTGCAGAAAGTACAGGTTTGTTACATAGGCATACATGTGCCGTGGTGGTTTGCTGCACTTATCAACCCGTCATTTAGGTATTAAGCACTGCATGCATTAGGTATTCATCCTGATGCTCTCCCTCCCTTTATCCCCCCATCCCCTAACAGGCCCCAGTGTGTGATGTTGCCCTCCCTGTGTCCATGTGTTCTCATTGTTCAGCTTTCACTTATAAGTTAGAACATGCAGTTTTTGGTTTTCTGTTTCCATGTTAGTTTGCTGAGATGATGGCTTTCAGCTTCATCCGTGTCCCTGCAAAGGACATGAACTCATTCTTCTTTGTGGCTGGTAATGCAATATTTTGGGGCAGGGTCTGGATTAAATGCCCTTTGGACAAAGTTTTGGGGAGAGGATGATGTAGTAGTCTCACGTGGTGTATATGTGCCACGATTTCTTTATACAGTCTGTCGTTGAAGGGCATTTGGGTTGATTCCATGTCTTCGGTGTTGTAAATAGTGCTGTAATAAACATACATGTGCACGTGTCTTTATAATAGAATGATACATAATCCTTTGGGTGTATACTCAGTAATGGGATTGCTGGGTCAAATGGTATTTGTGGTTCTAGATCCTTGAGGAATTGACACATTGCCTTCCAGAATGGTTGAACTAATTTACACTCCCACCAACAGTGTAAAAGTGTTCCTATTTCTCCACAGCCTTGTCAGCATCTGTTGTTTCCTGACTTTTTAATAATCGTCATTCTGACTGGTGTAAGATGGTATCTCATTGTGGTTTTGATTTGCATTTCTCTAATGACCAGTGATGATGAGCTTTTTTTCATTGTTTGTTGGATGCATAAATGGCTTCTTTTGAGAAGTGTCTGTTTGTATCCTTCACCTACTTTTTGATAGGGTTGTTCGTTTTTTTTTCTTGTAAATTTGTTAAAGTTCCTTGTGGATTCTGGATATGAAACCTTTGTCAGATGGGTACATTGCAAAATTTTTCTCTTATTCTGTAGGTTACCTGTTCGCGCTGATGGTAGTTTATTTTACAGTGCAGCAGTTCTTTAGTTTAACTGGATCCCATTTGTCAATTTTGGCTTTTGTTGCCGTTGCTTTTGGTGTTTTAGTTAGGAAGTCTTTGTCCATGCCTATGTCCTGAATGGTATTGCCTAGGTTTTCTTCTAGGGTTTTTATGGTTTTGGGCTTTACATTTAAGTCTTTAAACCATCTTGAGTTAATTTTTGTTTAAGGTGTAAGGACGGGGTCCAGTTTCTGTTTTCTGCGTATGGTTAGCTAGTTTTCCTAGCACCATTTATTAAATAGGGGATCCTTTCCCCATTGCTTGTTTTTGTCAGGTTTTTCAAAGATCAGCTGGTTGTAGATGTGTGGTAGTATTTTTGAGATCTCTGTTCTGTTCCATTGGTCCATATATCTGTTTTGGTACCAGTACCATGCTCTTTTGGTTACTGTATGTTCGTAGTATACTTTGAAGTCAGGTAGCGTGATGCCTTCAGCTTTGTTCTTTTTGCTTAGGATTGTCTCAGCTATACAGGCTCTTTTTTGGTTCCATATGAGATTTAAAGTAGTTTTTTCCTAATTCTGCAAAAAAAAGTCAATGGTAGTTTGATGGGATTAGCATTGAATTTATAAATTACTTTGGGCAGTATGGCCATTTTCATAATATTGATTCTAGAAGATAATTTATAAATGATCCTGATATGCTTGTGTCTAGTCTGGTGCTGGTAATGCAATATTTTGGGGCAGGGTCTGGATTAAATGCTCTTTGGACAAAGTTTTGGGGAGAGGATGATGTAGTAATCTCACATTCCATTGGTCAGTGAATGCAGCCATAGACAGACATTTGTATCAGTCCCAGTAATGTTGGAAGTTTTTCAAGCCGATGATTGCCTTCTCCCTTGTTAGATTGCCTGCATGCCAGCCTCTCTATCTGGAGAGGTGGGGGAAGCCCAGTCCTACCAGGATGAACGAGGAGGGACTGGCAACTGCATCAACACCATCTCAGCTTGCCTGCTCTCTGCCCCTCACCACCCCTCTCCCTTTCATTGAATTGTTTTTATCATAAACTCACAGAATGGCTGGGTTGTAATGGTGTGGTCCTTTGGTAAGGACTGCTCCTGCCTTTGGGTTGAGCTCTCCAGTTCCTGAGATTTCCTGATACTTTTACTGTGAGCCCTCACCTTCTGCTTGTGGTCCTGGCACAGACAGGCTTGACTGTCCGTTGACTGTCTGTTGCTGAGGCTGGTGTGATGAGCTCCAAGTCTGTCCTCATTAATGTTGTTTACTAGGTGCTTTGTAGTTATTGAATAATTTTTATTTCCCAGCTTACTTGTCCCTTTAGCCACAATTGTCACTTTTCTGTACCTCTGGAAACATAAGGCTTTTGATGTCGGCTCTACCACCCCCCAATAAGACATGATAAATGGCTGCAGAGGCTGAGCTGTCACCTGATGTTGGGGAATAGTTTATTCGAAGTGATATTTTGTTTGCTCCCAAGTGGCTTTTCAGATTCCTCCAGCAAATATTTTCAGAATCACTTAATTCCTTGGAGCCCATCAGAATTCTTCTTGTGCAAACAGGGCTGCATTCTTGATCACATTAAGGCACTTAAAATGTACTTAAGGGATTTGATTTCCCCAGCCATCACCCACCTCCTCTCCTCATCAAGTGAGGGCTCCTTTCACTGGTGGATTTTCAGGGTAAGATTAATTTTCTTTGCAACATCTTTGACTCTCAGGAGTGGTGAAATTGTGGTTGGATCAGTCCTGGGAAACCTTGAGAAGGTTCATGGGCTTGAGGGGTGCAAAGGTGGGATCAAAGAGGAAAGAAGCACTGGCATGTGAGACTGAGAATTTACAAATTGCCTTCACCTACAAGTCCTTAAGGCCATCATTCTTCCAGTTCTGGATGTTTCTTCTTCAGCAAGAAGAACAAAGTGGATCAGCTGTACAGTGTCAGATATCCTATGCTGGGCTAAGGGGAGGCAGAGAAAATCTCTAGGCAAGATTGTCTCTGAGATTGAGCGGGCATGGAAGCTGTCATTCATTCCTGCGTCAGCAAATGGTATTTCAGAACAATAACAACAATAAGAAATGAATACTGATTTAAACATGTTCAGTGTGCCAACAAATATTTTACATTGTATCTATAATAATACTAATTAAAAATAGATATCATTCATTGAGCTGTTAGCATGTTTCTTGAGGTGCTTTGCATGTATCATCTCCAGTCATCACAAAAACCATGCCCAGGCAGGCAAGTGGAATTATTTCCAATTTAAAGAAAAGACACACCACAGTGAACATGTCCAAAGGGAGTTCTTGATTCACCCTGTTCCTTCCCAGGCTTGCCCATCAGAGCAAATAGCACTGCTCTCCACCATGTAAAAGCTACAAACCTGACTGTCATCCCAGATTATCTCCCCTCCCAACTCCTGGCCTTCAGCCCATAAACTTGTGCCATTTCTATCTTGTACCTTGAGCTCATACATCTCTCTATTCCACCTTTACCAGCCTTGTTCAAACCTGAATTGTCTTCTGATTTCTTTTGTTCCTCCAAATGTCTCCTCCACATAGCATCTGAGCAGTCTTTATAAAACACCAGTCACCAGAGCACTGTCCCATTTAGCATTCTCCACTGACTCCCCATTTTCAATCTCTCCTTCCACCCCATCACACAGGACTCTATTCCAGTCCCTGAAGGACACCCCTATGCTGGAGGCTTCCTGAGTTGTTCCCCCTGCCTGGAGCACTCTGCCTCCTGCTGCTCCTATGACCGTTCCTTATATTCTTTAGGTCTTGTCAGTCTCCCTTGTGATTCTCCATCCATGGATTCAGCATAATTTCCTCATAGGTTTAGGGCAGGGCTCAGAATCTACAGTTTTAGCAAGCTCCCCCAACCCTGGGTTTCTGATGCAGCTGATCCGCAGCCTGCACTGTCATGGGAAATGCATAGGACAGTTTTCTGATGTGCTGCTACAGTTCAAGACAGTTTTTCAGGAAGCCCCTGCAGAAAAGTTGAATGAGACTTGAGACTTTCTACATCCATGATAAGAGCAGCAGGTATTTTGAAAACCACAAACTCATTTCTCAGTTTGGTTCTCCAGTTGTGTACCAGGCTTGGCTCCAAATGTCTCATTCTTTGAACCTCAACAGGAAAAGTTGCCACCATTAAAGATCTGGAAAAGGTAGCTGCAAAATTAATTTGGGTAACAGCTTTGTATTTGGAATACATGTTCAGTCTCCCAAGGGGACTGCTGTGGACAGGGATGTTTGTGGGAATGGAGGTGTCTGCTCTGTGGTCTCTACAGTAGCCCTGCACCCAGGGAAAGCTCCTCTTGTGTGAGGGGTGCTTGTGCCGAGCTTCACTGCAGAGCATTTTGGGTTAGACATTCTCCATTTTCATTTGAGAGATCTGTTGGCGTCTCAGAGCCATGGATTCTAGAGCTACACTGATTCTGGCAAAGATTTGGAATATCTCCAAGGGATGTGTCCAATTTTTGGAAAGAGGAGAGAAAGGGTTATGTAAAGAAGATTAACATACAAAAAAGTGAAATAACCACTAGGGGATGCCTTCAGTTCTTGACTTATTTCAGTTATTTGGAATCTAGGAAAATGGAATTTTGCCATATTGAGTTTTCTCTACATAGATGGTCTTTATTTATAATTGGCACCTTTTCTTCAAATGATTCCATTTTTTACCAAGTTTTTGTGTAAGTCTAAGCTTGGATTTTTCTGGACTTCCCTTACTAAAGTAATGAAGAAAAAATATACATACACATACACTTTTTCAAAAAGAGTTTTCCTTCAAGTCATCTAGGAAACTATTTCCTCTATTCCAAACATAAAGGAGAAATCAGTTAAAAAAAGAGAACCAACCAACCATCTTCTTTTCTCCCCTTTCATTTTTCATCTGTCCTTCCACAGACATTTACTGAGCATTTATTTTGAGTTTGTCTTATTCACATTTGCATTCCCAGAATGTAGGATAGCAACTTGTATAGTCTTTGTCCTCACTAAGCTTCCAGTTTTGGAATTAGAATGGAGAACAGGGAGATAGGCATTCAACAGATAATAACAATGTTATTTCTATTTTCCTAAATATGAAAAAAAATACAGGGTACCATGGGAGCTCAGTTTAGAGGGTCTAGAAGACATCCCTGAGAAGGTGGCATTGAAGCTGAGACCAGAGAGATGGGGAAGGGTGTGGTGCATTTGAGCAACTAAAAGAAGGCAAATATGGTGTAGAATGGTGAGAGATGAGATTGGAGGACATGCAGCCCTCTGTAAGCCAGAGCCAAGTCAGTGTACTTAATTTCAAAAGCAGAAGAAAGCCATTGGTGTTTATGTGAGGTTATGTGAGGGCTTAGTTCTTAAATCTCCTCTAGTGTTGAAATTGATTGAAGAGACAAGAAGACAAGCCAGGAGGCCACAGAAATATCCTAGCAGTAAGAGCTTGGTGGTTTAAAAGGTATGATAGAAATGAAGTTGGAGAGGAATGAATATATTGGAGAAATATCTGTAAGGTAAAAGTACCGATGAATGAGGGAGAAGGAGGTGTCAGAGTGATTGCAGCATTTCTGTTTTGAACATACAGAAGTGCTTTTTTTCTGAGATGTGGAGCCTGGAGAGGGCTGGGATGGGAGAAGATGACCGGTTCAGTTTTGTGCTTGTGAAGTTGAAGCTGCCTGTGAGTCGTCAAGAAAGCAACTCTGCCCCAGAGAGATACATTTTTGGAATTTCACCATTCGCTAGTGCAAATTTTCCTTGATTTTGAGTGACCCTTGCTTGCTTAAAGAACATTAAACTGCTATGCAGGATTCATGAAAGTGCCAGACATTTGTCCTGCCAACTTGCATTTTGAATAAGTGGTATACGAAACTCCTTCAAAGTGGAAGTCTCTTAGCACTGTTCTATTTCTACAACTTTTGTTGTTTAGCTGAGAGTCTAGTGTCCAGAGAGCTAGGGCAGTGGGCACAGTGGTACCATGCTTGCTTCATCAGCTAGGGAGCAGATGGAAATAGCACACCTGAATATCTAGGCTAGAGAACAACTCATGAGTTTCAAAAGCCATTGGAAAGTCAGGTAAGTAAGCTCCAAGGAAGGAGATCAAGGATGCCAGGGGTCAGAGAAAAGCCTTGAGTCAGGAGAGGTTGGTGGGAAAATCAGTAGAAACCAGCCTGTGGAATGCTCAGGGCATGGAGTCATAAACAAATGTGTGGTGCTGGGAAGGGTGGAGGCCCGTGCTGCCCAAGCTTCCCACGGGAGGAAAGAAACCATAACTGTTGGAACTTGAGCAGAGTGCCAAAATGACATGAAATCGCTGCAGAAATTGTGAAACGTAGCTCATAGCCCTATTTGTTTAGCAACAGCATAAAAAGCACCATCTTCTATACCCCCATCAAAATAGAAAATAGAAGCAGAGAAAAGCTAAGAAGAAAAGCAAGGGCTTTCGTTTGGACATTGGAATTACTTTTTCACGGGCTGTTCTATCCAACAGTCCAATTTCCTTAACATTCTCTCTCTTCTCTTTCTCTTTCTTCCTTTCTCCCTCCTCCATTTCCATCCCCTAACCTCCTTTCTCCTTTACTCCTTTTGTCCTATGGTTTCACATTGCCAGAAGAATTAGGCAGGAAACATAAGAAACATTGGAGAAACTTATGAAGTCTGGGTGGAGGACCGTGCCAGGTGTTTGGTGCTGGTGATGCAGCAGCAACTTGAATCTTGCTACAGGGCTGATGCTAAGACAGGTTCTGTTTTCCCTATCCCTCCTCTAGGAATGTCTTATTTGTTTGCTTTGAGAATGTGGGACCTCAGGTGAGAGGAGGTGAGTTTACTTATCTGTAAGGGAGAAGAGAGGAGATAGGTGTTCATTTGACTCAGTGCAATCAGTTCATTCTCATTTGTTTTTTTTTTCTTTAAGTTATAAAGTTGTGAAACCCAGTTAGATTTGTGAGTGTTTTCCCCTAGCTGTTACCATGTTGGGTGGACCACTTAATCTTCCTGCTCTTCATTGATTTTACCACAAATTTCAGATGACAGTGATAATCCCTCTCCTACCTTCATGACAACTTAAAAAATAAGGATTAAATAAAATAACGGGTAATTTCCTTAAAAAGAAATTAGTTATTGTTATTACCCTTACTAGGAGTTTGAGGTAGTTTGCAATAAAACTCATATACAATAGAGCTATAGAAATATGGGTTAAAAAAGGTAACAAAGCAATGCAATGGAATGCAGAAGAGCACCTTCATATAGCAGAAACCCTAGGCCAAAGGAAGTGCATACACAACGCTGAGTATGGAGCTTCCTGGCAGACAGGGAATAAAGGGAAATTAGCGGCTAAAAGATGCGCAGCATTTCATCAGAAACCATAGATGTTTTACCAGCAATTACTGTTGGTAATTTCACCCAAGTTTCTAACTTAGGGTAGGCTCAGAAGCTATTTGGTGAACTGAAGAAACATAAATGAGAGCCATGATCCTTGCTCTCTGCCTAGTAGGGGAAGAGTTTATTATGTGAACCATTGTGTAAGGAAACAAGTACACAGGAAGGGGCCTGTCTCCAAAAGCTATTACCCCAAACCAGGAATTGTCTTTTTAGGATCATTTCTTTTATCGAATCCCACCATTTAGTCAGTTAATTGCTTTTGCGTCGCCATTGGTTATGGATACTGTACCAGTTCTGTGCGGAGGTGAAGGAAGGCTGTATGTTTCAACTTCTAGAATTTATCTCAGTAAAACACCCCTTCATGGGCACAAAGAGATGTGCACAAAAGACTCATGGCGGTATAGTTTGTATAGCAAAAGTAATGTATATAACACAAAGCTCATCAATATGGAAGTAGTTATATAAACCACAATTCTCCCTAAAATGGAATACTATACAGCTATTAAAAAGAACAAGATAGAGCCATGTGCTTCATCAAGGAATCGTGCTCCTATTTTACATTGCTTAGTGATAAAAATAAGTTGCAAAACAGCCTGTAGATAATGATTTCATTCTTAGGAAAAATCTCAACATTGATAACATTATTATTATTATTATTATTATTGAGATGGAGTCTCTCTTTTTTCTAGGCTGGAGTGCAGTGGTGTAATCTCAGCTCACTGCAACCTCTGCCTCCCAGGTTCAAGTGATTCTCCTGTCTCAGCCTCCTGAGTAGCTGGGATTACAGGCACCTGCCACCATGCCTGGCTACTTTTTGTATTTTTAGTAGAGATGGGGTTTCACCATGTTTGTCAGACTGGTCTCAAACTCCTGACCTCATATGATCCACCCTCCTCGGCCTCCCAAAGTGCTGAGATTACAGGCATGAACCACCACGCCCAGCCAACTTATGTATTTTTAATGTACTACTTGTTGGCAGAATATGCACCCAGTTGACAGTGGTTATCTTGTGACAGTGAGAATCTCGGGACATTTCAGAGCCTGCACTTTGTATTTCCATAAGATTTGAATTTTATGTTGCCTAGTATTACATTTGCTATCAGAGAAAGCAATAAAGATACTGTGTGGGGAGCTGGGGAGAGCATAATGCATAGGTTATAGACCCCACCCTTGTAAAGGTTAAAGTCTAGTAGGGGAGAAAGCCACATAAAACAAGTTGTACCACCATCTGAGCCTGCAATGACAGAACCGTGTACAAGGGGCACAGGAGCTGTGGGGCAGGGCATGGGGTAGAGGATAGAAGAGGGTAGCAGAGAAGGTTATCTGAGTGTGTTCTGGAAGGACACATAGAGTGACCATGACAAGGCAGCTCTATGCCAAGTAAAGATTCAAAACGGTCACGAGCATGTTGGTAACTTCAGAAAGTAGCTCAGTCCCCAGGACATTCTGACTCATGAAATGCCATGGGAGGCCAGACAGTGCAGGGGACATTTAGAGACAGATGGTCCAAGGGAGGAACAGAGGGTCAACTCAAATTTTCTACAGACCAGCCACATGATACTGCTTCTTCCCTCTCTTGGAAGAACTTGGCATTAAATCAGAGCTTAGTTGCTGATCTAAGGACAAATTCCAGACAATTCTAATTAACCCCCAAGCTTCCTGTAGCACGTTGTTCTTAAATCTTGACTTGATGGTCCAGAGGCAAGACATGCATGTCATCAGAGTGAATATTTATCTAGAGATGAAATCACTGAGATACTTTGATTGATAGCAGGGTGAAGAACAGAGCTTCAAGTTTCTTGCTGACAAAAAGAACTCTGAATTTTTCACAGTGTCCTCACATCCTTTTATCCCATGAAGGGGTCTCGTGGACACTTCGGAGACCTGCTTCCATTTTCTCTGGCCTTTAGAATTGGACTCTGGTGTCACAACTACCTGGAAAGCTCCTTGCTTGACCTTGGCATCCTGACTTGGTGAGGTTGTTAGGGAAGGTAGTTTAGGGAGGAGAAAGTGAGCAGTCTCTCTCCAACCCTATTCTTCTGCTAAAGAGTTAGGAAGAAGGAAACAAAGAGAAATAGGCAATTTGGTGGGAAAGATGGGAGAGAGTTAGGGCAAGGACTGCTTGTCTGAAAGGAACTATATATGATCAGAGATTTTAATCCATGCTGAGTGGGAGTCTATTTCCTATGGATTTTTTCCCTACTGCCTGGCCCCATACATAGCCTCTGGACTCCCCTTTAATCTGTGAAGCAGGCTTTGGGGTGCTCACATCTCTCTCCTAATACCATCCTCCCTTGCAACGCTCCTGAGGATCTTTTAGAGCAATGTATATGGTTTTCTCCCCACCCCCTAGCAATCTTATTGCACATAATATACATTTTGAAAACTACATGAGTCATAAATGTGTCGCTTGATGAATAGTCAGAAACAGAACACACATTTCTATTCAACGCCCAGATGAAGACAGAGTATTGCCAGCATGCAAGAAGCTTCCCTTGAATACCAGTCAGTACTTGTCCCCCACTACCCCACAAGAGACCTGATATCCTAACTTCTAATGCCATAGTACAGATTGTCTGTTTTTAAACTACAAATAGACTCATACTTTTGTGCATCTCTAGTTCTTTGGTTCAAATTTGTTTGAGATTTATCTCTGTTGCATTTATTTGTAGTTTGAACATTTTAATTGTGTAGTATTTTTATGAATACTCATCCTACTATTGCTGGATGTTTGGTTATTTGAATTTTAGGATGTTATGAGTAATGCTGCTATAAACGTTTTTGTACATGTCTGTAGGTTAACATATATGCATATATCTGATGGTTATATTGCCAGGAATAAAATTTCTGGATAATAGGGAATGCATATGCTCAATTTTAGTAGAAATTGCTAAACAGTTTTCAATGTGCTTGTACTAATACACATTCCCACCAGTGGCAGCGTATGAGAGCTCTGGTTGCTTCACATTGTACCCAACACTTGCCAGTGTTTGCCTTTTTCATTTTAACCATTCTCGTGGGGTTATGGTGGTATCTGATTGTGGTGTTTTAATTTTGTATTTTCCTGATGACTAATGAAGTGAAGCACCTTTTCGTCTACTTATTAACTAACTTGGATATCCTCTTTTGTGAAGCACCTGTTCAAGTCTTTTGCCCGTTGTTTTATTAGATTGTCTGCCTTTTACTTATTGGTTGTAGTTCTTTATATATTTTTGGGCAAGTTCTTTTTTTAAAAAAAATCCTCTTCCTGATATCTTTTAATGTACAGAAGTTCTTAACTTTAATTTATCATTTTTTTCCTTTATGGCTAGTGTATTTTGTGATTTAAGAGATCTTTCTCTACCCTAATGTACTAAAAATAGTCTCATGTTTTCTTCTGAAAGTTTTATGGTGTTGCCTTTAACATTTAGATCCACAGTTCATCTGAAACTCTTCGTGTATGGTGTGTAGTAGAGGTCAGGGCTAATTTTTTCCCCATATAGATATCTAAGCGAATCAGCATCCATTATTGAAAAGGTCATCTTTTTTCTGCTGAACTGTGTATCCACTTTTGTCGTAGACCAGATGACTGCCATCTTTCTATGTTTCTGGATAATCTTCTGTGTTGTTGGTCATTTTGTGTTCATCCAATACCTCACTGAAAATTTGATATCAGGTAGCGTAAGTTCTTCGTTGCTTTTCTTCAAGACTACTTTTTGCTTTACATGCATCTCTATATATTTCAGTATCACTTGTCACCTTCCAAAGGAAAACCTGCTGAAATTTTGAATGAGATTACACACAACTGTAGATCAATTTGGAATTTGACATCTTTCCAGCAATGAGTCTTCTAATTCATAAACATGGTCTATTCCTCCATTATTTGCACCTTCTTTCATTTATTTCAATAATGTGTTGTAGTTTTCAGTGTAGACATCTTTTTATTGTTTATTATTAATTGTATTTTATCGATCAGTTGTCCTAGGAATTTTTCCATTTTATTAATCTTTCAATGTCTCAACTTTGAAAACTTTGTTGATTGAGGCCGTGTGTTTTCTTTTTCTTTTTGGAAACATTTTTTTTCTTCAGAAGTTTTCTTCTGAAGTAATTTTAGAGTTACAAGAAGAATTGTGAAGATAGTGCAGAGTTTCACATATATTTTTCACTAGGCTTTCCCTAATGTTAACGTCTTACACAACTGTGGTACATTTCTGTAAACTAAAAAACTAGCATTGGTACAATAAATATTATTAACTAAATTGCAGGCTTTATTTGCATCCCCACAAGTGTTTCCACTAATGTTTTTTTTCCCCCTCCTCATTCTGGAGCCAATCCAATACACCACACTACATTTAGTTGTGATGTGTCCTTAGTCTCCTCCAGTCTGTGTTTCTCATTATTTCTTTTTTTCTTCATGGCCTTGTCATTTTGTTGGTTCAGTGTTTTGTAGTGTCCCTCAGTTTGGTTTTGTCTGTTATATTCTCATGATTAGATTGAGATTACGGACTGGGGAAGGGTGCCTCCAGAGATGATGACTCCTTCTCATTACCTCACATCAAGGGCTATATGATATCAATATGACATAGTACTGGTGATATTAACTTTTATCACTTAGTTAAGGTGCTGTCTGTCAGGTTTCTCCCTTAGAAAGTGACCATTTTTCCCTTTCTATATTCTGTTCATCAGAAGATAGCTGCTAAGTCCAGCCCTCACTCAAGTGAGAGAAAGAAAACTCTGCTCCCGGGACAAAGGAGTAGCAAAAATTTTGTGAACATTTTACAACTTTCACTGTAATCAATTAATATTGGTGGAAGATACTTTAAGCTCTGCAAATATCCTGTTTCTCAAAGTTCACCCACTAATCTTAGTATAGATCAGTGAAAACTGCCTGCAGCAGCTATTGCTGTGGTACTCTGATAGTGATTTTCTACTTCTCTTATTCCTTCCACTTTTAAAAAAGCTAGATTTTTTCTATTAAAAAATTGTCTCTTCTATCCGGGCGCGGTGACTCTCGCCTGTAATCCCAGCACTTTGGGAGGCCAAGGCGGGTGGATCATGAGGTCAGGAGATCGAGACCATCCTGGCTAACACAGTGAAACCCCATCTCTACTAAAAATACAAAAAAATTAGCCGGGCGTGGTGGCACGTGCTTGTGGTCCCAGCTACTTGGGAGGCTGAGGCAGGAGAATCGCTTGAACTCAGGAGGCAGAGATTGCAGTGAGCCGAGGTTACACCACTGTACTCCAGCCTAGGTGACAGAGTGAGACTGTCTCAAAAAAAAAAAAAAAAAAAATTCTCTTTTCCTTCATTTATTCACTCATTCATTCATTTAAATCAGTATGGACTCATGAATATTTACTGTTTAGGTTATACTCTCATACTACTAATTATTTTGTTGCTCAAGTTTTTTGAGCTGTGGCCACTGGGGACTCTTTCAGGTTGGCTCCTGTGCCTTTTTGACTGATAGTCTCTCTCTCTCTGTACTCCCTTATTTTCTGGTACTATTGGGTGCTTCAGACCTCAGACTAAGAACCAGCCATTTCCTTTTATAGGGAAATGGTATTTAGAAGCCAAGATCTGCTGTTGTGCTCATTGCTACTGGGATGTCCACTGGTTCTACTCAGTGGGCAAAGCTAGTAAATGTTTATATTTATTATAAAAATTAAGTGTTATGTAGAATTATATTATAAAATATAAAAGCACACACACATATACACAGCTATATGTACTATTCCACACCTAAATTTATTTCTGAATCCATTTATATATGCTTGTATAAAACATGAGTTTCTGTTGATATCTCTGACTCAAATCCAGCGCCACAGGGCTCATTTTAACCCCTTCTGCTTTTGCTTGTTTCTTTTTTCTCTGATAGTAGAAAACCTGGTTCTCATTATGTACCACATATTTATTGTTCAATCTTAGTTACATATGTAGTTTTAGGCTTGCTAACCTGTGCTACTGTGAGAAGCAAATTTATCAACTAGAGTGCTATGTTATTGTACAGTTCTTTTTTTTTTTTTCTGAGACGGAATCTCCTCTGTTGCCCAGGTTGGAGTGCAGTGGTGCGATCTTGGCTCACTGCAAGCTCTACCTCCTTGGTTCACACCATTCTCCTGCCTCAGCCTCCTGAGTAGCTGGTACTACAGGCGCCTGCCACCATGCCAGGCTAAGTTTTTGTGTTTTTAGTAGAGATGGGGTTTCACCGTGGTCTTGATCTCCTGACCTCATGATCTGCCCATCTCGATCTCCCAAAGTACTGGGATTACAGGCATGAGCCACCACGCCTGGCCTATTGTACAGTTCTTTATGTCTTTAGCCTTTCAGTATCTAGACAAAACATTGTTTTCCAGAGGGACTTAGATCAGCTCCATTTTTCCCTCTCCCCTCCAGGGAAGTTATGCCATACATTTGTAATTTGGTTAATTCATTTGTCACTCATGTAAACTTTAATCAGGATAAATCTTCCATTATCTGAGAGGAGCAGATTATGAATCCAATAATATACTTAAAAGGGGTTAGGCCAGGTCAGAACTTCCCTCTCCTTTTCTCAAGATTCTAACCATTTGGAATAAGCACATGATGCCAAGTGGGAATCAGATCATAGTATTAACCTTGTTATTGATGAAGATGAATTGCAGAATACATCAGGGCACGCTCCTCTCAAGCGAAACTTTCCTGAGGCAGAGATAGACAGCAGCTTCATTCATGTTCCTGCAAAGGAGATAAACTCATCCTTTCTTGTGGCTGCATAGTATTCCATGGTGTATATGTGCCAAATTTTCTTTATCCAGTCTATCATTGATAGACATTTGGGTTGGTTCCAAGTTTTTGCTATTGTGAATAGTGCTGCAATAAACATAAGTGTGCTTGTGTCTTTATAGTAGAATGATTTTTAATCCTTTGGGTATATACCCAGTAATGGGATTGCTGGGTCAAATGGTATTTCTGCTTCTAGATCCTTGAGGAATCACCACACTGTCTTCTAGAATGTTTGAACTAATTTGCACTCCCACCAACAGTGTAAAAGCATTACTATGTCTTCACATCCTCTCCAGCCCCTGTTGTTTCCTGACTTTAATGATCACCATTCTAACTGGTGTGAGATGATGGTATCTCATTGTGGTTTTGATTTGCACTTCTCTAATGACCAGTGATCATTAGCTTTTTTCATGTTTGTTGACCACATAAATGGCTTCTTTTGACAAGTTTCTGTTCATATCCTTCGCCCACTTTTCTAGTAAATTTGTTCAAGTTCTTGTAGATTCTGGATATTAGCCCTTCGTCAGATGATAGATTGCAAACATTTTCTCCCATTCTGTAGGTTGCCTGTTCACTCTGATGATAGTTTCTTTTGCTGTGCAGAAGTTCTTTAGTTTGATTAGATCCTGTTTGTCAATTTTGGCTTTTGTTGCTATTGCTTTTGGTGTTTTAGTTATGAAGTCTTTGCCCATGCCTATGCCCTAAATGGTATTGCCTAGGCTTTCTTCTAGGGTTTTTATGGTTTTAAGTCTTACATTTAAGTATTTAATCCATCTTGAGTTAATTTTTGTATAAGTTGTAAGGACGGGGTCCAGTTTCTGTCTTCTGCATATGGCCAGCCAGTTTTCCCAACACAATTTATTAAATAGGGAATCCTTTCCCCATTGTTTGTTTTTGTCAGGTTTGTAGATGTGTAGCGTTATTTCTGAGGCCTCTGTTCTGTTCCGTTGGTCTGTATGTTTGTTTTGGTACCAGTACCATGCTGTTGTGGTTATTGTAGCCTTGTAGTAGAGTTTGAAGTCAGGTAGCGTGATGCCTCCAGCTTCGTTCTTTTTGCTTAGGATTGTCTTGGATATACAGGCTCGTTTTTGGTTCCATATGAAATTTAAAGTAGTTTTTTCTAATTTTGTGAAAAGAGTCAATGATAGCTGCATGGGGATATCATTGAATCTATAAATTAATTTGGGCAGTATGGCTATTTTCATGCTATGGATTCTTTCAATCCATAAGCATGGAATGTTTTTCCATTTGTTTGTGTTCTCTCTTATTTCCTTGAGCAGTGGTTTGTTGGTTTGTAGTTTTCCTTGAAGGAGTCCTTCACCTCCCTTTTAAGTTATATTCCTAGGCATTTTATTCTCTTTGCAGCAATTGTGAATGGGAGTTCACTCATGATTTGGCTCTCTATTTTTGGTGTAAAGGAATGACCTTTGCACATTGTTGATTTTGTATCCTGAGACTTTGCTGAAGTTGTTTCTCAGCTTAAGGAGATTTTGGGCTGAGACAATGGCGTTCCAATCCAGCAGCACATCAAATGCTTATCCTCCACGATCAAGTTAGCTTTATCCCTGGGATGCAAGGCTGGTTCAACATACGCAAATCAATAAATGTAATCCATCACATAAACAGAACCAGTGACAAAAACCACGTGATTATCTCAATAGATGCAGAAAAGGCCTTCAATAAAATTCAACACCCCTTCATGCTAAAAACGCTCAATAAACTAGGTATCAATTAAACGTATCTTAAAATAATAGCTATTTATGACAAACCCACAGCCAATATCATACTTAATGGGCTGGAAAGCGTTCCCTTTGAAAACCAGCACAAAACAAGGATGCCCTCCTATTCAACATAGTATTGGAAGTTCTGGCCAGGGCAATCAGGCAAGAGAAAGAAATAAAAGATATTCAAATAGGAAGAGAGGAAGTCAAATTGTCTCTGTTTGCAGATGACATGATTGTATATTTGGTATTTCTTTTTTGACTCATATTTGTTTAATTTCCAGATATTTGAGGATTTTTCAGATATTTTCTCCGATTTCTTTTTAACCTAATTTCATTGTGGTCAGAAAAACATACTTTGCATGCTTTAAATTCCTTTAAACTTATTGAAATTTATTTTATGGTCCAGGTGATCTTTCTGGATCCATAAATGCTTGGAAACATTGTATATTTTGTTGTTGTTAGGTGATGTGTCCATAAATATCAATTAGGTCAAATTGATTCAAAGTGCTGTTTAAATCTTCTATATCCTTAGACTTTTTTTCTATTTTAATTAATGAGAGAAGAGTGTTGATACCACGAATGATAGTTCTAGTTTTATCTGTTTTTCCTTTGGTCTGTTAGGTTTTGCTTCATGTATTTTCAAGATTTCTTATTGGGTACATATGCATTTAAGAGATATCTTCTCAGAATGCCTCCTTTATCTTTATAAAACACCCCTTTATATTCCTGGTAATGTTCCTTCTTCTAAAGTTTCTTTGGTCTGAGATTAAGATAATCATTTCAGCTTTCCTTTAGTTAATGTTTGCATAGTTAATCTTTTTTTGTACTTTTAATTTACCCGTGTTTCTATATTGAAATTAGATTTCTTGTAGACAGCAAATCGTTGATCTTGCACTTTCCCCTGCATGGCAGTCTGAGTTTTAACTGAAGTGTTTAGACTACTTACATGTAATATGATTATCAATATGGTTATGTTTAAATCTGCCATTTTACTAGTTATTTTTTAGTTGTCTGATCTATTCTCTTTTTTTTCCTTATTTCCTGCTTTCTTGTGGATTATTTTTCATATTCTGATTTTACCACCAATGGCCTATTAGCTAAATGTTTGTTTTATTTTATATTTTAGTGGTTGCTCTTAGATTTACAAATTTGTGTATGATATAAGAAACTTGCTCTGTATACTTCAATTCCCTCCCTTTTTCTATTGTGGTTGTGCATTTTACTTCTGTATGTCTTATAAACCCCACAATGCATTATATTATTTTTGCTTTAAAAAGTCAAATAATTTTTAAATACTTTTTTTTAAAATGGGAGAAATGACTTTATACTTACCCATATATTTACCCTTTCTGGAACTCTTCATTCCTTTGGGTTAGGTTAAAATTTGCATATGAAAATTAGTTCTCCAATTTCCGTATTTCATATATTTTCTGTCTGAAGAACTTCCTACGATTTTTCTTGCACTTCAGGTCTACTGTAGACAAAATAACACAGCTTATGTTTGTCTGAAAAAGTTTTATTTTGCCTTCATTTTTGAATAGATTCAAATACAATTTTAAGTTTACAGGTTTGTTTTGTTTTTTTTTTTTTGATTTAAAAGAAATCACCTTAAAGCTGTCATTCTGACTTGTATCACTTATGACTGGAAGTTGGCAGTCATTCTTGTCTTGTCTGTATGTAATATTTCCCTCCCCATCCTCCATTGCTTTTAATATTATTAGTGTCTTCTCAGCAATTTTATTGTATAACTTGGTGTGGTTTTCTTTATGTTTATATTGCTTGGGATGTATTGAGCTTTTGGAATCTGTAAGGTTTACAGTTTTTGTCAAATTTAGAAAAATTTTGACCATTATTCTTCAAATATGTATTTTTTGCTCTTATCCTCCTACCTCCAACACTATATACTGTTCAATGTTGTCCCACAAATCACTGGGACTCTGGTAATTTTGTAAAAAAAAAAAATCCTTTATTTCCTTCTCTCTCTCTGCTTCAGTTTAGGTAGTTTGTATTGCTAAACCTTCCAGTTCTTTGGTCTTTTAAATATAGTGCCTGATGTACTTTTAATAGTGGATGGTTAATTTTATGTGTCAACTTGACTGGGCCATCCATGGTGCCTACATAATTGGTCAAACATTATTCTGGATGTTCTTTGAGGGTTTTTTTTTTTTATTTTGTTTTTGTGGATAAGATTAATGCTTAAATTGGTGGATTTAGGAAAGCAGATTGACCTCCATAATGTAAGTGGGCCTTATCCAATCAGTTGAAGGCCTCAGTAGAAAAAAGGCTGACTTCCCTTGACCCAGAATTCCTGGGAAGAAATTCTGTCAGCAGAGAGCTTGAACTGAAACATCATCTCTTCCCTGGGTCTTCAGTCTGCTGGCCCACCCTGTAGATATTAAACTTGACAGCCTCCACAATTGCATGAAGCAAGTCCTGGAAATAAATCTCTCTATGTATATTCACATCGTATTGATACTGTTTCTCTGAAGATCACTGACTAATATAATTATATTCAGTAAATTTTTCATTTTTGCTTGTTTTATACCTCTCAAATTCCATTTGGTTCTTTTTTCATGACTTTTATATCAGTACCTTCTATGCTCATGTTATGTTTTATTCCTGAACATGTTTATAATAGATGTTTTAAAACCCTTGTCTGCTATTTCCATCATTTCTGGATCTGTTTCATTTGACTGTTCTTTCTTCAGTTATGGGTCACATTGTTCTGCTTCTCTGTATGTCTATTCTATTAGTTTTTAAAAACTTTTATTTAAAGTTCTGGAGTAAATATGCAAGTTTATTATGTATTTTGTGTCACAGGGGTTTGGTGAACAGATTATTTTGTCACCCAGGTAAGAAGCATAGTACTTGATAGGTAGTTTTGCGATCCTTACCCTTCTCTCTTCCACTTTCAAGCAGGCCCCAGTGTTTTGATCTCTTCTTTATGTTCTTATGTACTTGATGTTTAGCTCCCACTTATAAGTGAGAATATGTGCTATTTGGTTTTCTGTTCCTGTGTTAGTTCACTTAGGATAATGGCCTCCAGCTCCATCTATGTTTCTTCAAAGAACATGAGTTCATTCATTTTTATGGCTGCATAGTATTCCATGTTGTATATGTACCACACTTTCTTTAGTCTACTGTTGATGGGTATTTAGGTTGATTCTATATGTTGCTATTGTGACTAGTGATGCAATGAACATATGCATGCATTGTATATATGGTAGAATGGTTTATATTATTTTGAGTATATACCCAATAATGAGATTGCTGGGTCAAATGGTAATTCTGTTTTAAGTTCTTTCAGAAATTGCCAATCTGCTTTCCACAATGCCAGACTAATTTGCATTTTCACCAGCACTGTGTGAGAGTTCCCTTTCCTCCACAACCTAGCCAGCATCTGTTATTTTTTGACTTTTTACTACTAGCCATTCTGACTGGTGTGAGATGGTATCTCATTGTAGTTTTGAGTTGCATTTTTCTAATGATTAGTGATGTCGAGATTTTTTTTCATATGCTTGTTGGCCACATGTATGTCTTCTTTTGAAAAGTGTCTGTTTATGCCCTTTGTTTATCTTTTAATAGAGTTGTTTGTTTTTTGCTTATAAATTTGTTCAACTTCTTTATAGATGCTATATATTAGACTTTTGTTAGATGCATAATGTGCAAATATATATATTTTTACCATTCCCTAGGTTTTCTGTTTACTCTGTTGGTAGTTTCTTTTACTGTGCAGAAGCTCTTTAGTTTATTTGGTCCCATTTGTCAATTTTTATTGTTGTTGAAATTGTTTTTCACATCTTCACCTGAAATCTTTGCCAGGGCCTATGTCCAGAATGATATTTTCTAGATTATATTCCAGGGTTTTTTTTTTTTTTTTTTTTTTTTATAATTTTAGGTTTTACATTTAATTCTTTAATCCATCTTGAGTTGATTTTTGCATATAGTGTAAGGAAAAGGTCCAGTTTCAATCTTCTGCATATGACTAGCCAGTTATCCCAGCACCATTTATTGAATAGAGAGCCCTTTCTCTCTTGCTTGTTTTTGCTGACTTTGTCAAAGGTTGGATGGTTGTATGCGTGTGGCATTATTTCTGGGCTCTCTATTCTGTTCCATTGGTCTATGTGTATGTTTTGGTAATAGTACCATGCTGTTTTGGTTACTGTAACCTTGTAGTATAGTTTGAAGTTGTGTAGTGTGATGCCTCTAGCTTTTTTTTTTTTTTTTTCTGCTTAGGATTGCCTTGGCTATTTGGGTTGTTTGGGTTCCATATGCCTTCTACAATAGTTTTTTTTTTTTTTTTTTTCCTAATTCTGCGAAGAATGTCATTGGTAGTTTGATAGGAATAGCATTGAATCTATAAATTGCTTTGGGCAGTATGACCATTTTAACAATATTGATTTTTCCTATCCATGAGCATGGAATGTTCTTCCATTTATTTGTGTCATCTCTGATTTCTTTGAGCAGTGTTTTGTAATTCTTGTTGTAGTGTTCTTTCACCTCCTTGGTGAACTGTATTCCTGAGTATTTCATTTTTTTTGTGGCTATTGTTAATGAGATTGTATTTTTTGTTTGTTTGTTTTTAGACAGAGTCTTGCTGTGTCACCCAGGCTGGGGTGCAGTGGCTGATCTCAGTTCACTGCAAGCTGCACCTCCCAGGTTCATGCCATTCTCCTGCCTCAGCCTCCCAAGTAGCTGGGACTACAGGCGCCTGCCACCACGGCCGGCTGATTTTTTTGTATTTTTAGTAGAGACGAGGTTTCACCGTGTTAGCCAGGATGGTCTCAATCTCCTGACCTCGTGATCCACCCACCTCGGCTTCCCAAAGTGTTGGGATTACAGGCATGAGCCACTGCGGCCAGCTGAGATTGTATTTTTTGATTTGGCTCTCAGCTTGAACATTATTTGTATATAGGAATGCTATTGACTTTTGCACAATGATTTTGTATTGTATCCTGAAACTTAGCTGAAGTTGTTTACCAGATCAAGGAGCTTTTGGGCAGAGACTGTGGAGTTTCTAGGCATAGAATCATATTGTCTGCAAACAAGGATCATTTACTTCCTGTCTTCTTATTTGGAAGCTTTCATTTCTTACTCTTGCCCAGTTGCTCTGACCAGGGCTTCTAGTACTATGCTGAATAAGAGTGATTCAGCATAGTAGACAAGAGAAGGCATTCTTGTCTTTTGTGGTTTTCAAGGGAAATGCTTCCAGCTTTTGCCCATCCAGTATGATGTTGGCTATGGGTTTGTCATAAATGGCTCTTATTATTTTGAAGTATATTTCTTTAGTGACTCGTTTGTTGAGGGTTTTTTTTTTTTTTTTTTTTTTTTACATGAAGTGATATTGAATTTCGTTGAAAGCCTTTTCTGCATCTGTGGAGATGATCATGTGGTTTCAGTTTGTGTGATCAGTCACATTTACTGATTTGTGTATCTTGAGCCAACCTTGCATCCCAGGGATGAAGCCTATGTGATCGTGGTGGATTAGCTTTTTGATTTGCTAGTGGATTCAGTTTGCCAGTATTTTGTTGAGTATTTTTGCAGATGTTCATTAAGGATATTGACCTGAAGCTTCCTTTCTTTTTGTTGTGTCTCTGCTAGGTTTTGGTATCAGGATGATCCTGGCCTCACAGAATGAGTTAGGGAGGTGTCCCTCCTCCTCAATTTCTTGGAATAGTTTCAGTGGGAGTGATATCAGCTCTTCTTAAACATCTGGTAGAATTAGGCTGTTCATGAAGTTTTTTTTTTTTATTGGCAGGCTTCTTATTGCTGATTTAATTTTGGAACACATTACTGGTATGTTTAGGGATTCAATTTCTTCCTGGTTCAGTCTTGGGGGGTTGTATGTGTTTAGGAATTTATTCATTTCTTCTAAGTTTTCTAGCTTGTGTGTATAGAGATGTTCATAATAGTTTCTGAGGGTTTTTGTATTTCTGTAGGGTCAGTGTTAATGTCCTCTTTGCCATTTCTGATTGTGCGTATTTGAATCTTTTCATTTTTTCTTTATTAGTCTAGTGATCTATATGTCTTATGAATTTAAAACTCCTGAATTCGTTGATGTTTTGTATGTTCTTTTTGTTTGTTTGTTTGCATTTCAATTTCATTCAGTTCAGCTCTGATTTTGGTTTTCTCTTGTCTTCTGCTAGCTTTGGGGTTGGTTTGCTCTTGTTTCTCCAGTTCCTCTTGTTGTAATATTAGGTTGTTAATTTGAGATCTTTCTTTATGATGTGGGTGTTCAGTACTATTCCCTCTTAATACTACCTTAGCTTTGTCCCAGAGATTCTGATATGTTGTATTTTTGTTCTCATAAGTTTAAAGAATTTATTGATTTCTGCCTTAATTTTATTATTTACCCAAAAGTCATTTAGGAGCAGGTTGTTTAATATCTGTGTAATTATATAATGTTAAGCAACTTTCTTAGTATTGATTTCTGTTTTTATTGCACTGTGGTATGAGGGTGGTTGGTATGTTTTGTTCTTTTGAATTTGCTGAGGATTTTTTTTATGTCTCATTGTGTGGTTGATTTTAGAGTATGTACCATGTGCAAATGAGAAGAATGTGTACTCTGTTGTTCTTAGGTGAGGCATTCTGTAGATATAAAGTTAATTTGGTCAAGTGTCTAGTTCAGGTCCTGAATATCTTCGTTAATTTTCTGCCTTGATGATATGTCTAATACTGTCAGTGGGGTGTAGAAGTCTCTAACTATTTTTGTGGGGTTTTCTAAGTCTCTTCATAGGTCTCAAAGAACTTGCTTGATGAATCTGGGTGCTTCTGTGTTGGGTGCATATGTATTTAGGATAGTTAGGTCTTGTTGAATCAAGCCATTTACCATTATGTAATGTCCCCCACATTTTTTTCTTTAAAATCTTTGTTTCAAGTCTGAAATTAGAATAGTAATCCCTGCTTTTTTCTGTTGTCTGTTTGCTTGGTAAATTTTTCTTCACTCCTTCAGCCTGTGGGTTATTTCTCATGAGATGGGTCTTTTGAAGACAGTGTACGTTTGGGTCTTGCTTCTTTATCCAACTTGTCACTCTGTGCCTTTTAATTGGAGGCATTTAGCCCATTTACCAAAATTAGTATTGATATGTGTGAATTTGTTCCTGTCATCATGCTGTCTATTAGTTTTTGATTGCATGCTAGACATTTTGAATTTTACATTATTTAATGATGGATTTTTATTGTTACTATTGGTATTAGTTGGCTAGAATTGCCATTAAAAAGTACTACAGACTGGATACCTTAAACAGTGGTAATTAATTTTTTCACAGTTCTGGAGGCTGGAAGTCTTAAATCAAGTTGTTGGCAGGTTTAGTTTTTCCTGAAGCTTCTCTTCTTGGCTTGCAGACAGCCACCTCCTTCTTATTGAGTTCTTACATGGCCTCTTCTCTGTGTGTTCATTTCCCTGGCATCTTTTTCTTTTCTTATAAGTACACTAGTCATAATGGATTAGAGTCCTGCCCTTATGACCTCATTTAATTGTAATTACCTCTTTAAAGGCCCTGTTTCCAAATACAGTCACATTGGGGTTTAGAAATTCAACATATAATTTTTTTGGAAAAAACAATTCAGTCCATAATATTATTGTTTTAGTTTCATTTAATGAGTGCCAGGCTTTGTTCTGAAAGGTAGTTTTGTTGCTTGGGGATCAGCTTAATCTTTTGAGGATTGTTTTTAATTTCGTTAGGGCAATTTTACAGTAGCCTTTACTCTAAATCTGGTTTAGCCCTATTGTTGTGGCATGGCCCTTCTAGACTCTCTACTGAATATTGCAATGATCAATAATGAGTCTCTACTCTGGCTGGTCAGAGCTTAAATTTCTCTTAGTGCTTTTAGTTCTGGGAAGTTTTCAGCTCATAGATTTTAATTTTCCTGGCTTTGTGGAATTTCACCATGCTAATATACAGCTTAGAACTTGGCAACAGACTAAAGGGGACCCTTGAGTTATCTGAAGCTCTTTCTCTGCATAAGTCTCTCACCTGTCTGGAATTCTGCCCGCACCGCCCCCCCCCCCCGCCCCGTTCCCGCCAAAGTCCAGCTATCTTAGCCTACTCAAATTCAGGTTGCTGTATCCTCAGTCCAGCAAGATTTCTAAGCCCTCCTTGGCATTCTCCTCCCTGTCTATGGTCTATAAAGTGCCTCCATCAAATTGCTAGGGCAATAACAGGGCTCACCTAATATCCATTTTTTTCAGAAGTCACAGTCCTATATTGAATATCTGGAAACCATTGGTTGTATGTCCCATTTTCTAGTTGCTTATAGTGAGAAGCCATATCCATTATTGTTGCATATTAAGACCTGTACCGTCTAGACTTTTGATCTGCTTTAAAAAATAAACCTTCTTTCAAAAGTATTTTCCTCATCATTAAAAACTATTTAGGAACATCATTTTAAATGGTCGCCTCTTATTCTATTGTATAAGCCTGTATATTTTGACTGAAGAGCAAGGAAGGCCAGGAATAGGTTCAGGTGTGTGCTGGAACTTGGCCTGGGTCCTCATGGGGCATTGGCAGATGGAAGGGGGAGAAGGAGACACTGAGCTGGGGTAAGTAGGACATGAACTCTGGAGCTCCATAAGGACAGAGCAAGTGTCCTCTAGGATAAGAGCACTTTCATTCATTCTCTCAAATCATGTCCTGACTTTGCATTTTGTCAAATAATTACTTATACTTGTGAATAGGTATCCTGCTGTCCAAGCTGCTGGATGTAAGTGGGAAAAGTGTGACTGTTGGAGGTCAGACATATTTAGCTTGAGGTTGAGCTTTTTCACTCAATAGTTATATGGTGTTAGGAAGGTTGTGCTACACCTTCACAGCTTCTTTTTGCTCAAGTGTAAGGTAGGGAATGAGCATAATTTGCTCATAGGGTGATCTGCAAGTTGAACTGAGATAATATCTTCAAGTGCACTGGGTATAGTGTCTGAGTCATGGTAGGTTCTCTCTAGTTGGCTGTAGGGTTTATTTATAAAATCAGGTGTAAAATGCTGGGCTGGGGGCCTCCAGGCCCCCAGGAGTCCCCTAACCTGATCAATTAATTAACTAGGCTAGAGATTACCAAACAGGGTCCAGAAAGAATGGAACAAAAACAAGTACATTTTGGTGGAGCTAGACTCTGGAAAATCTGGAGTGTGGAAGATCAGGAGCAATTAATGTAAATAGGAGGAGGACAAAGCTTGGCCCCATGTAGCATGCAGGAGTGTGAGAGTGGCACGGGGAGAAGGCATGGATAGGGATAGAGTAGAGAGGCACAGAGCACGGTACCACCTGATACCCCAGTTGACTCTCTGTGTCATTTCCTTGTCTCTCTGTGCTTACAGACCAGAAAAGGAAACCAGGCAGATGATCTCCACCAAGGTTATCATCAAATTCATGGTTGTGAAAGTCTGGTGAGTCTGCCAGATAAGGCTTACCTTTATCTGACAGTGGTCAGGCCTGGCTGTATGGGCAGCTGTTTTAGTCCCTCACACATAGCATGACTGGTCAGCCATCCAGCCTTCCCAGGAGGGCTGCCAGCAGCTGCTACCAGGACAGGCTGTTACACTAATGAGGATCACCACTGAATAATCTGCATTCAAGTTTTAGCCACTTAGGTGCTGGACCTTTACCAAAGAATTTTTTTTCACTCAATGTGAACAGAAAGGCTGGGCTAATATTTTTTATGAATTAGCAAAAATTAAAAGCCCAGAGAGGCTTCAAGAGCAAAATGTTAAAAAGCGCTATGGCAATAATTTATCCTAATCATCTTTGTTTGGATAGGTTCCTCATCCAGGCAGAACGAAGTAGTGTTAAGGGAAGTCTCAATGGTGCTCCTGTCTGTTTAGAAGGGCAATCTTGTCAGTGCTGCCATGCACACTGCACATTTGTGCACTGCACAACCTGTTCAACTGTGCATAGCAGGAACTCCTTTGTCAAGACTGGCCCTTGGGATGTTCGAAAAGTTGTGAAGTTGGTCTTTATCAGGCTTTCATTTCAATTCCTTTCTCTTTTATTTTCCTCTCCTTTTCTTTTTAAATAGCCAATATGTAAAGTGTGTATCTTGTACTAATCCCTGTGCTAAATACTTTGTATGCATTATTTCGTTTGATCCTCACAGGCATCCTGTGATGTAAGTGATACTCTCTCACCATTTTACAGACTGAGAGTTCAGGGGCTGCTTGAGTTTAGAGAGTTGATGAGTGGTTGAGGGTGAGCCACCATGCTCTGTGCTTCTCTAGTCTATCCCTGTCCATGCCTTCTCCCAGCGCCACTCTCATACTCCTGATTGCTAGACAAGGCTCAGCTTCAGCCTCCTCCTGTTTATATTAATTGCTCCTGATCTTCCACACTCTGGATTTTACAGATTCTAGTTCCATCAAAATGTACTTGATGTGTTCAGGCCCAGCTCTGTGGACAGCCATTTCTGTCCCATTGTTCTTTTCTTCCCCTTGTTCTTTGTTTCATTCTTTTGGGACACTGTTTGGTAGTCTCTAGCCTGGTTAATTGATTGATGCAAGCACAGTGGGTAGGTGCTAGTGGGTTAAGACTACCCCTTTGAGTCTGGCTATGCATTTTCATCTAGACAGAGAGCATATATTATTCTCAATGATTTCTGAAATGGTGGAAATTTCAGGTACCATAGTGGTTGCTGGGAGATCTTTAGATTGAGGAGCTGTTCAGCCTCCTGTTCAAAGCACTTCAGCAGTGAGAAAAAGAAAAATCACTGCACATACTATGAAAATCTGGATTTCAGTCTTGGTTTTATTGTATTCTGCTTGTTAGAATTTCTAATTTACCACATTCTTCTTGTTAAAATTTCTGATTCCTGTTTTCTTCATCTTTTAAGAAGGGAGGTGTCCGATATCTATCACCCACATGAGTATTTTAAAGCTTAATCTTTCTTGTGAGAGTGTGTGTGTGGAATTCATGTGTTCTAGGCATCCTCCATATGAGTCTCAGCTCCTGTACACCATTGCAACCATTATTTCCATTGCAGGAGGTGCGAGCAGGTGTTAGTGGTGAAGGGTAAACAATGCATGTTCACTTCATCTCTTTTGTTTCTTGCTAGTAAAAGAAACCCAAGTTTCATTTTCTTGTTCTCCCACTTCTTTACTTCATCTGGCCAGTTATTTCCTGATCTGTTCATCATTTCTGCTGTTCTAGTATCTCTGTCTTTTACTACCTCCTTCTGGAAAGCCTATTTCTCCATCTTGTTTGCCCACCCTGATTCATCCCGTAAAACTCACCCCCTTGTTGGGTCACAGCTTCTTTCTTGCCACTTACTCTGATTCTAGTTCTTATTGTACCAGTTAGTAATTTCCTGTTTGTTCCTACACATGGCCTGACACAGAGCAGGTATTTTATTGAATAGCTGAGGAAATGAGAAGGGAAGATAGTTAATCATTTAATTTGATAAATAAAACAATAGAGGTCAGAGAGATTACACAATGTTCTCAGCACCCACTGCCAGCTAGGAGAGAGTTGTTAAAAGAGGGCACGGTTTCATGTTGCAAGAATGTCTTGAGATAGTCACAGATGAGTGGCAGCATGGGAAGATTCTAAAGATGTTTCCAGAATCTACTTGAGACATGGCCAACTACTTGTTTGCTTGGTTGTTCCTTTATTTCCTAATTTATTCAATATTTATTGACCTCATGTGCCATATTATTGTACGTGCTAGAAATATGACTAGTGAACAAAACAAAAATCCATGTCTTGGAGCTTATATTCTAGTCAGAGACAATATAATAATAAGTAAAGTCAGGGATAGCTACTACTAATAAATAATAATAAATAAACTAATAATTTCTTCAATAAATAAAGAGATCTGATAAGCCACATGGGGATTGGCATTATGAAGAGAAATAGATAGCATTAGGGACAGGTGGGGTAGGGGGAACTACATTACCTGGAACGATCAGTGAAACTTTCTTGGAGAAGCCGCATTTGAACAGGTACCTGAATGAAGTAAGGAACCAGCTATTCATACATCCTCCTGGTTTTAAAAAAATGTTCTAGGCAGAAAGAAGAGTGAGGTCAAAGGCTCTGGGGTAGAAGCAGGCTTGAGAACAATAACCACTATATTTTCCCTAATTACAAGATGACTGCAGACCTTTCATTTTGTATTTTGTCCTTTTGCATCATAACTCTTGTAAGATAAGCCAAATAATGTTACAAATCCACCTGATTATAGATAGTAGCCATATTCCTGGAACTGTGGACTTGTCCATATGAATTTAATTTTTGTAATTGAATCTTATTTCAAGACATACAAGGAGCTTGCCATTTTAAGAGCCCCCATGGTTAATCCTTTTATGGGGAGAATAATCAGCCTTAGAGGATGCTTCAGGGTCTTCTCTTTCTAAAACCTTACGGTTTTATGTCCCTAGAGAGGCTGAACTTTCATATATTTTCATGAAGGTGGAGATAACATAGAACTATATACATGTAAATGGCAGCCAGCAGTCAGGTGAAGTTTCATCAGAAAAGATTTTTTTTGTTCTTTCCTGAAATGTAAGTCTTATCAATCTTCTACCTTCCTTCCCAGCCTGTATTAATGTTATGCAAAGTTGACAAATCTTGGCATAAAGAAAACAGAAATGTCTGTTGACTAGGAAAGACAAGACCATCAAGCAGCTGTTTCCTAAATCTCTGTTTAAAAGAATAAGGCAACATTTCTTCTCTTAATGTCAGTAACTCTCTGCCTTTCTTTTTTCTTTCCTTTCCTCTCCTCTCCTTTCCTCTCCTCTCCTCTCCTTTCCTCCCCTCCCTTCCTTCCTTTCTTCCTTTCCTTCCTTCCTTCCCTTCCTCCTTCCTTCCTTTCCTTTCCTTCCTTCCCTTCCTCCCTTCCTTCCTTTCCTTTCTTCCTTTCTGTCTTCCCTTCCTCTTTTCTTTTCTTTTGACAGAATCTTGCCCTGTCACCAGGCTGGAGTGTAGTGGCATGATCTCAGCTTACTGCAACCTCTGCCTCCCATGTTCAAGCGATTGTCCTGCCTCAGCCTCCCGAGTAGCTTAGGACTACAGGCATGCACCACCACACCCGGCTAATTTTTGTATTTTTAGTACAGATGAGGTTTCACCATGTTGGCTAGGATGGTCTTGATCTCTTGACCTCATGATCTGCCTGCCTCGGCCTCCCAAAGTGCTGGGATTACAGGCGTGAGCCACTGACTGGCCCTGCCTTTTAAATTTCAGTTCACATTTACTGTGTAGTGATAAGAACAGGTAAGGATGGTTCAGTTCTGAGCCTTCTTCCACTTTCCTGATATTATCTTGGTTATTATAAACAAATAAGGCATAAAATGAATCATGCCAATTTCATGTGGGATTTCACATGAGAGTATTCTCACGAAAAGTCTTGGTTTTGACATAGTGATATGGTTTTGCTGTGTCTCCACCCAAATATCATCTTGAATTGTAGTTCCTGCAATCCCCACATGTTGTGAGAGGGGCCTGGTGGGAGGTAATTTAATCATGGGGGTGGTTACCCTCATGCTGTTCTCATGATAGTGAGTAAGTTCTCATGAGACATGACAGTTTTATAAAGGGCTTTTCTTCCTTTCCTCAGGACTTCTCTCTCCTGCTGCCTTGTGAAGAAGGACGTGTTTGCTTCCATTTCTGCCATGACTGTAAGTTTCCCGAGGCCTTCCCAGCCATGTGGAACTGTGAGTCAATTAAACCTCTTTCCTTTATAAATTACCCAGTCTTGGGTATTTCTTCACAGCAGCACGAGAACAGACTAACAAACACGGTGAGTCCTTTTAAGAGCATAGCACAGGGATGGTGTTGACAACATGGCTCCTCCTTGAGATATTTCTTGTGAATGGATTGTTTTGGTGCCTAGCTAGTGTGTAACATGACAACTTCATAAGCTGTTTAAACCATTCAATAAAATTTTTTTTAGCTACTAAAGCAAAAAGAAGAAAGAAAGGCAGAGAACAATAAAGTAATATCCAAGGATAGAGTAATATTCTAGCCAGAACACAGAACCAGCCCTCAAAAAAGCTAATTCAGAGGGCATCAGCCATTCATGGATCCTTTCAGGCCATCATCACTAAACAGAATCACAGACGTAGTCTGGACCCTGTTTGCAAGTCTGCTTTGCTCAATAGTTGATGGGGCAGGAAGGCTCTTTTGGCCACTTGTTTTTACCAGTGGTGAGGCAACAGGAATGTGATGGCTGAAGATGATTTTCTATGCTGTGTTTGTTTCCCAGCCGTATAGAGAGGTAATTGTTTTATCATGATTTTGTTGTGTCTTCTGGAACTTGGGAGGCTCAAGCAGTTCCACATTTAGGCAGTAAAGATGTACAGAGAGTTATAACCCTGAGAGTAACTCCCATCAGCAAGGGCCATTTATTTGGTATCGGTAAACTACTATCACCCTATGAGATCATCATCACCATAATTTTGTAGCTATCATCATCTCCATCCTCAGTCTGATGGCGGACAAATGAAGATATGTATGGAAAACCAATGGCTGAAGTTGTTAGCCTTTCCATCCTCAAACACCTTCTGAGTTCTTTTTGCCTTGAGCTGATATGGCTCTGATTTGACCCACTCATTTGTAGCTCTTCACATTCAAATTTTGAGTGGAGTTTGTCTGTCTTTAGCTGGATGGTAAGCTCTTTAGAGATGCCACTCAGGCATTCTCCCTATAGATAGATACTTTACGGCTGCTCTGGGTCAGGCACAGTTCCTGGGTCTGGCTGCGTAGGACTCACATGGCCATGGCAGTGCTTGTTACCACTCTAGAGTCCACTTACCCCTGGCAATCTTATATGTGGACATTGCACCTCCAACAGGCCCTGAATCACTGCCAAGATGTTAGTGCTGATGGGAGCATTGACTCTGACCACTGCTTCTTTGGTCCAGTTGCCTGCAAAGAATGTTTATGTTAATGATACAGATGGAATGAATGGCAAGGATCATGATTCCATTGTGGAGTCAGCGAAAGACACAGTCACTTAATTCACTTTTATCCATTTCTTCTCATATCCTCGAGGTAAAGGTCAAGATTTCTCTCTGTCTCCCTCTTTCCTATTGGATAGCTGGGCAAAGATCTTCCTCATGTTTTCAACTCTAATAAAGAGTTTTTATATTAGAGTTATTTAAAAAGTAAATTAAACAGAACACAACACAGATATTTAAAAGGTTTTTTCTTCAGAATGTTATTGTTGAATTAAATATCTTGTGAGAGGTTAAAAGTAAAATGATCATTGAGTAGACCTCATTGCATGTGCTTGACCTATTCTTGGAGGGTTGCTTGTTAACTGAATTTTGTAACTCAAGTTCTATTTTAAATTCACCCTGAAGAGTTGTTATTTAAAGCAATCCAGTAAAGAGAATAATTACCAGACCCCCGCTGCTGAATATTAGGGTTGGCGGGGGCAGTGGATTTTTTTTTTTTTTTTAAGGAGGGTGGGAACATGACTCTTATGGCCACCCTGGTTTTATCCCCAGGCTGGTGGGGCCTGGGAAAGTATTTTTTTTTTTCCGAAGGAAGTTTGGGAATAGTGAAAGAAGAGAAAGTGAATTGGAAGTTCTGTAGAGAGTGGACAATGGCTGCATTTTTCTCCATTGTGGGAAATGGATTCCCCTCTGGAAGGGATTTGATGAAATGGCCTCAGTTCATTCTGAAATGGCTGAAGGAGAGTGGGGACATGCCCTGCTCTCACAGTACCTAATCATTGGACAGAATGTCATTTCCAGGAGCCCAGGATGCAACATTATAGGGAAAGGGGGATTTCCATTCTTATGGGGAGAGGTTCCTAGGATGTATTTGGAGAAAAGGCAAGATCCCTTGTTGGAATATCTGGATTAGCCACAGAAATCCTATAATTTGCATTTATTAAGACATTTTGTGGGTTGTGATCTTGAGAAGAAACACAGAGAAACTTGGTTCCAAACTTAACATTCCACAAGGAAATGGAATTTTCACTGCTCCTTTCTGACATAAAAAGGTCATCTTGTTGTTTATCTACAAAGCCAGGGGAGCCTGAGCTGTTGAGTATTTTGCATTTGGAAACACTGGCCCAAATTCAAAGAAGCCTGATGCGCTCTCTCTCCTTCCTGCCCTGTTTTGATTTAAAGACACTGGCTTCATGAATCATTAGATGAAGTCTTGGATTAAAGCTTCTTATGTTTCAGAAGATGAGGGCCTTGGTCCAAAGGAGGAACCCAAAGTCAAGGACACCCCAAAACTCCTAAGAATGTTGATACTGAGAATAGAGCTGCTATAATGCTCCTTGTCTCTGGATTACAGGATACATAGACTCTCTTGTACTGAATGAAATCACTGAAAACCTTTGGCAAGATGGGAATCTTAGACTCATTCTGAAGTTTCCTGCAAAACCTCAGAATAGTTACCCTCTGAGCAGGGTGGTGACATCATAAATATGGCCCAGTGAAAAATGAAAATTAGGAGCCCCTTGTTCAAAGAGCAGGAAAAAAAGTATGAAGTTATTAAAATGTTTTTCTTCTAAAATATTTTACTATATAATGTACTTATAATTTTTTATACTATTTATAGTTATGTAATAGTGATACATGAGTAACAAAAATATTTTTGGTGTCATACAATAAAAAGTAATTTATTAATTTGGCATCTTATTGACAATAAGGTTTTTCTGCCTCTCTTTTTCTGCAAATTACTAGGTTATCAAAATTTATCAAACTTTTATCAATTTCATCTTCAATTGATACAAAAATGAAAAGGACATTTGTTGCTCTTTGCCAAGATTACAAATAATTTTTGACAATTTTTAATTTTCAGAAGCATATTTCTGCTAACGCAATGGTTACTGGAATTGTGTAGGAGAATCTTATTGGCTGTAGCAGGATTTGGATACATTTTTGAGAAATTATTTTGAAAAAAGACTTCAGGATCTGGGCATGGTGGCTCACACCTGTAATCCTAGCATTTTGGGAGGCAGAGGCAGGTGGATCACTTGAGGCCAGGAGTTTGAAACCTGCCTGGCCAACATGGCGAAACCCTATCTATACTAAAAATACAAAAATTAGCTGGGCGTGGTGGCGTACACCTGTGATTTAGGTACTGGGCGTGGGGGTGGGGGAGAGCTGAGGCACAAGCATTGTGTGAATCCAGGAGGTGGAATTTGGCAGTGAGTGGAGATTGCGCCCTGTTCTTCAGCCTGGGTGATGGAGTGAGACGTTTCAAAAAAAAAAAACAAAAAACTTCAGTATATACCTAGAACTGATGATTCTTGTCAAACCGTTTTTCTAAAAAGATTTAACTCTTTATACAAATCTGTTTTGTGTAAGTTTGGATTTAATTATCAATGTAAATATGTGTATATATATATATATATATACACACACACAGTGGCATTTTAATGTTTTCTCAGGCATTTCCTGTAACTTATAGAGAGCCTATAAGCAACTGAAAGTAGCTTTACAATTTGCATATACAGTTAACACTTGAACAACACAGGTTTGAACTGTGAGTCCACTTACACACTTTTTTTTCAATAAAAGTACACTGAATGTGCCTGCCTCTTCTGCCTTCATGTCCGCCTTCTCCACCTCTGCCACCCCTGAGACAGCAAAAGCAACCCCTCCTCTTCCTCAGTGAGAAGACAATGAGGATGAAGACCTTCATGATGATCCATTTCTACTTAATGAATTGTAAATATATTTCCTCTTCCCTATGATTTTTATTTTTTAAAATTTTTATTTATTTACTTCTTTTGAGATGGAGTCTGGCTCTCTAGCCCAGGCTGGAGTGCAGTGGTGTAATCTCGGCTCACTGCAACCTCTGCCTCCGGGGTCCCTGTTCAAGCAATTCTCCTGTCTCTGCCTCCCGAGTAGCTGGGATTACAGGCACGTGCCACCATGCTCTACCATATATTCTTAGTAGAGATGGGGTTTCACCATGTTGGCCAAACTGGTCTTGAATTGCTGAATTTGTGATCGGCCCGCCTCCGAAAGTGCTGGGATTACAGGCTTGAGGTACAGCGCCTGGCACCCCCCTCTTCCCTATGATTTTTAAAATAACATTTTCTCTTCTCTAGTTGTATTGTAAGAATACAGTGTGTAATACATATAACATACAAAATACATGTTAATGGACTCTGCATGTTATTAGTAAGGCTTCCAGTCAACTGCAGGCTATGTAAAGTTTTGGAGGATTCTAAAGTTACCTGCAGATTTTTGACTGTATGTGGTGGGGTGGCATTCCTATCCCCGACATTGTTCAAGGGTCAACTGTGATCAAAATGCCTGTTTATATAGCCTAATGTGTTTCTTCAGTACGAGGAAAACTTAATCCAAAAATTATTTCTTCTTAATAATTGGTTCATTGAAGTTTTATATGAAAATGGCATTCTTTTCTGTTGTGACAATTTCAAAATTTAATTTCTAATTCAAAGCCTGTGAATATTTGTAATGTTGCAGGAGTTATCAAAACTGGAGATTCTAAACTCTACAACATTCTAATAACTCTTGGATATATTTTATTGCAATGTTCATGTGTACATTTTTATTTTGTAATGATTTACTAACAAATTACATTGCCTGAGCACCAGCAAGTTCTGTCCTGACACTGAAGATGGAGAGTTAATGTTTATGGGGATATCATAGGGATGGGCTCCAAGGACTGATGGGCAAGCTGTCTTCCCACCGCTGTGATCATTGCTGCTGCTTTACTGCTATTGCTGCCACTGTCATTACCCATCTGGGCTCAAGTCCCATCCCTAGTTGTCCCCTGAGGACCCCATGGCAGGCTGGACTGCCTCTGGTATGCCAGTTCAGTTGCTTGGCATGCACACAGCCCCTTGCATGCAGTGCCCCAAGGCCTGTGCTTGCATGGGTTGCTGCCTGGTATATCCTGCTCTGCTCACACATGTGCTCTGTTGTCTCATCAGACTTCATTTGCAAAACTCTTGTCCAAAGATAAAATTATTAAGAATTTCAAGACAGTACCAGTAGATCATTAAACCAAGTACAGGGCACCTTCTGAGAACATTTCTGGCTGTGACTCACATGCGGAGGCCATGTACTCATGAAGTCGGTCCCATCTTGAGACAGAGTATGGCAAGTAGAAGGGATACAAGTTACTCACCACTTGCAGCCTACCTTAGTTTTGGTAGAGCGTCTCCATTGCCAGGAAGTTCACCCTCATATCTAACCCTGGTCTCAAGTTTATCCTTTCTTCAAAGATTTTACTATTTATATTAATATGCATAGCCCCTCAATTGATTTATCAAAGTTCACCTAATAAGCACAGGCTCACCTGAGCAAAGACTAGCACCTGTTCTGTTATCTTGGGACACTGATTTCTGATATTCCTGGCTTTGTTTATAAACCATGAGATTTCAAAACTAGCAGGGGCTTCATTGTTTACCCAGTCCAGTGGGAAACCGACCTGGCTGGTTATCTGAATATCATGGGGGCTTATGAAATAATTGTATTTCCTGTTCATACCCCTAGAGATTCAGATTCAGAAGATCTGGGATGAAGCCCAGGAATCTACACTTTAACAAACAGCTGGGGATTCTGGTGAACAGCCTGGCTGGGGAATGCCTGGTGATTTTTCCAAGATTAGGAATTTGTTTGAGGCTCTATAGTCTTGTTTCCTTCTCTGTCCCTGAGTCCAGTGCTCATCTCACTTTCTCCGCTCTGTCTTGGCTTTATCTGATTCAGCAGTCCACGTCCCATCTGCTGTGCTTTCCCCTCCTCAGCCCAAGGTTATAAAATGGAAGAGACCACTCTGGCTGGTTACTCCTTTTATATGAAATCCGTCTGTAGCTCTGTGTAGCTTTCAACCAATGGAAGAAGGAAGGTACTGGATTGTCAGGTCCTTGATAAGCTGGCACCATCCAGTGAAGCAGGATGTGTGAGTGTGTGCATGTGTGGGTGTATCTATGTATGAATGGGCTACGCAGAGATCATGGTGGATGAAATATATCATGATGGACTCTAAGTGCTAGGGTACTTTGGACTGGAAATACCAAACCTGTTGAGGGATTGTATCAAAGCCGAAAACTCATGAATGGTTCAGAAAAGTCAGCATGGCTTAGCTCATCGAATATGTGAATATACATTTTGAGGCATAAAATAAGTAGTACTTTTACCACTACAAGACTGTTTTGTGTCTATAATAAACAAACCCCCCTCCCAGTTTTAGTGGCTTTAACAACTCACATCACATGTCCATTGCACATCTACTGGAAACTTGGTTCTATTTTTTCTCTTCCTGAGATTGTTGGTTGATGAAGCAGCCCATCCCAAAATACCGTAGTTTTTCTAGCAGAGGGAGAGATAAGTTTGGAGCATCCTGCACAGCTTGTAATGCTCTGGCCTATAAATGACGCATGACTTCTGCTCACAACTCGTTGGCAAGAACTGGTTACATGGGTCATAGACAGGAGAAACAGGACCATGCTAAAATGATTTGTAAGCTGTAAAGCACTCCACAAGTTCATTGATTTTTTGAGATATCTTAAAGATGGTACAGCATTATCCAGTAAACATACCATCTGAGGAGTGGGAAAATCCAGAAATAGGCCCTTTTAGAAGGACTAGATCTATGTATGAATAATAGATTCCTGTCAGTGAAAACTGAGAAGCACTCCTTAGCTGTAGGAGCCACTTTGGAGGCTCTGGCTGAGATGAAAATGTTTTAATATAGTACATTGTATCACAGACCCAGGTGGTACACTGGGCTTCTTCTTGGTCCATTTTCTGGGAATTTTTCTAATTCTTAGTCTTCTATCCCTACCTCCTTGTAAATCTTGATGTTGAGGTTGGAGCTTGGTGGAAATGATTAGAGATCTTAGAGTCTGGAAGGGGGGCAGCATGGGAATTGGATTTTTAGTTCTCCTACAATTTTATGTTGTCACCTAGCTCTTTAAACTTTTATTCCCTGGCTGCCTTGTCTCCTCATCTCAGTATTTGATACTCTATTTGCTTACTTTGGACAAAAATTCAAATGAAACTGGAGGCCCTCGTTCTGTCTTGGAATTCAGGAAGGACTTTGAGGTTATTACCAAGAGATGCAAAACTGTGTGTCCCCACATGGGATTTAGGAGAGCCAAATAGGATCAAAGCATTCTATGTTCGTATTTCAGTAGCAGTGAAGAGTAAGGCATGGAAGCAAAACTCACTCTCTCACATACACCCCTCCCAAAACAGAAACAAAAAGACCTCAACTCTGGACATACTAACACTTGGAGGAGACATTCAACTTTTAGGAAAACAAGTTGATTTTTTCATTGCCATGTTGTGTCTTAAAGATGGTAGCATGGGGAAGGTGGCACATGAATTCAGAGCACGGCTCTGCTACATATAAGCTGTGTGAACTTGAACAAGTTACCTAACGACTTTGTGTCTCATTTTTCTCCTTTATACAGTGAGATGATTAAAGTGCTTATTCCTAGGGTTGTCTTTGATCATAATGGGAATACATAATAAACTTGTAACTACAATCTATTGAGTGCTCAGGGTGCTATGTATACCTGGTGCTGTGTTGCTGCTGGTGTTGGTATTGTTGTCATCCTCATCCACAACAGCAAATTCTTCTCTCTGGTCTCTTAGCCAGAATGAATTGGGAAAGACAGAGTGATGGGGTATGTGGAAGAGTCTAGTTGTCTTCTGGTACTATTATTCCAGGTTCAGTTGCTGTATAAGTTTCTTTTCAATATTTTCCTTCTCCTTTGTATAATAAATGTCAGTCTCTCTTTCAAGGAGCATTTCAGTCTATGTGCTTGTGTTTTCAGTTAACACATCACTCAGTGAACTAGTAAGTGTCACTTAAAGAAATATGGATCTTCTGAGCCTCTTTAAGAAAGGCAGAACACAGGAGTTTCTGCAGGCAGCAAATTGCTTTGCCCAGTTAAATGAATCTAGGACCCCAAAGGTGAATGTTGGCCTAGAGGCTCATAATTCACAAAGTTCAAGAGAGTTCCAAGATTGGAGGGAGGGCTTCCCATCATTGCTTTATTTCTGTTAACTAACTTTATATTTAATACACCTGACAAACTCCATCACATTTTAAAATGTCAGGTTTATTGAGGCATAATTTTCATAAAATTTACCATTTTAAAGTTTATAATTTGGTGAGATTTGACAAATGTATATAGTCATGTAGCCACTACAATAAACATACATTTTCATTACCCTCCAGAAATTCCCTGTGTTCCTTTGCAGTCGGATTCCTCCCTGCGAACTCTACCCCCAAACCCATGGATCTGTTTCCTGTCCCTATAGTTTTAACTTTTGTGGAATGTAATATAAATGGAATCATAGAGTATAGTGGAGGCTTTTGTGTTTGGCTTCTGTCACTTAACATAATGCCTTTGAGATTCATTCATGTTGTTGCATGTATTAGTAATTTTTAAAAAATTGCCAAGTAATGTCCTATTGTACTGATGTAATTTTGTTTATCCATTCACTTAATGAAAGAGATTTGAGTTACTTGCAGTTCTCAGCTATTCTCAATGAACTGCTATAAACATTTGCATACAGGTTTTTGTGTAGGCATAGATTTTCATTTCTCTTAGATAATAAACTAGTAGATTGCTGGGTTGTATGGTAAGTATATATTTAATTTTATAAGAAATTGTCAAGTTGTTTAAAGTGGATGTTCCATCTTTTCTGCTCCACACATCATCAATACTTGATGTTGTCAGTTCTTTTAATTTTAGTTACATAAAAGGTAAGTAATGTGAACATCTTTTCATGGATTAGCTAATTGTTTACATTTTTTGGTAAAGTGTCTATTCAAAGTTTTTATAAAATTTCTAATTGCTTTTTTCTTATTGAATTGTAAGATTTCTTTATGTATTCTGCATTTTCATGCTTTTAGTCAGATATATGATCTTCAAACATTTTCACCCAATATTGTTGCTTTTCTTTTAATTTTTACAGCAGTCTTTTAGACTTTTGAAGAACAAAAGTCTAAAGTTGTTATGAAGTCAGATTTATCTTATTCTTTTTCTTTTATGGTTTATGCTTCTTGTGTCCTATCTAGGATATCTGGAGTAATCCAAAGTCATAAAATTTTCTCTTGTTTTCTTTAAGAAATTACATAGTTTTAGCTCTTGCATTTAGGTCTCTATATATGGTCTGAGATAAATATTAGAGAACCTCCTTTCCCCTCCCTCCTCCCTCCTGGGCATCCGTCCATCTGTTTATTAATATCCAACTGTTTCAGACCCAGTTTTTGAAAAGACTCTCCTTTCTCTACAACATTGCCATGAATTTTTGTTGAAAATCAATTGGACTCTCCATTTTATTTTTCTATGTTTATTCTTATGCCATTACCACACTGTTTTTTTTTATTTCTGTGGCTCTATACTAAGTTTTGAAGTCTGTTAACATGTGTCCTCCAATTTTGATGTTCTTTTTCCAAATTACTTTGCTATTCTAAGTCATTGGAATTTTCATATACATTCTAGAATCAGCTTGCCAATTTCTACAAAAAAACCTAAGATTTTAATTGGCATAACTTTTAATCTATAGGTTAATTTGCGGAGAATTGACATCTTAATTATGAGTCTTCTACTTGCATTGTGGATCTCTTATTTATTTAAGTCTTTAATTTCTCAGTAAAATTTGTACTTCTTGGTGTACAAATACACTAAAAATTTTGTTAAATTTATTCATAAATACTTTTTCTTTGAGGCTATTGTAATGGTATTTTAAAGTTTCAATTTCCAATTATTTGCTCTTAGTATATAGAAATATACTTGATTTTTGTATATTGACCTTGTATCCTGCAGTCCTCCTAAATTCACTTATTAATTCTGGTAGGTATTTTGTTTGGTAGATTCATTGGGATTTCCTACATATTCAATCACGCCATCTACAAATAAAACACTTTTGTTTATTCCCTTCCAATACATTAGCCTGTGTTTCCCTCCCTCACTCCCTCCTCCTCTCCCTTCTTGTCTTCCTTCCCTTCTTTCCACCTTACTGCACTGGATAGTACCGTTAGTATAATGTTCTAGCAGAAGTAGTGAGAGCAGGCATCCTTGCTTGTTGCTAGTCTTAGGTGGAAAACTTTTTTTTTTTTAAATCACTAAGTATAACGTAAATTGTAGGTTTTTCATAGATCCTTTTTGTCAGGTTGAGTAAATCCCATTTTTCCCTAGTTTACTGAGTACTTTCATCATGAATAAGTGTTGAATTTGTTAAACACTTTTTTTCTTCATCTTTTGAGTTGATCTTTCTCTTCTAATCTGTTAATGTAGTGAATTATTACATAGTTATTTCCAAACTTTGAACCAAATCTTGTATTTCTGTGACAGTACCAACTTGCTCATGATATATTATCATTTTTATATTTTACTGTATTAGATTTGCTAATGTTGATTTTTTGGCTAATCAATATTATTTGATAAAATTTGCTAATATTGCAGAGATATTGATCTGCAATATTTTTTTCTTGTACCATCTTTGTCATATTTTGGTATCAGGATAATTTTGGTTCATGGAATGACTTGAAAAGTATTACCTTCCATTCTATTTTCTGGAAGTATTTGTGTAGAGTTGCTTATATTTATTTCTTAAAAGGTAGGGCCAGTTCCAGTGGGTCACGCCTGTAATTACAGCACTTTGGGAGGCCAAGGTGGGTGGATTGCTTGAGCTCAGCAGTATAAAACCAGCCGAGGCAACATGGTGAAACCCTGTCTCTACAAAAAAAAAAAAAAACACAAAAAATTAGCCAAGCTTGGTGGTGAGCACCTGTAGTCCTAGCTACTTGGGAGGCTGAGACAGGAGTGTTGTTTGAGCCTGGGAGGTAGAGGTTGCAGTGAGCTGAGATTGAGCCACTACACTCCAGCACTCCAGCCTGGGTGACAGAGTGAGAGTCTGAAAAAGAAAAAAAAAAAAGAGTAGCATTCACCATTAAAGCCATCTGGATGGACTTGGAAATTTCCTTGTTGGAAAGTTTTAAACTACAAATTCAATTCTTAAATGTATATTATATTATGATTGTTATATTTTATCTTGAGTGAGCTTTGAGGGTTCATGTCTTTTATAAATTTGCCATTTCATCTAAGCTACTGAATTTGTTGGCATAAAGTTATAAATTATGTTTCCTTATTGTAAAAGTTTATACTATCTGTGATGATGTTCCCTTTTTAATTCTTGATATCAACAATTTGTATCTTTTTTTTCTGTTTAATTGACTTTTTCAAAGAAACAACTTTTTTTCTCTCTCTTCCATTTATGTTCTGACTTGTATTTCTTGATGTCTCTTTCACTGATTTTTGTTCATTATTTCCTTCTACTTGCTTTGGGTTTAATTTCATGTTAATGTTCTAGTTTCCTAAAATGCAAGCTTAGATATTTTTCTTTTTTAATTTATGCAGTTAATATTATAATTTTCCTTCTAAGCACTGATTTAACTGCATCTCATACATTTTTATGTGCTGTGTTTTCATTTTAATTTGCACCAAAATATTTTCTAATTACTATTCTTGTAATTTCTTTTTTGGCCCATAGGTTATTTAGAAATGTGTTGCTTAATTTTTAAATATTTGGGAATTTTTTAAAGCATCTTGTTTTTAATTTTTAGTAACTCCATTGTGCTCTGAAACATATTTTTTATAATCTAAATACTTTCATATTTGTTGAGATTTACGATCCTGGATATCTTAGTGAATGTTCCATTGCACTTGAAAGAATATGTATTCTGCTGCTGTTAGAGCTCTGTAGATGTCAATTTGCTCGAGTTGCTTGAAACTGTTTAAGTCACATATCTTATTGATGTTCTGTTACTTGTTTTAAAAATTATCAGTAGAGGAGTGTTGATATCTTCAACCATAATCGTAGGTTAGTCTGTTTTCCCTCTTTGTCCTTGCTTCACATAGTTTGAAGCTCTATTATTAAGGATATAAATTTAGGATTGTTATTTTGTCTTGATTAAATGACCCCCTTATTACTGTGTGATGATCCTCTTTATCCCTGGTAATATTCCCCATTTTGAAGTCAATTTTTTTCTCATACTAGTAAAACCACTCCAGTTTTATTTTGATTCATATTTGCATAGTTTATCTTTTTGTCAATCCTTTTTTAATATATGTTTTTATTAAAATGAGTGTCTTTATGTAAAATTAGATATATTTAAAATCCAATTTGACAATCTCTGCCTTTCAATTAGGCTGTTTAAACTATATTTAATGATGTTATTGGTGCGATTGAGTTTAGACCTATTTTGCTGTTCGTTTTCTATTTGACCCATTTGTTATTTCTCCCATTTTAATCTTTGTTTGCCTTTCATTGAATTGAGGATTTTATGATTCTATTTTATCTGTGTTGTTGGATATTAGGTATTTTTTTTTGTTTTACCTTTTACTGCTTACTTTAGGATTCACAATATACACTCAACTTTTTAATAGTTTACTTTAAAATAATATCACTTCATATATAGTATAAAAACTTTAAAATATAATTCCATTTACTTTTTCCTATTCTTTGTGTTACCATTATCATCTATTTTACCCATTTATCAAACATTGTATGCATGTTTGATATATGCATACAATGTTGATATAATAAACTGATTACTACATTATACAGTTATCTTAGAGACATTCAAAATAAAATAATATCTTTTACATTTACCCATTTGCTTCTGTTTTTGTGGCATTTTCCTTCCCTACTCCTTTTCTTTTTTTTCCTTCTGTTAAATCGTATAGCCACACGTGTATCTAGTATCATTTTTCATTTATTTAAGTCACTTTACTTAACATTTCTCATAGTGTGAGTTCTGCTGGCATTGAATTCTTTCAGATTTTGCTTATCTGAGAAAACAGTTGTTTTGTCTTTATTTTTGAAGGTCATTTTTACCATGTGTAGAATTCTGTTTTCCTTCCTCCCTTCTTGTAGTACAAAAAATGCCATCCTTTTTTTCTGACTTGTGTAGTTTTAGACAAGGAGTCAGCTACCATTCTTCTTTTGTTCCTTCGAAATTTTTTTTCTATTTGCTTTTAAGATTTTCTCTTTATTATTAATTTTATTAGTATGGTTATTATGTACCTAGGTATATTTTTATCATATTTTTATGCTTGAATTTTTCAGAGTTTGTTGTACCTGTAGTTGGTTGTCTTTCATTAATATTTGAGGATTCTTGGTGATTATCTCTTCAAATACTTCTTTTGCTTTGTTTTCTTTCTCTTCTCCTTGGAAGGAGAAGCATTGGGGTTGGAATTCCAATGCTATGTTTTTTATATCATTTTATGTTCTACAGCCTTTAGATGCTCTGTCATGTGGGTGTTTTTCCTTCTTTTTTTTGTTATTTTCTATTGACCGATCTTCAATTTAACTAATTCTTTCTTTTACTCTTTTCCGGCCTTCTGATCAGCCCATTTAAAGGATTCACATTTGATATCATGTTTTTCATTTCTAGTATTGCAGTTAGACTCTTTTGGTGTTTCCATCTTTCTTTTGAAATCTCCACATGCTTATCCATATTGTACACCATTTCCACTAGATCCCTTAGTAATAACTATTCTAAAGTCTCTTCTAATGTCTAAGCCATCTCCTGGTCTGACTCTGTTAACTTCTTTAAGATTTGACAATGGATCATTTCAGACAGTATTTTTTCTTGCTTTTTTAAGTGAATCTTGTAAAATTTTCCAGGTGTTTTGTATGAAAGAATAGTAGAGCTGAGGCAGACAGTATTTATGCCTAGAAATGGGCATACTGCTTCTGTTTTCAGCTAATTAGTGTTAAGTCAATGTAATCAGGAGTTCAACTGGGTCTGAGTTTTGCTGCTGTTATTGTTACCCCTAGTGCAACACACACTTTAAATTACTCCAGTCCTGCATTGCTGCCACCTTGTGCTTAATGTAAGGCCTACAGTACCTAATGTTAGTGTAGGCCTTAATGTAAGGCCTACAGTACCTGCAGTATCAGTGTTCCTGCTCCACCCAGCTTTCAACAGGTTCAACATACTATACCATAGACGATTCCTCTCTCTCTGCTCCTTTCCTTACCATAGGTAGATTGCTGTTGTTTACAGCTCAGTGCAAGTTTCATGGTGGGAGGAGGGGGAATCTTGGTTCTCCTGTGATAGCCTCAGTCTTATCAGGTCCTGTATTTTAGAACCTCAGGGGTAGAGTTTTCTTAGCAACTCTGCCCTTCCCCCAGTGGGAATAGACCTCTGCTTTATCAATGTAGCAATCTTGGCTTGTGTGTTTCTTGGCCCTTCCCTGCAGTCAGTGGTTTCCATCTACTGTCAATGTAGCTTGAAGAAACAGCTTTGCTTTGCTTTTTTTTGAGATGGAGTCTCGCTCTGTCGCCCAGGATGAAGTATGATGGCGCGATCTCTGCTCACTGCAAGCTTCGCCTCCCAGGTTCACGTCATTCTCCTGTCTTAGCCTCCCGAGTAGCTGGGACTAAGGCACCTGCCACCACACCCGGCTAATTTTTTTGTATTTTTAGTAGAGAAGGGGTTTCATTGTATGAGCCAGGATGGTCTCGATCTCCTGACCTCATGATCTGCCTGCCTCGGCCTCCCAAAGTGCTGGGATTACGGGTTTGAGCCACCACGCCCAGCCTTGAAAGAACAGCTTTTCTATCCTACAGCCAGTGGCAACTGGCATTTGTCTGAGACTGCGAGGTCAGAGGAATGCCAGTGAGGGAGAGCTTCTCAGATGTCTTGTCCTTCACTCAGTCTTTCTCCTGGGCACCTATTAGAGGCCTATACAAAAGAGCTAGTTAGTGGATGTGGGCTTTCCTTGTGTTTGGGACTCCCAGGGATATTAAACTGTCATGTAAACTTACAATTAACCTTTAAGAATTTGTTAAACTTTCCGTTGTTTCTTTATTACCAGATTTTATAGTTGCTGCCTTTTCTGTCATGTTCTGCAGAAGGCAAATAGCTTCTGTGTTCCCATCTCTGCTCTCAGAGGGGATCACTACTCTCTGGAACTCAGTTCACCTGATTGCCTTTCAATTGCAACTCTCTGCTGGGCTTAAAAAAGTTCTTGTTTTTAGATTATCCCACTGGTTTTGTTGTTAGAATGGGAATGATATTCCTTTGTGACTTGCCACATCTTAAGTGGAAGTGAAATGCTCTATCCATATTAAACTGTGTATGTACACTTCTCAAATCTTCCTTGAATTCTAAAAAAAAAAAATGAGTGCTTCCTTAAGATTTACTCACTGGTTCAACTAATTGTATACCAGTTACTTAAATTTTTTTTTAATCAATCACTTTGGTAATATAAAGAATGATATGGAAAATCCACTCCAGAAAAATGGATATTTGTTCATACAGACACAATTTTTAATATAGCTTAAAGTGATTCAATTTCAAGAAGATGGGTCTTGGTAAATATAAAAAAAGGTAAGAGCCTACTGTGGTCATACTGGCTGATTCATTCAAATATTAGATGCTTTTTGCTTTTTTCTTCCTGGTTCACTTATTTTCTGTTACCATGATTCCTGGTTACTTTGTTAAGAGGGCTGAAAAGGCCTTGAAACACTAGAGTGCAGCAGAATGTACTGGAAAGTGTCCTTGAGCTTGGAAACAGGAAAACTTGGGTTTAATCTTGGGTCTTTCACCAGCTAATTGTTTGCCTTGTGGTAAAGCTCTTAATCTTGCTATTCTTCAGCTTTATTCTCTGTAAAATGGGGACATTGAGGGAGCAGAATCTTCAAGCATACAGGAGACAAGAATTGGGTCAAAGCAAGCATATATAATTTGTTATTTAGCCTTATCATTGTAATTGAAAGGATACTAAGGCAACAGTTATACGACCACTCACAGAATGCCTCTATTCTGATAACACACACACAAGTGTGTTATGCACATATGCATACACCTATATATATATAGAGAGAGAGAGAGAATGAGAATGAGACAGGGCCTTGCCCTGTCACCCAGGCTGGAGTGCAGTGGTGCCATCTTGGCTCACTGCAACCTCCGCCTCCCAGGTTCAAGTGATGCTTGTACCTCAACCTCCTGAGTAGCTGGGATTACAGGCACACGCCATCATGCCTAGCTAATTTTTGTATTTTTAGTAGCAATGGGGTTTCACCATGTTGAGCAGTCTGGTCTCAAACTCCTGACCTCAAGTGATACACCCACCTTAGCCTCCCAAAATGCTGGGACTACAGGCGTGAGCCACCACACCAACCTTTACACACACATATTTTTTACCTTTGCTTATTATCCTCTGGAATCTAGAGTTTTTATAGCATGTTGGATAAAAAGAAACAGCTTTGATATTACTTTGCTTAGTTTGAATCTTGGCTCTATTAACTGTGTGAACTAGGGAAAATTACTAAGCAACTTTGTCTCCATTTTTCCATCTATACAATGAGGATAGTAATGGTACCCTCCCCATCCATGGGGTTCTGTGAGGATTAAAAGAGATAATATATGTAAATTAATAGCATAATGCTGAGCTCATAGTAAGTGCTCAATATATTGAAACTTTTTTCACTTAAAATTACATAAGTGTGTTTTCACATTTCTATGTAATGTTTATAATTGTCCTTTTTGTGTCTGGACAGTAGTCTATAGTGCAAATACAGATCACTATGACTCATTTACATTTTGTTTGACAGGCTAGTTCCAGTTTTGGGCCATTCAAGATAATGCTATTATGTTTTGTTTTGTTTTTCATATAGTATGCTTTTTGCTTCTGTTTACTGTTTCCTTTAGAAAAAATCCTTGAAATGGTATTCTGGGTAAAGAGAATGAACCTTGACATGGGTCTTGCTGCATATCCAAGCATATATCTTGGACTCACAGTAGAGTGGAGAAAGATATCACCCTCTACCTCTGATTCTTATGGGGGACCAGAAGACATTCATTGCTTGTTTTATTCCTTTGAAAGAGATACCTTAATTTTGTCTGTTCCTCTTTTGGGTGAACTGTCCTGGCCATTCCTACTTACTCCTAATGGCTCATGACTCACACCCATCAACCATCTCAGTGGTTCTGAAAAAATTGCAAATCTAATTTTCATGTCAGCTGCTTCTGCTTGGGATCCCCTCAAGAAGGAAAGCATCCTGTTGTGGGCCGTGGGGTGCCTGTTCTGCAGCTCTCTCCTTATTTGGCTCAGCTAGAAGTGCATGTTATCTGGGAGAGATTGGTTTGGAACTGTTTAGAAGTTTTCCAGCTAGTGAGAGAAGCAGGCCTCAGTGTCCGCTGCCTGAGGGATCTTGTTTCTTAAGCAGATGCCATTGCCTGAGGGTAAAACTTAGGGAAGACAGGCTTTCCTTTTTCAATAGTCCCAGCCTTCAATGGCTGCTTCCACCACAAGACCTGTTTATTCCCTCCCCTTCCATCTCCTCTCAGGTGCTTGCTCTCCTAGCCATCTCACTCTGTGTATTTGTTTGCTAGGGCTGCCATAACCAAATACCAAAGATGGTGTGGCTCAAACGACAGAAACTTACCTTCTTACAGTTTTAGAGACCAGGAGTCCAAGATCAAGGTGTAGGCAGGTCTGTTTTCTTCTGAGAACTCTCTGGTTTGTGGATGGCCACCTTCTTGCTGTGTCCTCACAAGACCTTTTCTCTGTGTGCCCCATTCTTGACCTCTGTCTCTCCTTATAAGGACAGCAGTCATATTGAATTAAGACCCTACTCTTATGACTTTAACCTTAATTACCTCATTAAAGGTCCTATCTCCAAATACAATCATATCATGGGTTAGGGATATGAATTCTGGGGGACACAATGCAGTCCATAGTATTATTTCACTGTTGTCTAGATTAGAGAAAACGCGCATATGTACACACAAATACATGGTTTCAAGTTAGGCAAAAGAATCCAGTTTTGCAGGAGAATTCTGCCAGCTATATTCAGACAGGAAAGCTGCCAAGTCTAAGGGAGTCAGATGTTTGGCAGGAGGTCACAGTAAGCTGAGGGCCTTGCCTGATGTTCCCTCTGAGCATGGCCTTGGCCCACAGGCATTGATCATATAGCAGTAATATTGAGCTTATCCATTGGATGTGCAACTCACTTGGTTCTAAGTTGACAATATTTAGGGTAGGCAATACTTATTTATTAAGTTGGTGCAAAAATAATTGTGGCCATTGAAAGTAATGACAAGGCTGAGGAGGGTGGCTCACGAGGTCAAGAGATCGAGACTATCCTGGCCATCATGGTGAAACCCTGTCTTTACTAAAAATACAAAAATTAGCTGGGTGTGGTGGTGCATGCCTATAGTCCCAACTATTCAGGAGGCTGAGGCAGGAGAATCGCTTGAACCCAGGAGGCGGAGGTTGCAGTGAGCCGAGATTGAGCCACTGCACTCCAGCCTGGTGAAAGAGTAAGACTCTGTCTCAAAAAAGAAAAAAAGTAATGAAAAAAGTGCAATAACTTTTGCACCAACCTAATATTTATTTTTTGGAGACAGAGTCTTGTTCTGTCATGTAGGCTGGAGAGCAGTAGCATGATCTTGGCTCACTAAAACCTCTGCCTCCTGGATTCAAGCAGTTCTCGTGCCTCAGCCTTCTGAGTAGCTGGGATTTCAGGCACCCACCCCCATGCCCAGCTAATTTTTTCGTATTTTTAGTAGAGGTGGGGTTTCACAATGTTGCCCAGGCTGGTCTCAAACTCCTGAGCTCAGGTAATTCACCCGCCTGAGTCTTCCAAAGTGCTAGCATTATAGGCGTGAGCCACCGTGCCTGGCCGAGGGTAGGCCATATTTAAATTTATAGATGCTGTGAGTTCACTCCTCATTATTAAATGTATAGCCATTAATTTGGGTTTCCCCCATGGTCACTCTCTCCTGCCCTGTTGCCGTGCCTGGAGAGCCACAGAGACCACAGCAAAGACTTTGACCTACATCCTCTGAAATTTAGTGGCCTCAGATCACCAATTCCTCCAATTCCTCCACGGTTCTTCTCTTATCTCAAATCCTATTGATTTTTCAAGTCTTTTATCCCCACCCACCACCTGGTGTGATTTGAAAGCCGGCTTTTCACCTCTGTCCTCTCTCAGATTCCTCCTTATCAGGACAATTTAAAGTGCTCCTTTCCTCCTAGACCAAGTGCACCTGTCGTACACCTGGCTTTTCTCATGGGCTTCTCCCCTGCAGCTTCCACATGTTTATTTCCTTAAGAGCCAGGTGTTGTGGGTGCAGAAAGAGACTGAGAGATCGGGAAGGAGAGCTTTGGAGGAGGTGTGTCCTTTATCTAAAAGGCTGAATCTACAGGCTTTGAATTCCCCCGAGGAAAAAGAGTGATGGGAGGGAGGGTTCTTATTATCGAGAGAGTAATATGCTCAAGCAATACACGCAGTGAAAAATAAGCATCCTATTCAAAGAAATCACAAGCTCATGAATGGTCCAGAAAGCCACTTTGATCTACCTGCCTTAATGATTCTCTTCAGTTTGTGTCAAAATCAAAATGTACTAGTCTTATTTTAGGAAAGCCACATTTGTAGATGAACACAGTATATGCCTCTCTAAGGGGCCCTGAAATATTCCAAATACATTTTTTTTTTTCAGTTGTAAAAACCAAGTCATGGTAAAGTCAGAGGCACAATGTGTGAGCTCCATAGCTCCTTTGGGGGTGGAGGCAGTGGCATTGTTGATGCCCTCATGTTCCTCGTTCATAATGGCTCCTTTACCTGGGCTTTTTCCATTGAGGCCTGAGTGATGATAAACCGGTTTCTGAGAGAGGACCCAGGAGTACTTTGTCTTGATCTAATATCAACGGACACTTTGGGAGGCCGAGGCGGGTGGATCACTTGAGGTCAGGAGTTTGAGACCAGCCTGGCCAACATGGTGAAACTTCATTTCTACTAAAAACACAAAAATTAGCCAGATGTGGTAGTGCACACTTGTAATCCCAGCTACATGAGAGGCTGAGGCAGGGGAATTACTTGAACACGGGAGGTCAAGGTTGCAGTGAGCTGAGATTGTACCATCGCACTCTGGCTTGGGCAACAGAGTGAGACTTCGTCTCCAAAAAAAAAAACCAAAAAAAAAACAAAAAACAAAAAAACGGTAGAGCCTCCTGGGCACCCAGAAATGGAAAGGGAGAGACACGGGGGCTTTTCTAAGCCGCACACTCTTTTATGCGAGGCAGCAGCTTTCTTCTACACACCTCCAACCCCTCTAACCCCTCTTGTAATGTTTCTGAGAAGAGCATTTCAGTTAGTATAGTGCTAACTTCGCCCACAGGGAAAAAACATGCACACTTAAGGTGTCAGCAAGGCAGACATCCCAATGAGGAATTCATTTTCTTTTATTTTAATGTCAATATCTATATTCATACACACATATATACGATGCAGATGTAGGTACCATATATATTATATACATAGATCTTAAAATGAGACTAATTGCACATGAATATAAATCTTTTCTTGTATCTACATCTATATCTACATACATATATATACTGGAATGATGTGGGGTAGCAGTTGGGGCCTCAGAACTTTCATGTGTCCCTGAGGAGACAGGTTCCTTGACTACTGTAAACCCTGGGATGGGCACCAGGACCACCTGCAGCATTCTTTTCCCCGGAATTACTGAATAAGGAGAGGAAAATAAATCTTTCTGGGGGGAAGCTTGGCCTTTTCCAGATGTGCTAGACATCTCTGAGTGGTGTGACAAGCAGCTCAGGACTTCCCTGCCATTCACAGTATGGGAGAGGTGCCTGTCTTGTGACACTGGTCAAACACCCTCAATTTGGGTCCAGCTGGGTGCAAATGTGACAGTAAGCACAGCGAGTTTGGAATCTGTTGAGTTTCATGATTTATTTTTTTATTCCTAGGCAATTTGCTAACTTCTAACAATTCCAGAAATGAATTCACTCTTGACTCATCGGGAAAATGTGTAGGATGTGAACTGGGAGCCAGGGAGTCTTGGGTTAAACTGTCAGCTCTTGCACTGGTCAGCTGTGTGAACTTGATAGTTACTGAATCTCTCCGGGGTGAATTTCCTTGTCTGTAAAATAAAGCATTACATGACCTACTTCATGGAGTGGTCAGGATGCCTGAGCAATGTTCTCTTCCCTCCCCAACCACCGTCCTTCTTTTCTGAATTCCTTCCTCCTCTCTTTTCCTCCATCCTTCCCTCAGGTTCTGTATTTCCCATACCAAATCTTGGTATATTTTTTGGGAAAGATCCAAAAGCTCAGCTGGAGGAGCACAGACAGAGCCCACGGATGGGGCTGGCTGGGAGAACACTATGGGCATGGGAGGGCCCAGCAGACAGGATTGTCTAGGTAGGGAAGGTTAGATCAGGATTTGGGGACCTGCAGCCTACCAAGGGCAGAAGGCCTGGCTGTGCACCCCACTTCTTGTCAACAGAGTCAGGGGCCTACTGGAAGATACTACACGCCAGTCATGGGTCATGATCAGAGGCTTCAGATGACTGACTGTGGGTGACTGCAGCAGGTGTTCAGAGTGGGGAGGGCCACTTCAGGAGCCCTGGAGTCCATCTGTGACCCAACAGGCTTACGCCGAAGGGTGCTTGGGAGAGTTGGATTGGGACAAGTCTCCTTCTGATTGGGTAGGACTCTCCTGCTCCTTTTAAAATTTCAGTTCTAATTTCCTTCTCACCATTGCTTAGCTGGCTCCAAATCCGCAGAATGCACTGGGAATATGGATCACATTAGAATCACTTGAGTGTCATTCTGATTATTTGCCACGGCTAATATGGATATTTTTCTAAAGCAGGCTCAAAGGAGAATGAATGTATGTTCTCCCCAAATTAATTTGTTGTGAAAACAAAGTCACTTCAATTCCCTGGATTCCTTTAAATACTTGATCTTTCCTCTAGTTTTCTGGCCCTGGTCCTTCATGACCCATCTCTTTTCTGGGAACTATTTTCCTGGCTTAGAATCCCAGCCCTGCTCTGAATGAGGAAGAGGGGAGGCTGTCCCCAGATCACTTTGGAGGAGCCAATGGGAGGCCCCCCTCCCCAGTCTTTTGAGCAATAGAGGCGCACGCCAAGGTCCTCAGCAGAGACTGTTTCTTAACGTCTGTCTGAAAATAGCTTCCCTGTCATAAAGTGGGCCCCAAGGGAGTTGCCAAACTGTCCAAGGAAACTATATATATGTACATTTTTAATATGTGCATTACATATATGTAAATATATATGCATTATATATAAAATATAAAACATATATAAAAATAATAAGTTTTATTCATGCAATCTTCTATACAGTTTGAATTTAGCTTTTTGGCTTTTGAAAATGAGTCATTTAATGTCAACTGTTTTCCCAGATTGTTCTCAAACCTCCTTCTCCCAGTCCCTCTCCAGCCTGGCTAGAGCCTGAATCAAAGCTGACACATGAGAGTATGTCCTGGTAGGAATTAGGGTTTGCTGCTGTTGCCCTTTCAGCTGGCTTCCTGGCTGATTGGGCATGGCTTAGATCAGGGTACTGTGGATTTTGTGAATAAATTTTTCTTCTATCCTTCTCATTTACTTTAAATTATTTTACTTATTCTTCAAGCATATATAAAATATTTGCTATATCCCAGATGCTGTGCTCAGTGCTGCAGGGAAGAGGGATCTGAAATTGAATGTGGGTTGTGGCCTTGGCAAGGGTCTTGCAGATTGGTCGGAGGGGTAAGCTATGTTCCCAACATTACAAGGGAAATAATAATGACATTTGTTGAATTCTTACTATTTGTTAGACTGTGTTAACTAGTTTTCATATATGATTGTCTTTAATTTTTATAATACTCAAAGCATGTATTTTTCCCATCTTAGAGACGAGAAAGCAAAGGGTGGTGGAAGAGAATAGCTTGCTCTAGCTCCTAGGACTAGAGCAAGGATTTGAAGCCAGATCCATCGAGCTCCAGGCCTGATAATGTAAAAAGTGATCAGTACCCCAATAGTGATAATTCTTTTATTTCTCAGTTTCTTATCCAAAAAACAGGTATGGCCACCCTGCCATCCTCCTCACAGGGCGGTTGAAAGGATAACAGTGAATGTGAGAAAGTGCATTGAGCTGTTTTAAGAGCCACAGGGAGAGACCGGTGGTACTTGTGTGTGTGTGTGTGTGTGTGTGTATAGTTTATGGTTAGAGAGTCCAGGGAGAAAAGAAGACAGCCTGCTTGACCTTTCCACCCACATCAACTGCATCAGAATCTCTAAGGAAGGGGGGCCCCATGTGACGCTATGCTCATTAGTAGGGAGCAAATCCAGACCTGCCCTGTCCTAGCTATGTGACTGCTATGGTTTGAATGTTTAGCCCCTCGAATACCATGTTGAAATCCGATCCCCAATGTCGGAGGTGGGGCCTAATGGGAGGTGTTTGGGTCATGAAGGTGGGCGTCTAATGAGTGTCTTGGTGCCATCCTCATGGTAACCAGCGCATTCTCTCTGTATGATTTCCTGCCAGAGCTGGTTTGTAAAAGGAGCTTGGTGCCTCTCCTCTCCTCTCTTGCTTCCTCTCTCACCATGCTGGCTCTCCTTCCCCTTCCATCATGAGTGGAAGCAGCCAGAGGCCTTTACCAGATACCCAATTGTACAGCCAGCATAATTGCAAGCCAAATATTAAATCTTTTTTTCTTTATAAATTACCCAGCCTCAGGTATTGTTTCATAACAACACAAACAGACTAAGACAATGACCTTGGCCAAGTAAATTCCCATTGGAGAGCCTCAGATGTCTTATTTGTAAGTCAGGAAAATGATACCTGCTCTTATAAGGATTGCAGTGACAATGGATCGCGGCTGTTAAGCCTTTGGCATAGGATGGGTGCCTGGTCAGGGTGTGTTGGATATCCCTTCCTTCTTCTGATTTTTCCAACTTCCTGGAGTCTTGCTTTCTCTGTAGTCCATATTGTGGTCCCACTTTCATGAGGACAAGTTAGCAGCATATGCTAAATTAACTTCTGAGATCTTGGCTACTAAGTGTTTCTGGTTTAATACCCACCTTCCTCACCTACTGGAAGAGGAAAGAGATGGGAAAACACTCAGAATCCACAGGGATGACTCTGTAACATGGAATTCCAGGCTCTGCCAGAGGTTGGGGAGAAGGTCACCATGGAGGAAGTGGCTAACTCTAAGCCCCTGCTAGGCTACCTTCTGACTCTTTGAGAACATCTAGTACTTGAACCCCTGTACCTTGCATTTTTGTTTGTCTGCAGTTGTTTAGCCCCTCTTCTCTCTGGTTTCCTTTGCCTTGATTTTTCTCCACTAAAAAGTGGAGGAAAAACAGAAGAAAACAGCCATCTCCCTTCAAATGGGCTGTGTTCACAGTTTCCATGGAAAGAACCCACCCCTTGAAGGGCGGCAGAAGAGGTGTTAGAGTCTGACAAATGTCAAGAGAAATTGATCACAGGAAGGTAAGATGGCAGGGAATCAATTGCTCTCCCTCCTGGGAAGACACATTGGACAGACAAGCTGTCAGGAAGGACATGCACAGCTTGTACCTTGTAGCTGTGTTTGGGGTGGAGGAGGGTGCCACCTCCTTTCATCTTTGTTTATCCAACATCCTCAATGTGTGCAGTATAGCTCTCGGTAATATGAAAGATACATATGTGATCTCTGGCCCCAGGAGCCCCAGACTCACCAAGGAGGCAAAGCATAGAACTCAGGAAACTCTTGGCAACTCATCTTGGGGATATTGGGTTCTCAGCCAAGGTGCAGGAGACCCAGAGTTCAGTTCATCCTACTAGGCTCAGAGCAGCTTCCTGAGAGAGCTGATCCTGATGGCCATGACAGGGCAGGGGTGTGACTATTTTTTAAAGCATGTTCACATCTTTGCACAGAGTGAGATAAGTCAAGCATGTTGCAATAAAACTCTGTTCATAACACTAGGGAGGGCTCATTCTGGTGCTTGCCATGCTAAGTGCTGTATGTCTGTGAGCTGCTCTAGTAAGTGTTATTATTTTTGCTGTTGTGGTTTTCTAACATTTTCTGTCAAAGGCTCAGATACCATGCCTAGGTGAGGCAGTCATTGCACAGGTATACTGCTGTGACTCACTTGAAAATCCTTTGATGACTCTGAAGCCCAAATTTCATTGTGGGCCCCTCCCCAGGAAATTGCTGCTCTACTTATGAACTGAGAGAAGATACTGTGTTCCTGGGCTCCTGATGACCTGTCCCAGGTCATCACGGCCATGCCCCTTGAACTGGATACTTCTGCCATGCTGAGCTATCATGTGGGCCATGCGGACTCATGCCTTTGCCCAGGTAGCTCCTTCTGTTCCTCAGAACGCTGCTTCCTCCCACCGTGCTCCACCTGGAGGACACCTACTCATCCTCAGAAGCTTCCAGCCTCAGCCCTTCCCCTGTACCTCTGTACAGTCTTCCCAAAGAAGGCTGAAGTGCTCCTCCTTTGTGTCCCAGCACACTCTACACACACCTTCATCACAGCAATTCCTTTGCATCAATTTTTCCCACCAGCCTCTAAACTCCTTTAAGCGTGGGGACTGGACCCTGCTCACCACTGTTTCTTCACCCAGCTCCTAGCACTGGCCTGGTCCATGGTAGGACTCTACACATGTTTGTTCAATGACTAAAGGACCATGAGGGGGACAGAAACAGTACCAGACTGAGAATCAAGGGACATGAACTTTAGACCAAACTTGAGTGGGGGGCAAATAACCGTGTGACCTTGGCCAAAGCAGCCCCACCTGTGTGAGATTCCCTTCACAAGAGCACGTGGGGAAGTACAGGTAAGAGGTCAAGGTTACAGAGAGTTGTCTTTATTTCAGGGTAGGCCTGTGACCGATATGGAGAAGAGCCAGGGGACAAGCTTTTCATCACGAAAGGAAACACACAAAGGTCGGACTCATTCCAAATATGAAGCCCTCAAAACCAGTAATTTAATCATCTACATGAATTGAATGTATAGTTCCGGAAAGGATGCACAGGGCCTGGAGTTTGGTTCCAGTGTCCCCTGTTGGCTGGGCTGGATGACTTTGGGGAAGGCCTCTCTGACTCTCAGGTACCTCAAACATGCTTGTCCATTATTTGTCAAATGTAGCTGCCCTCACAAGGATGCTGCGAGCATCATGGCAGGTGATTTACAGGAAAGCACTTGGGAAGCCATGGGGTGCTTAGAAACAGAGGGGTTGCAGGAGTGGCTGCTATGGGAGGCCCCCTGCACCCCAGGTGCTGAGAGTCTTGGCCTTGAGGGTGCATAGCTGTGACCTTCTGAGACCTCAGAGCAACAGGTGTCTCCTCACAGAGGGTCCCCTCCACTCTCCCTACCTCCAACAGCCCCTGGGTATTGCTTATGATGTGGAAGAAGACTGGCCTCCTTGCCATAGGAAGGGAGCAATGTGTGGTGCAATTGGCGCCCCGGCAGGCTCCTCCAGGGTGGCCTGTAAATCCCTAAGCAGTGTCTCTTAAGTGCGTTGCTGTCATAGTCATTCTGTAAATTCTCCAGAGAAGGTCATCTAATCATAAATATCAAAGTCAATAAGAGAACAAGAGTTACTACATCTAGCTTTCAAACACAGCCTTCAGAGCCCTGGGGATCTGGAGGGATGCCCCTGGGACTGCTGTTGTGTGTGTGTGTGCGTGTGTGAAAAACGGAGCCCACAGGCTGGTGAGGGCTTCCCTGGACCATTCACCCTCCACATTTTGATGATGAGGCAGCTGAGGCCCAGAGAAGTGAAGTGATTTCCTCAGGATCACACAGCTAGTCAGAAGCAGAGCAGCGTCCAGAACTCAGCTTCCCTTAATCCAAGATGAATACCCTTTCAATGGCACCTCTCCACCAGCCAGAGCCCTGCCAGGAAACACAAGGCTGATGGATGATTTGGTGAAAGGAAGACTTGCAGAGCAGTGGGTAGGGTTATGAGGATCAACAAGGGATATTGAGGCACCCACAGAAAAAGCAAGAGCAGGGGTCTTTGCTACCTCTTGGCTTGAAGCATCAAGGTCAGAAGACAGTGTTATTGGAACCCAGTGAGAAATGAGGGGGAGAAGTGGCTGCCCAGTAGGGGCTGATATGCAGAGGGGAGAAGCCCCTGCCAGCACAGTGACCCAAAGATGGCCCTCTGACCCCTACCTGACCCTCGAGTCTTCTCACCTGCTGGTAGGCAAGCAGCAAAGGAGCCCTGAAGATGCATTTCCTGGAGACAAACCCCCAGGGCAGAGAAGGATGGAGATTGATGCCAAGGAGGCAAACAGAATGACCACCATGACTTCATGATGTAGCCATTCCCTCCTCCAGGGTAGTGGACAGTGACAGGGCAAGACTCCAGCACATTGCAGGGCAGGTTTCCTGACCCCTCTGTGTACTTTGTAGTGAATTTAGTATTTGTGAATGTGCCTCATGTTCTCTCAGCCTCAGAGCCATCTACTGTTCTGAGAGGGGCTTGTCTTCCTGAGGACCATGGTGGAGGAAAATGTTCCTCTTGTGAGAATAAGAGAATGAGTGACAGGACAGAGAATTCCCTGGTCAACTCTCTACCAGAAATGTACCAGGTTCCACGGTAGATGGGCTCTGCAGAGTTGGCATGAATGATTCACGGGAGTGTGCTTGGTGAGTTTGGACAAACATTGAAATTGGGTTTCGCTAACAAAGCCCTACTCCACCATGACAGGCAGGGTGCCTTGAATCCTAATTTTCAGATTCTGAGGGACAGCATTTGCATGCTGTCTCTATGAAGACTTTATTCAAAGCTTGCTATTGATTGTGGTCTTGCACGTCCTAAAGAGACAGCTTGCTTCTACAGAAATAATTTTATGATTTATGAAATGCTGTCTCCTTTATAAATTCTTTCCCCTGAGGAGCAGACCCTCTCCTTGGCAGAAATTATTCAGGGAATGCCCAGGGGACCAAGCAACACTCGTTATTTTTAAGTTGAGCATATTCGCACTGATTTCAAGGACAGTGTATGCACTTGTTGATTCAATAAACATGATCCCGCATAAGGAATTATTGAGTAGAAGGCTATGCTGGAAGGTGGAATAGAAAATCTGCCCTCACATTTCCAGAACTCAACATGACCAAAGGAAGTGATGCACATTAAAATTATGATTCTGTTTTACACGGTCAGGCCTAGAGCATCTGCCACTACAGTCTGTTGGCTGCTTGCCTTGCCACGCAAATTTGCTTTCCATCCAGCCCAATTTGCTCTAGTGAGGGTCTCCCTGGATGTCATTAGCAATGCTTTATCTTCTGATAATGTGAGGAGTGTTGTGCCTCTGAACATTATTGCCTGCAGATTCTAGTGCGTGCAGTGAAGAAAGTTGATGGTATCTCAGTAGATCTTACCCTTGGGAAGTTTCTTTCTCTACTTTGCATTCTTTTACTAGGGCTTTAGAAAATCTGTTTAACTTCGAGGCATCCCCACATTATATAGGCTGGATATGCAAAAGTCAGTCTAGAAGGAGCTAGTTTTTGAAATTTCTTATAGGTCTTCACAGAAATTGTTAGAGAAGCTGATATAATTATATAGCTTATATAATTATATGGACAAGCTGGGCATGGTGGCTCATGCCTGTAATCCCAGAACTTTGGGAGGTTGAGGTGGGTAGATAACTTGAGCCTGGGAGTTTGAGATCAGCCTGGGCAGCATGACAAAACCCCATCTCTTCTAAAAATACAAAAAAAATTAGCTGAGTATGGTGGCCCATGCCTGTATTCTCAGCTACTCCAGAGGCTGAGGTGAGTGGATCACTTTAGCCTGGGAGGTCAAGGTTGCAGTGAGTAATGATTGTGCCACTTGGGCAACAGAGTGAGACCCTGTCTCACATATATATATGTACAAGCTAAGAATGCCTCTACCTTTTAGTATTTGGTAGAGGCGACAACTTGTCAGCTATTTCCTTTTCATTCCTCTTTTACTCAATAAATATTTATTGAGAAATGATTGTGTTTAAGGCATGTGGTAGGCACTGGGGATATGGCTATAAAAGAGGACCAAAAAATCCTGTGTAAATGTAGCTTTTTATTTAAAATGTAGTGGAATCTTTTGGTACATCGATCCATCTCCCATCATCTATTCATGTTTGTTTCACATTGACTTGCATTGCCACATAATTCCATGTGGCTGAAAGAGCTTCAGAGAAACACTAAGCCCCATGCCATTATCGATAATTTAGCTAACAGGTCAAGTAAATCTACAGCCCATGCAGAGTGAGGGGACCATGGTGCCTGAGACCTTGTTAGTAGGACTGGAGGATTGGGGTATAAGGTTTCCCATGTGATGAGAAGGATGTAGAATGTCATTTGAAAAGGGGAGAAAATCTTATGGTCCATAACTTTTCTCTGGTATCTCTTGATATTTAAATTTATAATCTTTCATTGATAGCTGCATGCATTCATTCAAGAAATGTAGATTAGACTCCAGCCATGTGCTAAGTAATAGGAATAGAGAGATGAATACAATGTCATCTGTGCCTTCAAAGGGTCACAGATGATTAATCTTCAGGAAATATGAAACTAGAAGTCAAGATGTGTCTCCTTTGTTCTCCAATCTCAAGCTATTTGATAGTTTGAAAGAGGTGCTGTTTTTGTCCTCATGACTCTTTTCCCAGAAGGTTGGGTCAGGCTCTCAACATTCCCTAGTGGTGGACTTCAGCACCTGCACCTTTGGGATCCCTTGGTGGTAGGGTTTCTGGCAATCAAATGTTCACGTAGACTTGGGCTGGGTGTGGAAACTCAAGGGTAGCATAGAGTTTTTCAGCAGGCATTCTGGGGCCAAGACTGCCCAAATGTGAGTCTAGCTCTCTGCTTACTAGTTGGATGACCTCAGGTAAAGTTACTTACCTCTTCTTCCTCCCATTTACTCATATGTAAAATGGAGATAATTATAGTTTCTAAATCATACGTAGATCTCTTCTGTATGAAAGTGTGGTGGTGGGTATGTATGTGATTGTGTATTTCTTAAAATGCATAGAATGACAAACCACAAAAAATATATCTTACTGTATGTAAATACAGAAAAATCAACCAGTATATATGTGTGTGCGGGAGAGTTAGAATGCAGACTTAGGGCAAAAGAATGTAACTGCATTTTAAAACAAATCATGTAATCCCACTGAAAGGAAGAAAGGAGTTAACTGAAGGAACCTTGGAATGCAGTGTATGTTTAAAGTATCTAGTAAAACAGACAAAAGAATTGCACAGAAACATAATACTCCAGTTGGTAAATTTGTTTCTCACAAGGGTTTGGGTTAACAATTCTGAAGGTGCTTAAGTTTATCCTGATCATGACTAATGATTTTTGAATCTGAGGAATCTCTCTTTTACCCTGAAAATTTCCTACTATTATGTTTTTGGATGTATCCTTTCCTCCCCTTCATCATCTATTTTCCTTACTTCTTGCTCTTTCTTCCATACTCTTTACTTCTCTTCCACATTCCCCATCTGCTGTCTCTATGCATTACTTTGAGTAAGTTTTGATATTGAATGTTCACTTACTAATTCCCTCTTTGGTTGGCTATGTCTACGGTTTAACCAGTCATTTACCTATGTTTTCTCTTTTTCTTTAAATTTCAGTGATTATATTTTTATTTCATAAAATTCTGTTTAAATATGTCTAAAATGTATTTTTTTCTAAATTATTTTCTTGACTCAGAGCTTCTATAGTTACATTTATCTTTTTGAAAAATATTTTACAACAACTGTGTTAAAAATGTTCCACTTAATCTATTTTAACTTTTTATTTTTTGGAAAATTTTAGGCTTACAGGAAAGTTCTAAAAATATTACTGAGAAGGCCTGTAAACCCTTTACCCTGCCTTCTTGTATATTAATGTTTTACATAACCATAGAAGAATAATCTCAGAAATTAACCTTGGTACAATATCATTAAACTACAGAATTTATTCAGACTTCAGCCTTTTCTGCACTAATGTCCTTTCTCTATTCTAAGATCCAATCAGATCCCATGTGGCATTTATTTCCCTATTTCCTCAATCTCCTTCAATCTGTGACAATTTCTCTTTCTTTTCTTGTCTTTGGTGACCTCAACACTTTCGAAGAGCACTGGTCAGTTATTTTGTCGATGGTCCCTCAGTTCATGTTGGTTTAACATTTTCTCCTGATTATACTGAGCTTATGTATTATTGAGGAGATGCTGCAGAGGTGGTGTGCCTTTCTCAGTGCCTCGCACCAGGGAGCACAAGATATTGATAAATACTACTGATGATGTTGACCTCAATTCCTTGGTTAAAGTGGCATCTGTCAGGATCCTTCACTGTAAAGCTGTTATAGCCCCCTTTTTAATTACTAAGAATTTTGGAGATACTTTGAGACTATATAAATACTTGGTTTCTGCTTAAATTTCTCCCCACTCATTTTAGCATCTTTTTATGGATCTTGTTTGCATTGATTATTTTTGTGGTGTTTTAATAGTGATTTTGTATTTCCTTCATTCTTCCACATTTACGAATTGAAATTTCTTCTGTAAAGAGAAATTGTCTTGTTTCTCTTTCTCTCTTTTTAAATCTATCTTAACATGGACCCATGGAGATTTATTTTATTAACTGGGGGTATAATTCAGTTCTACCCTTACTTGTTTTGTTGCTCAAGTTATTCTAATTTTGGCTACTAGGAATTCTTTCAGGTTGGCGTCTGTGCTCTTTCAACACAGCACCGTCTTTTAGAAAAGCACTTCTTTACTTTCTGACATCAGAAGAAGATCCAGACTCATCTTTCTTTTATACTGCCTCAACTGTGGAATTAGTCTGTTCTCCAAGGAGCTCTTATTTCTTTTATGGAGAAATGGTATTTAGAAACCAAGTTCTGGGTGCTAGGTGTGCTCACTGCACCCTGGGTATCATTGTCTCAGCAGACAGAGATAGGAAAAATGTATGTGTGTACTAACTCATATACACGCACAGCTCTCTCCCATCCCCCACTCCAAAATACAAAAATGCTGGGTTCATGTTGATACATCCCACTCTAATCCAGCACCATAAGATTCACTCTGGCCTGCTTTTCCTTTACTTATTTGTAATTTCTTTCTCCTACATAGTAAGAAACTGGCTCTCACCGTCTATAATGTATTTACCTACTTGTTTAACTTTAGTGTACTACAAACATATATTGCATTCCAGAGTTACTTAGTTCAGTTACCTTTTTCCTCAGGGTGGCTATGAGATTGATTTGAAATGTAGTTAGTCATTTATCAGTCTGCCTTCCAACTCTTCATCCGCCACATGCTGGTTGATTAAAACTATGTGCAGTACTATGGATTTTAACAAATGTCCAGACATGTACTTATCACCATAGTCCCCTACAGAACAGGTGTATCATCCCTGAAATTCCCTGCTGTCCTTTTACATTCAACCCTCTCTCCAGCAGCCATTAATTTATTTTGCTTTCCTATAGTTCTGCCTTTTCCAGAGATTCATATAAATGAGATTGTTTAATATGTAGCTTTTGGGGCATGGGTTCTTTTATATAATAAGGTGCATTTAAGATTAATACATGTCCCATGCATCAGTTGTCCGTTCCTTTATTGCTGCGTAACATTCCATGGTAATAGTAAAAAACAAAACAAAACAAAAAAATAAAAATACATTCCATGGTATGAACGTACCACAGTTTGTTGATCTGTTCGTCAGCTGAAGGACATTTGGATTGTTTTAGTTTGAGGAGATTATAAATAAAACTGTAATAAACATTCATATGTGGGGGTTGATGTGAACATAAGTTTTCATTTTTCTTGGGTAGATAACTAGGAGTAGCATTGATGGATCATATGGTAGGCGTGTGCTTATATTTGTGTAAGGATCTACCAAACTATTCCCAAAGTGGCTGTTTGAATTCCAACCAACAGTTTTTTGTAAGCATTCCAGTTGCTCTGTATTCTCATGAGCAAATGATATTGTTAGTGTTTTCTGATTTTAGACCTTCTAATAAGCATGTAGTAGTATCTCATTATGTTTTCTACATTTCTGTAATAATGCTGAAAATCCTTCCATATACTTATTTGTTATCCATCAGTCTTTTTAAATGAAGTGTCTATTCATATCTTTGGCCCATTTTTCTATTTGGTTGTTAGTTTTCTGGTTGAGTTTTGAGGGTTCTTTACTATATGCTGGATAAAAGTCCTTTGTCAGAAACATTATTTGCAAATAATTTCTCTCAGTCTATTCTTCTTACCTTTTTAGCAGTCTTTTACAGAACAAAGGTTTTAAATTTTAATAACGTCCAATATTTTTTTGGATTGTGCTTTGGGTGTAGGATCATTGCCTAACCCAAGGCCACCTAGATTTTCTTTTAGAAGTATTACATTACATACGTTTCATTTGTAACCTATGCAGCTAATTCTTGTGTCAATTGTAAGGGATAGGAAAAGGTTTAATTTTGGGACATGAATGTCAAATTGTTTTGGTACTTTTTTTTTTTTTTTTTTTTTTTTTTGAGATGGACTCTCCCTCTGTCACCCAGGCTGGAGTGCAGTGGTGCAATCTCAGCTCACTGCAACCTCCGCCTCCTAGGTTCAAGTGATTCTCCTGACTCAGCCCCCTGAGTAGCTGGAACAACAGGCACCTGCCACCATGCCCAGCTAATTTTTGTATTTTTAGTAGAGATGGGGTCTCATCATATTGGCCAGGCTGGTCTCAAACTCCTGACCTTGTGATCTGCCCACCTCAGCTTCCCAAAGTGCTGGGATTACAGGCATGAGTCACTATGCCTTGCCAGCACCATTTGTTAAAAACACTCTCCTGATGGCCAAATAGGAACAGCTCCAGCCTCCAGCTCCCAGCGTGAGCAACACAGAAGCCATGTGATTTCTGCATTTCCAACTGAGGTACTGGGTTCATCTCACTGGGGTGTGTTGGACAGTGGGTGCACGACAGTGGGTGCAGCACAACAAGCGAGAGTTGAAGCAGGGCGAGGCATCGCCTCACCTGGGAAGTGCAAGGGAGAAGGGAATTCCCTTTCCTAGCCAAGGGAAACTGTGACACACAACACCTGGAAAATCAGGTTACTCCCACCCTAATACTGTGCTTTACCAAGGGTCTTAGCAAATGACACACCAGGAGATTATATCCTGCGCCTGGCTCGGAGGGTGCCACACCCACGGAGCCTCCCTCATTGCTAGCACAGCAGTCTGAGATCTAACCGCAAGGTAGCAGCAAGGCTGGGGGAGGAGCGGCTGCCATTGCTGAGGCTTAAGTAGGTAAACAAAGCCTCCAGGAAGCTCGAACTGGGTGGAGCTCACCACAGCTCAAGGAGGCCTGCCTGCCTCTGTAGACTCCACCTCTGGGGACAGGGAATAGCCAAACAAAAGGCAGCAGAAACCTCTGCAGATGTAAATGTTCCTGTCTGACAGCTTTGAAGAGAGTAGTGATTTTCCCAGCATGGAGTTTGAGATCTGAGAACAGACAGACTGTCTGCTCAAGTGGGTCCCTGACCCCCAAGTAGCCTAACTGGGAGACATCCCCCACTAGGGGCAGACTGACACCTCACACCTCACATGGCCGGGTACACCTCTGAGACGAAGCTTCCAGAGGAATGATCAGACAGCAACATTTGCTGTTCAGCAATATTCACTCTTCTGCAGCCTCTGCTGCTGATACCCAGGCAAACAGGGTCTGGAGTGGACCTCGAGCAAACTCCAACAGACCTGCAGCTGAGGGTCCTGACTGTTAGAAGGAAAACTAACAAACAGAAAGGACATCCACACCAAAACCGCATCTGTATGTCACCATCATCAAAGACCAAAGGTAGATAAAACCACAGAGATGGGGAAAAAGCAGTACAGAAAAGCTGGAAATTCTAAAATTCAGAGCACCTCTCCCCCTCCAAAGGAATGCAGCTCTTCACCAGCAATGGAACAAAGCTGGACAGAGAATGACTTTGACAGTTGGGAGAAGACTTCAGAGAATCAAGCTTCTTCAAGCTAAAGGAGGAATTACAAACTCAGTGCAAAGAAACTGAAAACCTTGCAAAAAGATTTGACAAATGGCTAACTAGAATAACCAATGCAGAGAAGTCCTTAAACAACCTGATAGAGATGAAAACCATGACACAAAAACTATGTGACAAATGCTCAAGCTTCAGTAAACAACTCGATCAACTGGAAGAAAGGATATCAGTGATTGAAGATCAAATGAATGAAATGAAGCAAGAAGAGAAGTTTAGAGAAAAAAGAGTAAAAAGAAATGAACAAAGCCTCTAAGAAATACGGGACTATGTGAAAAGACCAAATCTACATCTGATTGGTGTACCTGAAAGTGACAGGGAGAATGGAACCAAGTATGAAAACACTTTTCAGGATATTATCCAGGAGAAATTCCCGAACCTTAGCAATGCAGGCCAACATTCAAATTCAGGAAATACAGAGAACGCCACAAAGATACTCCTCGAGAAGAGCAACTCTGAGACACATAATTGTCAGATTCACCAAAGTTGAAATGAAGGAAAAAATGTTAAGGGCAGCCAGAGAGAAAGGTCGGGTTACCCACAAAGGGAAGCCCATCAGACTAACAGCAGATCTCTTGGCAGAAACTCTACAAGCCAGAAGAGAGTGGGGGCCAATATTCAACAGTCTTAAAAGAATTTTCAACCCAGAATTTCATATCCAGCCAAACTAAGTTTCATAAGTGAAGGAGAAATAAAATCCTTTACAGATAAGCAAATGCTGAGATTTTGTCACCACCAGGCCTGCCTTACAAGAGCTCCTGAACGAAGCACTAAACATGGAAAGGAACAACCAGTACCAGCCACTGCAAAACCATGCCCAAATGTAAAGACCATCGATGCTAGGAAGAAACTGCATCAAGTAACGAGCAAAATAACCAGCTAACATCATAATGACAGGATCAAGTTCACACATAACAATATTAACCTTAAATGTAAATGGGCTAAATGCTCCAATTAAAAGACACAGACTGGCAAATTGGATAAAGAGTCAAGACCCATCAATTTGCTGTATCCAGGAGACCCATCTCACATGCAGAGACACACATAGGCTCAAAATAAAGGGATGGAGGAAGATCTACCAAGCAAATGGAAAACAATAAAAAGGCAGGGATTGCAATCCTAGTCTCTGATAAAACAGACTTTAAACCATCAAAGATCAAAAGAGACAAAGAAGGCCATTACATAATGGTAAAGGGATCAATCCAACAAGAAGAGCTAACTATCCTAAATATATATGCACCCGATACAAGAGCACCTAGATTCATAAAGCAAGTCCTTAGAGACTTACAAAGAGACTTAGACTCCCACACAGTAATAATGGGAGACTTTAACAGCCCACTGTCAACATAAGACAGATCAACGAGACAGAAAGTTAACAAGGATATCCAGGAATTGAACTCATCTCTGCAGCAAGCAGACCTAATAGACATCTACAGAACTCTCCACTCCAAATCAACCGAATATATATTCTTCTCAGCACCACATCACACTTATTCCAAAATTGACCACATAGTTGGAAGTAAAGCACTCCTCAGCAAATATAAAAGAACAGAAATTATAACAAACTGTCTCTCAGACCAGAGTGCAATCAAACTAGCACTCAGGATTAGGAAACTCACTCAAAACTGCACAACTATATGGAAACTGAACAACCTGCTCCTGAATGACTACTGTGTACATAACGAAGGCAGAAATAAAGATGTTCTTTGAAACCAATGAGAACAAAGGTACAACATACCAGGATCTCTGGGACACATTTAAAGCAGTGTGTAGAGGGAAATTTATAGCACTAAATGCCCACAAGAGAAAAGAAAGATCTAAAATTGACACTCTAACATCACAATTAAAAGAACTAGAGAAGCAAGAGCAAACACATTCAAAAGCTAGCAGAAAGCAAGAAATAACTGAGATCAGAGAAGAACTGAAGGAGAAAGAGACCCAAAAAACCCTTCAAAAAATCAATGAATCCAGGAGCTGGTTTTTTGAAAAGATCAACAAAATTGATAGACTGCTAGTAAGACTGATAAGGTAGAAGAATCAAATAGATGCAATACAAAATGATAAAGGGGATATCACCACCAACCCCACAGAAATACAAACTACCATTAGAAAATACTATAAACACCTCTATGCAAGTAAACTAGAAAACCTAGAAGAAACGGATAAATTCCTGGACACTTACACTCTCCCAAGACAAAACCAGGAAGAAGTTGAATCCCTGAGTAGACAAATAACAGGCTCTGAAATTCAGGCAATAATTAATAGCCTACTCAACCAAAAAAAGTCCAGGACAAGACAGATTCACAGCCAAATTCTACCAGAGGTACAAGTAGGAGCTGGTACCATTCCTTCTGAAATTATTCCAATCAATAGAAAAAGAGGGAATCCTCCCTAACTCATTTTATGAGGCCAACATCATCCTGATACCAAAGCCTGGCAGAGACACAACAAAAAAAGAGAATTTTAGACCAATATCCCTGATGAACATCGATGCAAAAATCCTCAATAAAATACTGGCAAACAGAATCCAGCAGCACATCAAAAAGCTTATCCACCATGATCAAGTGGGCTTCATCCCTGGTATGCAAGGCTGGTTCAACATATGCAAATCAATAAACATAATCCAGCGTGTATACAGAACCAAAGACAAAAACCACATGATTATCTCAATAGATGCAGAAAAGGCCTTTGACAAAATTCAACAGCCGTTCATGATAAAAACTCAATAAATTAGGTATTGATGGGACATATCTCAAAATAATAAGAGCTATTTATGACAGACCCACAGCCAATATACTGAATAGGCAAAAACTGGAAGCATTCCCCTTGAAAACTGGCACAAGACAAGGATGTCCTCTCTCACCACTCCTATTCAACATAATGTTGGAAGTTCTGGCCAGGGCAATCAGGCAAGAGAAAGAAATAAAGGGTATTCAATTAGGAAAAGAGGAAGTCAAATTGTCCCTGTTTGGAGATGACATGATTGTATATTTAGAAAACCCCATCGTCTCAGTCCAAAATCTCCTTAAGCTGATAAGCAACTTCAGCAAAGTCTCAGGATACAAAATCAATGTGCAAAAGTCACTAGCATTCTTATACACCAATAACAGACAGAGAGCCAAATCATGAGTGAACTTCCATTCACAATTGCTTTAAAGAGAATAAAATACCTAGGAATTCAACTTACAAGGGATGTGAAGGACCTCTTCAAGGAGAACTACAAACCACTGCTCAATGAAATAAAAGAGGACACAAACAAATGGAAGAACATTCCATGCTCATGAATAGGAAGAATCAATATCGTGAAAATGGCCATACTGCCCAAGGTAATTTATAGATTCAATGCCATCCCCATTAAGCTACCAATGATTTTCTTCACAGAATTGGAAAAAACTACTTTAAAGTTCATATGGAACCACAAAAGAGCCCACATTGCCAAGACAGTCCAAAGCCAAAAGAACAAAGCTGGAGACATCACGCTACCTGACTTAAAACTATACTACAAGCCTTCAGTAACCAAAACAGCATGGTACTGGTACCAAAACATATATAGAACAATGGAACAGAACAGAGCCCTCAGAAATAATACCACACATCTACAACCATCTGATCTTTGACAAACCTGACAAAAACAAGAAATGGGGAAATGATTCCCTATTTAATAAATGGTGCTGGGAAAACTGGCTAGCCATATGTAGAAAGCTGAAACTGGATCCCTTCCTTACACCTTATACAAAAATTAATTCAAGATGGATTAGAGACTTAAATATTTAAGACCTAAAACTGTAAAAACCCTAGAAGAAAACCTAGGCAATACCATTCAGGACATAGGCATGGGCAAGGACTTCATGTCTAAAACACCAAAAGCAATGGCAACAAAAGCCAAAATTGACAAATGGGATCTCATTAAACTAAAGAGCTTCTGCACAGCAAAAGAAACTACCATCAGAGTGAACAGGCAACCTACAGAATGGGAGAAAATTTTTGCAATCTACTCATCTGACAAAGGGCTAATATCCAGAACCTACAAAGAACTCAAACAAATTTACCAGAAAAAAACAACCCCATCAAAAAGTGGGCAAAGGATATTAACAGATATTTCTCAAAAGAAGACATTTATGCAGCCAACAGACACATGAAAAAATGCTCATCATCCCTGGTCATCAGAGAAATGCAAATCATAACCACAACGAGATACCATCTCACACCAGTTAGAATGGCAATCATTTTAAAAAGTCAGGAAACAACAGGTGCCGGAGAGGATGTGGAGAAATGGGAACACTTTTACACTGTTGGTGGGACTGTAAACTAGTTAAACCAGTATGGAAAACAGTGTGGCAATTCCTCAAGAATCTATAACTAGAAATACCATATGACCCAGCCATCCCATTACTGGGTATATACCCAAAAGGTTTTAAATCATGCTGCTATAAAGACACATGCACATGTATGTTTATTGCAGCACTATTCACAATAGCAAAGACTTGGAACCAACCCAAATGTATATCAATGACAGACTGGATGAAGAAAATGTGGTACATATACACCATGGAATACTATGCAGCCATAAAAAAGGGTGAGTTCATGTCCTTTGTAGGGACATGGATGCAGCTGGAAACCATCATTCTCAGCAAACTATTGCAAGAACAGAAAACCAAACACCGCATGTTCTCACTCATAGGTGGGAATTGAACAATGAGATCACTTGGACACAGAAAGGGGAACATCACACACTGGGGCCTGTCATGGGGTGGGGGGAGCGGGGAGGGATAGCATTAGGAGATATACTTAATGTAAATGACGAGTTAATGGGTGCAGCACACTAACATGGCACATGTATACGTATGTAACCTGTACACTGTGCACATGTACCCTAGAACTTAAAGTATAATTGAAAACAACAACAACAACAAAACACTCTCCTTTCTCAAACTGCCTTTGCAAAAAAAAAGTTAACTGCGTTTGTGTGGGTCTTTTCTTTGTGGGCTCTCTTTTCTGTTCCACTGATACATGTGTCTATCCTTTAACCAATATTTTGCTGTATTGATTTGTGTCTTTATAGTAAGTCTTTAAATTGTGTGGTGTTAGTCCTGCAATTTTGTTTTTCTTTTTGGCTATTCTATTTCCTAGTCTTTCAATGTAAATTTTAGAATCAGCTTGTTGAGATTTATAAAAAGGCCTGCTGGGATTTTGATGGGCATTGACTGCCCTGATTGTATAGATTAAAAACATGGAGAATTGACACCTTGACAATACTGAATTTTCCGGTTCACAAATACGTTGTATTCCTCCAGTCATTTAGGTCTTACTTGATTTCTTACATCAGTGTTTTGTAGTCTTTAGCACATAGCGCCTGCACAATATTTTGTTACATTTCTACCAAAGTGTTTTTAATGCTATCATAAATGGTATTATTTTTAAAATTTCAAATTCCAAGTGTTCATTACTAGTACATAGAAGCAGAAATACATTTTTGTGTTGATTTTATAACCTGAACCTTGTTAAACTCATTAGTTCTGGGAGCTTTTTCGGTAGATTAAAAAAAAACACTTTCTGTATAGGTAATTATGTAGTCTAATAGTTTTTCCTGTGTTATTGCACTGTGAGGACTTCCAGTATAATGTTGAATAAGATTGAGAAGATATCTTTGCCTCGTTCCCAGTCTTAGCAGGAAAGCGTTCAGTCTTTCTCCTTAGCTGTAGGTCTTTTGTCCTTGATATTGGTAATTTTGTTATCTCTCTTTAATTCTTGGCCACTCTGGCTAAAAGTTTATCACTTTTATTGATCTTTTCAAGTAACGAGGTTTTGGTATCACTGATTTATTTTTGGTTCCAATTTTTTTTCTGCTCTTTATTATTTCTTTCCTTTTGTTTGCTGTGATTTCATTTGTTCTTTTTTTCTACTTTGTGAATGAGAAAGATTAGGTGATTATGAAACTTTAAAAATTTTCTAATATAAGTTATTAAATGCTATACATTTTTCTCTAAATACTGCTTTAACTGCAACCCACATATTTTTGTGTTATGTTTTCATTTTCATTCAGTTCAAAGCGTTTTAATCTACTTTGATAGTTCCTCTTTTACGCATGACTAATTTTTAAGTACGTTGCTTAGTGTCCAAATATTTGGAAACTTTGCAGATGTTGGTTATTGATTTCTGGTTTAATTCTCTTATGGCTGGAACACATATTTTGTATTATGTCTCATCTTTTACATTTGTTCAGGTTTGTTTTATGGCCCAGAATACAACCTATCTGGGTAAATATTTCATGTTGAGCGGGGTGTTCTATAAATATCCGTTAGCTCTTGTTGTTACTAGTGTTGCTTAGTTCTTCATTATACTTGCTGATTTTCTTTCTGCTTGTTCTATTGATTTGTGAGAGAATAATATTGGAGTCTCCAGCTAAAACTGTGATTTGTCTTTTTCTCTTTCCAGTTTTGTTGTTTTTGGTTTATGTATTTTGGTTCTATATTATGTGTATACTCCTTGAAAATTGTTTTTTTCTTGGAGAACTGTTTATTATCTTGGAGAATTGACCTATTTATTGTTAAGTAATGTCCCTGCTTAGTCCTGATAATATTATTTGTTCTGAAATCCACTTTGTCAGATAGTAATACAAGTATTCTAACTTTTCGTTTAGTGTCTCTGCGGTATATCTTTATAATTTTCCTTTAACTTATTTATAAAGATGCATTTCCTTTAACTTACGTCTTTCTATTCAAAGTAGGTTTGTAGCAGGCAGAATGTGGCTGGGTCTTTTTTGTTGTTTCTTTTTAAAGTCAATCTGACAGCTAGTCTGTTCTTATTTAAATGTGATTATTGTAAGTTTGCATTAAAATCTACCACTTTGTTAGCTGTTTACTATTAGTTACATTTCTTCTTTGTTTCTACCTCCCCAAATTTTTTCGCCTCTTTTGGGTTATTTAAGCATTTAAAAAACGATTATATTTTGTAAATTTCACTGAATTATTATTTTTGTCTCTAAAATTTTTTTTGTGGTTGCTCCAGGGCTTACAGTATACATTTATAATTGACTAGAATCTTCCTTCAAATAATATGATGCTGCTTTGGTGTATTATAATGACCTTATAATATTATATTTCCAATTCCTTCCTTCAATCTTTCGTGGTGTTGCTGTTATATATATTGCTTTTACGTACGCTATAAACCAACAATATGGTGATACTAATTTTGCCTTACATTAAAAATGAGAAAACAAATCCATTTCATTCTGCCTTCATTCATTCCTTTGCATTGCTCCCTATTTCTTTGTGCAAATTTAGGCTTCAATCTTATATCGTATTCCTTGTGCCTGAATAGCTTTCTTTAACATTTCTTATAGAGTACATCTACTGGCAAATGAATTGCCTGTTTTAGTTTCTCTAAGAAAATCTTTATTTTTATTATTGTGATAAAAACAAATGAATTTACCCCTTAACAATTTAAAAATGTATTACACTGTTGTTAACTATATGCACATTGCTGTACTATCAATTTCTAGAACTTTTTCATCTTGGATGACTGAAACTCTATAGACACCAAACAACAACTTTCCATTTCTCTCTCCTCCTATACTCTGGCAACCAGTATTCCACCTTCTGTTTTTATGAGTTTGATTACTTTAGATACCTCACAGAAGTGGGATCATGCATTTTTCATTATTTTTGTGATTGTCTTATTTCACTTAGCATAGTGAGCTCATCGTTCATCCATGTGTGGTAGCAAATGATAGAATTTCTTTCGTTTTTAATGCTGAATACAATAATATTCCATTGTATGTCTATACCACATTTTCTTTTTCCGTTCACTTATTGGTAGACATGTAGGCTCATGTTCACATATTGGCTATTATGAATAATCATGCAGTGAACACGGGTTTGCAACTATCTCTTCAAGTTCCTGTTTTTAATTTTTTTGGATATATACCCAGAAGTAGGATTGCCAGATCATATGGTAGTTCTATTTTTAATTTTCTTGAGTTCTTCATGGCTGTTTTCCACAGCAGCTGTAACATTTGCTAATCCTACCAACAGTGTACAAGGCTCTAATTTCTCCATATCCCCACCAACACTTGTTATTTTCTGTTTTTTTTTTTCTTTTTTAATTTTTTCATTGTTCTGAGACCTCAACTCTTCCATGGATTAAAAAAAAAGGTCACCTTGAATTAGAAGTTTGTCCACATGTTTTCCATTGTAGTGTATGAGTGTGTGATACCCATTTTAGCTCTTTGCATCTCTGAGTGGAAGCCAGAAATCATGGTTAATTCATTTTTAATGGTTTCCAGAGTATTTACTTTTTTCTTGTTGTATCTTTTGACCATCTCTTATTGTAATTTGTGTGTTGCATAGGTTCTTACTTTGAATTCATCTTTAGTGAGTTTGTTTCCCATGAATTTTAAATGTTTTAGATTGTGGAGATGCCCTTATAGATTATTTTGTTTTACCTTCTATAGCTTTCACTGACTCTAGAAGTTTAAAAAATCTTTTTCTTGGCTTCTTCCAGTTTGCTCTCTCTCGTTTTTTTGGGGCAGCATATCTCCTGGATAGTTCAAATTGGAATGCTACCTTTAATGTGGCACAATCCTAGAAGTCTGATTTTTCATAGTTGATCTTTTTCACCCAAGACCTAGAATGGGTGACCTGCTTCTGTGATGTATACCCGAACAATAAGCTGAGTTTTCCTTTCTCGCTGTTTTCCAATGGGACAGTCTTGTCTAGCTTCTAGCTTAATGGAGACAGAGAGGTTCTGCCACCTTTGTATATACAGAGACTTTGGAGTTAAGGCTTCCAGACCCTAATGTGTGTAACAAGTTATAATTGCACTGTGTGTATCCCTCCTGCTCAGTTCTTTGGATTTGAGTCTTTTTTTCATTCTTGGCATTGGGGGATTTTCTTTTCTCTCTTTCTGGCCCATCAATGTGTTTAAACGTGTTAGTTGTTTTTGCCACCCGTCATTTCTATATGTCTAGGGCAGGGTTGGGACTTCCCGCATTAACTCGGTCTTGTATATTGACCAGAAGTTAATTAATGTAATTATTATTTGAAATCAGGTGACCAAAGATGGAATGAAATAAGTCAATTTTAAAATTAACTTAATTTTTAACGAGGTACAAAACCATGTTTCCGTAAAGCTTAGCCCTGGATTGGGTGGGGTTATAGGATCTAAAAGATACTATGTCCCTTAGCCTCAGGTGAAAAAGATCAACTATGAAAAATCAACCTAAGGCATTAGATGTGATGATCTTGTGATGTGTTCTAAGGCACCAGCTAGATGAATACAGAGCTGGAATAAAAAGTCCCCATCCTATATGCTGTCTCAAGTTAAGAGGGTTTATTTAAATTTAAAAGTCACCTCCTCCAGGAGGTCTCCTAGAACTGTCTTCTTTGCTCCATTTGAGCTGGGATATGGAAGTAGTCTGTAGCCTTCACTTGGTGTCTGTGCTTTTGCTACCTGTAGTGTCCCTCATTATTATTTTTTCTCAGATTCAAGGAGCTGACAGTTTAGCGAGGAGGTATTATGCAGGTAGACAGGATTTTGTGCTTTTTGGACAGTCTTCTCCTCCCATCTAGCTACAAACATACCCAAACTCTAGCTTGTGGTTGGGCACTCAATGAGCCATTGTTAACTCTATAATAAAATCTTCAGGGGTTGGGGATACCAGGTAGGAAGGAGAACATTCCTCAAGTACCATATGCAAAACTCAGTGAACAGAGGAGAGAGAAAGGGAAGGCTTAAAGGTGGGGATATAGCCATGTGGGGAGTAAGAGGCAAAGCAACAAAAGGTGAAAGGAAAGTTGACGAGGAAATACATGGTGTGGAGAGAAGGAGGGAACTGGGGATCAGACATTGAGTTTTCTTCTTAACTACTTTCATCTCTGTCTGTTGTGCAAAAAATTCTCTTACTCATCAGATTATATCAACCTTGGGCAACTTGAGCTGTAAGGGACTGTGTTTATTTCATGTGATTAATTATACAAAGTATCTTCATCATGGAACCAGAAGTACACTCAGGCAAGATATCTCTTTTCCTTAACAGAATAAATATGATTTTTCTGTGTTATGTTCTATGGACAGAAAGTAACAGAAATAAAGTAAACAAAGTTTTTGTAAATAGAACAGAGAGCTGGGGAGATTCCTCTCTTTTGTTGACATCTGACCTCAGCAAGCTATCAGTATAATAAAGGCTGTCTGCTAGCTGGGCCCACATTGGGCCATGAAATGTACCTATTCTATGCCTTCCCTTTGGGATTGATACTGTGAAGCTCAAGGATAAAGGGACTGTCAGTCAGAAAAACAGAAACAACTCTAGTTATTTTAGCATGAAAATATTTAATAGAGGAAATCTGCTGCTTACAAAATCTTCCGAAGGCTTGAGAGATAATGGTCAGGAAGCAACATGGACAACCTTCAGAAAATTGGAGAATGTTAAGATCTCAGCATGCTGCTGGTGGCGAACCCAGCTGCCTGCAGCACTGAAGCAGATGATTAATGGAAGATTGCCCAAGATTTACTGCAAAACTCATGTCTGCCAACCACCCTGAATCTACTTTCCACTGTTGAAAGAAGATAATGAATGGTACCTTCTTCTCTTTTCCCTTCTAAATATTACGTGAGTTCCATTCATTAGTAGATTCCAAATCAGAATCTTGCTGACAATAGAGTTTGAAAAATGTAGTTTCTAGGCAACTAGTCCTCGGGATACAGGGCAGAGCTTTAAAGAGAAGACATAGTGCTGAGTACCAATAGACAATGCCCAACAAAATAATCTCCACCGACATTCAAAATTTAACTGTGTTGCTGTTTTATTCGCCTCATGTCTTCTTAATAAGCTGATAGTCTGTCATGAAAAAATATTATCCAATGGCTTCCCTATGGAGCTGGTAGAATTTCTTTTCCTGGGTGTAGTCCAGGAATTGAAAACTTCAAGGGGAAATTATTTTTGATCACCTATTCTGATCTTATGAGCAAAAGAAACAATTACAAATAAAGCATGAAGGATAATAACGTTTATTAAACGTGCCAAATTATTGACATACATTATTTTATTCTGGATATGTTAAAGTCTCCATTCTGTTGCTATTATTTCCATTTTACAAATAAAATTGAGGCTTTTGGAGTTTAAGTCAGTTGCCCAAAAGGCACAGCTAGAAGTTAGAGCCCAGATTTGAACTTGACTGTTGAACTCCCCCAGAGTCTGAGAGCTTCACCACAATGCTATTTACCAGCCAAATTGTGCTCTTTCATAAGGGGTGGATTAAACAATATGCGGGATTATGATTATCTATTCACTTGTCTTCATTCCCCACAATTACTCCCTAGTTCGAACCGTAGTAATATCTTTCCTGGAAACCACAGTAGCCTCCCAACTGGTCTGCCCCTCTCCAGATTGCACCAACCCTGGAATCCATTCCTCACCTGCTACTTCAGTGATCTTTCAAAAATGCAGGCCTGATTGTGCTCCTTCTGTGGCTTTGCACTTTCTTCAGGATGGTGGTTGAAAGCCCCATTTTCAGCCTCTCTCTGCCTCTCCGTCATTCCCTCCCCTCATCCTCTTGCTTGTATTCTCTCCTCATCTCTTTCAAAGAAACCATGTGCTCTGGCTTTGAGACCTTTGCACATGCTGTTTCCTTTGCTCAGCAAATCCTTCTCCCACAGCCGCTTTCTTCTGGCTGACGCCTGCATGTTTAGCTCTGAGACTCTGGGCAACTTGCCTTATTACTGGATGACATTATTCCCTGCTGCATTTGTCCAGCATTCCATTGATTCTGCTTAGGTAACACTCCCCTAACTTCATCAACATAATTTTTTCCCCAAATTCTTTTTTATTTATTGGGAAACTCTTGAGGATGTGCATCAGGTCTACTTCAAATTCCCAGCACCTGGCTCAGTGATAGCAAGAGTAGATGTTCAGTATTTGTCGAATGAAGGGATTCTTGTTGGCAGTACTGATAAGTGTCTGCTCAAAAAGGAGTCTATCTTTTGGGTGACTCTAATCCTACTGTCTCCTCTAGCTGCCCTTTTCTTTCTGCCTCCTATTGTCTTTTTTCCCTTTCCCTTCCCAACCTCCTTCTCAAGCATGGCAGAGTTGGAGAGCCCTTTGTGATTGGGGAGAGTCCTTACTTCCCATCCCAAGCCCTCCTACTTTTGACTTTCTTCTCTCTATACTTGGATGCAGCAGGATAAAAGGGAACAGATCCAGTCTCATGGCGTGAGTCCCTAAGACACCAGGGAAAGCTGTGTCCCCAGGTTGATTATATTCTCCTCTTTTCTTGTCCTGAGAGCCAACATACCTGCAGTAAATCATCCTGCTACTGAATGCTGCTGAGCGATCAAGCCCTTAGCACACCAAGGAGGCACAGTTTATTTTTTATTTCCACCAGCCACTTCTGAGTCTATCTCATACTTGTCTTCAGAGGCAGATGGCATTTACTGAAACAAGACTGAAATCAATCAACAGAGAGAGAGTCCTGAGAAACCCATGGTGTTCTCACGTGTCCCTCCCTTGAGCCAACATCTTAACGTTTCCCACTCTGGCAGCTGGGGCTGTCTGTGGATGCTGCCATTCATTTAGGAGCTGGATTGTTGCAGCAGCCAGGCTAATGACTTGCTCCTGCTCACCCACATCCAGCTCGCATGCCAAGCAGGGAAACTGGCCAATTTAACCATAAGGAGATTCAATCGCAAATGTCTAACTTGAGCTCTGCTTTCACCCCAATGAATCACTGAGTAGGGCTAGTGGGGGCCTACACTGGGATTCGGCTACTTCTATTCTCCATGTTTAACGACTCTTTTGGTTCAAGTGTAGCTTCTGAGCACCATAAACCTCCCATAAAGAGGCTTATTAGAAAAACATCTTGGAAATATTGCTAATTCACTTGCAAGAGCAGCGATCTACCAAGTAGTACCAAAATGGTGTTGATTAGCAGAGAACAGGAACAAACATGATTTAAAACAACTGAGGAGAGAGGCAAGAGTGAATATTCCAGGCTGTGCCAGGAGAAGCAGGCATGAAGGTAGTTGGGGAATGTTTTCTCAGAGTGTCCCACAGCTCATCTGGCTGATGGCTTGGTTTAGGTTCCTCTAAGAGTGGAGAACCTGAGAGAGGATTTGATGCAGTCAGTTTATTTGCGAGGCGATCTCAGGAACCACCATGAAGGAGTTGAGGATGTGATATGGTTTGGCTGTGTCCCCACCCAAATCTCACCTTGAATTGTAATAAACCCACATGTCAAGGGCAGGGCCAGGTGTAGATAATTGAATAATGGGGGCAGTTTTCCCCATGTTGTTTTCATGATTGTAAATAAGTCTCATGAAATCTGATGGTTTTATACATGGGATTTCCCCTGCATGAGTTCTCTCTTGCCTGCCGCCATGTAAGATGTGACTTGCTACATCTTGTCTTCCATCATGATTATGAGGCCTCCCCAGTTATGTGGAACTGTGAGTGAATGAATCCTCTTTCCTTTGTAACTACTTAATCTTTGGTATGTCTTTATTAGCAGTGTGATAACAGGCTAATACAGGAAGTGAGCCAAGGAAGGTAGGAGATCCAGTAGAGGGTGAGCTCATGGGTGGGACTACTGTAGGCATCTGGACTCAGCCCTGTTGCTGACTCTCTGGGAAACTGTGTGGAACACACCTCAGAATTGTCCTTACTCCTCACAGTGACAGGTGAACTGGGGTCATTTATCAAGAACTTCTCTTCTTCATTGGTTGAGAGTCGCACTGGGGTTATGAACTCCCTGACACTTGTAGCTTCCCTACAGCTAGTTGAGTGTACCTCCCATAGAGACCTGGGAAGCCAGCAGCTATGGGACCTATCTGCAATTGGCACTGGGGCAGGGGCATGGCATGACTATCTGCCTCACCTTTTGCAGCAGAAAGGACACTAGCTTCTGGTTAGCTTCAAACCCTAACCTCCTCATTTAAAAAATAGGATCTGATGGACCTCAGAGGGAGTATGCTCATTAGAGAAATATTTAAACTGTTGAAAATGCCTTTCAGTGGCCATTTCAACACTGGCTTGGCCAATTTCTCCCAGGAGAAGTGTGTGGAGTGTGGCAGGGGGCTTGCTGGGCTCAGTAACCCGCAGCATGGAACTCAAATCCCAGCTTCTCTGTGAAACCTCCATGACCAGCCCACCTGGGCCTTATGTTTTCAGTGCTCACTCCCCAGCCCCCAGGACTTACCATCTACAACTTTGCTGGGTGTTTATCTTTTTTTTTCTCCTTATGCATATCTGATCCCCCAGATAGGAGGCAAGGCTCTTGAGGGCCAGGACCATGACTTACGCAACTCTACCCTGGACACTGAGACCTCTGAGCTATTAGCAGTGTGATTCCAACAGAGTTAGGTGCTGTACATGCCACCATATACTCACAGGGTACCCAGTGGATTATTGTATGGTGTGTTTTCCTTCCTGGGATTAGAATTAAAGAGGACTTGATTTTGCAGAGAATTAAAACATGACTTTTACTGGAACAGACTTAAGAGCAATTGTGCCAGGCACTATTTAGAGACTGTGACATGTATTAACTTTTAAAATTCTTACCAGTATCCTATTTTGTGGATGAGAAAACTGAGGCACAAAATAAGAAACTTGCCCAGGGTTTCTCATAAGAGAGTCCTGATTTGGTTTCTTTAGATTCCTTCTTTCCACAACCCTAACCCTAGTACTATAGGGTTCCCAAAGTGAGGACAGTCAGAGGGGTGAGGTGTGTGTTCATTGGAAGGGCTGACATCAGTTTTTTTGTTCATGTGTCCATCTGGTTGAATGAGCAGAAACCCATATAAGCCACTGGGGGTTTTATGGAAGCCAAGGCAGGGATGGGTGCTGGGTTTCATGACAGGCTGGAGCAAGAACTTGAAAGGCACCAGGAGATGGAGGAGCTTCTCTCCCTGCAGCTTATTCCTGCATCTGTGGGTGTCTGCTCCCTTCTTCTGTCTTGTCTCAGCAGCTTGATCCTCTCTGCACATGGGTCAAAATGTCCTTGAAGTTTAAATACTGAGACTGGCCATAGGAACTGTGTTCCAATCGCAGGGGAGAGTCTGAAGGGTCCATCCCCATCCAATCTACTGTGATGGGGGATGGGGGCCTTAATATCAACCTGCTCTCCACTCAATATTCCTACCTTACCAGTGCCTCAATCAGAGATGTCCATTCAGCTGTCATTCTCCCGAAGGAAGATCTGGAAGAGTCACCAACCATCTGGGTTTTAGCCTGTGTTCTCTTCTCTGCTGCTTTATGCATCCAAGTTCTGGGGTCCTCAACTTTTGGTGAAGCCCTGCTTAATGCAAGTTGGAAACCTGAGTGTCCTGAAGAAGGAGAGAGTGCATATTGAGGAAGGGGGACCCTGATGTCATGTTAGATATCTCTGGGCCAGTTGTACCGAGGTGCCTTGGAAGTGACAGAAAGCAGAAGAATGGTTCTTTCTTGGCTCTCTAGTTCTCAATCCTGCTTGGGGTGATTTCTCTGAAAATTATATTTTTTTATGTAGATGGGGTTCAAGCATCAAAGAAAGGTAAAACGACTCTGATGATTCTATTGTGTAGCCAGAGCTAAGAACCCCTATCTTGATGGTAGTTTGGAAAGCAAATGTAAGGTCCCAAGTGCAGCTTTAAGGATCAGCTTCTGGAAACTGGCTTGTTTTCTATCAGGTATGCTTATCTGCTGCCTTGGCCACCAAGTTCACAATCAGCACTTTATACTACCACTTTGTATTGGTGGCACCAGGGTGTGAATCCCTTCAAAGACTTCTGAAAGAAGGAATGCAAAGCAATTTAGTGGGCTGGGGCAGTTTTGCGTCTATTCCAAGTCCGCCCAGAGACCCTCTCCTTGCCACAGGAAGACTGTGTTAATCCATTTTTGTGCTGCTATAAAGAAATATGTGAGGCTGGGTTATTTATAAAGAAAGGTTTAATTGCCTCACGGTTCTGCAGGTTGTACAGGAAGCATGATGCTGACATCTGCTTGGCTTCTGGTGAGGCCTCAGGAGGCTCACGATCATGGTGAAAGGCAAAAGGGGAGTCTGTGGATTACATGGCATGAGCCAGTGGGGAGGTGCCACACTCTTTTAAAGCAAACAGATCTTGCATGAACTCAGTGCATAAATAACCTTGAAAGTATGTCTCTTTCATCCCTGATTATTAATAGCTTGCTTTTGTGCCCTCCAGAGAGTTGTGGATGCCTGACTAGCATTCTGCCTGGGAGGTAAGAGGAGAGCAATGCAATGGGAGGCCATGAGGGAAGTGACTTGTGGACATCTCTGGCTCTATATCCAACCATTCGGTTTTGGAAGTGAAAGGTAGTTGTGGGAATCTTCACATGCGGTGATCAATGTCACAAGAAGCGATTTAGAAAAGCTGACTCAGGGATTAAGTCAGGACCTTTCAGAAGAATTTCAGGTGTAGGTCTGGAGTGCACAGAAGCTAGTGATGAGTCTCTTGTAGAATTAGGATGGCACTTCCAGCCACTCTGAAGCTTAGATTTCAGGTGAAGACTGAGATCATTTCACCTGAAACATTCATTCATTCATGAACCTTATACTTATGTCTCTCTCTTCTTGGTTTAAGTACACTCTGCTTCTACTATGGAAGAGGCTGAAGGTCCTACCAAATTGTTGCTTCAATAAAATTGGGGGTGATCCTGTTTTACAAATCTCTCCCTGATATTTGGCATCTTTCCCCCACTGAATAAATTAGCTCCCAGTGGGTATGTTAGTTGAATCTGTTTCACAAAAACAAAACAAATCAAAACACCAAAAACCCAACTCTAAGTAGATTGAGAGTAAAGGGGAGGTTTTTGTCTTTTGTGAGTGGTAAGTCCACAGGCTTCAGGCATGGATGGATCCAGGGCTCAAATGACGTTTTGAAGCTCAACTTTCTCTCCACCTCTTGGCTCTGTTCTCCTTAGCACATTTCTTCATTCTAAAGGGACATTCTTTGGAAGAAAAGGTAGCCCCTGGTGGTCCCATGCCGGCATCTCTAAGTTTGTAGTCCAAAAAAAGGAGGATCTTATTTTTTCCAGTACGAGTATTTACATTCTCAGACAAGATTCTAATCAGTTCTGCTAGGTTCATGTGCCCAACTTGGAATCAACTATTAAGGTTAAGAGGTGTCACACTCAGCTAATCATGGTACGATGCCCACCTCACCTAGAGGTGAGTCTTATTCCAAATACATGAAATAGGCTTCTTGTGGGAAGGAGGGGTTCTATTACCAGATGAAAAAGGGGGAAAGGGATGCTGGACAGATAGAAGTAATGACTTTACACCACAGCAGTCAAGCTTGTTTCTTTCTTGGCCTAAAGGATAGTGTTGTGGGCTCTGTTTACACTTCCTCTTACCATTGTGAAGTTATTTAATTGTTTCAGTTGCATAATTGGCTAAATTGGCTAATGTGCCTCATTCTGTGGCTCCATAACTAGCCTGTGTGCCCTCTTTTTTCTTTCCCCATTCCTCTCCTGTCCCCGACATCATCCCTGTATGAGTCACCACTAACATCTTTCCAGGAGTATACTGCTTTGGGAAGGATAATTCCTTACTTGTGTCGGAAGAGGATGAGAGCAATTAGCTAAGGAGCTCAGGCCAGCATCCATCCAGGCCTCTGTGTTCTGTGGAGGAGAATAATCTGGTTAGAGATAATTTAGGAAAGCCAATGGGATGAGGATGGCTCTTGGGTTTGCTGAAAGAGTACTTCCTATCATCACCAGAATGGAGCATTCTGAATATCACGGAATGAGAAACTTGTCTGGGGGAGATCCCGTGTTTTGGGGCTCATTGAGCAATGACTCCAGCACTGCAATGGGAGAGGGGAGAATAGAAAGCATCATTCTTGCTTATAAGGGATGCTCAATCTACTTGGGAATTCTTGGAATACAGGTGCAAAGTGCTGGGGTCCAATGAAAGGCCGCACATAGTTATGTCTAAACCATATTTTGAGTTAGAAATGCAGACACAAAGATGAGAGAGGGCTAGAGCAGTCAGGGAAGGCTTCCAGGAGGTGGTCTTGAAGCATGAGTGGGAAGTGACAAGGTAATGGGAAGAGGCATGCCTGATAAAGGAAGTGCTACAAACCAGAGAGGAGAAAATGAATGTGAATGTGTGTTAAGGGGTCAGTTGAACAGTATCCTGGAAGGAGGGGTAGAGGTATGGATCAGGGAAGGCTGGGTGATAAAGAATCTATAATGTATTGACCACAGTCTGAAGTGCAGAATTATCTTCTTGACTTAGCTATGTTGGAGGCTTTGTCTTTGTTCTACAGCCCTCCAATTTTGTCTCTGTTTGATTCCATTTGTATCAGATATTGTGTAAATTCCAAGTGATGGTTACTACATACTGTAGGAAGTGTAGCTCATCCGTGAGGCTAAAAAGCATACAGTAGAATGCCACCTAGAACTCTGGGATGTCCAAGGTTTGTTTCTTAGGAAGTAAAGAGGTTTGGGGACTTAATTTTTTAGTAGAGTTTTGTTTGTTGAGTGTTAGGTAAGGCACAGGCCATAGCAACAGTGGCTGACAATCTGGACAGTACCAAGTTCCCATTATGTACTTGGGAGTTTGGTTTAACAAGCATTTGCAAAGACCCTTCCATGTGATTGAGCTAGGCAGTCCGGGTGACACAAAGGTATTTCCCCAACTGCAAGGAGCTTATCATCTAGGAGGGTCTTTAATGGAGAAGAAATGAGGTACAATAGCAAACATGATATCTCTATGACCTTGGAAAAACAGCAGGAGTTCCTTAAGTTTCTTCATCTGTAAATTGAGACTAACACCTGTCCTCCAGAGTTATTGTGAGGATTAGAGATAATATGTGAAATTAACCTTCTTGGCTCACAATAAGTACTAAATAAGTGTGAGTTATCAATATGACTTAGGTGGAAATCAGTACAGCATCTTCCACCGAGATGAATTTTGGACCATTGGTCTCCCTTAGAGCATAATAAAGAGGAGCCTAAACCTACTTCTTGGTCAATTTTCACAGTTCAGAGCATTTTTAATTGAAAATACAAATACATCCGTGTTTCCTGGTGAGCTAATATAACATTGAAAGGAGATCTTCTAAAAGACTGAGATTTGGTCAATCTCAAATTATAAATTTTGATCAAGGCTAATGAAGTAAATGGCTTTAAAAATGGTTCAGTGGTTTAAAAATGAAGTGAAAATGGCTTTTAGGATCTCCTCACTAACAGTGACTGTACTCTATCTCAAATTCCTGGCGTAGTTGCCCCATTGTGTATTTAATAAATATTTATTGAGTGCTTATTATGTGTTCAGTACAGTTCTAAGAATTTAGTTTTTTATTTTTCACAGCAGGCATAGAAAGGTTAAGTAACACACCAGTGGTCAACCCAGCTGACACTGAGGGAGCCGTATTCAAATCCTGGCAGTATGGTCCTTGAATGCAGTTCTCAACCATGAAAATGGATTGCCCATTCCCACAGAGGTCTGCTCCCAGGTGTAGGCTGATGTTATATAAACTGCAAACCCTCATAAGCATGTTCGCATTTTTACAGGGAATTCTTGAGGATAAGCAAGGCACCAGAAAACAGTCTCAGTAGTGAAATGACAGGATATTGGGTTGTTTATTAGGGTCAAGTTTTTCTCCAGAACACCTTCTGGGGACTGCAAGTGGCAGTTGTTACCCTGGTGGTCTAAGAACTTTCAGGAACCTTCTTAGGCAAAATAGTAGTTAATTTCAGGATTCCTGGGGAAGAGTCAGGGGCTGCCTTTTAAAGCAGAAAGAGTTTAGAGTTGAAAGAGCCAACAGACATCATCTAACTCAAGCTTCTGTCTAGTACGAAATTCATCAAAATTGGCCGGGAAGTCCATGACATCCTGTCTCCACGTGAATACTGCCTCTTGCCGGTGGCTCGCTACAGCTGCCATTCTGTTGCTGGACAGCTCCAGTTGTTAGAAAATTTCTTTCGTTCTTGAGTCAAAATCTGCCTCTTCCTAACACCCACCAATATGTTCCAGTTTTCCTGATAGAACAAATCTCTCTCTTCTGTTGGGTGACAAAGTGGTGGGACGAGTGTGTTATTGTTGGCATCTGATGCTGGGTTGGCAGAAACTCCTTAACTTCCAGCCACTCTTTCATCCCACTTATAGATTGGCACCCCTTCTGACCTCTGTACTTCTCTCTCTAGGGAAGAGAGGCTCATGCCCTGGATCTAGCTCCCCCAACCCCTGCTTTCCACAGGAATCTCTCTCTACCAGTTATTTCTTTTCTCATCTTTAACCTCTCTCAATTGGCTCAATGCACTCAGCATTTAAATATATTTAAGTATTTCCATCTTCACAACAAAAATAAAACTCTCCACAGTGTCTTCAACCCACTCCTCTTGCTTTTCCTTCTCCTTCACAGCCTAACTTCTGAAACAGTTGTATCCATTCAGTTTTCCAATTCCTCACCTTCTGGTTTCTCCTCAACCTGCTCCAAACTGGCTTTCCTATCACCCACTCCCTGCAGTGAAAGGTTGCCTAAGATGTCTTTGTCCTTAAGACCTAGAGACACTTTTCAAGTCTAATCTTATGTGATCTCTGTGTTATTTGACATCATGAACCACTCTTTAGAAAAACATCCTCTTCATTGGACTTTTCCTGACACACAATCCTCTGTTTGCACCTCCTGTCTTGCAATTACTGAATCACTTGGAAGACCCATATTCCAAAGTATCAAGTATTGGGTCCATTGAGATTCTCTCTTGGATTTCTTCTGACTTGGGGTACTCACAGTCACGTGTCTTTGATCACCACCCATGTCTGGCAACTCCAAAGTCACTATATTAAGATGTGTCTCTTGAGTTCCAGATCTATATTCAATGATCCACATAGCATTTCCAGATGGATATTTCACAAATTTCCCAAACTCTGGACATATAAAATTGAATTTGACATATTTTCCTTCAAATTTGCTCATTTTCTGGTATTTCTAACCCAGTATTTGGTAGCACCATCCTACCTATTGACCATCCAGAGACATTGGGATTATGTTTGATATTTGCTGCTGCTTTTTCTCTGTATATAAACTGTCTTCCTTAGCCACACCTTGCTTATTCTAGTGCCTAAATATTTCTTGAAACCACCATCTTCTCTCTAGTTCCTCAGTCACTATTCTTAATGTAGTTCATTATATTTTGCCAGGGATAATGCATCAGTTTCTACCTAGTTTCTTGTTTCTTCTCTACATTCCTTATATTGAGGTCATCATGGTCTTTCTAGAGGTCAAACGTGTTGCCATTACTCCTCTGCTTAAAACCTCTCAATGGCCTCAGATTCTTCTAAGGGTAAAGTTCACATGTTCATGTTGCACCCAGTGATCTGAAGTAGTGGTGGGCTAGGCTGTGGGCAGGGATTTTAAATCAAGAGATGGAGTTCAGTCCACTGAGGTTGGGGGGTGTTGCAGAACATGTGACTATTAAGAGTGGGTGTGGTTATAAAGGCATAAACTGGAACTATATGACTCAAAGATCAATACTAAAAAGTTGAACATGGCAGGAGCCATAGACAGATTAATAAGCCTGGGCTACAGTTACCATTGAGGCAGCACCAGGGACAGCTCCAGTGTCTTGGTCCAGTCTTAGCAATTGCCATCCTTTTATGTGGGAACAGTTTCAGAATTTATTAAACTCTTTGGGATCTTTGACGCTAGGAAGACAGACTGAAGGATGGAACTGACTGATCCATTAAAGCAAATTCTGATCCTCAAAGAGGTTACATCCTTATCTTTTTAGAACTTTCCAATGTTTGAGGGAAGGCAATGCCATTGTTCTGGGTTGGTGATTTGGGGCTTGGGAAAGGGAGTATGGGGAATGATTCCTTCTTGTCCTTAGAGTTCATCTCACCAGATTTTTTTGTTTCAGGACTCTAATACTTTTATAGTTTTGAAGGTTAAACATTTGCATAGAGCCCTCATGTGGTTCCCTTTTTGTTCCCCTTCATGGCAGTTTCTCCCTGCTCCTGACCCCAAAAAGTGTGTTAGCCCCATCCTGCACTCCAGTGGATTTTCTTCCTGGTACCATTGTGAATTGCTGAGGAAGTATTACAAGCAGATGCTTGAAGCCCCCTCCCCAGAGCTTTCTCAGGGACTTGCTTTGTCTGGGGAACTTCAGAAAAGGAAATGGAGAAAAATCACTGAGATGTGTTTTCCTATGTTGCTTTCTTCAGGAAATCACATGGAGTTCTGTTCCAAGGACAGGCCTTTCATACCTTTTTTCCTAATCTGTTCTTCCCCTAGATATTAGGATCATTCTTCTGGAAGTTTTCAGGGGAGATGAGAATGGGACTGGGGAAAAAACTCCAGTTCTAGGCAGCATGAATAAATGAGCTTATTGGGAAAACTGCTGACTGCACAGAACTCAGGGACAGATCCCAGATATTTTAGAGATATTTTAAGGAAAATAAATTCAAATTATAGCATTTTTGTCTCCCAGGCTCAGTCAGAAAATGTGTCTCTGCCTCCTGGGGAAAGAAACATTTTTCTTGCTGGCATGGTAATAGGGAAGATATTATTATCCTTTTAGGTGGGCACAAGAAACTGAGAACTGTTTTGGGGGGTGGGGTGGAAATGGCAAACTCATTTTCTCAAAGACCAGACTAATTCCCTCAAGTCGGCAGGCTGTGGTGGTTCGATTTCTTCAAGACTCTTTATGTTCAAGGGAAGTAAAAGGCATTCATTAGTTCCACTTGGATATTTAATAATAGCAAATGCACAGGATGGAAAGTGGGCTAGATTGACTTTATTGTGAAGCTGTCCTCTGAGATGAAAGCCTTGGGAATGCTGTGGTGAGAGCTGCTGGCTCTTCTCCAGCAGGCAGATGAAGCCAGCCTTGGGAGTAGAAGAAATTCTTAGAAAACTAGCCAAAGTCTTTGCAAGGTATACACTTGGGCTCCAAGCTCAGATCCTGAGCTACCCTGTGTTATTAAGAGTGGGAAGTAGAGAGAAGTGTTTCAGACCCAGTGTGCATTAGGTGATGGGGAGAGGGGGGAGTGGGAGGGTGCACATCTGTTAGTTGTGAAGACAACTGGCACCTGACGTCACAGCTTCCTGCAGGGCTCTCCTCATCTAAAATTTAACTCAAGAAGTTGACAATTCGTAAGTGAAGGAGTCCAAAGAGGAACCCTAGGAAGAGCTGGAGGGAGGCCCAGGCTTACAAAAAAACTTCCATGTTCCATGACACTACTAGTGGAAATTTTTATAACTTGAGGAACATTTACCACCAATGTTCTTCGGAAAAATTTCAGCATGATGGTCTACATATTGAGTTGATGCTGGTTGCTTGGGGCCAGCTGCCTGACTTTCAAAATTCAGGGATACCAAGCAATTACTCTGAAAATTTGCAGGGGGAAGTCAGTCATGATTCTCAGTGTGCTCTGATAGTTCCACCCATCTCAAGTTTTTCCACATTTGTAAATGAAAACTCCTGATATGGTGAGAGGTAATCTGGAGGTGAAAGGCATGGCTTTGGAATGGGACGTGGTTTGAGGTTGGGTACTGGTTTTGTCATTTCCTAATAGGGTGAAATGGGGCAGGTAATCTCTCTGAGTCTCAGTTATTTGCATAGAAAGTGGGAATATGGCCCATATCAAAGCACTACTATAGGGATTCAATGATGATGAGTATAGAATAGCCCAGGTGGTGCTTGGGACCTAATGGGTATATGATAATAACCAGTCGTGTGAAAAAGAGACTAGAATTTTGGTTTAGTCTCTCCTAAATGCAGCAGTTCTATGAGGAAGTTACAGCCTATACCTTGTGGTGTGTGTTGATCGGAAGTGTAGGCTCTGAATTCATACATATTTGAGTTCCAGTATCAGCTTCAGCACTTAGTAGCTGAGTGATCTTGGAAAGATCTCTTAACCTCTCTAAATCTCAGTTTTTCAGTTACAGAATGAGATTAAATACCATGGACATTGATGAGTTGCTGTGAGAATTAAAATAGTATACATAAAAGGTTTTGCAGAGTGCTTTTTGCCCAAAGAAAGTGCCCTCAAATTTAACTTAACATCGTTATTGTGTAATTATTACTGAAATGGCTATGTCCTGGGTTAGCTTATCCTAATAAAATGAAGGTGCAAATATGATTTAGCTCTACCAGTTAACTGAATGTCCTTGACACCAGAACCTTTTTCCCCCTACACTGATGTATGTAGTACTTTCATCTACTTAAATCTTAGCAAGAACTTAATGTTTTCTAGGCTTCAAATTTATTTATTTATTTTTATAATTTTAAGTTTTATTTTAGATTCAGGGGGTGCATGTGCAGGTGTGTTATATGGGTACATTGCATGATGCTGGGATTTGGGGTATGATTGATTCCGTCACCCAGGTAGTGAGCATAGTACCCAATAATTAGTTTTCAAGTCTTGTCCTCCTCTCTACCTCCCTCTTCTAGCAGTTCCCAGTGTCTATTGCTGCCCTCTTTATGTTCATGAGTACCCAGTGATTAGCTCCCACTTATGAGTGAGTACACGCGGTATTTAGTTTTCTGTTCCTGTGTTTGCTTAGGACAATGGCCTCCAGCTGCATTCATGTTGCTGCAAAGAACACGATTTTGTTCTTTTTATGGCTGTATAGCATTCCATGGTGTATATATGCCACATTTTCTTTGTCCAATCCACCATTGATGAATAACCAGGTTGATTCCATGTCTTTGTTATTGTGTAGTGCTGTGATGAACATAGAAATGCTTGTGTCTTTTTGGTAAAACCATTTATCTTCCTTTGAATATATACCCAGTGATGGAATTGGTGGGTTAAGTGGTAGTTGTATTTTAAGTTATTTTAGCAATCTCCAAACTGATTTCCATAGTGGCTGAACTAATTTACATTCCCACCCACAGTGTATAAGTGTTCCCTTTTCTCCACATAGACCTCAAATTTGGCAAATGTTTTTTGTTAAGTGCACTTGCTAACTCAGCTAGTTTTATCTGGGTGGATCGGCTAGTTTTATCAATTAGTATAGGTCCTAATTAAACGGCAATACCCTGATACTACATTTAGCAACGATTCTGTCCCTGAAGGGGCAAGGAAGGAATAAATGAACTCAATTGGTGTTAGTGTTGGGAAGTCCTAGCCTTCAGTTATGGTTCCTAAAGTTTGGGGCCCAGGGAAACAGTGGGTCATAATTGAGTTAACCTGAGAATTAATGCAAAAGCCAGAGGAGTTTGGAGCACAGAGTAGCTGTTCGGAGCACAGAGTAGCTGATCTAGGAGAACTCTTTACCATTTAATTCCCTAAGGGTCAGGAAGGTGTTGGGTTTCTGTCTCTGGTATCCTGAGAAGGTTTTCCCCAGTGCTAAGGCTGTCTTTCCAGGAATGGGCAGAAACAGATGTAGTGATTCACCTTGGCCTGCCCTGGGTCACATTTGGACAACCAAAGAAAAGTTATTACTTCTGCTCTCAGCCCAAAGGTGAGTGTCTGTTTGAGCCTTGTTGGAGAGGGAAAATAGCTGATGGGTTTTCTATCTTGTAACTAAGATCTACTCTCAAGGAATTCAACACACGCTTGGGCATCTACCATTGTTAATAGTGCTCCCTAGCTATGGGTACCCAAAATAAGGGTGTCTTCCAGTCTCTACCCCTGGGAGGCCATTTGATCCTGGTGGTGTTTTCTAGAGGTTTTGAATTCCAGAGTGGAGCTTGCTTAAGCCCTGTGACCTCTCAATGCTTCTGCCCTCTGGTAAAAAATATGGAGCCAACCAAGTTTGCCAAATGATGAGAGGTAAGAATGTATTTGGATGGCCCTCTTTCTCTTCTACATTATCTTCTTAGACAAGGCACATTTGAAGCAATGACTCCTAAGCGGTGATCCACAAAATATTACAGGCATACCTCAGAGGTACTGTGGGTTCAGTTCCAGAACACTGCAATAAAGCGAATATTGCAAAAAAGAAAGTCACACTTTTTTTTGGTTTCCCAGTGCATACAAAAGTTATTTTTACATGACACTGTAGTCCATTAAGTATGCAATAGCATTATTTATAAATAAATATACATACATTAATTTAAAAATATTGCTAAAACGTGCTAGCGATCATCTGAGTCTTAGAGTCAATAATCTTTTTGCTGGTAGAAAGTCTCGATGTTGATAACTGCTGACTGGTGGTGGTTGCTGAAGGCTGAGGTGGCTCCTGCATTTCCTAAAAGAAGACCACAGTGATGTTTGCCACATGGATTGACTCTTCATTCCACAAAAGATTTCTCTGTAGCATGTGATACTATTTGATAGCATTTGACCCATGGTAAAACTTCTTTCAAAATTAGAGCCAGTGCTCTCAAACCCTGTTGTAGGTTTGTCAATTAAGTTCATATAATATTAATATAAATCCTTTATGGTCATTTTGACAATGTTCACAGCATCTTGACCAGGAGTAAATCCCATCTCAAGAAACCACTTTCTTTGATCATTCATGAGAAGCAACTCCTCATTCATTCAAGTTTGATCACGGGATTTCAGCAATTCAGTCACATTCTCAGGCCCTACTTCTAATTCCAGTTCTCTTTCTCTTTCTACCACGTCTGAGGTTACTTTCTCCACTGAAGTCTTGAATCCCTCAAAGTCACCCATGAGGACTGAAATCAACTTCTTTCAAACTTCTGGTAATGTTGATATTTTGACTTCCTTTTATAAATCATGAATATCTTTTAAATGGAATCTACAATAGTGAATCCTTTCCAGATAGTTTTCAATTTACTTTCCCCAAATCCATCAGAAGAAACACTATCTATTGCAGTGATAGCCTTACAAAATGCATTTTTTAAAATAACAAAACTTGAAAGTAAAAATTAATCTTTGATCCGTTGATCGCAGAATAGATATTGTGTTAGCAGGCATGAAAACAACATTAATTTCCTTGTATATCTCCATCAGAGCTCTTGGATGACCAGATGGATTGTCAATGAGTAGTAATATTTTGAAAGAAATCTTTTATTCTGTGAGCAGTAGGTCTCAATGATGGACTTAAAGTATCTAGTACACCATGCTGTCAACAGATGCGTTGTCATCCAGGCTTTGTTGTTCCATTTATGGAGAACAGGTAGAGGAGATTTAGCATAATTCTCATGGACCCTAGGATTTTTGAAATGGTAAATGAGCATTGGCTTCCACTGTAAGTTACCAGCTGGATTAGCCCCTAACAAGACAGTCAGCTTGTCTTTGGGAGATTTGAAGCCAGGCCTTGATTTCTCCTAACTAGGAAAGTCCTAGATGGCATCTTCTTCTGATAGGTTGTTTTGTCTACATTGAACATCTGTTTAGTGTAGCTACCTTTATAAACTAGCTAGATTTTCTGAATAACTTGCAGCTTCTATATTGGCACCTGCTGCTTCGCCTTGCCCTTCTATGTTATGAAGATGGCTTCTTTCCTTTAACCCTATGAACCATCCTCTGCTAGCTTCCAACTTTTCTTCTGCAGCTTCCTCATCTCTTTCAGTCTTCATAGAATTAGAGAGTTAGGGTTTTACTCTGGTTTAGGCTTTGGCTTGAAGAAATGTGAAACTCTGTAACAATTAAACTCTAAAACTTTATCTGCAATAAGGCTGTTTGGCTTTCTCATCGTTTGTGTATTCACTGGCATAGTACTTTTATTTCCTTCAATAAATTTTCCTTTGCATTCACAACTTGGCTGCCTGTTTGGCACAAGAGGCCTAGCTTTTGACTCAGGACTTCCTCACTAAGGAAGTCCTATGAATTGTCAATGCTTCTGCCCTCTAGTAAAAAATCTGGAGCGAATCAAGGTTGCCAAATGACGAGAGGTAAGAATTTATTTGGATGGCCCCTCTTTCTCTTCTACATTATCCTCTTAGACAAGGCACACTGGAAGCAATGATTCCCAAGCTTGGCTTTTCACATGCTTTCCTCATTAGTCTGAATTATTTATAGCTTTTGACTTGAGAGAAACGTGTGATTCTTCCTTTCACTTGCACACTTAGAGGCCATTGTAGGATTAGTAATCAGCCTAATTTCAATATTGTTTAGTTTTAGGGAATAGGGAGGCCCAAAGAGAGGGAGAAAGATGGGTGCATGGCCCATTGGTGGGACTGTCAGAACACAGACAACATTTATTAAGTTGCCATCTTATATGAAGCGATTTGTCGTGCCCCCAAACAATTACAGTACTAACATCAAAGATCACTGACTACAGATCACCGTAACAGATATAATAATTAAAACGTTTGAAATAGTGTAACAATTACCAAAATGTGACACAGAGACAGCAAGTGAGCACATGCTGTTGGGAAAATGGCACCAATGGACTTGTTCAACCTATAGTAACACAAACCTTCAGTTTGTAAAAAAAAAAAAAATAAATAAATAAAATAAAATAAAAAAGTTATCTGCAGAGATAATGTAGCAAATAGCAATAAAATGAGGCCTTCCTGTGGTCTTATAAGATGATTAATCAAAAAGAGTCCTGGGATGAACACATTTGAAAAACACTGATCTAGCTCTTCTCTCGTCTGGAAATCAGTTGCAGAATTTTGGTAGGAGTGATGGGGACAGAGTTGGATGACCTTTGCTATTTTGCTGGGTCTTCCCTGGGCCTAAGAAGGTTAACTTTAGAGGATGGTGGTAGAAGTGTTTCTGGGACTTGACCTGCAAGGCAGCTTCCTAGAGGACTTGCTAAAGTCTGTGAAGTAAGTGCTTATGTTCCCATCCTTGTGCCTAGAAGCCATCACCTGGTGGTTTATCTTGGTCCCAAGCAGAGAAAAGTAGAGGTTTAAAATGGAACAGCGTGGGCAGCACATGCACATGTAGACAAACTTATGCGCAGATGTAAATGCATCTTTGGGATGCAAAACACTGAAATAGTCTATAAGCTTTTTATCATGGGGGAAGCTGAGTTAAATTGTTAAAAAACCTAACCAAATTTGAGCTGCTCTTCCATTAAAATCAAATGTATATTTCATCAGATGTGAACTCTTCAACAAGACTGGAATGTATTTAGTTACTTCCTCTGGAAAGCAATTATTACCACACCTTTATAACAGGCTTTCTCCAAAAACCCCTTTTGTCACATTAATTCATCCCACAGCCTGTGATCAAGTAAAATAAAACATTTGGTTACAAAGCAGAGTTGTTACTTTTTTTTTCAAAGTAATGTACAGCATAAATAAATGACAGGCTTGCAGATGAAGGTGATGCTCATAAATTCTTGGGCTTGGAAAATGTACCTTCTCATGTGGTTGGAGGCAATCTAAACCAAACCTCCACAGAGACTCCAAATCATATATAGACCCACTCATTTCTCCTAATAGCCAAGGTACAGGTTGTTGCCAGAAATTTGGGCTCCTACGTAATAAGCATCTTTACTTCTTAATTTTAGCTTGAGATAGTTGCAACTGTCAAGATACACTTTTGTAAAAATCCTAAGCTCCATGGGAATCCAGATGACAATGTGAGAATGACAACAGCCAACCCTGATTTTGTCCCCCACAACCAAGCAAGTGGATTTTTCTGATATAAAGTTGCATAGAAAGACAGAGTGCTACAATCAAGACAGTCTAGCATGTGGCACACATTATAATGTGGGAAAGGGACCAGTTTGGGCTAGAGAGAGAAGGGACTCAATATTTTTTGAGCCTCTTCTAAGAACCAGGCAGGCATTCAGGCACTTCGCATATATTAACTGCTTTAATCCTCAGGGTAATCCTGTGGGCCTGGTGTTATCACTATAGGATGTCCATTAAATCTGGTAGTCCAAGTGTATATATATACACACACACACACACATTATATATTTATATATAAATACAAATTTTATTTTATGTATTTATATACATTATATACTTATAATTATTATATTTTATATTATATACATTATATAAATTATATCTATTTGTATATTATATAAATTATATATTATATATTTGTATATTATATAAATTATATATTATATAAATTATATTTTTTCACACTTTGAAGACATCCTTAATGACTATATATATAGTATATATAGTGTATATAGTATATATATAGTGTGTATATATATAGTGTGTATATATATACACACACACATGCTTAGAAAGACAGGGCTATAATCAAGACAATCTAGCATGTGATACATATTATAATAGTGGGAAAGGGACCAGTTTCCCACTATATATGTATAGTCATTAAGGATGTATTCAAAATGTGAAATAATAAAAATATTTCCCCTCTATTTTCTGTTTATGGAACCCTGTATTTGTAGATGGGTAAGATGAAGTTCAGCTAATAATATGGTCACTGGGAGTTGAACCCCAACCTGTCTGATTTCAAAGACCAGGTTCTCTCATGGACACCTCGCAGCTATGACCAGGAGTTTGATTTGCTTTACAGGGAGGGAAGGGCTAGAAAGAGATCAGCGGTTTGCAGGTGAAACCTGACCACAGCAGGAATCACTGCAGGCCTACAGGCTGTTGGGAAACGAGCCATCTGGAGAATCAGCAGGACTTGCCTTTTAGAGGAGGGTCATCTGGGCCTCCATGCACTAGGTGACTACCGTCTCAAGAAAGGTGAACAGAATGAGTAAGTGGATGGCAAGTTAGACTTAAGATTAAAGGTGAGAGGAAGTGGGCTGCCTTCCACCCTGAAAAAACAGGCAGAACTGCCAGGCTTACCCCAAATCCCTTTAGAGAGTACTCTGATGGGAATAGAAAAACAAAATTTTAAGATTCCCTGCAAGCACCCAAAACACTCCATTCAGATTTAGAACTCATAATTCACCGGATGTTTGCTAGGTTGGACCCAGGACATGAGCCTTAGCTATCTTTTTCTCCTTGCAGTATCTTGTTTTTCCACAACTCTCTTAGTTTTGTGGTTTTCAAAAACTCTACCACTGCTTTTGTTTGGAAATTAGTGAAGAGAATCTGAAAGCTGTTCTCTCCTGGAGGCCTAGCTAGAATTCCAAATAAGCTGCTCCCTCCCTGAGGCTCAGGCGCAAGCCAGAGGCAAGTGCCAAACCAATAGCGCCTTGGAGCCTGGGCCCAGGAAGTTCTGTGCCATGCAACAAGCCCTGCCTTTACCAAAGAAAAGAAAAATGAGGGAGGCCCATTTGGCCTTTTCCCATCCTTATGTAATGGAGGATTTTGTACTTACAGATGATAACTTATGATGTGCCAGATAAAGTGATCATTGGATGGAGGGGCTAAGCTCTCAGTTTTACATTGATGTTGAGGGAGATGTTATATACAGCATATAATTGTAGAGTTATTTCCCCGGTAGCCTGTTTATTATCTTCTTCATTGAGCTCTAAAGACCATGAGGACAGGTTCTACATCTGCTTCATTCATTGCTATCTGTACCCTCAGGTTCTAGCACAAAGTACATGAGAGATATTTGGGGAACAAATGAATGAATGAGCATCAGGAATGGGTAGTGATGAGTTGTGCACTGAGCACAGGCCATGGGATGGTCCAGAGTCTGTCTCCATCACAGGATAGCCAAGGCAAGGTGGCTTTTGGATGTGTCACATGAATGGGAAAAGGAGGCAGCAAGTATGGGAAGGAGTGCAGAAGACAGGGAGATTGCTGAGGCCTGGGATAGTTACGGAAGCCTTGACAGCAAAGACAAGCTCAAGAATGCCCTCAAAGTTAGGTTAGGAGAGGCCACACCTGGGCCACCTGATAGCATGAGGAAAGGCAAGCTGAAGCAGATGAGAAAAGTACATGGTGGATGGAATATTACTCACTATGTAAAGAAATGAAATAATGTCTTTCACAGCAACTTGGATGGAACTGGAGGCCATTGTTCTAAGTGAAGCAACTCAGGAATGGAAAAACGAATATCTCATGTTCTTACTTATAAGTGGGAGCCAAGTTATGGGGATATAAAGGCATTAGAATGATATAACATACTCTGGGGACTCAGGGAAAGTTGGAAGTGGGGTGAGGGATAAAAGACTATATTGGGTACAGTGTACATTGCTTAGGGATGAGTGCACTAAAATCTCAGAAATAACCATGTAAGAACTTATCCATGTAACCAAAAACCACCTGCACCTCCAAAATTACCAAAATAAAAGTAAAAAGAAAAGTAAAAAAGAAAAGTACACGGTGGGCCTGAAAGATGACTGCCCAAGCACCCAGGTGTTTAACAAGTATCTTGGAGATGGTGGGAAGTTAATTGGGGATGGCCTGGCAAAAGTATTTTAAATGTACACAATAATAGACGAGGCACGGTGGCTCACCGCTGTAATCCCAGCGCTTTGGGAGGCCAAGGCTGGTGGATCACCTGAGGCCGGGAGTTCGAGACCAGCCTGACCAACATGGAGATAACCCATCACTACTAAAAATACAAAATTAGCCGGGCATGGTAGCACATGTCTGTAATCTCAGCTACTTGGGAGCCCGAGGTAGGAGAATCGCTTGAACCTGGGAGGCAGAGGTTATGGTGAGCCAAGATTGCGCCATTGCACTCCAGCCTGGGCAATGAGCAAAACTCTATCTCAAAAAAAAAAAAAAAAAAAAGATTTTGCATTAATTCCTGTTGTTATACATCAGGCCTGGGAGTTAGAAACTATTCCCATTTTCTAACAGAAGAAACTGAGGCACAGAGAAGTTAGGTCAGTCAGTGTAGACTATAGTTGACTCCAGATTCTTTGTCATTACTGTCACATAATCTGTCTCTTCACTCAGGTCTGGGCTTAATCTTAGTTTGGGGAGGACTATTTACCAACACCCCTCCTGACCTCCTAATCAAGCTTTCACATAGGTGATGGTATTCTTTAATGTTTTCATCCTGACTCCTGTCATATTTGACATTTGTTCCTTGCTGTATTCCCAGATAACCCTTAGCAGAGTTGCTTTGGGGTCCTGGAATCAGATATCAGTTGGAGAGGCAGGAAGATTTTAGAGTGTGAAAGGCTTGGCTCCCAATCTCTACTGTACCCTTCACTAGCTGTGGGACTCCAGGGAGAGTTGTATAATCCATCTGGCAGTGCTGTTGGGTGAGGGTACCCTCCTTCAGTCCACAGTGCAGGGAACTGCTGTCAGAAAAAGCAAATGAATGTGAAGTGCCCAGTCTAGGGCTCTGCATGTGGATTAGAAATGCTTAAAAAATGGCAGCTATTTCAGTGCGTAGGTTTTAGCTAGTGAAGGAAGCTCAGTTTATCACATTGTACTCTCTTGTGCAAATGTCCAAACTTGAGGTGAATCGTCAAAAAAAGTAAAAACAATACAACATGTTATTGTGTTGCTATTTTGACAGCCAGAGAGCTAAATGGGGAGTTTGAAAAGGCAGTGAAGAGCTCTGCGTGCCCACAAAGGCAGGGAAAGGGGGTGAGTTGTGTGGCAGGAGTGAAGGACAGATATTCAGGGAAAAAAATGTTGCTGTGGTTACAGCCTAGAAAATAAAAACTGCATGCCAAACAGAAGTCACTTAAAATTCAGTTGGAATTTATAAGCTGATGAAACAGGTGTTCTTGGAATTTAATTAAACACCAAAACATTGTTCAAGTCTGGTGAAGAGTTGCCAGCAAATGTGTTTCCGCTGCTCAGGGATGTTGGGGCTGGAATGTTCTGTGGCGTGAACTCTGTGGCTATGAGCTAAGAGCATGTTGCTTGCACTCACACAATTGCTGTGACCTGAGTGTGTCTCTTGCTTCAAGTGTGAAAATAGCACAGGGACTAGGGTGAGGAGAGGGGAACACTCGCTTTAGGAGGGCAATGGGAGGGTGTGCGCAAGACTCAGTAATCAGGATAAATAGTATTTTAATGCACTATTTTAAAAACTCAATGAAAAAACTCATGATGAACAAAAAATAAAATTTTGAATAAACAAAGGAATTGAATAGCACCCTGCCATCTCTGAAACCTAAATTCAGCCTTTATGTTCCAATGTTTAGGTGAGAGAACACTGTCTGGGACTCTCCAACCCTGTGGATTTTTGACAGTCATGATGGCTTCTAGAACGTTCCATGGTCTCCTGTCAAGGGAACTGTTTCTTCCCTCCCCCCTTTATCCCTCCTCATCTCCCCTCCCTCTCAGTCAAAAAACATATATGAAATACGTGCTGTGTGATGCTGTGCTCCTCTGTACTGGGGACTTGGAGATAAATAGGACACGGACCCTGCTTAGTGAGTAAGACCGACAGGTGAACTGATCACAGAGCCGCACTGTAGCGGCAGATGTGCTAACAGCTCTGGGAATTGTCCTTTTGTCTTTTTACATCTTATTTCTTCAGCAAGGCTCCAATTCCTTTGTGACCAGGGAGGAATCAGAATACTCAGTGTGATGGTTAATTTTACGTGTGGACTTGCCTGGGCTAAGGGATACTCACATGGCTGGTAAAACATTTTTTTTTTTTTTTTCCTGAGTGTCTGTGAAGGTGTTTTCAAAAGAGATTAGCATATGAATCAGACTGAGTGAAGAAGGTCCACCCTCAGCACTGTGAGTGGGCATCATCCAATCCCTTGAGGGCTTGGACAGAACAAAAAGGTGAAAATTCTCTCTCTACCCCTCCCCCTACCCCATCACTTCCTTGAGCTGGGTCATTAATCTCCTCTCCTGGGACATTGGAGCTCCTGGTTCTAGGGCCTTTGGACTTCTGGACTTACACCTTTGGCTTCTGTGGTTCTCAACCCTTTGGACATGGACTGAAGTACACCACAGGCTTTCCAGGTGCTCTAGCTTGCAGATGGCAGACTATGGGACTCCTTGGCCTCCATAATCTTGTGAGCCAATTCCTATAATAAATCTCCTCTTATCTATATATCTTCTATTGGTTCTATTCTCTGGAGAGCCCTGAGTAATGCCCTCAGGTACTGCGTGATAGTGCTTAAGAGTTCAGTGTGCAGCATCTAAATGCCTAGTTTTGAATTCCACATTTGTCACTTACTGGTTATGTTAGATGCTTGGACATCTTAAGCCTGGGTTTTCTCACCTTTGAAAAAGGGCTGTAATAGTCTCTACCTTACAGGTTCACTGTGCGGATATAAAAGAGACACACGGAGAGTGTTCAGCCCAGTATCTGGCCTGTAGTGAGTGTTCACAAGTGTTGGAATCATTTGAAAGGCATGAGGGGAGCAAAGGAGACACAGCCCATGTGAAACAGTACAAAGGGACAAGACAGCTGAAAGGCATCTTTCCTGAGGTTTCTGTAGCTAGAGGTGCTTTGGAGTGACTCATATGGCCCCTGATGACAGTCATAGATGAGGCAAAGTTTGATTTTTCCAGAGTCTCCCAGGATTAACTTACTGCATATCCTGATTTAATTGTCTGCCCTTGTCATGCTGTCTCCCAGTCATAGACATATGAGCAACAGGTATAATCATATTATTTTATTATTAGACACTGATCATGGATAATGTACTTTGTTTATATTGGCTTTAGGAACTCAGAACATCAACTGGAGTAGACATTGTTGAGAACTTTATAAGCCATTTTCAGCTGATAGCCACCCCATGTATGTGAATGGCACAGTCTGGCATTGCTGAATTCTGATTCATTGAGGTTTCTAATAGGTCAGCTGACAGTGATGACCCGTAAGCTGTGATAATGGTTTCTGTAGTATCATGATGTTTCTCATGCTTTGTATCTATAAAGTATGTGTTTATTAAAAATCTTTTTTATCATATATGCATCCATAAAAATGCACAAATTATAAATGTATCATTTGATGGATTTTGCTAACTGAACATACTCAGGAAACCAGCACTCAAATTAAAAAATGGAACATCACCATCTCAGCAGCCCCTCCTGCCCCTGCCTGACCCACTTCCTGTCACTACTGCTTCCCTCCCCTATCCTGACTCCTAGAAGCATGAATTAAATTTACCTGCTTTTGTATATGATGTAAATGAAATTATAAAATAAGTACTCTTTTGTGTCTGGCTTCTTTTGCTTAATGTATGCTTGTGAAATTCATCCATGTTGTTATTATTAGTTGTAAAACTTTTACTCTAGGTGCTGTGCAACATTTAATAGTGTTACTATCTCACTATGTATTCATTCTGCTATTGATTGATGTTTGGACTATTAAAAATGGTGCTGTTGACAGACATATAGAACAATGGAATAAAATAGAAAGCCCAGAAGTAAGTCCTCATGTATATGGTCAAACGATTTTTGACAAAAGTGCCAAGACCATTCAATGGATAAAAGGCAGCCTTTTCAACAACGGGTGTTGGAAAAACTGGATACCCACCTACAGAAGAATGAAGCTGGACCATTACTTTAAATGGATAAAAGACCTAAATGTAAGAGTTAAGACTATAAAACTTTTAGTAGAAAACATTAGGGGGAAGCTTAATGGCATTGGATTTGGCAATAATTTGTTGAATATGACATCAAAAGCACAGGAAACAAAAAATAGATCAATTGGACTACATTCAAATTAAAAACTTTTGTGTATTAAAAGGCAAGATAGTCAAATAGAACCTTCCAGCAATTGTCCCCTGCAGGAACACCAAATTGAACAACTATACATGCAAGGGAGCACCTTCATAGGAACAAAAAATCAGGTGAGCAATCACAGTATCTGGTTTTAACATAGTAACAGGAAAGAGGGATTGAAGAAGGTAGGAAGGGCAGTCTTGCATTGCCTACACTAATCCTTCCCAACCCTAGGTAGCTCAGAGACAGAATTCATGTGCTTGCAAAGTGAACGAAAGACTTTGCATTGGAACACAGCGCTGCCACCAGGCAAAATCCACCAGTGCCCATTAAGGGGACATATAGATGAGTCCTGGGACAGAGGGAAATGCTCTGCTCTAGTGGGGGGAAACTGAGTCCTGCCCAGTTTCATCACTAGCTGACTAAAGTGACCTGGGGCCCTGAATAAATTTGAGTGGCAGTCAGGTCACAGTGACTGTAGTCCGTGGAAAAGCGCTTGTGCAGCCCTGGTCTCAGTGGCAGTGTGCTTGGGGTGTCACCCAGCTGTGGTGGCCACAAGAGTACCTGCATAAACTCTCCTCCAATTCTAGGCAGTGCAGCTTGGGGAGATACTCCTTCCACTCAGGGGAAGGAGAGGGAAGAGTACAGAGGACTTTGACAACTTGGGTACAAGCTCAGCCACAGTAACATAAAGCACCAGGCAGATCCCTGAAGCTCTCGATTCTAGGCCTTTACTCTTGGACAGTGTTTCTAGACCCACCCTAGACCAGAAGGGAATCTACTTCCCTGTTGGTATGAACCCAGTCCAGGCAGGATTTACCACTTGCTGATTCAAGTGGCCTTGGCCTTGAATAAACATCAACAGTCAGGCAGTAACAGCCATAGGCTTTGGATGAGCATTAGTACTGTGCTGGTCTGGAAGGCCCTCAGCCTCAGGTGTGATCCAGTGTGGTGCCAGCTGCGGTGTCCATGAGATAATAAAATTATCCTTCAAACATGACGGAGAAATAAAGACTTTCACAGACAAACAGAAGCTGACTTTGTCAAAACCAGACTTGTCTTACATGAAATGCTAATATGAATTCTTCAATCTGAAAGAACAGAACATTAATGAGCAACAACAAATAATTGGTAAATATAAGTACACAGAGAAATACAGAATACTCTACCACTATAATTGCAGAGTGAAAGCCACTCATGTCTTTAGTAGAAAAACTGAGAGACAATTCATCAAAAATAATCACTACAACAATTTTTTAAAAAAATACAGACAATATAAAAACATATAAATAGAGACAACATAAAGTCAAAAAGCAAAGGGGATGGAGTTAAAGTATAAAGTGTTTTAGTTTTGTCTTTGCTTATATTTTTTTTCTTTGTTATCAGAGCTAAGTTGTTATCAGTTTAAAATAATTGGTTGTGAGATGTTACTTGCAAGCCTTATGGTAACCACAAAGAAAAACTTAAAATTGGTATATAAAAAATAAAAAGCAAGAAATTAAAAAAATAAAAAGCAAGAAAAACATACCACCAGAGAAAATAACTTTTACACAAAGGAAGACAGGAAGGAATGAAGGAATGAAGAAGAGAAGATAAGACAACCAGAAAAGAAATAAGAACATTGCAGTAGTAAGTCCTTACCTATCAATAAGAACATTAAACGTGAATGGACTAAATTCTCCAGTCAAAAGACATAGTAACTTAATGGATTAAAAAACAAAAACAAAAAAACCACAAGACCCAACTATGTGCTACATGCAAGAAACTCACTTCATCTATAGATTCAGATAGACTGAAAACAAGGAAATAGAAAAAGATACTTCATGCAAATGGAAACCAAAAAAGAGCAGGAGTAGCTATGCTTATATCAGAAAAAGTAGATTTCAAAACAAAAGGAGATAGTCATTATATAATGATAAAAGGGTCAATTCAGCAAGAGGATAAAACAATTATAAATACATATGCACCCAGTGCTGGAGCACTCAGGTATATAAAGTAAATATTACTAGAGCTAAAGGGAAAGATGGACCCCATCAGTAATAGCTGATGACTTCACCCCATTTCCAGCATTGGCCAGATTATCTAGAGAGAAAAGAAAGAAACATTAGACTTAGTCTGTACCACAAAACTAATGGACCTGATAGAGATTTACAAAACATTTCATCCAATAGCTGCAGAATGCACATTCTTCTCCTCACCACATATGTTAGGCCACAAAACAAGTTTCAAAAAATTCAAAAACATTGAAATCATATCAGGTATCTTTTCTGATCACAATGGCATAGAACTAGAAATAAATAACAAGAGGAACAGCATGGTACTGGCATAAAAGCAGACATAAAGACTGATGGAAGAGAATAGAAAGGCCAGAAATAAGTTGATACATTTACAGTCCACTCATTTTTTGACAAAAGTCAGTAACATACATTGAAGAAAGAATAATATTTTCAATAAACTGTGCTGAGAAAACTGCACATTCTTCATATGTAGAAGAATGAAGATAGACCTGATTCCTCACCATAAGCAGTAGTCAAATAAAAATGGATTAAAGACTTAAATGTAACACAAGAAACTATGAAGCTACTAGAGGAAAGCATTGTAGAAACACTACAGCACATTGATATGGGCAAAGATTTCTTGAGTAAGACCAAAAAGCACAAGCAACCAAAGGCAAAATGGACAAAGGGGATCACATCAAGCTAAAAAGTTTCTCCACAGCAAAGGAAACAATCAACCAAGTGAAGACACAACCCACAGAATGAGAGCAAATATTTGCCAACTGCCCATCTGACGGGGATTAATAACCAGAATATCTAAGGAGCTCAAACAATAGGAAAAAAAACCAAATAATTTAATTTAAAATGGACAAAATATGGCCAGGCGTGGTGGCTCACACCTGTAATCCCAGCACTTTGGGAGGCTGAGGTGGATGGATCACCTGAGGTCAGGAGTTCGAGACTAGCCTGGCCAACATGGTGAAACCCCGTCTCTATTAAAAATATAAAAATTAGCCAGGTGTGGTGGTGGGCACCTGTAATCCCAGCTACTCGGGAGACTGAGGCAGGGGAATCACTGGAACCCGGGAGGCAGAGGTTGCAGTGAGCCGAGGTCGTACCACTGCACTCCAGCCTGGGTGACAGAGCGAGACTCCGTCTTAAAAATAATAATAATAAAAGACAATAACAGATGTTGGCGAGAATTTGGAGAAAAGATAATCCTCATACTGTTAGTTGGAATGTAAATTGGTATAGCCACTATAGAGAACAGTATGGAGATTCCTTAAACAAATTAAAATAGAGCTACCCCATATGACCTAGCAATTTGAAATCTGTTTTGTCTGATATAAGTATAGCTACTACTGCTGGCTTATACATCCAAAAGAAAAGAAATCAGTGTATTGAAGAGATATCTGCACTCCCATGTTTATTGCAGCACTATTCACAATAGCCAAGATATGGAATCAACTTTAGTGTCCATCAATAGACAAGTGAAAAAAGAAAATGTGGTACTAATACACAATGTAATATTATCACATCATAAAAAGAATGAAATTTTATTATTTGCAGCAACATGGATGGAACTAGAGGACATTATGTAAAATGAGATAAAGCAGACACAGAAAGACAAATATTGTATGTTCTCACTCATGTGGAGGCTCAAAAAATAGAATTCATGGAGATAGAGAGTAGAATGATGCTTACCATAGGGTGGAAAGGGTAGTGGGGAGTCGGGAGGGGAGATAGAGAGGGAATGGTTAATGGATAAAAAAAAATACAGTTAGATAGAAGGAATAAGATCTAGTGTTCGCTAACACCACAAGGTGACTGTAGTTAATAATTTGTTGTATATTTCAAAATAACTAAAATAATGAATTAGAATGTTTCTAATCCAAATAAATGATAAATGCTTGAGGTGATGGATATTCCAATTACCCTGATTTGATAATTCTATATTGTATGCTCCAATATATCACATATAGCCCATAAATATGCACAACTATTATATATCCATATAATTAAATATATATATATATATTAAATGACATTATTAGAGTGAAAAGACAATACATGGTGTGATTGAAGGATGCAGTACTGATCCTGGGTGTGTCTGTGAGGGTGTTGCAAAAGAAGATTAACATTTTAGTCAATGGGTTGGAGAAGGCAGATCCACCCTTAATCGGGTGGGCACCATATAATCAGCCACCAGCAAATATAAAGCAGGCAGAAAAACGTGAAAAGGAGAGACAGGACTAACCTCCCAGCCTACATCTTTCTCCCATGCTGGATGTTTCCTGTCCTTGAACACTGGACTCCACGTCCTTCAGTTTTGGGACTTGGGCTGCCTCTCCTTGCTCCTCAGCTTGTAGACAGCCTATTGTGGGAATTTGGTTCATGTAAGTTAATACTTAATAAACTCCCCTTTGTATATCTATCTATCTATCCTATTAGTTCTGTCCCTCTAAGAGAACCCTGAGTAATATGAATGAAATGAGAGAAAATATTACCAAATTATGTATCTGATAAGGGAATAATATCCAGAATATATAAATAACTCTTACAAGTCAAAAACAACCACAAACAACAACCTGATTAAAAAATGGGCAAAGGACTCGAATAGATATTTCTCCAAAGAAGATACACAAATGGCCCATGAGCATATGAAAGATGCTCAACATCACTAATCATTAGGGAAATGCAAATGAAACCCACAGTGAGATACCACTTCACACCTTGGGATTGCTATTAAAAAAAAAAAAAAAAACACTCCGTCTCTACTAAAAAATACAAAAAAACTAGCCGGGCGAGGTGGCGGGCGCCTGTAGTCCCAGCTACTCGGGAGGCTGAGGCAGGAGAATGGCGGGAACCCGGGAGGCGGAGCTTGCAGTGAGCCGAGATCCGGCCACTGCACTCCAGCCTGGGCGACAGAGCAAGACTCTGTCTCAAAAAAAACAAACAAAACAACAGCAACAACAAAAAAAAACAAAAGCGGCAAGTGTTGGCCAGGATATGAAAACATTGAAACCCTGTGCTTTGCTGATGTGAATGGAAAATGGTGTGGCCTCTATGAAAAACTGTATGGAGGTTCCTCAGAAATTAAAAATAGAATCACTATATGATCCAGCAATTCCACTTCTGGGTATAAACCCCAGAGGATTGAAAGCAGAGACTTTTGGGGTACAAAAATATTTGTACAAATATTTGTACACTCATTTTTCACAACAGCATTATTCATAATAGCTAGAAGGGAGAAGTCACCCAAGTGTCCACCAGTGAATGAATGGACAAACAAAATGTATACACATGCAATGGAATATTCAGCTTTAAAAAGGAAGGAAATTCTGGCACACGCTATGACATGGATGAATCTTGAAGACATTATGCTAAGTGAAAGAAGTCAGTCACAAAAGGATAAATACTATATGATTCTACTTATATGAGATACATAAGGTAGTCAAATTCATAGAAAGCAAAAGTAGAATGATAGTTGCCAGAGGCTGGTGATCTAGAGGGTTTGGGTGTTAGTGTTTAATGGGTATGGTGTTTCCGTTTGAAAAGATGACAAAAATTCTAAAGATGAGTTTTGGTGATGGTTGCTTAATAATGTTGATGTGTTTAATGCCATTGAACTCTGCTTAAAAATGGTTAAGATAGTAATTTTTGTTATGTATACTCTACCATGGTTTAAAAAATAATGGTGCTATTATAAACATTCTTCTAATACATATCCTTTGATAAACACATCTATATTTTTGTTTGAATTATTGGGACATAATCTATGCATATGTTTGCTTTAGTTGATGCTGCCATTATTTTTCCAAAGTGATTGTAATAATTCACACCCCCCAGCTCTGCAACAGCATGTGATAGTCCTCATGTTCCGCATCCCCACCAACACTTGATAGTATCTGTCTTTTTCACATAGACCATTCTGATGATGTGTATTATTATCTCATAGATTTAATTTGTATTTCCTGGATGACTAATGCAATTGAGCCCTATTCTCTTTTGTGAACAGTCTATTTAAATCTTCGCTACTCTTTCTGTTGGATTGTCTTTTTCTTATAGAGTGAATTATTGTTTTTATTTGTCTTAGGTAAATGTCTGAATTATATCTAACGTGATGGATTCTGAAAATAAAAGGCCCTTATCCATCTAAATATATACATTTTCATTGTGCAGTTTATAAAAATTAAATTTATAGGAGTGCAGTTAGATTTTCTAGTATCTCTTTGTTGTGTGTGTGCGGGGGAGGGGGGCGGGATCTATTCTAGCTGGAGACTGTCAGCAGACGCCCAAAAATATCACTTTCTTGATGACTAGTTCTGGTTAGTGTGCCAACCCCAGATACCCCGGACAGCCTCAGCAGGTCTGACCAAAAGTCAGTTACAGAATTGTATAGACTATATGACCTGAACACCCAGTCAATTCTGTTAGGTCTGCTTTGATTGTACACAGCAAATGTTTAGCTTTAATAGGCTTCAGTAGGTCTGCAAAACATCTAAAATTATATACAGAATAGTATTTTGGGAGTCTGTGTATTTTTTGGAAGGAGAACATCCAAGGCTTTTACTGTATTTTCAAAGAGGGGAAGAGGGGTGGTCTGTGGCCTCTAAAGGGTGAGCATCCTTAGTTCAACATGAAGTTAGTCTTCTTGGCTCATCCTCAGTTAACTTCTGTTTCCTATTTCGTGTCCTACCTGTCTATATTTGAGGTAAGGACAGCAAGTTTAATATTAACCCTGTTTCCCTAAGAGTAAGAAGGTGGTTACCCATGTCTGAAAGGGTTCCAATTCCTATCTCCCCCTGGCTCGGATAAGTAGAAGCTATGATAGACTGAATAATGTCCCAGAAAGGTATCCAGGTCCTAATCCTTAGATCACATGAATGTTACTTTATTTGGCAAAAGGAACTTTGCAGATGTAATTAAATTCAGGATTTTGAGATGGGGAGATTATCCAAGTGGTCCCAAAGTGTAATCACAAGTATCTCTAGGAGGAGGAGGAAGAAGGCCGGGAGCAGTGGCTCACGCCTGTAATCCCAGCACTCTGGGAGCTCAGGCAGATTCCCTGAGCTCAGGAGTTTGAGACCAGCCTGGGCAACATGGTGAAACTCTGTCTCCACTAAAATACAAAAAATGAGCCAGGCATGGCGGCATGCACCTGCAGTCCTAGCTACTCAGGAGGCTGAGGCAGGAGAATCGCTTGAACCCGGGCGGCGGAGCTTGCAGTGAGCCGAGACCGCACCACTGCCCTCCAGCCAGGGTGACAGAGCGAGACTCTGTCTCAAAAAAAAAAAAAAAAAAAAAAAAAAAAAAAAAGAGAAAGATTTGACTACAGAAGAAGGAAATAATGAAAATAAGATGTGACACTGCTGGCTTTGAAGATGGAGGAAGGAACCATGCATGAAGGAACATAGGCGGCCTCAAAAAGTGGGAAAAAGCAAGCAAATAGATCCTCCTCTGGAGACTCCGTAAGGAACTAACCCTGCCGACACCTTGACTTTAGCCCAGTGAAACTGATTCCAGACTTTTGGCCTATGGGATTGGGAAAGAATAGGTTTACATTGTTTAAAACACTAAGCTTATGGTAATTTGTTGCAGCAGCAGTAAGTGGCTTTTTGAATTGTCCATCCATGGGGATTCAGGGAAGTCAGGTCTGCTGGTGAATGGGCTGTGTTTAAGACCAATTTTGAAAAGAGTGTGAAATATGTCACTAGAATGTGGGTCTTGTTTTACGGAAAGGCTAAGCTCTGAGGGGCATTTAATGGTAGCACTATCCCTTGGTGCTCCCCTAGGAAGAGATGTGCCATGTGGCATAGGCTCTTCTCAGGGGTTTGGAGACCGGGACTCTTTTCCTGGCTGGGTAACCTTAGGAAGTTAAGTCACCTCTGGGTTGACGGTTTCCTCTTTTATCAAATGAAGAAGCTGGACCAGAAGGCCCCTATTGAGGGTTGGATGACCGGGAGGCATGTCATGTAGGATCTCTCTTCCTCACTCAGAAGTGTTCTGTTAATGGTCAGGCACAGTGGCTCATGCCGGTAATCCCAGCACTTTGGGAGGCCGAGGCGGTGGATCACCTGGGTCAGGAGTTCGAGACCAGCCTGATTAACATGGTGAAACCTTGTCTCCACTAAATACAAAAAAATTAGCCTACGTGGTGGTGCATGCCCATAATCCCAGCCACTTGGGAGGCTGAGGCAGGAGAATCACTTGAACCCGGGAGGTGGGGGTTACAGTGAGACAAGATAGTGCCATTGCACTCCAGCCTGGACAACAAGAGTAAACTCTGTCTCAAAAAAAAAAAAAAAAATTCTGTTGATAATACTTCCTTTGTAACTCTGGAATCCATCAATATCTGCCTCTATGGCCATTACCCAAGAAGTCACTTTTACTTTCCACTTATTCTATTGCACTATTTTCTAGCAATTTTCTGCCTCCACTTTCGTCCCAATTTGATTCATTATCTACATGGCAGCCACACTGACATTTTAAAACACAGTTCTAATCAAGCATTCCCAAGCATAATCCCTTTTTCAGCTTCCTGTGCTCCGAGGATAAGATCCCATCCTGTTTGTTAGTTTTCTGTCCTTTGCAGGGACATGGATAAAGCTGGAAACCATCATTCTCAGCAAACTAACACAGGAACAGAAAACCAAACACTGCATGTTCTCACTCATAAATGGGAGTTGAACAAGGAGAACATACGGGCACAGAGAGGGGAACATCACACACCCGGGCCTGTTGGGGGTTCAGGGGCAAGGACAGGGATAGCATTAGGAGAAATACCTAATGTAGATGATGGATTGATGGGTGCAGCAAAGCACCATGACACATGTATACCTATGTAACAAACCTGCACGTCCTGCACATGTATCCCAGAGCTTAAAGTATAATTAAAAAATTAAGGCCAGGTGCGGTGGCTCACACCTGTAATCCCAGCACTTTGGGAGGCCAAGGCAGGTGGATCGTGAGGTCAGGAGATCGAGATCATCCTGGCCAACATGGTGAAACCCTATCTCTACTAAAAATACAAAAAATAGCCAGGTGTGGTGGTGTACACCTGTAGTCTCAGCTAATGGGGAGGCTGAGGCAGAAGAATCGCTTAAACCTAGGAGGCGGAGGTTGCAGTGAGCTGAGATTGCGCCACTGCGCTCCAGTCTGGGTGACAGAGCAAGACTCCATCTCAAATAAATAAATAATTAAAAAAAAATATCCCATCCTGCCTGGCCCTCCACAGTCTGGCCCTGCTGCCTCCCAGTGTCCCCTCAGGCTAGTCTGCTTGCTCAGCTGGCCTCTCACCACTGCCTCCTGCCTCTTGCCTCCTGCCTCATGGTCTTGACCCCAGTGGGTATCTCTTTCTAGAAGTCTCTGTAAGCCACTCTTGTTAGTTCCTATTCTTCTTTTGCATCTTAGCTTACATGTCACTTCCTAGTAAATAGGTTACGTCCCAAATTAGGTCAGGATCCGTATTACAACTCTCATACCCCCCTGTACTTTTTAAATTGTGCTTATTCCAGATTGTAGCTCTGTGTGCTATTATTTGATCAAGACTTTTCACTTCTTCCAATCTGCACAACTTCATGAGCATAGGAACTGTGTCTGCTAGGAACTGGAATCAAACACAGAGTAGATGCTCAGTATACATTGGATGGATGAATTGATGCATTAATGATGAATGACTGGGTTCATTCTCTTCTGTCACTGCCTCCTTCCCCAACACTGGCTCCTACCTGCCAGCCAGAGATCCTGACCTTAGCTTGGTGACATAAGAAGATGAGATGCAGCAGCAACATCTAGAATCTCACTCTTCCCCTCAGCAGCAGCCACAGTCAACTCTTCAAATCCATTAACAAGTGGCCTTCTGTACTCCAGTGTGCCTGCAAAGGCTGGGATGAAGGTCTCTCAGGACCCGGCTTTGAAACTGACTTTGTCTTTCCTTAAGCAATGTCTCTGACCTTGAAATCTCTCCTCTGGGCCAGGCGTGGTGAGTTTTGCTTGTAATCCCTGCACTTTGGGAGACTGAGACAGGTGGATCACCTGAGGTCAGGAGTTCGAGACGAGTCTGGCCAATATGGTGAAACCCTGTCTCTACTAAAAGTACAAAAATTAGCCAGGCATGGTGGTATAATCCCAGCTGCTTGGGAGGGAGGCTGATGCAGGAGAATTACTGAACCCGGGAGGTAGAGGTTGCAATGAGCTGAGATCACACCACTGCACTCCAGCCTGGGTGACAGAGCGAGACCCCTCTCAAAAAAAAAAAAAAAAAAAAAAAAGAAAAGAAAAAAGAAAAAAACAAAAAACAAAAAAAATCCCTCCTCTGTAAAATGATGGCATCTTCTTGTTCTCATGAGGTAGTGACATGGAGTAGATGAGAAGGGTGATTATAGTGACTATATGTTGTGTGCCTTATAAAATGCTGTTCCCCAGAAAGGGGTCCTTCAGCAGAGATCTGTGTTAAAAGGGAAGCAAAACCAGAAACTCTGGTCCAGAGAAAGAGATACTAAGTTCATCTTTGCTCTGTTCATCCTGGTGACCATTTGAAGGCATCTCCTCCTCTCCTCCTTCTGTTCTATCCTACCTGCCATCAGGGTTCAGCTGGATGGCTCCCCGTTCCTGGAAGCCTTCTGTGACTCCTGCTTTAAGATTGTTCCCTCCTCCCCACCCCACCCCCCTTTTCAACTGAACTCAGCCAGCCACACTTAGAGTGGCTCCTAATTAATCTTTAGTAGCCTTACCACCAAGTCTTTTCTCCCTAGCTTCAGCAAAAGCAGTTTTCTGGTTCAATGGCTGCCCTGGACTTCTCTTCCTAGAGGCCAGATACCTCACCTCCACCTCCCTGACTGTTTTCCTGGTGGCTTCTAAGGGTCTGGATGTCAGTCTCATACCCCAGGCCCAAGGTCAACATTTTTGCTCCTGCATTCCAGAGTCCCTTTGACCGAGTCCTCCATTCTAGGAGATGGAAGTCCTCCAGGGAATTGACATTAAGGTTTGGGCTTTGGTTCCCGTGAATTGATAGCAGTATATCCCTGAAGTTAAGAGCAGGAACTTAAGACTCAAACTGTTCTAGGTTCAAATTCCACTTCCCACTTATTATTTTGTGGCCTTGGGAAACTACTTGATCTTCAGTTTCAGGTTTCTCATGTGGATATCATAAAGGTATTTAAATACTTTTATGATGTAATTTAAATATATGGTAAAATAAAAATGGAGACAATAAAAGTATACAACAACATTTTTTTTTCAGAAGGAAGGAATTTTCAAAATTTTAGCCCTTAGTAAATGATCATCCTCATCAGGGATACCACTTTTGTGTTTCTGCTTTTTTTTTTTTTTTTTTTTTTCTGGAGATGGGTACTCTTTCTGCCCTAAGTGAAAAGTGCCCAGTGCACTCCCAACCCCATCTGGTCTCCTTGGCTGGACTAGCTTCAGTCTAAAAGGTAGGCAGTGACAGGATCACAGCAGTGTGACGTCTTGTCACTGGCTTACCCAAGAGGGTCTTCCAGGGTCCTCTTCCTCATCTGATGGAGGCCAGGTTTGCCCCACAGCTGTGCATGTCTGTGAATGGTCCATTCAGGCATGCAAAAGGCTGGTGGTCCCTGAGGTGATCTACCCCTTATCCCAAGCCAGTGGAAAAGCCTTCCCAGCAAGTTGGACTTTGTCTTTCAGAGCAGTGTTCACCAACCATCACCTTAATTAGATGCCTCATTGTCTCCTATTCTGAGGAGGGAGAAAAGCCTTGGGTGTTGCCAGGTGAGCTTCACCAGGACTAGAGGCAAGAATCCGAAGACAAAGCAGAGAAAGCCAGTCAGCCTGTTGAGGGGCGAACAGAGAGAGGGAGACATGGACTGCTTCTGAGGTCATAAGCCTGGCAAATGACTCTCAAGAAACTCATGATTTCATTTAGAAAGTATGCTAAGTGTTCCTAAGACAGAAAAATCTGTTAGATTTATTTCCTCTGCAATGAAGGCAAGCTTATCCCAGCTCCCCCTCCTGCTACCCACCCCCATGTTTGTTGCTGCCAAAGTACTTGGAAAAGCAGAAAAGTGAGTTCTGCAGGTTGCAGCTCTGCTACAGGGGACTGTGAAGACAGCAGGCTCAGTGGACCAGCAGTCACCCAGCTGGGCAGAGGGGACAGCCTTCTGCAGAATGGTTCCAGAGGGCCCTCCCAAGCCCCGCCTGCTCAGTCACCGCCCCTCCCAGCAGCCCTGACCGTGAGACAGACAGAGGCAATTTCCTTAGCCTCATTTTGCAGATGACTTTTTATCTATTCCTTACCTTTTGTTCTTACTGGATTATTTTAAAGAAAATTCTAGATACTGTGTTGTATCACCCACAGGTAATTTGTATCTCTAGCAAAGATTTAACAAATACAACTCCCATGCCATTATTAGGAATTGCTTCATATCATCTAACTGTCTATGTTCATATCCCTGATCTATTAAAGAATTTTTTGGTTGATACTGTAAAAAAATATAAAACTGACAAAAAGTTGTAAGAATCTCTCATATATACCTTGCCTAAATTCACCAAATGCTTATGTTTTGCTGTATTTGATTTATTATTTATATAAATGTTTTTCCTGAGTGATATGAAGTACATTGGAGACATCATATCCCATTCCTAGTAAACACTTCAGTGTATAGACATTCTCTTGTATAACACAGTATAATTATCAAGAACAAGAAACTCTGCACTTCTATTATTTATCCTCGTCCACTTTTAAAATTTGGCAGTTTCCCCAAAAATTCTTTTTAGAGTTATGTATTTTCCCTAGTCCAGATGCAGTGTAGGATCATACGTTTGGATGTCATGTCTCCTTAGTCTTTTTCGTAGGGAACATCTCCCTTGCCTTTGTATTTCTTGACTCTTTCATTTTTTCAAAGGTACAGGCCAGCTGTTGTGTAGAATGTCTCATGATTTGTCTGAAGTTTCCTTATGGTTAGATTTCAGTTATGCCTTTTTGACAGAAACACCAAAGACGTGATACTATGTTCTCCGTGCATACTATTGGAAGGCGATATTGGTCATGTTGACTTTGATCATGTGGCTATGGTGGTGTCTCCGGGTTTCTTCATTGTTTAGTTAATTATAAGTAATTAGTGGGGAGCTTGGGAGACTATGTAAATATCCTACTCCTCATCAAACTTTTACTCACAAGTTTTAAGTATCCATTGTGATTTTCTAAGTTTATCGTCTAATTTATTATTTGGCATTCTATATACATGAGTCTTCCACCATTTATTTAGTCACTGATTTATTTATATCAGTGTGGACTTGCAGATTGTTATTTTACTTAATGTGTGATAATCAATTATTATTTATTTTCGATGCTTAAATTTTCCCAGATTTGGCCAGTGGGAATCCTGTCCAGCCAGCTCCTGTGTCCTTTTCCTATGTCCTCGTTGTTCTTTAAGTACTTCCTTAATTTCTGGATCAACAAGGTGCTCCAGGATCTCCTAGGTTTTCATTGTTCCAGCTCTGGAATTAGCGTTTTCAGAGTTCTTATTCTTTTTAGAGAATAATATTACTTAGAATCCAAAATCTGTGTGCCTAGTGTGCTCATTGCTATTGTTACATCATAGCTTCTAGGATGTTTCAGTGGACAGAGCTAGAAAATACATGTGCACATGCATTTACTTTTATAAAATTATAAATTATTAAAAGCTATACATTAATTAAAACTATACATTTATACTGATGCCTCCCATCCTAATCCAATGAATTCTAGTTGTTCCCTTTCCATGTTTGATATCTCCATATTAGAATACTGAGAAGCCTGGCCCCTGTGATCCTCAAGGTATTTACTTATTTGCTCAAGCATAGAAAACACAGAAAGTGGTTTTAGAATTGTTAATCCATGTCAATGTGAAAACAAAATGTATTGACTAGAATTTAGTGTTTGTTTATATTCTTTTTTTCAAGGTAAAATTGATCAAGAGTGACATGTACAAATCCTAAGGGTACCTTTCAATGAGTTTTGACAAATACATGCATTCTTGTAATTCACGTCCTTCTCAAGATAACATTTCCATCACCTTAGAAAATCCTCTTATACCCTTTCCCAGTTTTAACTTCTCTTCTAGAGCTAATCACTTATTTTTTTTCACCATAGATTACTTTTGCTTATTCTAGAACTTCACGTAAATGGAATCACACAATATTCTTTTGTGTTTGGGTTCTTTTAGTTATGATATCTGTTAGTTCCTCCATGTTGTGTATATAGTAATTCATTCCTTTTTATTAAGACCTAGTATTCCATTGTATGAATATACCTCAATTTGTTTATCCATTCTCCTGTTGATGGACATTTATCCTACCCCTGCAGTCCCCCATTTTTGGCTGTTATAAATAAAAATACTATGAACTTTCTTGCACATGTGTTTTTGTGGGCATACTTTTATTTCTCTTGAATACAAACTAGTGGGTAAAATTTCTGTGTCATAGGGTAGGTGAATATTTAGCTTTTACTTCGTCAGCTAAGAGACTGATAAACTTAGGCTTTCTTTTCCCAGATGGTTTTGCAACTGTATAGGATCTAAACAAGGTACATATTGCATTTAGTTTTTATGTGTTGATAAGTTTCTTTCCCCATTCTAAACATTTATCTATTTTTATTTATGTTATTTTAAGTTGACAAATGATATTTGCATGACATTTATGGAATACAATGTGATGTTTTGATATATGTATACAATGTGGAGTAATTAAATCAGGTTAATTAACATATTCATCACCTCACTTACTTGACATTTGTTGTGGTGATAGATTTGAAATTTACCCTTTTAGTTATTGTTAAATATACGATATATTATTATTGACTATAATGACCCTGCTGTGCAATAGATCTCAAAACTTATTTTTCCCATCTAGCTGAAACTTTGTACCCTAAGGTGAGTATTTCCTCATTCCCTTAAACTCTCTCTACCCCAAGCCTCTGGCACCCATCATTCTGCACTCTACTTCTATGAATTCAACTTTTTAAAGATTTTGCGTATAGTTGAGATCATGTGATATTTGTTTTTCTGTGCCTGGCTTATTTCACTTAGCACAAGTTCCTCTAGATTCACCCACATTCTCCCAAGTAACAGGATTTTATTCCTTTGCAAAGCTGGATAGTATTTCATTGTTTATTCATACCTCATTGCAGGTTGTTGAAAAAATGCTCAGCATCACTAATCATTGGAGCAATGCAAATTAAAACCACCTGTGAGAATGACTTTATCAAAAAGATGAGATATAACAAGTATTGGCAAGGATATGGATAAAGGGAACCCTTGGACACTGTTGGCAGAAATGTAAATTAGTACAGCCACTATGGAAAATTGTCTGAAAATAACTAAAAAAACTAAACATACGACTACCATATGATTCCCTTCTCATGCGATTTTATCTGTTGAAGTACCGAACATTTAGCTTGTAGAACATTCTAGATGTGACTGATCAGTCTTTCATTATGCCATTTAGCTTGTTATTCGGTTCCTTGTATTTCATGTTATCTTACAGCCATACCTAGAGACTGAGAATATTCTGGTTCTTTTTTTTTTTTTTAAAGAGGAACACTTCAAAGGTTCAGAGTGGAGTTATGTGTTTGGCATTGTAATACACTGTGAGGCATATAATGTGTGGTTCTTCCATTTTTAGTGCTTTAAAGATGGAATTGTGTGTTTAAATAGTGCTAGCTTGCTCTCTCCATTATAATGTTCCCATCAGTCTTTCAATGTCATTAGTGGTTTTTAGCATTCGTTCATTGTTATTGCCTAAATCTATTATTTTATTTGTGTTACCAAAAGGTGATATTCTAATTCCATCACTCCTCCTGTCTTTATTACCTAGGATTTTTCTGTAAAGAAGAACTTGTTCCCAATATTTTCATTACTCTGAATAAAATCTATACAGGAAAATCAGAATAAATATTTGATTTTTGCACGTTATCAAATTTTGGGGTAATAAGTTGGTGCCTTAGCAACCTCCAGTGGTGATGAATGAGATTATTTTTTCATATCATGATTAGCTCATAAATTTTTATATATTTGATATATTTCAATCCTTTGCAGTCATCATTTTTTCTCACATTATGTCATCTTAGGCCATTATGCACCTTTGACTTGGCTCCTGAGTGTTGTTCGTATGGCCCTGTTTGACTCTGATGACTTCCTTGCTTTCTTGGCGCACCACGAGAGCTCAGGCTCATGTTGTATATTTCCAGCTGCAGACTTGGACTCAGTCATTTCTACAAGAAATCCCAGTGTTTTTGTGGACAATGGTATTTAGAGAGCACAGACTGGGCATTTGGGTTGCTCAATGCTACTGGGTTGTCATTGCTACTAGGCCTCTTCAGTGATCTGAACTGGGAAATACATATTTTTAGAAACAGAAAAACATACTGATATTTTCCATTCAAATGTACCTTTGCAGGGTCTTTCTTTAATTTGTCTGATTTATGCTCTTTTAAACTCAACATTTTGGTTCCTAGTGGCATCATTGTAATCATTTGCTATAAAACACATGTAATAGTTTAGCTGGGCATGATGGCTCACGTCTGTAATCCCAGCACTTTGGGAGGCCGAGATGGGTGGATCATGAGGTCAAGAGATCAAGACTATCCCAGTCAACATGGTGAAACCCCATCTCTACTAAAAATACAAAAATTAGTTAGGCATGGTAGCATGCGCCTGTATTCCCAGCTTACTGGGGAGGCTGAGGCAGGAGAATCGCTTGAACCTGGGAGGCAGAGGTTGCAGTGAGTCGAGATCATGCCACTGCCGTCCAACCTGGTGATAGAGCGAGACTCCATCTCAAAAATAAACAAACAAACAAAACCAAACAACAACAAAAAACCACACACGTAATAATTTAAAAATAACTGTAGCCATATTACGACTTAAGCAATTCCTCTGCTCCTGAGACAGTCCTTGTCAGGGTTGGCTCAAGACAGCTCATTCACATGCTGGTGCCTTGACAAGGATGGCTGGATATTTGGGCTCTGCTGGGATCTCCTCATCCTCCAAGTAGCCTCAGGACCTTTCTAGGTGGTTGCCTTTTTAGCGGGGTAGATGGACTGCTTACGTGGTGGTTCAGGGTTCTAAGAGAGTGAAGTAGAAGCTGACAGTCCTTTCAAAGTATAGGCTCTGGCTGACCTTGTGTCATTTTCCCCCTATATTCTATTGGTCAAGGCAGTCATAGGCAAGCTTAGATTCAAGGGAAGGAAAATAGGTTCCATTTCTGGACAAAACAAGTGTCAAAAATTTCAAACCTATCTTTAGACCATTCCCCTCCCACTCCCCTCTTCAACTCACATACTCTAAAGAGTATTCTGTTCCATATCTTTTGTCACTGAAGGAGGTAACCAGGACAGTGTTTTATATCCTTTTTAAAACTGTCTGATTCTCTATGATGTGGAAGTTTCATTGTTTATTCACCAAGCCCCCAATTGATAAACACTGGTCTTGTTTTCAATCTCTTATCATTACAAGCAATGTCCCAATAAATATCTGTACATACATCATTTTGTATTTTTTTGTTTGTTTTTTGAGATAGAGTCTCACTCTGTCACCCAGGCTGGGGGTGCAGTGGCGCAGTCTTGGCTCACTGCAACTTCCGCCTCCCATGTTCAAGCGATTCTCCTGCCTCAGCCTCTTGAGTACCTGGGATTGCAGGTACACGCCACCATGACTGGCTAATTTTTTTTTTTTTTTTTTTTTTTTTTTTTTTTTTTAAGTAGAGACAGGGTTTCACCATGTTGGCCAAGCTGGTCTTGAACTCCTGACTTCAAGTGGTCCACCCGCCTCAGCCTCCCAAACTGCTGGGATTGCAAGAATGAGCCACTGCACCTGGCCCATTTTGTGTTTTTTGACAGTGATGATTTCTAGAAGTGTAATTGCCAGGTGAAAGGATACAGGCACATGTGATTTTGCTAGACATTGCCGAACTTCCCTCCATGAAAGTTATATTAGCAACGTATCAGCCTGTTTTAGCATAATCTCACCAACAGTGTATTCCCAAACTTTTTATTTTTTGCATATTTAGCAGTAAGAAATGGTATTGCAGCTTGATTTTTTTCATATTCTTGAGCTTTAACATAAGTGAATATGTATAGTGAAATAATTTTAAGTGTAAAGTTTGATAATCTTCTGTTTATAAATGGCCCTGTTTGCCTCTGATGACTTCTGTGTAACTATCATTTTTATCAAGATATAAAATATTTCCAGAACTCAGAAGACTTCTTTCTGTTCCTTCTCAGTCAATATTGATATGAGAAGTAACAGTATTTTTATTTCTAGTACCTTAGACATGTTTACCTCATATAAATGAATTATAGAGTGTGTATTATTTTTTTTCTGGCTTCTTTTGTACAACCTAACATCTGTGAGACTGGTCTATGTTGTGTATATATAGTACGTTGGTTACTTTTCCTTATTGTGTAGTATTTCAATGTATTACGTACATTTTGATGTTAATTATGTTGATAGACATTTGGTTTGTTCCCAGTTTTTTGAATAATGCTATTATGAACATTTTTGTTTGTTCTGATTTTGAAGGAAGTTGAGCATATTTTAATTTTATTAATAGGTCATTATCTTTTTTGAACTGATCAGCTCATACTTTTGCTTATTTTAAAATTTGCTTGTCTTTTTTTAAAATTAGGATATCTTCATATAGTTGGGATATTAGTTTTTGGTCTAGAAGTTTCATTCATTACAGTAGTTTTCCTTGCTTGCCATTTTCTTTCAACTTTATAATTTTTTCTTTTTGCTGTTCAGAATTTTTATAATGTCCTCAAATTTAAATATATTTTAAAATTGCTTTTAGACAATTTTAAAATAAGTTGTACCCAGGAAAAATTTTCCTCAGTCATTTTTTAAAACTTTTAAATCTCTAATTCACTTGGGATTTGTTCTAATGTACGTTTATTCTAATGTATGGAATTTTTTTTCCATGTAGTCATCCAGTAGTCAGGTCATCATTTATTAAACTCTGCCTTTTCTCATTTATTTGAGATACTTACTGCCTTCATCATACATTAAATTGCCCTGTCTGCTTAGGTCTATTTTTGGGTTTTCTCTTCTGGACCACTGGTCTGCCTGCCTATTAATTATATAATAGTTCACTGTTTTATTCATGGAGATATTTCATATTTTAATATCCAGTAGGACTAGCTCCCACCTCCCCAGAATTGCCTTAGCTTTTCAGGGTTTTCTTGGTTATTTTTTCCTTTTGCTTTTTCCATATGAACTTTGTTATCAACTTGTTTAGCTCCAGAAAGAAATAAAGCCTGATCATTATGGAGATCTCAATAATCAAAAGTTAACATAGAGAAAATGAACATCCTTCTGATGTTATGATGTTGAGTTTTTCTAATAGCATGTATGTTTCTGTGGTTCAAACTATTTTTGTGTTTTCAGGAGTATTTTAAAGTTTTTGTCATATAGATTATGTGCATTTCATGTTAGTTTAATGCTTGGGTATTTTGTTTTATTTATTTATTTTTTTTCTTTAGTGAATGGGGTTTTCTCTTCCCTTCCCTTGTATGTTCTAATTGGTTATTTTGTATATGTGAAGCCTATTGCTTTCTGCATAGGTGTTAATCAGAGTCCAATCAAGAGACAGGCATAGCACCAATGATTTTAACAGAGATTATTTAAGACAAAGAATTGTTAACTGGTATAAAGGTGTAAAGTGGGTAACTGAAAAGATAAAAAGACGATACTAAGTAATCACAGAAGAAGAAAACTTCAGGAAGCAGTTACCATCCTTAGGGCTGCATAACAAAGGCACAGGGACAGAGGTATTAAATCTAGAAGTTTAGGGTGGGGGATCCCATGGAGTTGAATCTCTGTGAGGAGGAAGCTGCTTGGCTGCTGCTGGAACCTCCAAGCTCAGAGGGAAGGGTCATGGGATCTGGACATTGGCCGGCTGTTGCTGGTGTCTCTGAAGGGTACACAACATGGCTGGTTCTGTAATTCTTGGAGAAATTAAAAACTGGATTCCACTGATGCTACAGAAATGAGGAATTATTGCTTGGAGACATTCGCAGGAATAGGAAGCTGGCAGGAAGGCAAGAGGAACAAGCAAATTCCTCCTTCCCCTGCAACCTGCAGTCTCCCTCTGGGACCCCTTCTATTGAAGCCATAGAGGGAGCTGCTGGCAAAGCTGAAACTGGATTTGTGGAGTCCTAGCTCCTGCATCACAAAAGTGAGTATAGAAGGTTGGGTCTGGAGCTGAGCGACAAGAGCTTAGTAGCTGGCATAACATGATAATTGTATATTCCTTGGTTTTACGAAGAGTTGCTTGTAGTAATTTGTCCATGGTTTGTTTTGCTTTTAGGATTATATCATCTGCAAATAGAGATTTTTTAGAACCTCTTCCTGTATAATTTTTGCCATTAATCTTTTGATCTTGGTTCCTAAAATGTCTCAAACACAATGACTACTGCTCTTGGAAAAAATTATTGTCCATTGTTGGAGATACTTTGTGAGGAGAGGTGGTGCTGGATAGAAGAAAGCTTTTCTTTATGGTCTTCCTTGATGAGTGTTTAGAAAAAGCTAACACAGCACTGAATGCTATTTCTTGACTATACCTAGGATACTGGGGGCACCTAGTAATTGCTAAATACTGGTGAGACAGATGTGTAGGTCTGCCTGTCCATCCACTCTTCTTTGTTTTGACCTGGTTATATCCATTCTCTCTTTTTCTGATATATGATGGAGATGTCCATTGGGGCATTCCATGTCATTACAGTGATTGGTTCAGACGTTGTCATGTGTTCTAAGCCAGGACAGTAATTCTCAATCTCAGAATTTTTGCTGAAGTTGATGGAAAGAAGCTGTCTGTCTTTTCCTTGAGTCTCTTCAGTTATTTGCTTCTAAGCCTGGTGCTTTCAATGACTACCCTTGCTTCCACTCAGAGAGAACTTGTTAGGAACTGGAAAAAGATTTCTGATGGTTTCATTTGAGCACCTGATTCCAAGCCATGCCTGAAATTTTAGGTCTAAGGCCCTTTAAGTGAGCAATAGTGTCGTTTGCAATTTAAAGCAGCTTGAGTTGAATTTCCCATTTCTTATGATTAAATGAGTCCTATTTGAGCAAGTATTAATTGTATTCATTGTTACTGGAACTTATATGCCATGCAAATCTGTGAGAACACTTTCAGTGTCAAATACTACAGAACCAGGCAGATTTACTAGAATGCTTTCTCTATGATGTTTACAGCTCTTTCTTTGCTTTGAGCAATTTTCTTGGTCCTAATGACCTTATGTCTGCTCTGGTTTTCTTGCCTCCATCGTCTGTGATTATCTTCCCATTCTTTCTCAAGGACAATCATGGACCATTGTCATGGTCAGTTGTCTTGAAGATGATCATAGACCAATCACGGACAGCCTCTAGGTCTACCATTGCCTGTAAGCTCTAGACACAAGTGCATTTTTGCTTTAAGAGCCAGAGAATCAGGAAAACCACAGCAAACACCCACCCATCTTCTTCTGTCTTCTGGTTCTCTCTGGCCCTACACTGTGACTTCTGGTTTCCATTCCAGTTTAACTGAAGTAGATCCTTTGAATGGTATCACCTCATGACTGAATTGGGTTTTCCATGTGCGTCATGTTTTTGGCTTTTATAGTTAATCTCTGTTTGTACCATTGCAACCAATCTCCTTGAGGGCTGCTCTGGGTCGCCACTGGGTGACTGTTGAGTGAGCCTGTAGGAGTGAGTAATAGATGATCTACAAGTGATTGATTCTGTTTGGTTCAGTCATTCAGTCAGCAAACATAACCAACATCTTATTCATCTTATTTTGTTTTCCACAAGAGAGAAGACTAATACAAGAAACCCCTAGGAAGATGAGAAGAGCAGCATTATTTCATTGACCAGTGCAATTGGTCCCAAGGCACCACTGTCTGATATTGCAGACAAGCAGGGGTGGGGCCCTGACTTTTGCAGGCAAGGAGGTGGAGCCATCCTAGGAATGGAAGGTGACTTCTAGGACACACAGCAACATTTGCAAAGTGTTTCTGAACAAAGCTTCAGGGCAGCCATGCTTTCTGCCTGGAACCTTGCGTTCCTGGGAGATTCATCTGGCATGTAAAGAAAGTGGGATGGTTGAAACACAGAGGATAGGTATGTGCAAATTAAGTCCTTTTCTTTTTAGTAACTGCAGGGAAGGTGCAAAGAAGCTGGTAAATAAGGCTGTCGGAAATCGATAGAAACTTTCTCACTCTGCATGATTATTATCACCATTAATCATGATCAGACTTTATTGTGTGCTGACAGTGTAGCTAATACAGTGCCAAACACAGATATGGATGTGGTCTTCATCAAAAAAGACAGTAATCCATAAAGCAGCAGGAGAAGAGCAATCATCTAGGTGAGGAAGGGCAAGTTGCCACCTGGTTTCATTTTATTTCTGTTTCGGACCTTCTCACCATTGAAAGAGTCTTTTGCTGTAATTGTGAAGACCCCTCTCCCCGCCACTGCTGGCTTCTAGATTTTGCAGGATGTTCATCATTTAAGAGCACAATGTTTTGCTAAAAATTATTCCAACTATACTCATATTCTTTCTATTTTGTACAGTCTCCCATTTTGATCAGGAATAAAAACAGTAGTCATGCTTTGCAAAACTTTCATTATAAGAACTGAGATGAAAAGTAATAAAAGAGGGATGCTCTCAGGAGAAAAACTTGGAAGAGAGCATAATATATCAGCCAAATAGAGGAATTGAACAAAACTGCTTTCTAGCTTAGGACTATATCAGACATGGGGGAAAAAAAGAATAAGCCAGGTTGATTAAAACAACTTATCACCTTAAAAAACATTCAGGATGATGAAGTCTGAGCATATAAATTGCATCTCTGCCCATTCAGTTAGGAGAGCAGAGTGATGAGGTTGCTTAGAGAGAATGCTCTAGGATATCACCGCAATCTTTATATCCCTTTCTTATCCTTATCTTTTTTTTTTTTTTTTGCAGTTGATGTTTGTTTGCTTCAGTAAGTGAGAGCTTTTTGCCTTCCTCTTTCTCCTCCTCTTCCTCCTCCTCCTCTGCATTCCCTTATTTCTAGATCTGAAAACTGACTTTAAAAGTAGCCCTCCTGGGCTCAGTTTAATAATGAAGCTATAGGAAACTCTCTGTTGCTGGTCTTACTACATGGAATCTTAACAGCTTGAAATTTTTATGGTAGTTATTGGTCATTCAATTGTCAGCTGTTTGTGAGTTGAATTTAAATTTATAAACAATCCTTTAGCACCTACAAAGTGCTAGGCAGCAGGGATGCTGGGGTGAAAAAGTAAGTATTTGCTGCCTTCAATTTTCTTGTAATCTATCAGAATAGCAGTATGCACACCACAGGGTGAGTTTCTGCAGCATGTCTAATGCTATGTTAGGTACATGGTAGGCATCCAGTGTACTTTGGGATATCCTTTCTTTTTCACACATAAATGTCCTATATGGTAGTAGGAGCTGTTATAGAGGGACGGAACAAGGAGCATGTGGGACAAGGAAGGGAGTAGTCAGCTTTCTCGGGGAAATGTGGGAGGGGTTCATTGTGAGGTTAGCTTGAGCTGAGCAGTAATTTACCAGGTAGGCAAGATAAAGAGGAAGAGAAAGGAGAATGATGAAAGCACATGGGGGAGAAACAGTATGGTGGATTAGGAAAGCAGCAAGAGGTTTGGGATGAATGGAGTACGGCCTGTGAGAAGATGGGAGCTGGCAAGAAATGCTCCTGGGAAGGATGATGGGGGCCAGCTGAGGAAAGGCAATGCCTGTGTGCACAGGAACTTAAATCTTCCCCTCCAGATAGTGGGGAGCTTCTGAACAAGTGAGTCACTGGATCAATTCTGCATCCATGTTTAATTTTCTTCATTTTTCTTCATTATGACTTTGCAAATGAAGACAAGTTGCTACCAGTAGAGCATGCTGGCTGGCAGTGGGAATGAGTTTGAAATGAATCCCTGTTTCCTTCTCCTCGCCTCTCTAGGGATCAGTCACACTACTGTGAGTTAACCAGCCTTGAGGCTGGAGTGAAGGGAGCATTGTTAACCTAGAGTCTGAGCCAGGGGCCCGGGCAGCTATGCTTATACCTCAAGCCATTGAGCTCCTTTGTGGCTCAAAGGAACTTCTGTATCATGAAAGGATGACTGCAAGGGGGGCTGGAGTTTATGGTGCATTAGAATTGGTTACTATCTGAGGCCTTGAGAGTCATCTCCCTTTAAAGTGGATATTTTGAACACCACCAACCAAGAGATGGGTTGGGGACTTTTCAGAGCTCAACAGAAGCTGATAGAAAATGCCAGGGGGGCTGGATCAGCCCCAAGACTTTGGGTTCTTAGCCAGACTTGCCCATAAAAGGTAGCTACTCCAGTATGGCTGCAAGAACACCTGATGGGCTACACTAGTTTTGATTAGTGGAAGCCATAGAAGCCCTGTTCCACCACTGTGACTGCCTCTGTAAGTTTCTCTTTCTGATCACAAGGTCCTGACTCTGGAGGTGAGATAGGGAAAGGCTGGATGAGAGGAAGAGGGGAGGAGGGGGAAAGAGGGAGAAGGAAGAAAGAGGGAAGAGGGGAGAGAGAGGGGAAGGGAAAGGGACAGAGGAGGAAGAGGAAGAGGGAGAGGGGAGGACAAGTTGGAAGGTAGGGGAAGAGAGTGAGAGGGGTAGAGGGGGGAAGGAAAGGAGGGAGGGGAGAAGAGAAAGGGAAGGAAAGAGAGGAGAAAGGAAGGGAAGAAAAAAAAGAAGAGAGAAATGACTCATCCTCTCAAGCCATACAGCAAGTTCCTGGTGAAGCCTTGACTCCAAAGGTTGGTTAATGCTTCCTATGGTGACCCATGTGCATGGCTTGATTCTAGGTGCTGTGAGTAGTGATTCACTACTATAAATATAAATAAAATATAAATAATGGGGATATTTATAACCTGGTTAGGGAAATAAGACTGAAGCGAAGACAACTGTAACTTAATAGTTATAATAGTCCTATTTTTTGAGTATCTGTTATGTGCTAGGCATTTTACAGGGTGCTTTTACACTTTTTGACTATTATGAGCTGAGCACATGAGACTGTAATATTATTCCCATTCTGCAGATGAGGAAACTGAAGCTCAAAGAGATGAGGTCACTTGCTCAAGATCCATCTAAGTTCTAAGGGGGCAAGGAGTTGGTCTAGGATGAGCTTAGCATTGAGACTCTGGAGTCTATCGCATGTTAATTAGGTGCTTAATGAACATTTGAGTGGTGAGTGAATGGACAGTCACATAGTTAGAAAGAGCCCAAGGTGGGCTTGGAATCCAAGGCTTATGATTCGAAACCAATTCTATCCACTAAACTCCACTGTCACATAACAGAGGGCAGTAGAAGGCAATTGCCAAACTCAACGTGGAGACAGTAAGATACTGGGGAGACCCAAGGAGAAAGAATAGATATAGCACAGGCTGTGTGTGGTCAGAGGCGTCATTAGGCAGTGGGGATTGAAATGGGCCTTGAAGGTCAAGCAGTATTTGGGTGACTGGAGGGGAAAGGTCAGTGTGTCCTGGATTCTTGAGAGGCAGAGGAATCTCCTTGTAAAGAGCTTAGCCTCCTGGTGCAGACTTCTGGGTTTAAAAATCTGAGTCTACCACTAGGAAGTTGTGTGATGCTGGGCAAACCTCTTCATGCCTTAGTTATCTCATTTACGACTGGGCATAATTCAGAATAATTCATGTAAAAGAGTTTGCAGACAGTGTCTGGGACACAGCGTTGACTCAATAAATATGAATTGTCATTAGGTCAAAGCAAAGCGCTTCCTTCCTAAGGGGCAGAGAGCAGAGTTGGGAAGATACGATGGGATCAGAATATTCTGAGCCTCGAATACAGAGTAAAGATTCTGAATTTGACTTTCTGCTCAAAAAGTTTGTCTCTGACAAGATAATAATGGTTCTAAAGATTACATTGCTGCCGAGTTAGTGTCATTTTCTGCTCATTGTGCATTGGCAAGTTGTGCCCTTGTAGAAAGCCCTTGACTGTCCCAAGCCAGCAGATGGTTTCTATGTTCCTGCTTTTGTGTCTAGTAGTATGTTGTTTCTCTGGGGGGCTTGGATCACAGCCTAAATCTAGAGGGAACTTTACTGAGACTTAGTAAATGGAAGCCAGGCTGTAGACAAAATAAAAGCCAAAACTCCCAATAAAAAGAGAATAGACCAATAAACAAACCCACAGCCTAGAGAAAGATAAGTTTTATAATAGCGTTTGAAGATTGAGAAAACCTTGAAACTAGCTCCAGCACTGTCACCCTCACCTGTGTACTGAGAGATGGCTGCAATTTCTCTCAGCCTTTCTGCACATTAATGCCTGTAAAATGCAATAATCAAGTTCACAGATGTGAAATTTACTTAGGAGGCAGCCTATTTGCCACAATCACTGGCTTGAGTGCTGGTACTTGGGAAAATTTTGCAAGTGGATAATAACACCAGCCTTCACCCTACAAGATAGGTTAGCATTGAATCATAATATTCAGTGAACATTTTTCATCTATTGCTTTGGAGTATTTTATAAGATGGAATCCTATTATTTTCACTTCATCCTGATACATCATATTGCTTAATTATTCCAGACAATTTATCTCTGTTCTTTTGCCCATCTTTTCTCAATCCTTTCCCACTATTGCTTCTGTCAGAAGATTGAAATCCTGAAGATAATTGTCAGAATAAAGGCACCCCAAAGAAGTCTGCAGGAGGTACTCCAAAGACCGAGATCTTGGACTGTCGAGGCTTTGAACAATATAAACTCGAAAACTGCCATTGCTCTTATTAAGACAATATTTCCCACTTAGGGCTCTACTGAGAAAGCTGGAAAAGTTAAGATGATTCAGAAACGGGTGGCAGACAAAGAACTAAAACATAAAAATCAGTAGAAATGTTTAAAGGAGACATTATAGTTGATAGCACAGAGTGGAAGGTTTGAAACAACGCTTTTAAAAAGTTAGGAGGTATTCTAAGAAGAAAGAGAAAGGTACCCTGTTGTCTAAGCGGGGGAGGGCAGCAGGGTATGATAGCAAGATAGAGTTGCCTTGGTGAAATCAGTAAGAACTGGGATCAAACCTTAGATCTACAACATGCCACGGTGAAACATTGGGTATGCTACTTAGCTTCTTTGACCCTCAGTTCCATCATTTATAAAAAGAGAATTATAACACTGATTTCATGGGACTATTTTGAAGAATTAAATTTTGTATGTTGAATGCCTATTGCAGTGCTTGGCATATCGTAGCTACTTACTAAATGGTAGCTAATGATAATAACAGGGGAAATGACCTTCTATTGCAAGAAAGCCATGAGTTAGATAAAGCTTGCTGCCTTTGCAACCTGCTATGTTGTGGTGTAGTATTGTTTGGAAGCAGGAAAACAGCTTGATAGAAACTGGAATTCATGGGGAATATTTGGGGAGTAGACACATGTTATGCTGAGTTGTCAGTAACTAGCAGGGGCCATGCCAGGGTAGGAGAAAAGAAAAAAAAAAAAAAAAAAAAACGGTTCTTGGGAATTACCAGGCAGGGAATGTCTTTGGATCCTGTAGGGACTCACTATGTCTGATGACCTTGGCCCAAGCCTTGATAACCATTGCCATAGAACCAGCATGAATGTGCAGTGCGAGCTCATTTCTTAAAGTTTGCAGCCAGTGCCAACACAGCAGAGTTCCAGGGCTGAGAAAGCTGATCTTTCTTCCTGGGTGGAGGTCCTGGTACCTGGCAAGTAGTTGAATCAGTTCAATTGGTGAGGTTACAGGAGCCCTGTTCCAGCTGGGATGGGGCACAGAAATCCTGCCATGGTTGCATTCACATACCTGAATGATCAACATGCAACTAAAAAAAAAAAAAATTAAAACATCACCATCACAGGTCTATTGACAGCCTAGAAGACATGATTTCGAAAAGGAAGCAAAGGGCTTGTGTTCTTTTGTATCACGTGGTGGCCTGCTCTGGGAGTGGGGAGACAATATTTTTTTCACAGTAGCCCTTTTCCAAAAAATGGCAAACCATCTCAGGGAGCAGGAACACCCAGCTTTGTTTTAGGCTTTTTGGCTTCTGCCTTTTTCCAGGGGACTGAGAAGCTGTTAGAGTTCTTTTAAGTGGAAAGTGACTTTTCACTTTATGACATGATAAAAATTGAATGAAATTCAATATGGTTTTTTCACCCTTTCCACAAATTATAAAAAATGGCTAAATCTACACTCAAGCAAATTTCATTTCCCTGGGTGCTGAGTTTATAGATCACATTTTTCAACTTGGGGAACATTTTACAAGCTGAACCTTTACATCCCTTTGACAAAAGAAGAAAAAAGAGAACCACTTTTGGCCAATGTGCTTTGCTCTCAGGTGGGTGCTGGCTGATTGTGATGGCAGGGATTGGAATAATTTAAATAAGCACCTTAGGTGGGCAAGTTAGAGACCTGAAGTTTTGAGTTGAAAAAATGACTTTTTTGTTGTTGTTCCATGGTTTTCCAGAATCTCAGCTGTGCCCCCACAGAAGATCTTGGGAAAGTTTACTCTCTGTGCTGCGCTGTGCTAATGCACAGGTGTCAAGACTTGTTGAGACATTTCTCTCATGGAAAGAACAAGACTGTGGATGCCTGAAGCTTGAAATAATAGTTCATTTATGGATGTTTTTCCTTTTCCCAATTAGTCCCCTGCATGCCAAGTAGAAGAGGCAGAGAGGAGTTAGCTCTAAAATTCTGTTTATAAGATCCTTCCATTTTAAGACAAAATAACTTAATTTTCTAAAGATTCTGACCTTAAACTTCCTGTGCCTGAAAGTGGTACATGATCTTTCAATGGTTCTGGCACTGAGAAAAGGTCAGGTCCATATTGCCATGCAATGGGACACCAGGTATGCTGGGAGAAAAGCTCCCTGTGTCTGTCTGCTGGGACCTCCCGCAGCACCTGGAGGAGCGTAACATCCATGGAGCCAGGTGTGTGGTGGCCCCTTCTCCCATCCCACTCCCAGGGCCTGCTGTCTTTCCAGAGCAGTGAACCTCATCTTCTGCCTCTAGGACAGAGGTTCTTAAACTTGAGAAACTTGAGAGTATATCAGAATCCCCAGGAGTGGGAAAAACTTGTTAACAATGCAGACTTCCAGGCCCTCCGTGATTTTGATTCAGTTGATCTGGGGTGGGACCCCGGAGTCTGTATTTTATCTGGCTCCCTAGGTGGCTCACGGGTTATACTTTGAGTCTTTCTGGGAGATTTTCCACATTGAAACAATTCCTTCTTTCTCCATCTGGACCAGTTGTGGCAGAAATAAGATCCATTTCCCAAAGTGACTAACTTGTTTGAATTCTTCATGACTTTGGCCTAGTTCTGTCTTATTTCCACGTTCTCAGAAATGACCTCCTTTTAGTCCCACATTCTCCAAGGTGAGGAGGAGAGAGGCTGTGATGTGAGCTAGTTCATTCAAGTTTAAATGCCAGCTTCTTAGGATCTGGGAGCCGCTGGCCTTACCTTTCACACACACACACACACAAAAGTGCTCATAATAATCTGACCTGTTGCTTAAATGAAATAGAATGTATGGATGTCTCCAGAGGACAACCTGGCACATGGCAAGACTCACCTGACATGCTCTTTACCCATCTCAGACCCTCTCCTATGGATCCATGCACATGCTGCCATCTTCTTGGCAGATGAGCTTCATTAAGGAAAGGCCCAGGGGCAACTGCCGGGGTTCATCCCGGCCTTGTTTAGGTCGTGCCCTTGAACAGGGTAAGGAGGGGGATGAGGCAAGGTGAGGAGGCTTTCCTTAGGTGAGGGCTTCCCAGCAGGTATAAATTAAAGCAGTCATCATTTACCCAAGTGTGGCAAGCTGAAGTTACTTGGCACCTGATACTGTGAGACAAGAGGGGAAAAGAGAGAAAGAGGAGAGTCTTAAAAATATAAAGGCAGTGGCCGGGCGCGGTGGCTCAAGCCTGTAATCCCAGCACTTTGGGAGGCCGAGGCGGGCGGATCACGAGGTCAGGAGATCGAGACCATCCTGGCTGACACGGTGAAACCCCGTCTCTACTAAAAAAAAAAAAATACAAAAAACTAGCCGGGCGAGGTGGCGGGCGCCTGTAGTCCCAGCTACTGGGGAGGCTGAGGCAGGAGAATTGCGTGAACCCGGGAGGCGGAGCCTGCAGTGAGCTGAGATCCGGCCCCTGCACTCCAGCCTGGGCGGCAGAGCGAGACTCCGTCTCAAAAAAAAAAAAAAAAAAAAAAAAAAAATATAAAGGCAGTATCGAGGAATCTAATCTGTCTTGTATTTCCACCCAACTCAACCTGATTTCTGTGCTGGCCAGGAGTAACAAATTGAATATCTCCCCAAGCTAAAGGGTCATTATGCCCCCTGGGCAGGGATTTAAAATGCATTTTCCACCAGAGCAATGAGGCCTGACCGATGAATTGGATGTGCTGTCATCTGGTCATGCTGCTGGATGAATGGTCCCACGTGTCAGGTCACACAGCTCTCGTGCATTCAGTTCACATCCACTCGACACCATCTCTGTGCCAGGTTCCAAGCTTCTTGTCGAACACAGAGGTCTTGGGGATGAGTAGGAACCAGTCCCAGCCTTCCAGGAGTTGCTGATCTCACAGGAAAGACAGACAAAGAAATGGGAACAGTGTGGTTGTGACTGTGGCAGGTCAAGGCAGCCTTCAGGTCAGACTACCCGGGATAACATCTCAGCTTGGCTAGTTAGAAGCTGTGGGACTTGGGAAAGTGAGCTACTCTGAGCTTCGGGAACTCATTGGTAAATTTGGGATTATAATTTTGCCTCTTTCATGGAGTTATTGGGAGAATTAAAGAAGGTAATATTAATTTTTGATATACTGTAAACATAATAGTAGTTGCTAAGACTTATTAGTAGAAGTCCTCATAGTGCAGCATTAGATGTAATGATATTAGGCAAGTGTTGCCCCACGTTATGGAACATTGCTCAGGCAACTAACAATTAAGTCGAATGTTAGGATATTTGCTTAGCTGGTGATTCTGTTGATGTTTCTGCTGCTGGAGGAGGCAGGTCAAAGGGAGGGGTGCTCAGCTGGGTAGAAGCAGAACAAATGCTCAGCCTAACTGCAGCCAAAAAGGCCTAGCAAGTCCTTAAGCAGAACTCAGGCCTTCAGCTTTTCTGAATGCTGAGCCAGGACATGCATACTCAAAAATGAAGTGTAAGTTAGGGCATGTCCTTTACCTGCAAGGACGTAAATACTGATCCTCTGTAGTGGAGCTAACAGTGTCTGCCATCTTAAACCAGAAGCAGGAGAGGAGTAGGAAAATTTTGCACCAAATGGCATTCCCAACACAAAGGGATCGTTAGGGGGTGAGTAGTTCACCAGCATGGGGTGCGTGTTGATGAGATCATTTTTTATTCATTTACCAGTTCATTCATTTAACTGTTTTGTGCACATTTTAGAATTCATGAATTGCAGAAGTATTTATTGAGCATCTACTAGGTACAAGATACCTTGCTCAAGGCCACCCAGTTGGTAAAGGGACCTCAGGACTCAAAGGTGTTTAGCGTTAGCCTCTACAGTCCTTGGTATAAATGGTTCTGGGGATGGTTTATTAGCCCTGGAAAAGGACCAGTTCTTTCACTCACAAATTTAAGTCCTTGGTTCAATTAAATTAGAATTTATTCATTTCAGAAATGTTAATTGAGTATCTACAAATAGCAAGGCATCCACTATGTGCTGACTGCTGGTGTGAGATTTCCCCCTACACGAGAGCAGGAGGACCTGGGGTATTTTACAGGCTGGTGAGCAGTGGTCCAGGGATTTGCACTTTACCTGGCTGTAGCTTTGTGTTTTATGTTTAGCCTGTAGTCACTTGAGATAGTTCAGGTCAAGAGCATTATGACTTTTCTGCCTCACCTAGGTGATTAGATTTGAGGTTTTCCTCATGCGAATGACTGCATAGTGCTCTGGTATACTGTCTGCAAATGCAGTGTCCAACACTTCCAGCCTTCCTTAGATGCATAAGCCACTACTCTCACCAAGGGGTGGAGTCTATTTTCTCACCCTTTGAACCTGGGTTGCCACTGTGATTTGCTTTGACCAATAGAATGCAGAGGACTTGATACCATGCCTGTTTCCAGTCTAGTCCTTAAGAGACCCTGCAGCTTTTGGGTTTACTTTCTTGGAAGCCATGTAAAGGACTACTCGGGAGGGTGAGAGACTATGAAGAAAGAGAGGAACCTAGCCAGTCAGCCCCAAACCATTCCAGCCTCTCCTAGCTTAGATGCCAGACATGTGGGTGAAGCCATCTTTATTTCTCTAGCCCAGGAGGGAACCAAACAGACACCACACAGAGAAAAGACAAACCGCCCATGCTGAACCCTGCCCAGATTCCAAAATCATGGGTAAGTAAATGACTGTGATGTTAAGCCACTGGTTTTTGGGGTAGTTTGCTATGCAATGATTGATAACTGAGACAAGCATGGTAAGTATTATCTTATTTAATTATCATGACAACCATTGTAGTGTCCAGTCTCACTGACTCAGTGCAGATAATTTACCCTTCACTTTGAGTATGCATGATCTGGACTAACATTGAGGAACCTGAGGGCTTTACAGATGAGAAAACTCATACAGGAAGGCTAGCTCACTTGTCTAAGGCCATGCATGTAGCAGTGGTTGAGGTGGGTTTCAAACCCAGGCAGTCTGGCTCCGTTGTCCATGCTAGTATCTGCTGTACTTCATTACCCAGATTCTCAGCTCCTTCAGGGGTGCCTGTACCTTCTGTGCCCTGAGTCATAGGCTTAGACCTGAGCCACAGTCGTAGGTTTGATTGCATGGGCTTTGGTTCGTTTTGGCCTGAAACAAGGTCACACTTTGCCAGCTCAGTGGTCAGCCACCCCCTAGGTATTGTGTTCCAGGGAAGAGGAGGGGCAAGGTACGAATGAGTGTCTTATGTGAACAATCTCCACCACTGGATAGGCTATCCAGAATCAGGCTCTGGCAGGGCACGACCTTTTTACAACCAAAGGACTGTGCATTCCTCTAGGCAAAGGGGCTGTGATGGGCCAGGAAGACCCCTTTCCGGATCTGAGGGAAGCAATGTCTCATCCACACATATTGGGGTCTCCTGAGACCCCACTTGAGCCTGCAGGGGAGCTGCAAGGTCACCTGGCATCGTTTTGAATGTACTGAAGGTCTGGGGTTTGAAGTCAATATGGCTGCAGCTTGGCATAGGCCATGCATGAAGCAGCCTCCTTCATCTTCCTCCTCCTGGGAGGTCGGAATTATTAGTCGCATTTTGCTAATGATGAAATGGAAGGCTAAATTTGAGCCTCATTTGGTTCTGGACTTCTGTCTCTGACTCTGCTCCCCAAGAAAGACCCCATGGCAGCCACCATGTGACAAGGTCTTCAACTATCAGTGAGAAGGTTGTGGGCACCCTCCAGGGTTCTCAGAGTGCTCATATATGGTCATTACTGGATTCACTTCTTCACCACACACACCTATTACCTAGGAACTCATGTTGGTGCTGGAGACACAATGGTGAGCGAGGCAGACGGACCAAGCTGTTCCCAAGGAGCTTGCGTTCTACTGGTAGGAAATGGACTCCCAAAATGAAGACATGGAATGGAGTGAAGACACCCCCCCCCACTGTGTACTGGGACCCTCCCGATAGGCGAGGCATCTTAGGTGCCAGCTATGGCAGGAATCGGGGGTTGACCTTTGGTAATGTTATCTATGGGATAGTTTATAAATGAATGCATGTTCCCTCCCTTTGCCTGCACAGATATAAATACATGCTCTAGGCTGGTACAAGTCCTCGGGCTGCGCCAGATTTGGGATAAACAGGCTCAGTGAAAAAGCAACAAAGTTTTTCTCCAGCAGGTGGAGTTCCAGAAAACTTCTCGTCTCTGTTAAAGAGCGCTGTGGTTCTGAGCCAAAAACTCTGAGCCTGGAAGAGAGAGGCCCCCTAATTTACTTTGCTGATTTGTTTATTTATTCAGTATTTATTTGGCATTCAGAACTGTCCAAGAGTTTGTTGGAGATACCAAAATAGTAGTAATCCTATAAAAATATTTCAGGCTTCAGAGGGTTTATGATACGGATGAGAAGCAGGATGTTCCCACGTCAAAGAGCTGGCAACGCTGCAAACAGTGGGCAGAGTGGGAGGCGACAGGACAGAGGGTGGGGGCACAGTAGTTCTCAGAAGGCCATGCCTATGTGCCATGGCATTTGGGGTATTTGAGTTGATACAACTCCTGCTGCAACTCAAAGGATAGGTAGGTCTCACAGAGGAGTGAGGCAAACAGGGAAAAAGCCATGTGAGTGACTCAAGGTGTGGATGTAGTGATAAGAAAGGAAGGAGAGGGGAGAGTTGGGGCTGGTAGGAGTAGGGGGTCCAGAGAAGCCACTCATGATTTTGTAGTGTGGCGAAGAAAGGGCCTTCAGAGATCCATTGGTGTAACTCTTATTTGTCATTGGGGATAGTGTCGTATCAAGAGGTTTCACAAGTTAGGGGGATCTGTACCAGGGCTGGAAACCCCTGCCTTGATGGCACCAGGCTGCAGTTTCCTCCTCCATGGGGTACTTGTTAAGGAGCTGGGGTACTGTTGGAGCCAGTCTTGAGTGGCAAAGCTGCAGATAGCAGGCAGAGGCTATAGATTTAAATCCCGGAAGCAGTGGGAAGCTACTGGATGTTTCTGAGCAGGGAACCATGTTATAAGACTCATATTAGGATTAAGTGGCCATCAGTGTTGAAAATTCCCCAACAGACATTTTTTCTGTATCAAACCCACTGCATACTCTGTCACCTGAGAGTTTTCTTTTTTTTCTCTCCTCCTTTGAGCCAAGCAGCCTCAATTCTTCTACACTCCTCTCCCTCTTCAGGATTTTCCCCCAGGAAGCACAAATTTCTTATTTCTTTTTAATGCAGAGTAATTTCCAACTTTCTGTCTTTTTTATTTTCTACTGATTTTTATAGATTTCAGGGGTGCAAGTGCATTTTTGTTTCATGGGTATATTGCGTAGTGGTGAAGTCTCGGCTTTTAGTGTAACTATCACCCAAGAATAGTGTATGTCGTTCCCGACCTTTGTGTCTTGAACTTGCTTTTGGAGTCTTACTCTTCATTCTCAGCAGTTTCACAAGGCATTTTCTCCAGAGTAAATTCAGAGTTCACTCCAAAAAGATTTGGTGAATGAAGTATTTTCCATCTTTCCCTCTCTGTATAGTCAGCACTGAAGGTCGTGCCTGAATCATTGTGTTGTTTATAAAATCTCTAAGAGGAAAAAGAACCTACTTCCAAGGTTGCTTTTCTTTCATCATTTGCCCAAGGAAGACTCTAGCCTGTAATTTTGCTGGGAAATCTTAGACTTGAAAATCTTTGGGGACAGAAATCAGAAATGAGTTGGCGAGTTGGTGTGTTAGTCTGTTCTCCCACTGCTAATAAAGACATACCTGAGACTGGGTAATTTATAAAGGAAAGAGGCTTAATTGGCTCACAGTTCCACATGGCTAGGGAGGCCTCACACTCACAGTAGAAGGTGAAAGGCACATCTTACATGGCAGCAGACAAGAGAGAAGATGAGAGTCAAGTGAAAGGGGAAACCCCTTATGAAACCATCAGATCTTGTGAGACTTTACTACCATAAGAATAGTATGGGGGAAACTGCCCCCATGATTGAATTATCTCCCACAGGGTATACTCTTTTTTTTTTTTTTTTTTTTTTTTTTGAGACAGAGTCTTGATCTGTTGCCCAGGCTGGAGTACAGTGGCGCGATCTCGGCTCACTGCAACCTCCGCCTTCCAGGTTCAAGCCATTCTCTTGCCTCAGCCTCCTGAGTAGCTGGGACTACAGGTGCATGCCACCACGCCCGGCTAATTTTTGTATTTTTGGTAGAGACAGGGTTTCACCATGTTGGCCAGGATGGTCTCGATCTCCTGACCTCGTGATCCACCCACCTCAGCTTCCCAAAGTGCTGGGATTACAGATGTGAGCCACTGCGCCTGGCCCCCATTATACTTTCTAAACCACAGGTTGGATGTTGGCTTGGTTTGAGGTGTGAGTTGGTTGATATTGCAAAAGTGTGGGATAGATGTGGGAAGGGGGCACTGAGTTTGGCAGAGGGGTGTGTGTGTGTGTGTGTGTGTGTCTGTGTGTGTGTGTGTGTCTGTGTCTATTTGTCTGTCTGAACTTTTGGGTCTTTGGATGCACAGGCCTGTGAGCGTTTCCAGTCAGCAAGAGTGACTTCAAAAGCAAAGAGGCACTTGAGTCTTGCTTAGCAATCAGAAGACAAAAATCCTTATAGAAAATTTCTGTCCTTGTCACCTCTCTGTCTATATTGGGAAGAACATTGGTTCTGGTGAAATTTTGCTCACTCTGTAGAAGTGTTAGTTTAATAACCTGCCTCCAAGATTCCCTCTGAAGCCAAGAAGTTGAGTTTCACTATTATTTAATAAAGTTTCAAGGTAGTATTAAAAAAAAGGACATGTCTGTGCTGGTGGGTGAGGAAGGTTTATTTCTTGTTTTGTATTTATTTATTTTATTTTTTGCACATAGACATTGATTATAAAAAATAGTTCCAAGGTTGATAAAAACCAGCCTTCCTCAGCCTGCTCAGAGAGTTGCCCTTATTTCCAATTATCCAGCTCACTGGCTGCTAAAGTATTGCTCCTTCAGCGCTACAGACAAGAGAAATTAGTTACAGAGGCAAATTGCTTTGTTGTGTTTCTCGCCTGAGCCATAATTCATGTGGAGGGGCATCCGGCATTGTGCTAGGATCCTTATTCAAAGTGCAAGTGTGCATGAAAGCTCTCTGCCACCTCAGGCACCGCTGGGTGAGCTGCCCGTTTGTCACCCGACCCAGAGCCGACAAAACAGTCTCTCCATCATTCTTTGGTTCAGGTTCACTCACATTTTGATGAACCTCCATGACTTCTAATTATTTAACATTCCAAATTACATAGATTCCCAAATGCTTTTGGAGTGATGAGTACCTTGGAGGATGCAATGCCCCATGGAATCAGAGCATTTTTAAATGGCAGTGAATATTTGGAGGAAGTGTCCTCTTCTCTGTCACTTGGATCTGGGTTTCAATCCTGCCTCCGCCACTTGTGGATTCCATTGAATCTCTGTTTTTTCATCTGCAAAAGACAGTTGATGCTTATTCAAGAGGTGATACAGGGACTGGGTGAAATAGTCCAGGCAAATCCTGTTGCTTGGTGTCTGATCCCTAGGAGGCCCTCAGCTAGTTTCCTTCTGTTGATCAGGTAGACTCTGTTCAATTCACCCCTCCCTGACTGAGTGCCTACTGGATGCCAGTCAGTGAGTGGGTCCCTGGGAATACAGCAACAAGGATGCAGCACCTGCTCTCTGGAGTCTCGCAGCCTGTATTAGGCACTGTAGGGTTTGTGGTAAACTGTTTAAACATATAGTGAAACTTCTACCTCTCCTGATCAGTTTGGCCCTTTCAGGAGCCTGCTTCCTGACACAGCAGCAAGGTTATAATTGAAAAGCCAATGTAGCTTCCTCTTTTATCAATGCTTTTAGATCTTGATTTTGTCATCACCTTGCTGTAGGAACTGAACTGGAATAAGCCCTTTTCCCATCGACAGCTCTAGAGTCTTGGAGACAGAACTTTCAGAGCTTTGGAAGGCATGAAAGACAGTCAATCACAAGTGTCCAGTCATGCAAAATACTTTATATGTAGTCTAAACTGATTTTTTTTTAAAAAAAAAACTTTAGGTCTAAAGTTTTCTCTAAGTATTGAGCCTTTGGGAGTCCAGGCATTTTGTGAGGTAGCACACTCTCTTTGTTTCATACCTAATTTTGACTAATGTTGCTGTTTAGGCTCTAAGTTTTGTTGGTTCAAGGCTGGTTAGCTTGCAAGCATGCATCTTTTTATCTATAAGACAGGCCCAGGAAGCAACTTCTACCTATAGAAATTCACAGCCCAGACATTACAGACACCTTCATTTCCTCAGATTGCACTGGCTGCCCAGCTTGAGGGTGTGTGTGTGAAGAGGGGTGGGAAGGAACCTAGCGTAGGTGTAGGCATCTGAGTGTGATTTTGTGGAATCTCCAGAATGTCTGTACAGGAGGGGCACTGGTCTGATTACAGGTGGGTAGGGTGTAGGATGCTAGGGGTCTTCTTCCCCAATGCAGAGCAAGCCTACTCTTTCTAGTTGGACTTCAAGTTTATTAGAAGACAAGGTGCGCAGCTGATTGAGATTATCCATACAACAAATACTGAATGAGGACCTGCTATGTGCCAGGCATTATTCTAGGCACGGGCATGCATTGTGAATGAAGCAAGCTACCAGCTGTCATGGAGTTATCTTAAGCAGATGCTCAAGGACCCCCACCAACCCTTTCTCCTTTAGCTAATTTTTACTTTCTAGCATTGTTCCTTCCCATAACACCATGACCATATTTCCTGGGATTCTCCAGAGGTGGAAACAATGTGACTTAGTACTTCCTGAAATTCGTGTTTTCATACATGAACTGAGAGACTGGAAAAGAAGTGAGAAAGTAAGCAGTCTGTAAAGGTAATGGAATGGAAACCACTATTTAGCCATGTGAGAGAGGCAGGGGAATGAGATGAGCAATGACGTAATACTGCATTACTACAGATATTCCTTGAAACAAAGCAAAAATACAATTTGGGCAAAGTTATCTTCAGCATTTTACTAGCTTGATGTTGCTGCTGCTTTTTTTTTTTTTTTTTTTTTTTTTTTTTTTTTTTTTTGAGATGGAATCTTGCACTATTGCCTGGGCTGGAGTGCAATGGTGTAATCTCGGCTCACTGCAACCTCCGCCTCCTGGCTTCAAGCAATTCTCCTGCCTCAGCCTCCCAAGTAGCTGGTATTACAGGTGCCCGCCACCACGTCCAGCTAATTTTTTGTATTTTTAGTAGAGATGGGGTTCCACTATGTTGGCCAGGCTGGTCTCAAACTCCTGACCTCATGATACACCTACCTCGGCCTCCCGAAGTGCTGGAATTACAGGCATGAGCCACCATGTCCAGCCGACGTTGCTTTTTAAGCAGGCTCTTTTGAGTCATTGAGAAAGGAGGCCAGGGAAGGGTATTATTACCTAAGTGCTTGAATGAAGCTTAAGCATTGTCAGTGGTTCATTTTGCCTTTTGACCTTGATTTTGGTGCTAACTTGCTGCATGGGAACCTGAATCTTTCCCTATGGATGGCCACTGGAATCTTTAGGCCTGAGACTCACAGCTGATAATGGCATGAAAGATTGAGCAGCTAACTGCTCTAGGGACTTAAAAATAGACACCAACTTTGGGAGGCAGAGGTGGGTGGTTCACCTGAGGTTGGGAGTTCGAGACCAGCTTGATCAACATGAAGAAATCCCGTCCCTACTAAAAATACAAAATTAGCTGGGCGTGGTGGTGCGTGCCTGTAATCCCAGCTACTCAGGAGGCTGAGGCAGGAGAATCGCTTGAACCCAGGAGGTGGAGGTTGCATTGAGCCAAGATCACACCATTGCACTCCAGCCTGGGCAACAAGAGTGAAACTCCATCTCAAAAAAAAAAAAAAAAAAAAAAAAAAATAGACCAGCTTTTCTTCAATGAGATGGACAAGTATTTGTGTCTGATGTGGGGTGGCAGTGGGGGGGGTTCTCTCTCACAAATAACTACAGCCAGCTAGCTTGGGTCATAGATGTCCTAAAATTAATTTTTGTTAGGAATAGTTTCTAGTGTTCATATGACTAGGTAGGTAGAAGTTTTCCTTCTCTATCCCTGTCTTTCTGCCTCCTCTCTGTTTCCCTCTTCTACTCTCAAAAAGAAGCTCACATCTTCACATGGCCCCGAGATGTGTTCACACTGTCTCCAGAGGGCTGAATCCCAGGTGCCCACATGAAAACCTGCTCGTGAAAGGCCCCTGTGTTAGCTTGATTCTCTTCCCTGGCCCACTTCCCCCTCTAATGGAGCTTCCTGAAATTTCCTTCCAAATAACCTACTAACCCACTTACTCTCAAATCTTTGTCTGGGGGTCTGCTTTGGGGGTAACCCAAGCTTAAACCTACAGATCCGAACACAGAGGGCAGCACACTATACCCACTTTTTGATACCTTCCTTTGCCTAATTATGAAAATATCCTGGAGGTTGTTTAATGCCATACTTTGTGTGTGTTTATTTAGAGTTCCATTGTAGGGCACCCACACATTTAAACCTCTGTAGAACTTTATATTTTATGTTCTAAATAAGTCATCTAGAATAGATCTTATTATTATTATTTTTTAGTTTCTTGAATCAGAAATTCTTCTGGCCCTGGACTAGGCCCTGGGGTGTAGAAACACACACCCAGACACTAGGCTCTGGGTAAGCCGGGCCTGAATTCAAGTTCAGCCATGCCTCATTCCAACTGCATGATCTTGGACAGGTTACTTAAGCTCCCTTACCTCACTTTCCTCTCTGTGAAATCGGAAGAGCAAAGCCTCCCCACCTCAGAACCTATGAAATAAAAATGGGACAATGATTATTAAACACCGGACCCATGATAATAATGTTCTCAGGAACAGATATCCCCATCCCAACATCCTATCTCATTCCTCGTGGGCTTCCCAATAGGTCGTAGCATCTGTCACCCTGCTCTGTAGTTGCTAAATCTATCTGGACTGTTATGGGACACAAAGGAAGGAGAAAGGGAGAGATTAGCTGCACCTGAAAGCATGGAGCAGGGCAGCTCAGATGAGGTGACATTTGAACTGGGTTGTAAAGACTGATGAGGATTTCACTATGAAAAGGAAGAAAGAAAGAAAGACTCTTTGGCTGTTGTTCTGGGTATCACATATAGCTCATCTGGCTGGAGAGAAAAGAGGCTCAGAAAGTCCCACTTATGGGATCTGATGTAGAAGGCTGGGCGTTTTGCCTACATTAACTGTTTGAGCACTAATCTCTCATGTCATCAGATGGCTCAAACCTAACGCCAGCCTTAGCACCTCAGAAAGGATAGAGCCCTCAGTCCACTGGTAAATCCTGTGAGATCTGGACGGTGACAGTCCCTTTGTTTCTTCAGTCCCTGGGGTCTGGGGAGCTCCTGGGACTTCTATTTTTGCCCCCAGTTTTAGAGCAGAAGTTGCACCAATTTTATTGATAGTGTTTAAAAGTGAAGATCTAATAATTAAATGTCGCGGGAGTGTTCACTTGCAAATCTGAATACTTAGCTTCTTTTGCAAATTGGGAATATCTGGCAAAACTCAGTCCACATTTATGTGTGCCAGGAGTCACCTGGGGCCCGGGAGGAGCAGTTCTCCTTTCCCAGGCACTTCTGCTTGCCCCGGGCCTCACCTCACCCCACTCCTCAACACTGAGGCATGGGCTCATGACTTTTTACCTCTACATTAACACTATTATTATAATATTTTATAATTGAAGAATATTTATCCATATTCATGTCTCCAAAGCAACAAACTAAATTATAGTCAGGAGAAGGGTAGCTTCTTTCAAGAAAAGTAGGAGTGACCATTTCTTTCTTTCTCTCTCTCTCTCTCTCTCTCTCTTTCTTTCTCTCTTTCTCTCTCTCTTTCTTTTCCTTTGCTTTTCTTTTTCCTTCCCCTTCCCCTTCCTCTTCCTCTTCCCCTTCCCCTTCCTCTTCCCCTTCCCCTTCCCCTTCCCCTTCCCTTCCCTTTCTTTTCTTTTCTTTTCTTTCTGATGGAGGTGAAGAATCTTCCTGGCTGGCCTCCTAGGCTTCTCTGTAGTCTGCCGGCCTGACCCTGTGCTTGGGAGGGGACTTGGCTGTTCGTGGCTGACTCACTGACTGAGTTCACTGGCGGTTTCCCTGGCTGCAGGGTGGAGTGCTCAGCTTTGTATTTGCAAACAGGTCTGTGAAGAGGCGGCCCCATTCCACCATGCCAAAAAGCTCTTTGATTTTCTTTTACTTTAAGAAGTTCCTAAGGAGGAACTTCTTAAAAAAAAGTGCCGTTCTCTCTCTTTTAATCGTAATTCAGCTCCAGCAAGTGATCTGTACACAGAAAGACTTCATTATTGTTGCTGATGACAGTGTCGAATCGAGCTGGCTCTTCTCTCTCCACTTTCTGGCCCCTCTTGCCCCATCTACATCCCTGCACTAAAAGATGTAGCCCTTACGGGCAGAGGCAATGCAGACAGGCCCAAAGAATATTGTCTAGATTATGCAGTAAAACACTTCCTGCAAGAACCAATTGCTTTTGCTCCCATGGTACCAACTCTGTAAATGTGGCAACTAATCTTTAAAAATAAATCACTTCTCTGGGTCCATTAAGTCCCCTCTTGGGAGGGTATAAGCTCTTGCTTGGGGTGGTTTTGTGGCCAGTAATGCTGGAGGAGTCATTATTTTGACCAATGAGGTGAGAATTGCTTCACTTATTTCAGGGTGACACAGACAAATGAGGTGAGTTTGATTCAATTGGGAACCACAATCTAGGCTGTCTAAGGCAAACCAGTGGGTCAGAAAGAAGAGGGCAGAGGCACAACGCTTTCCTTCCCTTCCTGGGCAGCATCCGAATATACCAGATACTTCACAAGGTGGCCTCTGTCTTTGGAAAGACCTGGGAAATGGCCCCTGGGGACAGGGTGGGAAGCTGCAGAGGACTTTTGTGCATTTTTCCAGTCTTTGGGGAATTAGTTGGCTGTTTCTATACCTTCAGAATTTGGGGGGGGAAGGGAGCAAAGATGGCCATTTCTCTTGCAGTTATGCTTCAACGCTGGGAATAGGTTTGACCTCTTGGTGGAGGTCACACTTTTACCTAGAAAACAGATAAATTCTGGGGGGAAATCAGCCTCCAGGGTGTCAGCTCAAATCCAGGCCCAGAAGGTGAAGCTGTCAGTTGATGCGGAGGCAGCAGTTTTCAAACCTGGATGCACAAGAGTCGCCTGCGGCCTTTATTAAAATTGCAGTTTCCCGAATCCCACCTGGTAACATTTTGGTTTATTAGGTTGGAGGTGTAGTGCCTAGGAATCTGCATTTTAACAAGTACCAGGTAATTCTGTTGCAAGTGCTCTTCAGATCACACTTTTGCAGAACTCCAGCTCAGTCTTTCCCAGAAGCCACTTCATAAATTTTTTCAACTAGTAAAAGTGCTTAAGGATTTATGAGTATGTCCTCAAAGCATGGACTTCAGACAGGCTTATTATTGTGAATTTAAGACAATGGAATTATAAATTATTCATCCATGGTTGGAAAAAGGAACTTGACTCAACATCTGGGAGTTGAATGCAGCGTGTTTCAGATCACTTATGCTATTTCTATAAAAATAAAATTGTTTCAATCGAGGCGCCTGTACGACTTCCTTTTCCCTTACCTTGCAGGTTGCTCTGCTCTCTGAGTGCCCGCAGAGGGGCTGTTATATAGGGGGAGACTGGCAATCGATGTTCCCATCGGCTTCTTCCAGTCATTCCTACTTTCCCAGTCCAGGGGCCCCAGATCATGGATTCCCAAATGCTGAAATGCAAGCAATCCCCTGAAAAGCCTGTTAGAAAAACCTGTAGATTCCTGAAAAGTACCACCAAAAATTCTAGTTCATGAGGTGTAGGATGAAGCCTGAGAATCTGCATTTTAATCAGCATCCCTGGTAGGCACTGTTTTACACATCTCTAAGGGCACTCTTGGGGCACCTAGTAACTAATCTAGGCATTCTAGGCAGAGTATCTGGGGCCTACAAGCTTTTCTGGGGCTGACAGAAATATTTGAGACCTGAAAAATTGTGTTGGCTCCAAACTAGGAATAGACAACTGCAAAATCAAAACCATCTACCAAATATAACATGCCAGTTCTATCCATTATTAAATTTAGTATTCATAAAGGTTTCATTACATTTGAAAACAATTTGTAGGCTAGATTTTCTTTGCACTTCACGAAAGTTTCTGAATATGTATGATAATCATTAGAAAACCATAATCAATTGTACCCACATTTCAAAGACAGAGTTATAAAGCTGTGCTTCAAGATATTTTTACAGTGAATACTTATTTATATCCACATGTACATTTGTATCTATTATGGGATGTAGCTATGATTTAATATGTTTGATACCATGTTGGGGTAGGTGTTTGGGCCTTATGAAATGAAGGTGTTTGGGACTTATGAGGGATTTAAAATGCCCCTCAGGGAACATTTAAGATTTTCTTGGTCCTTGGTCAATGAGTTCATAGTACTCCATTTACCCGTGAAGTAGAGAGTGTTGCAATTCCTGTTTTATAGAGGAGGAAGCTGAGTAGTTTATTGATTTCCCCAAGAAACAGCAGCCAGTAAATAAGAGAGTCAGAATTCAAACTCAGTTCTTAGTCCTTGAAATGTGTTATATCCTGTACTTCTGTGTCAGGAACCATACCAACAAAGACCACATGACCCATACCTTGGGCGGGCCAGATCTTTGTAATAGCCATGGATTACTCATATTAATATGAGGAAATTTGAAGATTTTTGATCAGAGTAGAAGTACTTTTCATATTTTGGGTCAAAAAGCAACATATTGACAATAATCATCATGTGAAGATAAAGCTAGCTAGCAGAGAGCTGGCTTCTGGGTCTGGGAAGACAGTACAGCTATTTTAGCTGAAGATATGGAGGGCAGGGGTGGACTAGTGCTTGATCTATCTCTAGATCTGCTTCTCCAGCACATTAAAATCCCAGCGATACTGAGGGGTTATTCCAATAAAGCCTGAGCAAGATATTAATAGTATATGGGCCTTGTCACAAAGGCAGACCCGTGCTCAGAGGATGCAGGGGTCTGAAAGCACAAAAGACCCATCAGGCTGTGTCTGGAGAGCTTTGTTCTTCTGAGCAGACCACAGACTCTGCCTGAGAGCCTGGGCTCTTCATGTTCACCCCACGGTGACCTGCCTACAGCTACTGCTCATGTATGTCCTACTACCACTCCCTCAGGGATGTGAAAACTTTTAAAAAGGGGCTGAGGGAAGAGCTATTGATCAAGTTATTTTTCTCTACCTATGAACAACAAGAAATACATATTCATTGCAGAAAAGTGAGGAAGCACAGATTAGCCAAAGGGGAGAAAAAAATCTCTGAAATTCCCCCACCCAGAATATATACTATTAATTTCTTCACATAGATGATTCTGATATTTTTTTCTAAGTAAAATATCTTAAATGCTCCCTGAGATGTCATCCTGGCCAGTCCCCTGCCTTCACATCCAGTACATTTTCCACTGATTGTTCCCTTACCAGTGCCAGTTTGTGAGATGTCGTGCCAGGTCACACTTCAGGAATAATAAAGAATGAGAACACATCTTACTCCCAAACATATGATGTCAGTGCTGAGATTATTCTTAAACTTGGTCCAGCAGTGAAGTCTCTGAATTCATTGTACTCTTTGGAACACCATGAAATATACCATTTTGTGATATATTAAGCCTAGTAAGTCAGGTATCAAAGTCATAAAGTATACTCATGGCTTAAGAAATTTTATGGGAAAAATATCATTAATTGAGAAAAGACCATACACTAACTTAATCTTACATAACCTGGAAGACTGTCATTTGGTTTTAGTAGAGAAATACCACTACATATACTCATGAAATATTGGTGCCCCATGGGTCTTTAGTTTGAGAAACTCTGATTCCCGGGATCATCTCTGGCAATTTACTTCTTCTTTCTGGGCTGCAGTGTTCTCATCTGTGTCAGGGTGCAGCCTTGATTAAGACTCAGGTCCCTGACTTTCAGTGCAGCACAGCAATGCAGGTGTCAGGTTCCTGAGAGGATCCCCAGTCCTTCTCCATCACCCCTTCTCATATGAAAACTCCTATTTCAATCACTTATGTCTTAGCAAAGTTGTTTTTATTTTCCTCTAGGATTATAGGATGGAACCTTCCTTGCATAGAACCATATACACAAACAAACACCCAGACTATTTTTGTGATGCTTTTCTCTTTAAAGCTGAAGGTTCATGACACTTGCATACTTACATGACTCTCTCTTCCTCCTTCCTCCTCTCTTTCCTTTCCTCTGTTTCTCCCTTTCTCCCTGACCCTCCCCTCCCTCTCATTGTGGGTGGTACATCTTTTGATTAAATGTAGTCTTTTGTTTTTGGAAACTGTCTTCCCTTTGTGATTTTTTTTCTCTTGAGTTTTCTTTTTGAATTTTATTTCAGATTCAGGGCATACATGTGCAGGTTTGTTACATGGATATTTTGTGTAATGATGAGGTTTGGGCTTCTAGTGAACCCCTTATCCAAATAGTGAACACTGTACCTAATAGATAGTTTTTCAACCCTCATTCCTCTCCCATTCTTCCCTCTTTTGTAGTTCCCAGTATCTATTATTTCCATCTTCATGTCCAGTGTACCCATTGTTTAGCTTTCACTTACAAATGAGAATACATGGTGTTTGATTTTCTGTCTCTGAGTTATTTCAGTTAGAATAATGGCCTCTAGCTCCATGCATGTTGCTGCAAATGACATGATTTCATCAATTTTATGGTTGCATAGTATTTCCCCATTGTACACACACACACACACACACACACACACACACACACACAATGTGATACAGTATTTATATATATAATGTGATACAGATATCACATTTTCTTTATCCAGTCAACCACTGATAAACATTTTAGTTGATTCCATGACTTTGCTATTGCAAGTAGTGCTATGATGAACATGAGTGCAGGTGTCTTTTGATAAAATGGTTTCTTTTCCTTTAGTTAGATACCTAGTTAGTGGGATTCCTGAGTTTAATGGTAGTTCTAATTTTAGTTCTTTGAGAAATCTCCAAACTGTTTCCTATAGGGGTTGAACTAATTTACATTGCTGCCAACAGTATATATGCGTTCCCTTTTCTCTACATCCTCGCCAAAATCTGTTACTTTTTGACTTTTTAATAAAGTTATTCTGACTTATTTTAGATGACATCTCATTGTGATTTTAGTTTGCATTTCTCTTATGATTAGCAATATTGAACACTTTTTCATATGCTTGCTGGCTGTGTGTATGGTTTCTTTTGAGAATTGTCTATTCAAGTCCTTTTCCCACCTTTTAGTGGGATTATTTTTTTCCTTGTTGATTTAAGTTCCTTATAGACTTTGGATATTAGTACTTTGTTAGATGCATAGTTTGCAAATATTTCCTCCTATTCCTCAGGTTGTCTGTTTACTCTGTTGATTGTTTCTTTTCCTGTGCAGAAGAAGCTCTTTGGTTTAATTAAGTACAATTTGTTGATTTTTGTTTCTATTGTATTTGCTTTTAAGGTCTTAGTCATAAATTCTTTGCCCAGATCAATGTCCAGAAAAGTTTGTCTTAGGTTTTCCTCTATGATTTTTATAGTTTTGGGTCTTACATGTAAGTCTGTAATCCACCTTGAGTTAATTTTTATATGTGGTGGTAGATAGGAGTCCAATTTCATTCTTCTGCATGTGGCTAGCCAGTTTCCCCAGCACCATTTATTGAAAATAGAAAGTCCTTTCCCCACTGTCTGTTTGTTGACTTTATTGAATATCAATTAGTTGTAGATACGTGTCTTTATTTCTGGGTTGTCTATTCTGTTTCACTGAGCTATGTGTCTATTTTTTTTTGTATTGATACCATGCTGTTTTGGTTACTATAGTTAAGACTTCTTTTTGGTTTCTACCCCTGTGGGATGAAAATTTATTTATGCCCATTAGATTCCTTGGATTTGGTCCCATATCTCTTCAGATGGGTAATAAACTTTTCATAAACTGTTCAAGGAGTCTTTTCATTCCAACTTCTTCATCTTTGTTGCTGACTGCACATTTGGCAGTAAACACTGTTAGAAGTTTTCAAACATGGTTGCAAATCTTGTGACACCTTTCTGATTGAGAGTCTGTGTCCCTTCTCAAATCTGGGCACGCCTGCTCAGACAATAAAATACACTGTAAGTGAAGCTGTGGTACTTATGAGGCTAGGTCATAACGGGCTTTAGTTGCTGGGAATACTTGTTCTTGGAGTTTTGAGCTGCCATGGAATAGGTCCAGCATCCTTGAAACTGTCATGCTGGAGAGGTCACAAGTGGGTTTTCTGTCCCAGTCAAGCCTGCCTTCCATTATTCCAGACTGAGAACCAATCATTTGAGTGAGAAAGCTCTCTTGGAATTGGATTCTCCAAACCAGCTGTTCTAGCCTTCAGCTTCCTGAGTCATGTGAGTCATCCCAGCTAAGGGCTCAGACGCTGAAGCAAAGAAAATCCAGCCCTGCTGTGCCATTTCCCCATTCCTGACCCACAGTATCCATGAGCATAAAAAACTAGTGTTGTTTGACACCACTAAGTTTTAGGGTGGTTTGTTATGCAACAATTATTATAACTTAATACGATACCTGGAATTGGAATGTTACCATTACAAAACCTAAAACAAATAGCTCTGGCTTTGGGACTAGATAGTAGGTGGACACAGAAAGCAGTCTTGAGGAGGCTGCTGTGAGGGCTTGAAGAGATATGAGGGCAGTGTTGTCAGAAGCTAGAGAAAAGGGGAGTTCTGTTTTGTAGTGGTGAGACATTGGTTAATACTGTGACCTGCTGGGAAATAAAGAATATATTTAATGGAATGAATAATATAACTAAAAATTTCATACACAGTGTGGAATAAGGCACGGTGCTGAAAGGGCCACTTGGCACCTCCATTATGCCCCTGATCAAATGTGAGTAAAGAAACACACATTAAAGAATGTATTGTTTGATTTTTTTTTTTTTCTTTGAGACAGAATTTTCCTCTTGTTGCCCAGGCTGGAGTACAATGGCGTGATCTCAGCTCACTGCAACCTCTACCTCCCAGGTTCAAGAGATTCTCCTGCTTTAGTCTCCCAGTAGCTGGGATTACTGGTGTGCAGCACCATGCCCAGCAATTTTTTTTTTTTTTTGTATTTTTAGTAGAGATGGGATTTCACCATGTTGGTTGAAACTCCTGACCTCAGGTGATCCATCCACCTCAGCCTCCCAAAGTGTTGGAATTACAGGCATGAGCCACCATGCCCGGCCCTGTTTGACTTTTTGAATGGAATTTGGAGCAAACATAAAGATCTCTGGACAGTCATTTACCCATTAAAATATTCTCAAACTAACGAAGAGCCTTAGGGGAAAAATTAAATCAAGGGCATTGTCAGGAAAAAGTGGTCTCAAGGTAGAGATGAAGGCAGGGATGTGACTGTAACCCTGGCCTCCCTACCCTTTTCTTTGGTAAAACCTCAGAATGGTTTAAGATGATGCCTCATAGACACTTTCAAATAGATAAAAACTAAGAATCCTAAGAATGTGCCTCACAAACCCTAAGAATCTTAATCGTTTTGTCCCATAGTGACCTCACGGGGAGCCCAGGGAAGAGGAAGAGAGGGTTTATGTTGAAGAGATTTGTGGGTGTAGCTTCTATCTAAAGGAATAGGTTTTAAATTGATCATAAGAGGTCCACGGAGTTCTTAAAGGAACTATAACAGATTGAACAGAATGGGAAGGAGACAATAGAAAATGAAAAGAGGTCTTTGAAATCTCCCCACCTCCCCCAGGAGGCAGGTGGAGAAACTACTCAGCTATAGACAGGGGTGCCTTAGTGAAAAGGATGACTCAGAGGGCAGAGCCCAGAGCTCTCTAGAAAATCACCCCCAAAGGGCAGAGATAAGCCTCAAAGAAGAGACTGGCTTGTCCCAGCTGGATTTTAGAACAGCCACGATCCATGACTGCTGTGTGTCTCTGGTTTCCCCAAATTTGAACGAGAATGTCTATATTCATTAACTTAAGCCTGTTCCACCAGTCTAATTTGTGTGTGTGTGTGTTGCAAGGTGGTGCAGAAAAATAATGTTTTTTTGTTAACAGGTTTTAAAATCAAGAGAAACTGTAGACTGGGTGCTGAATGTGAAGAGCTTCATTTTGCACCTTGCCCTGATTTAGAAGATGATATTCAGAACCTTGTGCCTGAGCCTGATGCTGTCATGGGATGAAACTCTCAGAGAGTCTTGGAAGGGGGCTGAGTGGGAAGGATGTAAATGATTTGTGACCACAGCAAGACCGCAGTTGTTTTTAAATGGCCACAAGTTCTTTCACTTTTATCCCTTTCTCTGAATCTGGGTGGACTATGACAGCTTTGACAAATAGAGTACAGCAGAAGTTGTGGCTTCTGAGGTCAGGTCTTAAGTGTCCATGCAGTTTCCTCCTTGTGCTGCTGGGAACACTTGCTCTTGGAGCCATCAGCTTCCACATAAACTTCCAGTTACCCTGAGATGTCTGGCCATGCTGGTAAGGCCACATATGGGTGCTCTGATAATAGTTCAGCTAAGTTAGTCCTTCCACCATGCCAGCCCAGGTTTCAGATGTGTAAATGAAAAAGCCATCATGGAGGGGGATCCTCCTGCTCCAGTTGGTCTAGTCCTGACTGTTCCAGACTCCTCTAGCCATATGAGTCATCTCGCTCAAATGCTATGGAATGAGAAGAGCTTTTTTCTCTGTTCCCTTTCTGAATTCCCAACTCACAGAATCTGTGAGAGTCATATAATTATTATTGTCTGCCACTAAACTTTGGTGTGATTTATTATGCAGCAATAGAGAACTGGAACAATGCTGTATCATTTAATTTCTTGCTCCTTATTTCTGAAACATATCAAAGGCGTAAGAGCCCAAGTGTTTTACTTGAAGAGAAGAGGTCTGACCACAGAAATTTCTTGGAGGAGGTTAGAGCAGAGTCCTTTGCTTGGCTCATGGATGGATAAGGAGATGTGCCCATCCAGAGGGATTGCAAAGTACCAAAGGAGAGGAGAGAGTCTCTATATTGTGGGCAAAGGCCAGTGATATGGTTTGGTTTTGTGTCCCCACCCGAATCTCATCTCCATTTGTAATCCCCACATGTTGAGTGAAGGACCTGGTGGGAGGTGACTGGATCATGAGGGTGGTTTCCCTCGATACTGTTCTCATGATAATGAGTGAGTTTTTGTGAGATCTGATGGTTTAACAGTGTGGCATTTCCACCCCACCCTCTGCCACCATGTAAGACATGCCTTGGTTCCTTAGCCCTCCCCAGCTGTGCAGAACTGAGTCAATTAAACCTCTGTTTTTATAAATTACTCAGTCTCTGGTAGTTCTTTATAGCAGTGTGAAAATGGACTAATACTAGCATTGAACCAGGAAAGGCTTAGTGCTACCTTCAACTTCAGATTCAGTGTGATGCTGAGGAGGAGGAGAATGGGTTTTTGGGTGAATGGTGGCCTTAGCAGAGAAATCCTTTAATGTAGGAGTGAGAGGGACAGTTCATGGTAGGAAACCTGGCATTAAGATTTTGTTGGGGCATAAGTAGTGTGGGCAAAGGTTTTGATCCTGAACAGAAAAGAGATGATAAGGACAGTAAGCCAAGACCTTCCTTATCAGGAACCTGGGACATTTGTTCCTGAACTGGTGGACCCATCACTTTGTATATCTTTAGTTTTTTTTCACAGTGACTTAAATGTCCTTCTTAAGTATAATGACTTCCAGTGTCACTGTTGAGAGTCTACTATTCTCAGATATGAAAGCATCCTCTTCTGAATTTCTTGGAACATTAAATGGGCATCTCAGTATTTTAGGCTTGATGGTATGGAGCCATTCCTACAGGAGAGCTGAATGTGCTAGGCTTTCCTTGATTGCTGAATGTTCTAGAAATCTTGTGAAACAAATATATTCTCTCTGGATTTCAGAGTAGGGATTTATTCTTGAGTTGTTTGATGGGATAGTTTGTCTTTGAACAGACATTCGATTAGACAAAGGGCATGGGTAAGTTGGTTCTATTATGTTGACTTGGCCAATATTTAATTGAGAAGCTTTTATTCTATGTTAGGCATTGTGCCAGACTCTGCCTTAAAAAAAGAAGTGGTTTGAATCTTAGTTTAACCATTACATCATAGACATTTTAAAATATTTCTTTAAGCTTTGCTTGCTCATTTGTTTGTAATACCCTTTTATAGATTTGGTGTAAAGATCACTTGAAATCAAAGGAGAATAAATGGCGTAAGATTCATGAAACGCTTTCACATTTCTTAACTCATCAGGGTCAGGGTGATATCTTATTCAGTCATTTATTAATTCAATAAACCTTTATTGCAGCCTACCTTGTACCTAGCACAGAGTAGAAGCTCAGTTGACATTTACTAAATGAATGAATGAATACAAGAGTAATAATTTCTATTATTTACCTGTAAGATTTTACTCCATAGCTTGCAGTCCTAATGGGGTGATATGTTTTGACTCTGTGTCCCTAACCAAATCTTATCTTGTAGCTCTCATAATTCACATGTGTTGTGGGAGGGACCTGGTGGGAGATGATTGAATCATGGGGGTATGTCTTTCTTGTGCTGTTCTTGTGGTAGTGAATGGTCTCCGATGGTCTTAAAAATGGGAGTTTCTCTGCAAAAGCACTCTCTCGTTGCCTGCTGCCATCCAGTTAAGACGTAACTTGCTCTTCCTTGCCTTCCACCCTGATTGTGAGGCTTCCCCAGCCAGGTGGAACTGTAAGTCCAATTAAACCACTTTCCTTTGTAAATTGCCTAGTCTCAGGTATGTCTTTATCAGCAGTGTGAAAACAAACTAATACATGGGGTTACCCAATTTCTCAGTTATATCCCTGTTGAGGGTTTTCCAGTTGGAATAGGGGCCAGTTTGAGATTTCTCTGATGTTGTTGCAGTGCTGAGGTGAGTGAAATGATTGGGCACCGTGATGCCTTCCTGTATTGTCAGGGTTCTTCAGAGAGATGGAACCAATAGGATATATCTATCTATATCTAGATATAGATACATAGACATATAGATGTAGATATATAGATATATAGGTGTGTGTGCATACATACATGTATAGACATGTATACACACCTGTATACATACCTATATGCACACCTGTATACATACCTGTATACATGTGTGATTGCATATACACATATGTATACACATGTGCATGCACGCATGTATACAAGCATGTATACACGTATGCACATACGCATGGATACGCACACAGGTATGTGTGCACATGCATACATGCATGTGTGCATGTATGTATATGTACACACAGTCATATAGATGTAGATGTATGAGAGGGGATTTATTAGGGAAGTTGGCTCGTGTGATTATGGAGGCTGAGGAGTCTCATGATGGTCTGTCTGCAAGCTGAGGACCCTGAAATGCTGATAGCATGGCTCAGTCCAAGTCCAAAGGCCTAAGAACCAAGAAAGCCAATGGTGTAACTCTCAGTCTAAGGCCAGAGTCCCTGAGAACCCAGTAATGGGGCAGGGGCACTGATGTAAGAATAGAAAGGGGACATATATTGGGGAAGGAAAAGAGAAGGTGGGAGTTTTGCTCAAGGGAGTGTGTGATTCAGGTAATCTTGAAGTTGGCTGATGCCCTGGGTCCCTCAGCGATCTGGGTAAACATTGACCCAAAGGTAGCTAAAACCATTCCTTTGGATTTTTGAGAGACTGATATGGTTGGAGTTGTGTCCCCACCCAAATCTCATCTTGAATTGTAATCGCCATAATCCCCATGTGTCAAAGGAGAGACCAGGTGGAGGTAATTGAATCATGAGGGCGGTTTCTCCCATGCTGTTCTCATGATAGTGATTATGTTCTCATGAGATCTGATGGTTTTATAATGAGCTTATCCTTCCTGCTGCCTTGTGAAGAATGTGCCTTGCTTCCCTTTTGCTTTCTGCCATGATTGTAAGTTTCCTGAGGTGTTCCCTGCAATGCTGAACTGTAAGTCAATTAGACCTCTTTCTTTTACAAATTACAGTCTTGGGCAGTTCTTTATAGCAGTGTGAAGACGGACTAATACAGAGCCCCATGCCTTCCTTCTGCAGGCTTCCCTCTGCTGTGCAGCCTCTGTTCCCAAACATACAGACTCATCTTGGTGCCTGCAAATTCCCATTTTTACCATGTGCCCTCGATGGAGGTGCTGGCTTCTGGCCTGTTCTGAGCATTCTAGAGCATCACAGGTAGAATATCTCACAGTGTCATGTACCAAGGCCCTGCCACTCCCTGGTTGCGTCCACCTCTGCATCACTGCTCAATACCCCTTCCAAAGCCCATACTCTGACCAAGTTAACTTCCCTGCTGCTCCCACCTCTGCATGAGGGAGTTAGGCCTCTAATTGAAATTCCTCTCTTGTAGAAAATAGCCCCACAGTCTGCCTTCCCCTAGCTCCCCTTGTGAATCTGGAAAATGTAATCATCTCCAGAACTGGGATTAGTCAAATCAAGAGGGAGATTTGGTGTCATTGAGTACAGCTCTATGCTAGTAATAGCAACTTCTGTCTTTCCTTTTTAATCCCTGGAGCATGGTGGGCCCCAGGAAAGCCACTGTACTCCACCCCCAGGCTTCATTGAGCACCTCCTCTGGGCCAAGCTCCAGGGACACAGAAGTTAAGACAGAGACACACATCTCAAGTGAGTTAATATTGCAGACCCCAGAGCACCACTTCCAGGGGTCCCTGCAAGCCTGAGAAGCTTGCCCCAGAATCTTCTGCCACCTCCTCCCCATGTGGTTGCCCCCCCTTTGCTGGGCAGACATGGCTAAAGAAATCTCCAGCTGGGGCCAGGAGGGCCTCATAGTCATCAAAGGCCTCAAGTTTAGACATTGTTGTTATTGCCACCCTTTCACCCTTTCATGCAGTCCCTGAGTGCCTCTGATAAGATTGAAAAAAAAAATCATATGATATTAAACTGTATCTCTTTATCAGATGACAGTTTGTGAAATTTAAGCATTTAAAATATGTTATAATTGTGTAACAATGATACAGCTTTTCTTCATTTTTCAACATTCTGGGGGCCACAAACAAAACAAAACAAAAAATAGATGTGGATTAGTCCTCTCGTCTCTGAAAGACCCTGGTAAGTGGCAGCCTCTGTGTGTTCAGAGGCTTAAGAGGAGCCTAAGAAGGTTTCAGGGCAAGTAATTTGCTTTAAGTTAATCTGCTCAGTGATTGTGCCTACAGCAGCCACAATAGCGAAGGCAGACCTGGTGTATCTGAAATGAAGTTTGTAAGGGCTCATAGGGGTATCAAAAAGGCTGAACGGTGGGCAAGTAGTGCTTTGATATGATTTTTGGCTATCACCATGGCAGCCCCTTCAGGGACTGCTGGAAATGAAAGCCAAGCTGGGAGAATGTGGGGGAGAAGTGGTCAGTTCCTGTTGCCTGGGTCTGGCTTGAGAACAGAGACATGACTGCCCTTTAATGGCCCTTCCGCCCAGGCTGTCGTGTTCTTGTAGTCTTGACCAGTGGTCCCCTTGTTGTTGTAATTTCTGCTTTAAGAGGCCACTCTGCAACCTTGTTTTTTTGTTCCCTTTCAAGTTTTGCAAGCTGTACCAACCCACCATTGCAAAATCATTTACACACTTTGCCTTCTATCTGCAAATAAAAAAAAATGCCTGATGGGAAAAGTAGGATGGTAAATGATCTGGTCCTCCCAGTGTGACCAAAAGAGGAATTAATAAAACCCTAAAAGTTTGCACGTTGACAGAGCCAATGGTGAAATAGATACCACCAAGCAGAGGCAGCTACATGTTAGTTACCCCATTATTAACGCTCTCCCATCAAAAAGTACATCCTACCAACAGTACATCACTTTTAGTGATACCAGGAAGAAAAATTGATTAAAAAAAATCATGTCCAAGTTTTTCTAAAGGGAAGAGTGTACAAGTGTCTACTGAAATTGCCCTTTCTTCCAATATGTGCTGGCCACTGCTCAAACGGACATGTGCCTTCCCGTTGGAGTTGGCAGTGATGATGCCTCTGCCCCACTCTGCTAGGGGTTCCCTTGGGGCAGTGGCTGCATCTATTTCTTTATATCCACAGTGCCTAGCACAGTTCCTGGAGTTTGGTAAGCACTCGCTTCCATGTTTGTGGATTGGATGAGTGACTAGAAGGAAGACATGAATGCATGCTGTTTAGGGCAAAAGAAAGCATGACCTGCTCCTCATTTCTCCAAAGCTGTTTCCTCATTTTTCCAATGAGGTCATTTAAGTCGAACATTCAGCAGATGCTATTGATCAAGTTTTTTGTGGTTGTTGAACAGATGTAGAGCTGTACTCAATGGCGTCAGTCAGCTTTCCTGGGAGATAGTGCAGAACAATGAGCATGTGTGTTTCCTTTGAAGTGTATAACCAATGGCTTCATTAGTCATGGGCGTTTGAAGCCTGACCCGGAACAGTCTTGGAAGTTAATTTGTTTCTGCAGAACATTTGAGAGTTTACTACATGTCAAGTACTCTTCTAAGCATTCTGGCCACAAATGCTTATTTCATCCTTGTGTTTGTATGAGGTAGAATCTAATGTTATTCTCAGTGGTACCAATGAGGCTAAGATATTTGTACCAGCTGACAGGTTTTGTAAATGGCACAGCTGGGATTCAAACCAACTTATGGTGTCTCAAAACCTCAGGCTGTGCTGGAAAGAGCTATTATGCCACGAAATATACTATGACATTCCCATCAAAGATGGCAAGTGAGTGAAATAGAGAGAGGCTTGTTAGTGTGTGGTCCTGGGGGTTCTGAGGTTCTGGGAGGGCTTTGTTCATTGATTGAACTTAGTAAGTAAAGTGCAAATAATGGTGAGCCTTCTGGGATAGACCACATTGGTTGAAAAAGGGGAATTCTAGGGTGAAGCAGGCAAAGTGAAAGTTTAAGAGGACTCATCAAATGAAAAAATCAGATCCCGGGAAGAACACTAGGTAATATTAAGGTCTGGAAGGGATGCCTGAGGTCATCTAGTTCAGTGGTTCCTAGACATTTTGGTTTCATAGGCCAAAGAAATACCTGGGCTGAGTGAGTTGACAACTTTTTGTTTGGTAGGTAAGTATATTTTTACAAAGCAACCGTTGACTAGTACCAGCATTTCTTAAATAGAAATATACTTTAACAATAAAAAAAATGGAAAAGGGTAGAGATTCAGAATAAAACAGTCTCTATTTAGAAAAGACAGTTGGAAACTTTACGTTGGCATTTAAAAAGAAATGATACTCAGTATCTCCTCGGTTCTAAGGTGCTCTGTTATAAAGCATATCATCAATTCAAATGACAGTCACCTTAAATGTAGATAGTTGAAGATGCATCCTGATTTTATAAACATTAAAGTATGTTTTGGATTTTCTGTATTTGAAAAAAAAATGACATATTTTCTTAATACTTGGAAATTATATGACATGTATGTATTTTCTTGATGTAGGTGTGCTGTGTATGAGGGGGCAGGTGGTGGGTGTTCTGTGTTCATTGATGTGCTGGGAAAGTGGATCTTGAATGCCAACTTATTTAGGTACCTTGTTGAAATCCAGATTCACACAGGAATGGTTTGGAATGTTCTGAGTGATGCGCAGCAGCCACAAGCCTCCCTCCAGTCCGTCTGTCCTTCCCTTGCAGGTGTGTAGAGGGGGTGTCTGTGCAGGACTTCTGGACTGCGGGAAAGGTCTGTGGAGGTGGGGACTGTATTGCTCACAATCCCGCTGGCCAGCACGGCATAGTCAGAAACTGATCTTAGATACCATTGACCAGGGACTTATTTTATTTTAATTGATTAATTAGTGTCTTAATAGCCAGAATGGGCCATGGGAGCCACGAATTCAGTCTAATCCCCTTTTATCAATACAGAAGGTGAGGCTAGAGAGCCTCACTGAGGCCTGTGGTGACCCAGAGCGTGCTTGGTTGGTCATCCTGGTTCTTTTTAACCATCTCGCGCAGTCACTGTACTGAAAATATTTGTGTTTCAGGTCCAGGAGGCAACTTTCTGTGGGTGCACTTTTTTGTTTCCCAGGGGATGGGTACTGCTATACTTTCCACACAAACACATCCATAACTGAAGACAGACCCAAATATTCCTGGGAACCAGGCAGGCAGAGGACAGGAGGTGACCAGGTCACACATGTCTATCGAAGCCACCACCTTCTTCTGAGCTCTGGCCTATTGCTGCCAAGAGGAAAACGGGGCCCCCTGTGTTCTCAGAACTTCCAGTCATTTAAGGGAAATAGTAAGTCCAGATTTGAAATGAAATTTCTCACTTTTTAAATTTTGGCAATTCAAAAAAATAAAAACACACACACACAAAACAAAAGCATTGTGCAAACCAAACAAAACCTGTCTGATTTGATGTCTGATTTGACGTCTCCTTCCAATGTGCACCCTCTGTTCTAAAGAATCATTGAGAGTTGTGGTCTTTTTTTTTTTTTTTTTTTTTTTTTTTTAATTTATTTATTATTATTATACTTTAAGTTGTAGGGTACATGTGCATAACGTGCAGGTTTGTTACATATGTATACTTGTGCCTTGTTGGTGTGCTGCACCCATCAACTCGTCATTTACATCAGGTATAACTCCCAATGCAATCCCTCCCCCCTCCCCCTCCCACCTCCCCATGATAGGCCCCAGTGTGTGATGTTCCCCTTCCTGAGTCCGAGTGATCTCATTGTTCAGTTCCCACCTATGAGTGAGAACATGCGGTGTTTGGTTTTCTGTTCTTGTGATAGTTTGCTAAGAATGATGGTTTCCAGCTGCATCCATGTCCCTACAAAGGACACAAACTCATCCTTTTTGATGGCTGCATAGTATTCCATGGTGTATATGTGCCACATTTTCTTAATCCAATCTGTCACTGATGGACATTTGGGTTGATTCCAAGTCTTTGCTATTGTGAATAGTGCCGCAATAAACATACGTGTGCATGTGTCTTTATAGCAGCATAATTTATAATCCTTTGGGTATATACCCAGTAATGGGATGGCTGGGTCATATGGTACATCTAGTTCTAGATCCTTGAGGAATCGCCATACTGTTTTCCATAATGGTTGAACTAGTTTACAATCCCACCAACAGTGTCAAAGTGTTCCTATTTCTCCACATCCTCTCCAGCACCTGTTGTTTCCTGACTTTTTAATGATCGCCATTCTAACTGGTGTGAGATGGTATCTCATTGTGGTTTTGATTTGCATTTCTCTGATGGCCAGTGATGATGAGCATTTTTTCATGTGTCTGTTGGCTGTATGAATGTCTTCTTTTGAGAAATGTCTGTTCATATCCTTTGCCCACTTTTTGATGGGGTTGTTTGTTTTTTTCTTGTAAATTTGTTTGAGTTCTTTGTAGGTTCTGGATATTAGCCCTTTGTCAGATGAGTAGATTGCAAAAATTTTCTCCCATTCTGTAGGTTGCCTGTTCACTCTGATGGTAGTTTCTTTTGCTGTGCAGAAGCTCTTTAGTTTAATGAGATCCCATTTGTCAATTTTGGCTATTGCTGCCATTGCTTTTGGTGTTTTAGACATGAAGTCTTTGCCCATGCCTATGTCCTGAATGGTACTACCTAGGTTTTCCTCTAGGATTTTTATGGTATTAGGTCTAACATTTAAGTCTCTAATCCATCTTGAATTAATTTTTTATAAGGAGTAAGGAAAGGATCCAGTTTCAGCTTTCTACTTACGGCTAGCCAATTTTCCCAGCACCATTGATTAAATAGGGAATCCTTTCCCCATTTCTTGTTTCTCTCAGGTTTGTCAAAGATCAGATGGCTGTAGATGTGTGGTATTATTTCTGAGGACTCTGTTCTGTTCCATTGGTCTATATCTCTGTTTTGGTACCAGTACCATGCTGTTTTGGTTACTGTAGCTTTGTAGTACAGTTTGAAGTCAGGTAGCGTGATGCCTCCAGCTTTGTTCTTTTGACTTAGGATTGTCTTGGAGATGTGGGCTCTTTTTTGGTTCCATATGAACTTTAAAGCAGTTTTTTCCAATTCTGTGAAGAAACTCGTTGGTAGCTTGATGGGGATGGCATTGAATCTATAAATTACCTTGGGCAGTATGGCCATTTTCACGATATTGATTCTTCCTATCCATGAGCATGGTATGTTCTTCCATTTGTTTGTGTCCTCTTTTATTTCACTGAGCAGTGGTTTGTAGTTCTCCTTGAAGAGGTCCTTTACATCCCTTGTAAGTTGGATTCCTAGGTATTTTATTCTCTTTGAAGCAATTGTGAATGGAAGTTCATTCCTGATTTGGCTCTCTGTTTGTCTGTTACTGGTGTATAAGAATGCTTGTGATTTTTGCACATTAATTTTGTATCCTGAGACTTTGCTGAAACTGCTTATCAGCTTAAGGAGATTTTGGGCTGAGACAATGGGGTTTTCTAAATATACAATCATGTCATCTGCAAACAGGGACAATTTGACTTCTTCTTTTCCTAACTGAATACCCTTGATTTCTTTCTCTTGCCTAATTGCCCTAGCCAGAACTTCCAACACTATGTTGAATAGGAGTGGTGAGAGAGGGCATCCCTGTCTTGTGCCAGTTTTCAAAGGGAATTTTTCCAGTTTTTGCCCATTCAGTATGATATTGGCTGTGGGTTTGTCATAGATAGCTCTTATTATTTTGAGGTACGTTCCATCAATACCGAATTTATTGAGCGTTTTTAGCATGAAGGGCTGTTGAATTTTGTCAAAAGCCTTTTCTGCATCTATTGAGATAATAATGTGGTTCTTGTCTTTGGTTCTGTTTATATGCTGGATTATGTTGATTGATTTGCGAATGTTGAACCAGCCTTGCATCCCAGGGATGAAGCCCACTTGATCATGGTGGATAAGCTGTTTGATGTGTTGCTGAACCCGGTTTGCCAGTATTTTATTGAGGATTTTTGCATCGATGTTCATCAGGGATATTGGTCTAAAATTCTCTTTTTTTGTTGTGTCTCTGCCAGGCTTTGGTATCAGGATGATGTTGGCCTCATAAAATGAGTTAGGGAGGATTCCCTCTTTTTCTATTGATTGGAATAGTTTCAGAAGGAATGGTACCAACTCCTCCTTGTACCTCTGGTAGAATTCAGCTGTGAATCCATCTGGTCCTGGACTTTTTTTGGTTGGTAGGCTATTAATTATTGCCTCAATTTCAGAGCCTACTATTGGTCTATTCAGGGATTCAACTTCTTCCTGGTTTAGTCTTGGAAGAGTGTAAGTGTCCAGGAAATTATCCATTTCTTCTAGATTTTCCAGTTTATTTGCGTAGAGGTGTTTATAGTATTCTCTGATGGTAGTTTGTATTTCTGTGGGGTCGGTGGTGATATCCCCTTTATCATTTTTAATTGCGTCGATTTGATTCTTCTCTCTTTTCTTCTTTATTAGTCTTGCTAGTGGTCTGTCAATTTTGTTGATCTTTTCAAAAAACCAACTCCTAGATTCATTGATTTTTTGGAGAGTTTTTTGTGTCTCTATCTCCTTCAGTTCTGCTCTGATCTTAGTTATTTCTTGCCTTCTGCTAGCTTTCGAATGTGTTTGCTCTTGCTTCTCTAGCTCTTTTAATTGCGATGTTAGAGTGTCAATTTTAGATCTTTCCTGCTTTGTCTTGTGGGCATTTAGTGCTATAAATTTCCCTCTACACACTGCTTTAAATGTGTCCCAGAGATTCTGGTATGTTGTATCTTTGTTCTCATTGGTTTCAAAGAACATCTTTATTTCTGCCTTCATTTCGTTATGTACCCAGTAGTCATTCAGGAGCAGGTTGTTCAGTTTCCATGTAGTTGAGCGGTTTTGATTGAGTTTCTTAGTCCTGAGTTCTAGTTTGATTGCACTGTGGTCTGAGAGACAGTTTGTTATAATTTCCGTTCTTGTACATTTGCTGAGGAGTGCTTTACTTCCAATTACGTGGTCAATTTTGGAGTAAGTACGATGTGGTGCTGAGAAGAATGTATATTCTGTTGATTTGGGGTGGAGAGTTCTATAGATGTCTATTAGGTCTGCTTGCTGCAGAGATGAGTTCAATTCCTGGATATCCTTGTTAACTTTCTGTCTCGTTGATCTGTCTAATGTTGACAGTGGAGTGTTGAAGTCTCCCATTATTATTGTATGGGAGTCTAAGTCTCTTTGTAAGTGTTTAAGGACTTGCTTTATGAATCTGGGTGCTCCTGTATTGGGTGCATATATATTTAGGATAGTTAGCTCTTCCTGTTGAATTGATCCCTTTACCATTATGTAATGGCCTTCTTTGTCTCTTTTGATCTTTGATGGTTTAAAGTCTGTTTTATCAGAGACTAGTATTGCAACCCCCGCTTTTTTTTGTTCTCCATTTGCTTGGTAAATCTTCCTCCATCCCTTTATTTTGAGCCTATGTATGTCTCTGCGTGTGAGATGGGTCTCCTGAATACAGCAGACTGATGGGTCTTGACTCTTTATCCAGTTTGCCAGTCTGTGTCTTTTAATTGGAGCATTTAGTCCATTTACATTTAAGGTTAAGATTGTTATGTGTGAACTTGATCCTGCCATTATGATATTAACTGGTTATTTTGCTCGTTAGTTGATGCAGTTTCTTCCTAGCCTCGATGGTCTTTACATTTTGGCATGTTTTTGCAATGGCTGGTACCGGTTGTTCCTTTCCATGTTTAGTGCTTCCTTCAGGGTCTCTTGTAAGGCAGGCCTAGTGGTGACAAAATCTCTAAGCATTTGCTTATCTGTAAAGGATTTTATTTCTCCTTCACTTATGAAACTTAGTTTGGCTGGATATGAAATTCTGGGTTTAAAATTCTTTTCTTTAAGAATGTTGAATATTGGCCCCCACTCTCTTTTGGCTTGGAGAGTTTCTGCCGAGAGATCTGCTGTTAGTCTGATGGGCTTCCCTTTGTGGGTAACCCGACCTTTCTCTCTGGCTGCCCTTAAGATTTTTTCCTTCATTTCAACTTTGGTGAATCTGGCAATTATGTGTCTTGGAGTTGCTCTTCTCGAGGAGTATCTTTGTGGCGTTCTCTGTATTTCCTGGATTTGAATGTTGGCCTGCCCTACTAGGTTGGGGAAGTTCTCCTGGATGATATCCTGAAGAGTGTTTTCCAACTTGGTTCCATTTTCCCCCTCACTTTCAGGCACCCCAATCAGACGTAGATTTGGTCTTTTTACATAATCCCATACTTCTTGCAGGCTTTGTTCATTTCTTTTTCTTCTTTTTTCTTTTGGTTTCTCTTCTCGCTTCATTTCATTCATTTGATCCTCAATCGCTGATACTCTTTCTTCCAGTTGATCGAGTCGGTTACTGAAGCTTGTGCATTTGTCACGTATTTCTCGTGTCATGGTTTTCATCTCTTTCATTTCGTTTATGACCTTCTCTGCATTAATTACTCTAGCCATCAATTCTTCCACTTTTTTTTCAAGATTTTTAGTTTCTTTGCGCTGGGTACGTAATTCCTCCTTTAGCTCTGAGAAATTTGATGGACTGAAGCCTTCTTCTCTCTCTCATCTCGTCAAAGTCATTCTCCGTCCAGCTTTGATCTGTTGCTGGCGATGAGCTGCGCTCCTTTGCCGGGGGAGATGCGCTCTTATTTTTTGAATTTCCAGCTTTTCTGCCCTGCTTTTTCCCCATCTTTGTGGTTTTATCTGCCTCTGGTCTTTGATGATGGTGATGTACTGATGGGGTTTTGGTGTAGGTGTCCTTCCTGTTTGATAGTTTTCCTTCTAACAGTCAGGACCCTCAGCTGTAGGTCTGTTGGAGATTGCTTGAGGTCCACTCCAGACCCTGTTTGCCTGGGTATCAGCAGCAGAGGCTGCAGAAGATAGAATATTTCTGAACAGCGAGTGTACCTGTCTGATTCTTGCTTTGGAAGCTTCCTCTCAGGGGTGTACTCCACCCTGTGAGGTGTGGGGTATCAGACTGCCCCTAGTGGGGGATGTCTCCCAGTTAGGCTGCTCAGGGGTCAGGGACCCACTTGAGCAGGGAGTCTGTGCCTTCTCAGATCTCAACCTCCGTGTTGGGAGATCCACTGCTCTCTTCAAAGCTGTCAGACAGAGTCGTTTGCATCTGCAGAGTTTTCTGCTGCTTTTGTTGTTGTATAGTTGTGCCCTGTCCCCAGAGGTGGAGTCTACAGAGACAGGCAGGTTTCCTTGAGCTGCTGTGAGCTCCACCCAGTTCGAGCTTCCCAGCGGCTATGTTTACCTACTTAAGCCTCGGCAATGGCGGGCGCCCCTCCCCCAGCCTCGCTGCTGCCTTGCCGGTAGATCACAGACTGCTGTGCTAGCAATGAGGGAGGCTCCGTGGGTGTGGGACCCTCCCGGCCAGGCGTGGGATATGATCTCCTGGTGTGCCTGTTTGCTTAAAGCGCAGTATTGGGGTGGGAGTTACCCGATTTTCCAGGTGTTGTGTGTCTCAGTTCCCCTGGCTAGGAAAAGGGATTCCCTTCCCCCTTGCGCTTCCCAGGTGAGGCAATGCCTCGCCCTGCTTCAGCTCTCGCTGGTCGGGCTGCAGCAGCTGACCAGCACCGATCGTCCGGCACTCCCCAGTGAGATGAACCCAGTACCTCAGTTGAAAATGCAGAAATCACCGGTCTTCTGTGTCGCTCGCGCTGGGAGTTGGAGACTGGAGCTGTTCCTATTCGGCCATCTTGCTCTGCCCCCCCGAGAGTTGTGGTCTTGACCTTCTGAAGTTTGGCTTGTAGAAGGCTTTGGAGGAGTAAATTGCATTTAGCCATACGGCAGAAGATTGTCATGCCATTATTTAAGAACAGTTTACAATGATGACAAAATAGGTAAGGCATGATTAGTGGATAATGCAGGATACAGCATTTTTGATATACCACAGTCCCCAGCCGTACAAAACTGTACCTCAGAGACCTATGACAAGTGGTCAGAAGTTATTATGTAACTCTTTTCCTCCTTCTTCGTACTCTAAACTTTCCAAGTTGCCCATAATAAATATGTGTTCCTTTTTAAACAAGAAAGAAAATAAATAAAAATGTTCATTTATAGTTATGCCACTCTTAGGAACGTATCCTAAGATGATTGAATAAATATACAAAGGATTTTATGCACAAAGTTACTCTGGTGATTTTATTTATAATAGTGAAAAATTGGTAGCATGTCCAATAATTGGGCAATATTTGAGTAATATATGGAATAATTATACAATGGCGTATTTTGCAATCATTGTTTCGATATTAAGTAATCAAATAGAGTAATGATTATAATATAAAGTGACAAAATAGGACATAAAATTGCATAAGCACTTGGATTAAAATTGAGCTTAAAACACCTCATGCATAGGAAAAAGGCTAAAGAAAAATGCCAGAATGTATGATAATAAGGTTTGTGACTGGCTGTTAGGTTCATGGGTAACATTTTGTTTTTGGATTTTTACTTTCTTTGGTCTTTTCCAGATTTTCTTTAGTAAATGTAATTCTTCAAAAAAAAAAAAGAAAAAAAAAAGGATGTTGCCATTAACTCACCTTAGATACACACTAACATACTAAATACACAAAAAGTTATCTGTCTGATACAATTACAGATGTTTTTTCTAATGTGATTATATACTTTATTCTCTAGAAATATACTTCAAATCATTACCTTTATTCCTTGACTGCCAGGAAGCTCAGAGTTCAATTTATTGTTTATCAAAGTAATTATATTTGCCATGGGTTTTGATTAATTTGTGTTTCTTCTCTCTTCTGATTTTAAAAGTTATATATAATGATCTAAATATTATTTTTTTCTATTTATATGATGCTATTATTTTATTACAAACTACTTCAAATTCTCTTGCAAAGTGGGTTGTCAATTTTAATAAAGAATAAGTCTACAATCTTTTTTCCCATGATTTTACAGCAGTGAGGGAAGTGTTAAACTGTTAAATCTCTATATAAATATGTATAAATATGTGTATCGGTCTGTATACATCTGTATGTATATACATATGTAAGAATTCTTGAATACTTATGAATCTTTGATAATCCAAATGTGTTGACTACTTTTCTTTTTCTACTTTAAAAAATTTTTTTAATAGCTTGGGCCCTTAGAAATCATAGACGGTATTAATGAGAGACTTCAACTCTTCAGTATTTAAAATAAGCTTTACAGAAATAGTCTAAAGTCAGTGGATAAATATTCAAACTAAAATTTTTCTTTGCTTTTGACTTTCCAACTCAGTGTGGTAACACTTTTTTTTTTTTTTTTTTGAGACAGAGTCTTGCTGTGTCGCCCAGGCTGGAGCACAGTGGTGCAATCTCAGCTCACTGCAAGCTCCGCCTCCCGAGTTTACACTATTCTCCTGCCTCAGCCTCCCGAGTAGCTGGGACTACAGGTGCCCGCCACCTCGCCCGGCTAGTTTTTTTGTATTTTTTTAGTAGAGACGGGGATTCACCGTGTTAGCTGGGATGGCCTCGATCTCCTGACCTCGTGATCCACCCGTCTCGGCCTCCCAAAGTGTTGGGATTACAGGCTTGAGCCACTGTGCTCGGCCAGCAACACTTTTATCTCACACTGAGTAGATCGTTTACTTTGAATTCAGAAATGTTTTTTAAAGCATAAAATCCCAGAAAGTAAATTATTAATTTATAATTACATTATATTCTGAAATTGAAACTCTCAAAGCCTACTGTTTAGGGAGGGAAGAAATGGAAGGGTCTTGTTGCAGTGAAGAGATTGGGCATGTGGGTGTGTGCTCTGCCTCTGGTCATTGTGGGGGTAGCTGGTGATATCACAGAATGTGTTCCTCCTTGGTGGCTCTTACTGAAGCTGCTTCGATTATCAGTCTAAATTGAAATCATTTTTATTTTAAATGCTGCAGCAGTTTTGTCCCTTAATCTAATAGAACTCCCCATTTTTGAGATTTTTTATTCTGCCTTCCTGCTGTTTTCTTACTCCTCAGTGTTGCCAATGGTGTTGGAGCTATTATTAATACATTAGGCCGATGCATCCCATTCATTAGCATGAGGGCCCGGGGCTGGAGGAGAGCATGATGTTGGCCATGTGCATTAGCCATTGGCTAAGAGACTGCATCAGCTTCCACTCTTCTTTCTAAGGAGCAGCTGTCATTGGACTGAACAACGGCCTCCTCATCCCAGGACTCTCTTTAGCGGGAAGAGCACTGGACATAGATTTGGATAGGTTCAATTTGAGCCCTGGCTTGGCATATAATGACGCTGTGACCTTGGGAAAGACTTGCAACCTCTCAGCCCCAGTTTCCTTATTAGTAAAAGCAGAACAATATTTGATCTTGTAACATCATTGGACCATTGTGAAAATTCAACCAAAATATATACCAACTGTAAAGTGCTGTAGAATGATAGTAGGCATGTATTTGTCTTCCCAGACCCACCCTCCTTGCTTTAGGGATAGCATTACCCTTCTTCTGGGGCAGTTGCCTTGCCTTGTTCCTCATTCTCACCTGGGCTCAATGGGACCTGACATCTTAGAAGACAATCTTACCCTTTTGGGCACAGTAATTGGTCTAAATTAAATTTTACCTGCATCTGTTTTTACATCTATGCTGTGTGAAAAACCACCCCACAACTTAGTGACTTAAAACAGTAATGACGTTATTTTCATGATTCTTTGGTTACTGGGTGGTTCTTGTGATGCTTTCAGATGTGTTCCCTTATGTTGCTGCAGTCAACTGATGGCTTGAGTGGGGCTAGAGCGTCTGGGATGGCCTCACTGACATATTTAGGGCCTTGGTATTGGTCTGGGCCTCTCTTTCCATGTAAGTTCACTCTGGGCTCCTGTCACACAGTGGAAGCACACCATCATAGCAAAAATGGAAGCACGAGGCCTCTTAGGCTGAGGGTTAGATGTCAAAAAACATGACTTCTATTATATTTTGGTTAAAATAAAACACAAGGTCAGCTCAGATTTAAGACAAAGGGGAATATACTGCACTTCTTGATGGAGGGAGTAGCAAAATCACATTTCAAAAAGTCACATGTATGGACACGGAAGGAATTACTACATTAATATTCGCAAATAATCTGCCATATTACTAATGCTGGAAAGCTTTTGGGCCAAGATGCATTAGCAGCCCTTGTTCCAGCCTTGTGGAAGGAGTTGGTGTGCAGTAGAAGATAATGCAACTGACTTCTGGAGAGAATCAGGGACAAGTGCTAGAGAGCTCTGAATCAGCTTTTAAAGCAGCTCTGTGCCTGCTCTTACTGCAGTTTGAATTATGCCAGCAAGTTATCCTGCCCCTTCTCCCATAATCTAGCTTAGGTTTGATTTCTGTCACATGCTCTCCAGGAGTAAGCTCAATATATGCTTATTACTTTTCCCTTTGTTTGACTTTCCTGGAGAATGGACGACAGGATTGGGAGTAGAGATCTATGAGTTTTAAATTAATTATGTAGACTGGCACAGCAGCCCTGTCTTTCTCCGTCTCATCCTCAGCCAGCTCAAAACTGAATAGGCTGGCAACTTTCTTGCTATCATTATTCACTCTTATTCTGAGGGTAGAAATGACTATGAGCTTCCAGTATGCAGCATCTTGTGAAAGATCAGAACTTGAATGACAGCATCAGAAGAACATGAGAGTATGCACGTGCAAGTTCCTTCATTTCTTCTCAAGAATGATTTTAAAGTTTGCACTAGGAAAAGCTCATGAAACATCTGTTAGCAGTTTGGTAGAATCTACAGTCTTGTTACAATCTTAGATTAATTTATTATGGCAATGAATACATCAGACTTGATCTCCAAGGGCTCTCTGTAAATCAATTCTAAACCCTCATTCTCTGGGGTCATCTTTTTGGGATAAATGGGATCAAGAGAGGTTGTTAGTCTTTTGAGACTGTAGACTTTAAAATCTTGAAATTCAGTGCTTCAGAAATAAAAAGCAAACTCTAAAATCTTTAATAATCAAAAGAGGAGATGATAATCATTTTCTGCAGTTAGCCATTCAGGCTGTCACCCATGCCTTTTATCTTTAGATTTCTCTAGTTTTATGTAGAATGTCATTATGCAATTATCTTAGAAAACTTCTTCCCAAGAATTTGACTTTTCAGTATTCTGTCATTTAATTCTCTAATTGCATTATTTTCCCAAAGCATTTCTTTAGTCCAACTCACAATAAATATTTCTTAGGGTAGGTCCTACACGCACTCTTGGAATGTGCTCCTTTTGTTGGAAGAAAAGAGAGAATTTGGCCTGGATTAGGGTCACCAAAGATCCAGTGTAGTGGAGATGATGCTGATGCTGAGGCCACCTCTTGGATTGGCCTTTGGGAAGCCCTTTTCTGGGTGCCCTTCTCTTAGGAAGACAGAGGAAAATGGTCATGTAGGATATTTTATATTCCCATTTATAAGCCTTTTCTTGTAAACACTTTTTTTCTATGCTACTTCCTGCTGGATTAGTAGAGACAAAAGGTGGTAGGGGAAGACATGTAGTGGCTGAGTTTAATCCCTGAAATCAGACAGACTCAAGTTTGAATTCTAATCTTGTCTTTTACTGTTCATACAACAATAAGCAAGTTGCTTAGCTTCTCGGATCCAATTTCTTCATCTGTAAAGTGAGGATAATACCTCCTAGGCTTGTTGTAAGAATTAAATGACAAAATATAAGTATCCGGCACTGTGCCTGGAATATAGTAAGTGTTCAATAAATGTTATCTGTTATTATTACAGTATTTGTATAACTTAACTAACTGCAATTTAATTTATCTAAAGAGGTTGGAATACTGTTGTCCTAGTCAATGTGGGCTGCTCTAACAAAGTACCATAGACTGGGCAGCTTAAAAACAACAGAACTTTATTTCTTACAGCTCTGGAGACTGGAAGTTGAATCAGGATACCAGCATACTCAGGTCCTGGTGAGGGCCCTCTTCTGGGCTGTAGAATGAGGACCCCTTGGATCCTCACATGGTGGAAAGCAGGTAAGAGAGTTCTCTGGGGTCCTTTTTGTAAGCATGATCTGATTACCTTCCAAAGGCCCCTATCCCAATACCATCACATTGAAGGTTTGGATTTCAACATTTGAATTTTGGGGCATGTAAATGCTTCATACATTGCAGCAGTCATGGGGCAGAAGAATCACCTTGGATTTTAAGTGTAATTCCTAAATCTTAAGGCAGCCTCTCCTTTCCCAGAGTGGGCTGCAGTGTGACTTTCAGAAGCAATGTATTTGCAGGGCCTTCACATGGAGAAACTGAAGACAATTGCCCTAATGTTGAGATTTAATCCTGGAGAAAAGTATGTCCAAATATCTTAAAGAGTAAATGGCACTTGAGAAAGGCCCAGCCATTTTTTACTTTAAATCAAAATAAACAGGGATATTTATGGGTTCCTGTTTAGGTATCTGGAGTCACCTGAATTGGTCTTCATGCTGGCTAAACATCTAGATTCTTATGATGACTATTTAAGAGCAAATAAAACTTCTCTGTCTTCTGAAGTAAGTGTCTAAAAGGTTTTTATGGGAAGTATAACAGTGCTTCTGGAGTTTGCAGCTAACTTTGAGAATGTCTCTGGAAAGGAAATACCATGTTCTGTGGAGCCCAGTTGGGCCCAACATTATCACATGCCCAAGAACTGGGTAAGCATATTATCCCAGTTTTCCTGGAATAGTTCCAACCAACATCATTGTCCCAACATCATTATTAATAGTACTTCATTTTACTCAAAAGCGTCCTGGTTTAGGTGACAAATTATATGGTCACCCTGTCTAAAACTTCATGTTCTATCTTTATTTTATTTTAAAAATTTAAAATATTTAGGGATGGGCATGGTGGCTCACACCTGTAATCCCAGCACTTTGGGAGGGTGGGCAGATCACTTGAGGCCAGAAGTTTGAGATCAGCCTGGCCAACATAGTGAAACCAGATTTCTACTAAAAATACAAAACATTAGCTGGGCGTCGGGGGTGCTCACGTGTAATCCTAGCGAGTCAGGAGGCTGAAGTAAGAGAATCTCTTGAACCTGGGAGGCGGAGGTTGCAGTGAGCTGAGATTGTGCCACTGCACTCCAGCCTGGGCAACAGAGCGAGACTTTGTCTCAAAAAAATAAAATATTTATTTGTAATAGACCAAATTATTATTATCACAATAACATTCTCAGCTCTTAGTGATAGAAAAATGTTCCTCTGTTTCAATGAAGTGGAGTTTGTCCTTTTATGAGACACTGCAGACAATGAGAAATATGTACGTCTTTGGGTTTCCCTTTTTGCTGTGGCTGCCAGGAAGCTCAAGGCTAATTTGGAGCTCAATTACAGGATCATCCATAGCTTCAGATTTCTAAAGCAAATTATTCCCTTACCTGCCATTGTTACTTGGTTTGTGTTTCAATTTTTATTGTGAGATCATTTTCCTAAGGATGATTTCAAATTATTTTTAAAAATAAGTAGAATATAAAAATGGAAAAGGTTGTGAATATTTTAGTTTTAGCATCTAAAGCCAATGAACTGACCAAACACAAGGTATTTCTTGTGGATATCTAGAGATCCCTCTTCTTCATGGTCACACTTGATAATGATGTGATGGTTAATTCTGGTGCTGTGGTAGGGTACATCATTTGGCCCTAATGCCTTATGCCTCCCTCTATTCATGACTTTTGCCAGATAACTTTGTAGTGCCCACCACTGGGTGTGGGACGATTGTCTTGGCTCACTCATTCTTGGACTGGTTGATTGTTTCTCTGGGCATTGACAAAACTGAACAGTAAAAGCTACAGCCTTGGAAATCTTGACTGTGTTTAGCTGTGAGGAAGGGATTTCTCCTCTTTCAGAGAACCACAGCAGCCTGTCTGGAATGTCTACCACAGGAAAGGATCTTAGCAGCAGTGGGCAAGTACTGGACTGCATAGGTCTGGTTTCCAACAAGGACTTCTTGTGGCAACAAGAAGCCATGAAAAATAGTGGCTCAAATAGATTTCAGTGGTCGGCATTTAGATAAAGACTCTATGAAGATCATCTTAGTGTATAAAGAAGAGCTGGTACCATTCCTACTGAAACTATTTCAAAAAATTCAGAAAAAGGGAATCCTCCCTATTCATTCTATGAGGACAGCATCATCCTGATAGCAAAACCTGGCAGAGACACAGCAAAAAAGAAAACTACAGGGCAACATCCTTGATGAACATAGATGCAAAAATCCTAACAAAATACTAGCAAAATTAATCTAGCAGCACATCAAAAAACTAATCCACCATGATCAAGTAAGCTATATGCCTGGTGTTCAAGGTTGGTTCAATGTATGCAAATTGATAAATGTGATTCACCACATAAATAGAACTTAAGGACCACATGATCATCTCAATAGATGCAGAAAAGGCTTTTGATAAAATTCAACACCCCTTCATGTTAAAACCTGCAACAAGCTAGACACTGAAGGAACATACCTCAAAGTAATTAAGAGCCATATGTCAAAAATCCACAGCTGACATCATATTGAATGGGCAAAAGCTAGAGAACCCCTTGAGAACCAGAACAAGACAACGATGCCCTCTCTTACCACTCTTACTTAATATACTACTGGCAGTCCTAGCCAGAGCAATCAGGCAAGAGAAAGAAATGAAAGGCATCCAAATAGGAAGAGAAGAAGTCAAGCTATCTGCTTGCAGATGATATGATTCTATACATAGGAAACCCTGTAGTCTCTGCCCAAAAGCTCCTAAATCTGATAAACAACTTTAGCAAAGTTTCAGGAACAAAATCAGTGTACAAAAATCAGTAGCATTTCTATACACCAACAACATCCACGTTGAAAGACAAATCAAGAATGTAATCCCATTCACAATAGCCACAAATTGAATAAAATACCTAGGAATGCAGCTAACCAAGGATATGAAAGACTTCTACAATGAGAATTACAAAATGATGCTGCTCAAAAAAATCAGAGATGATAAAAACAAATAGTAAAACATTTCATGCTCAGGGATAGAAGAATCAATATTAGTTAAAATGGCCATACTGCCCAAAGCAATTTATAGATTAAATGCTATTCCTATCAAACTACAAATGACATTCTTCACAGAATTAGAAAAAAAAGATTATAAAATTCATATGAAACCAGAAAAAGAGCTCGAATAGCCAAGGTAATCTTAAGCAAAAAGAACAAAGCTGGAGGCATTACATTACTAGACTTCAAACTATACTGCAGGGCTACAATAACCACAACAGCATGGCACTTATAGAAAAACAGGCACATAGACTAATGGATCAGAATAGAGAGCCCAGAGATAATGCTGCACACTTACAACCATCTGACTTTCAACAAAACTGACAAAAATAAGCAATGAGGAGAGGACTCCTTATTCAATAAATGGTGCTGGGATAACTAGTTAACTATGTATGCAGAAAATAGAAACTGGCCCACTTCCTTACACTACATACAAAAATCAAGTCAAGATGAATTAAAGACTTAAATGTAAAACCTAAAACTATAAAAACCCTGGAAGATAACTTAGAAAATACCATTCTGAGCATATAGGGCTATGCAAAGATTTCATGATGAAGACTTCAAAAGCAATTGCAATAAAAAACAAAAATTGACAAATGGGAGTTAATTAAACTAAGGAGTGTCTACACAGCAAAATAAACTATCAACAGAGTAAACAGACAACTTACAGAATGGGAGAAAATGTTTACAGGCTATGCATCCGACAAAGGTCTAGTATCCAGAATTTATAAGAAACCTAAACAAATTTACAAGCAAAAACAACCCCATTAAAAAGTGGGCAGAGGACATGAACAAATACTTTTCAAAAGAAGACATATACATGACTAACAAGCATATAAAAAAATGCTCAATATCGCCAATTATTATAGAAATGCAAATTGAAACCACAATGAGTTACCATCTCACACCAGTCAGGATGGCTGTTTATTTTTTTCTTTCATCTTTTTGTTTTTTAACTTTTACTTTAGATTCAGGGGTACACATGCAGGGTTGTTATACAGGTAAACCCATGTCATGGGGGTTTGTTGTACAGATTATTTCATCACCCAGGTACTAAACCTAATACCCAATAGTTATTTTTTCTGCCCCTCTCCTTCCTCCCACCCTTCATCCTCAAGTAGGCTCTGGTGTCTGTTGTTCCCTTCTTTGTGTTAATGAGTTCTCATCATTTAGCTTCCATTTGTAAGTGAGAACATGCAGTATTTGGTTTTCTGTTCTTGTGTTAATTTCCTAAGGATAATGGCCTCCAGCTCTATCCATGTTCCTGCAAAAGACATGATCTTGTTGTTTTTTTATGGCTGCATAGTATTCTATGGTGCGTATGCACCACATTTTCTTTATCCAATGTGTCATTGGTGAGCATATAGGTTAATTCTATGCCTTTGCCATTGTGAATAGTGCTGCAATGAACATTCATGTGCATGTGTCTTTATAGCAGAGCAATTTATATTACTCTGTAAAATTACAACATCCGTAATTTTTGGACTTTAATAATAGCTATCATTTTAATAGCCATTCTATTATTAAAAAGTCAAAAAATGACAGATGCTGGCGAGGTTGTGAAGAAAAGGGACTTCTTATACACTACTGGTGGGAGTGTAAATTCATTCAGCCATTGTGGAAAGCAGTTAGGTGATTTCTCAAAGAACTTAGAACTACCATTGACCAAACAATCCCATTACTGGGTATATACCCAGAGGAGTATAAATCATCCTGCCATAAAGACATGTCACTGCAGCACGGTTCACAATAACAAAGACGTGGAATCAATCTAAATACCATCAACAATAGACTGGATAAAGAAAATGTTTTGTAGTATGTATACACCATGGAATACTATATAGCCATAAAAAGAATGAGATCATGTCCTTTGCAGCAACATGGATGGATCTGGAGGCCATTATCCTTAGCAAACTAACACAGGAACAGAAAACCAAATACTGCATGTTCTCACTTAGGAGTGGAAGCTAAACTCCGAGTATGCATGGACACCAAGAGGGGTACAATAGACACCAGGGCCTACATCAGGGTGGACGGTGGAAGGAGGGTGAGGATTGAAAAACTGCCTATCAGGTACTATGCTTATTACCTGAGTGATGAAATAATCTTTATACCAAACCCCCACGAGATGCAATTTACCTGTATAACAAACCTGCACATGTACCCCTGAGCCTAAAACAAAGGTTAAAAACAAACAATTTGAGAACTACAAAAAAAAGGAAGATCATCTTTGGGTTGTGTGAACGCCAAGGAGGTACATCTTAATGGAAGAAGACATGCACATCTTATCTCCTATTAATAAGACAGGTAGGGGATCAAATTGTTAATTGTAAAAATGAGAGCCACGTGATACCTGCCTGCTTGTGGAGCAGTTCAGTCGTCACTTTCGATGTGGAGGGAATGTGCCTCTCCGTTTATGATATGGACTGGAGACTAGATGGGGTCCATAAGGAGGTGTTTTAGGAAAGGGGTGACCTCTGACTTCCTATTTAGGGTCCTAAGTTGAGAATGCATGTAATCCAGATCCAGGTGACATTTATGAAGGTGCCCAGCCTGCTGTGCTGAGTTGCACAATAAGTTGCAGTGGCTGGAGCTGCCTAATGAGGCATGAGATGGACTGTAATGCAAAGCGGGAGACAGTAACAAATTAGTCACGCAGATGGCTTTGAAAGGTGAGCTGCAGCCATACAAACTCACAGCCTGAATTTCTGGCCAGAAGTGTTGTGTTGCAAAGCAGTTGCCTTCCATGCATTCTTTAAAAAAGAAAAAAGAAACAGTTATCCCCTAGAGGGCATTTCAGATTCCTACTTCTTGTTTCCCTTGCCAGAAAATAGAGCTACAGAGGAAAAATTCCCTGGGAGGAAAATATAATTTGAGGGGTGATCGTTGTTTATTTGCTTCATTTAAAATTCAGCAAAACCAAGACTAATCCAGCTCTTCCCTGTCCTCCGGCAAATTTGCTTTCTTCCTATTGCTGCATCAATTTCCCCTTGTTTTCCTTCTGAAGTAGAGAAAGCAGTAACTTCACTTTCGTTTTTTTGCTGTCTTACACTTTGCGCCGACATCAATCACGCGCTCGACGGAACATTTATTTTACCAGTTTTCTCTGAGCTGAGCATCTTCTTTTTCTTTTCTTTTTTTAGTTTAATGGCATCTCAAAGCCATTTTGAATTTATCTACTCCGACATAAACTGAACACTGGAAAAGCTGCTCTTTGGTAATCTGTTAAGAACAGCAGATATCTATGCCCAGTATCTAGTTTCTTAAAGAAACATTTCTCTATAATTCGAATGTCTGATGTCAATTCCAGGCCCCTTGGAGAGCATCCCTAGCTATAATAATCATTAATGGAGAAAAATTGGCATGCAAATACAATACTGAAGCACCATGAAACCAAATGTATCTCTAAGGTTGCACTTACTGATCAACAACAACCATAACAACAAACAGCTTTTGTGCAATATCAGTTTCCTTGAGCAAGGAAGGAGGCTGTGTGTAGTAGTAAATTTCCCTCTTGCTCTACTATTTACTAAATGAGTGACCTTGGACAAATTCCTTAACCTTTCTTGTGCCTAAAGTATAATGGAGGAGCCACTAACGATGTTTCACATTTATTGGGCTCTTTACTGAGTGTCGGGCTGTGTTTCAAGCTCTTTATCTTTAACTTACTAATTCTCCCAACAACACCTGAATTATGTGTAATTGCATCCATCCCCATTTTACCAAAGGAAAAACTAAGGGACAAAAAACGCTAACTTACCTAGTGACACAGTGCTGGAAAGCAGTAGCACCAGGGTCTCAGGTCAGGAGGTTGACTCTGGGGCTATGCTCTTTACCTCCACACTGGACTGCTTTGATGATCATAATAATATATACCTTATTGGATTGTTGGGAGGAGTTAAAGAGACTGGTTCACTAAACCACACAGCACTATGTCCAGCATTTGGCACAAGCTCATTAAATGTTCACCAGTGTTGTTAAGGCTAAATCACTCAAACTCCTAAAGAATGACCGATTGCCCAAATTTAAACTTGAACTTTTGATCTTGAGGTTAGCTCAAATGCCTCTGGTTATATTGCTATCCTTTAGAAAAATAATTTTGGAATAAAATCAGAATTACCTAATGTAATCCCAACATCATGGCAACTGGTATGAACAAGAGTAGGATGACTATCAAGGTTAGTTCGTGAGCAATGGTCAGTTTCTGGACCACTTTGTGACTCTCAGGAAGTGGACGTCTACTTCTCTTCCCAATATTTGAACTCATGCCCACCCCTCCTTTGCCCTGTTTGTCTTGATAGTCCTTTCTACTCTATTCATGGTGTCTACTTCACATTGGTGGAGTGCTGGAAATCATACTTTATTTCATTTTGTCCTCTGGTGTTCTTTTCGCAAGGAAGCACTGCAGCCCCAGCAGAGAAGTAATTTAATTTGTTTTTATTAACAAAGTCAAGTCATATGCAAACGAATTTGTTCAAGAGCTGTTTAATTAGAAAAGGGTTTTTTTCCTTCCATTAGGTGATTCCCTGATGGAGGAAGATCTCAAAAATGTACCACACTTCTATTAAATGTCCCAAATGTTAGATTTAGGAGTGTCTCCATTTTGGAATGAAAATTGCAATTTGGGTTTGGCATAATTCCACACAAGTGAGACTTTCTGAATGAGATAGAAGATTAGAGCTGAAGGGACTTTTGAGGTCAGTTGTTCTAACTTCCTTAATATGGCAGGCATGACAACTGAGGCACATGTGTTCTGAGAAGATTCCTCACCAATGTTGGTCTCTGGCCTTGTTAGTCTTAAGGAAGCAACCTAAAGGTTTATTAATATGATGCAGTTTGCCATCTTCATTTTTTCTCTCTCTCTTCCTCTGTTTCTCTCTCTCTCTCTCTTCGTGTGTGTGTGTGTGTGTGTGTGTGTGTGTGTGTGTGTGTGTGTGTGTTTGCAGGTATTTCAGGCTATTGGTACTTGATGAACAGGATGAATTTATTATTAACATGTCTTAAAAGTGTTGTTATTACAGAAACTCTATGTAGGCAACAATGATTGCCTTATGTGCCTAGCACTCCTGGGCTCTATTTCTCCTGACTGCTGGTCCTCTCATCCCCCAGCCACCCATAATTCTCCCATTTTATCTGCCTAATTCCCACAGGAGTTGTCATTTTCTTAGCTGGTTGCATCCTTCCATGCATAGCTTATTGATCTCGTGGTGGACACATGACCCAAGTTAGTCCTGTAAATTATTTCCTTGGGACTTTTGGTGTTAAGACTAGAAAGAACAACAAAGTAGGGTCTCTTGAAGTTAGAACTATATGTAAAACATTTGGATGCCATTGGTTTCATGTAGTCCATCAGGTGCAGAAAGTTGATCTGAAGGAAACAGAAACTGAGACATACAGAGGGAAGCAAAAAGTGGAGATGGTCATGAGGATGTAGGATTCTAACTCTGGAATGTCTTAGGTCCTAGCTGCATTCCTGTTCTTCTGTCATGTAGCTCACTGCCTGTGGATTCCTTGAGGCAGCCAATCCTATCCTTTTGGCTTGATTTAATTTAACAACACTGTGAACAAAATATTACTAAAACTCCCAGAGAAGCAAGGGTGAGTGTCATTTTATCCAGTGTGCACCAGCTAGGCCAGATGCTGTAATAGAAGTATTGAGGGGACAGGGAAAAAAACTCCCAGAAGAAATAGCCTTTGAATGATGTAGAACAGGCATTTAGCCAGCTCAGCACAGAAGATATCTTAATGCTTACCCAAGAAAGAGGATTAGAGCCCCACTCCACCCCACTAGTACAGGATAGAGGGCATTCAAAGGCATCTCCAGAGGAATGTGATGTCTCTGGATGTGCAGGCACAGTTCCTTACAGCAAATCCTTATTTCTCATAAAATTCCAAAGAAAATCCTTTGTGTGTTGCTCAGGAGTGTTGTCCATAGTGGATGGGTCCCACATTGTTGCTGTCATTCTCTGAATTTCCACATTAGGCCAACCGCATAAGCATACATTTATACCAAAATATTGTGCCTGAACAAGGCTAGTGGATGTTTGGAAAAGTGCTTCTATGTAAAGATTGATTTTAAGCTTAATTCCCAAACCCAGCTTGCTCATTTCTAGATCTTCAATACCTACATAATCAGTATAGGTCACAAGTCTCAGAAAGATTCTGAGAACCATAGAATTTAAGACTTTTTTCTTCCTAAAGCAACTTCAGTCCAACTCTTCTACTGAATTTCCCTCTATACCAAAGCTGACAGAGTGGAGATTTATTCATTCATCCAGTTTCTGCCCCTTCCTGGGGATATGCAGGAATCTGGGAGACTTAGTGCTTTTGGTTGAGGGTGGATCCGCTAATCTGGATCCATCGGGCTCACTCTTGATTTCCTTATTGTCCCAGCTTGCCTAACTCCCTGAGGCCCCATAGCTTGTAATTTCTAGGCCAGGTCAAGGGTTCAGGAAGTCTTGTAAAGCTGAGATTCTAGGATGTTAGAACCGACCTCCTTAGACCACAGGACCTTTCCCCCTCTGAAGTCTTACCAGTTCCACCAGGAAGCAGCAGGAGGGGGATTCTGCTGCTCCTGGGATCCTTGTTCTTGTCCCACTTTCCAGTCTAGGGAAAGCATTTTTCTCTCTCCCTTTCTTTTGGTCTCCTTCCTCCCCTCTCTGTCCATGCCCTCACTTTTCTTCAACGGATTTAGGCTTTTACAAAAGAGATGAATAACTGACTTTACGTATATTACACTTTTTCCCCAGGAAAGAAATTTTCCAGAAATACTGGAAGAGGACTTGATGACTGACTTGAAATGTAAAGTGAACCGGGATAGGAAATATGAGAAGAGCAAACAATAACTCATATCTTAAATAATCTATCCAATGATATGTGTTTATCAAATAATTAAAGGTACAAGAGACAGAGCACTTCAGCCCTAAATGAAAAACTATTGAGTGTTAAGGTTTTTTTCTGGCATGCTGTTAAGTTACTTGTGGATCAGTTTGATGTTTACAAGGTTGGCTTTTAAGCTTTCTTAAGGTATGTCCTGAGGGGTCTTTTGGGTTAATGTAGCCCCACTACTAAGGTGTGATAAAGAGTGTCTAGTCTATAACATAATAGTTACAGACTCAATGATTTCTCTCTAAATTTGAGAATAAGAGAAGCGTCAACTCTTACCACATCTATTCAGTATTTTACTGGAGCTCTTGACCAGCACAGTAAGTCAAGAAAAAAAATAAAGTCACATCTATTGGAAAGGAAGAAGTGAAACTGCTTTAATCCCCACAGTTGTCTGTGTAGAAAATGCGAAGGTATTTACAAACAATAAAACAAAAATACTAGAACTAATAAGTGAGTTTAGCAAGGTCACAGAAAGTAATAGAGAGAAAAAATCAATTATATTTCTTTATTCTAACTATGAAAAACTGGACATTGAAATTTTAAAAATAGCATTTGTAATATCCAAACCGTAAAATATCTGGGAAAAATTTAATAAAATATGCATAAGAGCTGTTTGCTAATAACTACAAAGTGTTACTGACTGAAATTAAAGAATACCTAAACAATATGGAGATTCATCATGTTCATATGCCGGAAGCCTCAACACTATTAAGGTGTCATCTCTACTAAATTAGTGTATAGACTCAACACAATTATAATAAAAATGTCAGCAGGATTTTTATCTGTGTAGAAATTAACAAAATGATTCAAAAACTAAATAGCAACTCAAAGAACGTAGAATAGATAAAATAATTGTGGAAAAGAACAAAGCTATAGGATACACACTACCAGATTTTGGTACTGGTACCAAAACAGAGATATAGACCAATGGAACAGAACAGAGTCCTCAGAAAAAATACCACACATCTACAGACATCTGATCTTTGACAAACCTGAGAGAAACAAGAAATGGGGAAAGGATTCCCTATTTAATAAATGGTGCTGGGAAAATTGGCTAGCCATAAGTAGAAAGCTGAAACTGGATCCTTTCCTTACTCCTTATACGAAAATTAATTCAAGATGGATTAGAGACTTAAATGTTAGACCTAATACCATAAAAATCCTAGAGGAAAACCTAGGTAGTACCATTCAGGACATAGGCATGGGCAAAGACTTCATGTCTAAAACACCAAAAGCAACGGCAGCAAAAGCCAAAATTGACAAATGGGATCTCATTAAACTAAAGAGCTTCTGCACAGCAAAAGAAACTACCATCAGAGTGAACAGACAACTTACAGAATGGGAGAACATTTTTGCAATCTACTCATCTGACAAAGGGCTAATATCCAGAACCTACAAAGAACTCAAACAAATATACAAGAAAGAAACAAACAACCCCATCAAAAAGTGGGCAAAGGATATGAACAGACATTTCTCAAAAGAAGACATTCATACAGCCAACAGACACATGAAAAAATGCTCATCATCACTGGCCATCAGAGAAATGCAAATCAAAACCACAATGAGATACCATCTCACACCAGTTAGAATGGCGATCATTAAAAAGTCAGGAAACAACAGGTGCTGGAGAGGATGTGGAGAAATAGGAACACTTTGACACTGTTGGTGGGATTGTAAACTAGTTCAACCATTATGGAAAACAGTATGGCGATTCCTCAAGGATCTAGAACTAGATGTACCATATGACCCAGCCATCCCATTACTGGGTATATACCCAAAGGATTATAAATTATGCTACTATAAAGACACATGCACACGTATGTTTATTGCAGCACTATTCACAATAGCAAAGACTTGGAATCAACCTAAATGTCCATCAGTGACAGATTGGATTAAGAAAATGTGGCACATATACACCATGGAATACTATGCAGCCATCAAAAAGGATGAGTTTGCGTCCTTTGTAGGGACATGGATGCAGCTGGAAACCATCATTCTTAGCAAACTATCACAAGAACAGAAAACCAAACACCGCATGTTCTCACTCATAGGTGGGAACTGAACAATGAGATCACTTGGACTCAGGAAGGGAAACATCACACACTGGGGCCTATCATGGGGAGGGGGGAGGGGGGAGGGATTGCATTGGGAGTTATACCTGATGTAAATGACGAGTTGATGGGTGCAGCACACCAACATGGCACAAGCATACATATGTAACAAACCTGCACGTTATGCACATGTACCCTACAACTTAAAGTATAATAATAATAAATAAATTTAAAAAATTAAAAAAAAAACTAATAAAGTTCAAGAAATTTAAGTAGTTTTCCCAAAAAAAAAAAAAAAAAAAAAAAAAAGACTTACCAAAAGTTACAGTAATTAAGTCAATGTCAAATTGACAAACAGATATATAGCACAATGGACCAGAAGAGAATCAGATGATTAACCCCTATACATAGACAGCTGATGGGTTTGTGACAAAGGTGCTGAAGTATATTCAAAAGGGGAAGAGCAGGTTTTCAACAAATAATTGAAATAGTTGAAAAAATTGAATATGCATATGGAAAAATCAGTATCAACCTTTCTCTCACACTATACACAACATTTAACACAAAGTGTATTATAAACCTAACAGTTAAAAGCTGTTAGGTTTATGATTAAAAGCTAAAAATCGTAAAACTTCACAAGAAAATCTGTGGCTTTGGGTCAGGTAAAGATTTCTTAGATATGATATAAAAAGTAAAAACTATAAAATAATTGCTAGATTTTATTTCAACAAAACTAAAAACTGATGGTTTTTGAGGGAATGGTTTAAAATATGCCGTGCTCCCTCCAGGAGTCAAAATGGCAGTGAGGGAAACCTGGAGCAGTCCCAGAGCCTGAGCCACTGACAGGAGAGGAGCGGGCAATGGCAGTAGCAGTAGGAGGATGGCTGTGGATGCAGGTGCTGGTGTGGACAGTGGTGCTTCTGGTGGCAGCAGTGGGGGCGGTAGCCGTGGGGGTGATGGTAGTGGTCCTAATAGTGGCAGCAGCAGCAGCAGTGAGAGGAGCCTCCAGGAAATGGATGAAAAAACACTGGACCCAAGGTTGAAGGTTTGTAAAGACCTCTGTGATTACACTATGAAGAAACTACAGATGGAATGCCTGCTTGACTAAAGAAAATGGGTGTGAGTGCATCTAACTATCCTCATTCATGTTCCCTGAGAATAGGAGGAAATTCACAGTTCCACGAGACTTTTATAGAAACATCATCCTATTCTCAGCAAGGCTATGGTTGTGAATGAAAATTGTATAGCCTCGCCCAAGACCATAAGAAACCGTGACAGGAGAAAAAAAAAAAAAAAGAATTTCTGGCCTTGCCACCCTCAAAAAAAAAATTTATTAAATGCCGAAAATCTAATTGATCTGCTGATCAGGAAGAACTGATCAGCCAAGAACTGTTGCAAGAATTGTTTTCTGTTTGGGATATTACAGATGTCAATGCATTAGTAGAGGAATATGGGAGAACTTCAGCCTTAAAGGAGTTTTCTCTATAAGCCAATTTGGCTAGACTAGAAGCCCAGACATTGAAGAATGATATGGCTGATCTTTATGAGCAGCTATGTGTACTGATATAGACTTGATATTTCATGAAACTTGTTTTACTGTTCATTGTGCCAGTTTGGTAGCAAGATTTCCATTTTTAAAACACTGCTTTCTTCCTCACCTAAGTGTGGGGCAAAAATAATAATGGATGTCAGTTTGTATTAATATGCCCATGTTTTCTGCTTTATTACCAGAAGAAATTAGGAGCCCATTTTTAACCTTGTTAAAGAAGAAAAAGTGCTAGGCAAGAAATTGCCTTTCCCAGACAAACACTAAGGGAATTCATCACCACTAGACCTGTCCTACAAGAAATGCTCAAAGGAGTTCTAAACATGGAAATGAGAGGAAAATATTAATCATCATAAGAGGACACATAAGTTCAAAGCTCATAGATCCTATAAAGCAATTACACAATCGAAACTTCAAGGCAACTAGCTAACAACACTATGACAGGAACGAAACCTCACATATCCATATTAACCTTGAATGTAAATGGCCTAAATGCTCCACTTAAAAGATACAGAATGGCAAATGGGATTAAACAGTCTCTTACTGCCTACAAGAGACCCATCTACTGACTAAAGACAGCTATAGAGTCAAAGTAAAGGAGTAGAAAAAAGACATATCACACAAATGGAAAACAAAAATGAGCAGGAATAGCCATCTTCATATCAGATAAGACAAACTTTAACGATGGTTAAAAAAAAAGCACAGAAGGGCATTATATGATGATTAAAGGTTCAATACAACAAGAAAATTGGATTGTTGTAAATGTATATATACCCAACACTGGAGCACCCAGATTCATAAAACAAGTACTACTAGACCTATGAAAACAGATGATAGCAATACAGTACTAGTGGGGCACTTCAACTCTTCGCTAACATCACTAGACAGATAACTGAGGCAGAAAATCAACAAAGAAACTCTGGAGTTAAACTGGGCAGTCTAAATGGACCAATAGATATGTATAGAACATTTCATCCAACCACTACAGAATTCTACAACTAAGAATGCTTGACCATAAAGCAAGTCTCAATAAATTCAAAAAAATTAAAATGATATGAAGTATCTTCTTGGACAACAGTGGAATAAAATTATAAATTAATACCAGGAAGAAATCTCAAAACTACACAAGTACATGGAAACTAAACAATTTGCTCCTGAAAGGCCTTTAGTTAAATGACAAAATTAAGGAAAAAAAACCCCAACCATTTGATACAAATAAAAATAGCAATACAACATACCAAAGTTTCTGGAATTTAGCAAAAGTAGTGCTTAGAGGAAAGTTTATAGCATTAAATGTCCACATCATAAAGATTGAAATATCTCAAATTAACTACCTAATGTTGTTCCTCAAGAAACTAGAAAAATAAGAACAAACCAAATCCAAAAGTAGCAGAAGAAAAGGGATAAAAATCAGAATAATGAGATTGAGAAAAAAAAATACAAAGGATCAATGAAACAAAAAGTTTGTTCTTTGAAAGGATAAACAAAACTGACAGACCACAAGCTAGTTTAACCAAGAAAAAAAGAGAAAAGATTCCAAATAAGTACAACCATAAATGATAAACATGACATTACAACTGATACTACAGAAATGCAAAAGATCATTAGAGACCCTGAACATCTCTAACCTAGAAGAAATGGATAAATTCCTGCAAACATACAACTACCCAAGATTGAACCAGGAAAAAACAGAAATCCTGAACAAGCCAATAATGATTAATGAAGTCAAATCAGTAATAAAACATCATCAACAGTAACAGCAAAAGCCCAGGACTAGATGGATTCACAGATGAATTTTATCAGACATACAAAGAAGAGTTGATGCCAATGTTACTGAAACCATTCCAGAAAATCAAAAAGGATGGATTCCTTCCTAACTCATTCTATGAAACCAGTATCAGCTTAGTACCAAAATCAGGGAAGGACATAACAACAACAACAACAACAACAACAACAAAGGCCAATATCCTTGATAAACATACCTGCAAAAATTCTCAACAGAATACTAGCAAACTGAATGCAACAGCACATCAAAAAGATCATAATCAAGTGGGTTTTACTCCAGGCTTGCAAGGATGGTTCAACATATGCAAATTAATAAACATGATTCACTGCATAAACAGAGCTAGAAACAAAAATCATATGATCATCCCAATAAATTCAGAAGACATTCAGTAAAATCCAACATCTCTTTATAATAAAAAAAATCCTTGGCCAGGCGTGGTGGCTCACACCTGTAATCCCAGCACTTTGGGAGGCCGAGGCAGGTGGATCATGAGGTCAGGAGATTGAGACCATCCTGGCTAACATGGTGAAACCCTGTCTCTACTAAGAATAGAAAAATTAGCCGGGTGTGGTAGCGTACACCTGTAATCCCAGCTACTCAGGAAGCTGAGGCAGGAGAATGGTGTGAACTCAGGAGGCGGAGCTTGCAGTGAGCCGAGGTCGCGCCACTATACTCCAGCCTGGGTGACAGTGCAAGACTCTGTCTCAAAAAAAAAAAAAAAAAAAAAAAAAAAAAATCCTCAACAAACTAGGCATTAAAGGAACATACTTGAGAGTAATAAACCCACAGCCAGCATCATACTGATGGGGAAAAGTTGAACGTATTCTCCTTAAGAACTCAAACAAGATAAGGATGTCCTCTTTGACCCTTCTATTCAACATGGTACTGAAAATCTTAGCCAGAGCAATCAGTCAAAAGAAAGAAATATTAAAAAGTCAGGAAACAACAGGTGCTGGAGAGGATGTGGAGAAATAGGAACACTTTTACACTGTTGGTGGGATTGTAAACTAGTTCAACCATTATGGAAAACAGTATGGCGATTCCTCAAGGATCTAGAACTAGAAGTACCATATGACCCAGCCATCCCATTACTGGGTATATACCCAAAGGATTATAAATCATGCTGCTATAAAGACACATGCACACGTATGTTTATTGCGGCACTATTCACAATAGCAAAGACTTGGAATCAACCCAAATGTCCATCAGTGACAGATTGGATTAAGAAAATGTGGCACATATACACCATGGAATACTATGCAGCCATAAAAAAGGATGAGTTTGTGTCCTTTGTAGGGACATGGATGCAGCTGGAAACCATCATTCTCAGCAAACTATCGCAAGAACAGAAAACCAAACACCGCGTGTTCTCACTCATAAGTGGGAACTGAACAATGAGATCACTTGGACTCAGAAAGGGGAACATCACACACTGGGGCCTATCACGGGGAGGGGGGAGGGGGGAGGATTGCATTGGGAGTTATACCTGATGTAAATGACGAGTTGATGGGTGCTGACGAGTTGATGGGTGCAGCACACCAACATGGCACAAGTATACATATGTAACAAACCTGCACGTTATGCACATGTACCCTAGAACTTAAAGTATAATAATAAAATATATATATATTTTAAAAAAGAAAAGGCATCCAAATTGGAAAAGAGGAAGTCAAATGATCTCTGTTTGCTGATGATATAATTGCATACCTAGACAACCCTAAAGACTTCCAAAAGATTCCCAAATTTGATAAGCAACTTGAGTAAAGTTGCAGGATATAAAATCAACATACAAAAGTCAATAGCATTTCTATACATCAATAACATTCAAAATGAGAACCAAATTAAGAATTCAATTTCATTTACGACAGCCATAAAAAAATGTAAAAACCTATGAATACATTTAACCAAGGAGGTAAAAGATCTCTACAAAGAAAACTACAAAACACTGGTGAAATAAATGGTAGATGGCATCTAAAAATGGAAAAAATCCCATACTCATGGATTGGAAGAATTAATATTGTTAAAATGACCATAATGTCTAAAGCAATCTACAGATTTACTGTAATACCTATCAAATTACCAGCATTGTTTTTCACGGAATTAGAAAAAATAATCCTATGGGTCATATGGAACCAAAAAAGAATCTGAATAGAGAAAGAAATCCTAAGCAATAAGAACAAAGCTGGAAGCATCACATTGCCTGACTTCAAATTATACTACAAGCTTATAGTAACTAAAATATGGTATTGGTACAAAAATTGACACATATATCAATGGAACAGAATAGATAACCTAGAAATAAAGCTATGTACCTACAACCAACCGATCTTTTACCCTGCATTTCTTTATGTGTTTGTTGGCTGCTTGTGTGTCATCTTTTGAGAAATACCTGTTCATATCCTTTGCCCAGGTTTTAATGGGATTGTTTGGTTTTTGCTTGAAAATTTAAGTTTCTTACAGATTTTGGATATTAAACCCTTATCAGATGCATAGTTTGCAAATATTTTGTTTACAAAATAAAATATGGAGAAAGGGTAAAATAAAAATAGGAAAAAGGACACCCTATTCAATAACTGGTGCTGGGAAAATTGGCTAGCCAAACGCAAAAAAATGAAACTGGATTCCTATCTCTTACTATATATGAAAATTAAGATGGATAAAAGACTTACATGTATGACTTGAAACTATAAAAATCAGAGAAATAAACCTAGGAAAATCTCTTCTGGACATTGGCCTAGGCAAAGAATTTATGAGAAGACCCCAAAAGCAAATAAAACAAAACAAAAATATACAAATAGGACTTAATTAAATTTCAAAGCTTCTGCACAGCAGAAGAAATAACAGAACAGACAGAATGGGAGAAAATATTTGCAAACTATGCATCTGACAAGGGTCTAATATCCAGAACCTATAAGAAACTTAAATTTTCAAGCAAAATGCAAACAACACCATTAAACACTGGGCAAAGGATATGAACAGATATTTCTCAAAAGACACACAAACAGCCAACAAACACATAAAGAAATGCCCAACATCACTAATCATTAGAAAAAATGCAAATTATAGCCACAACGAGATATCTTACACCAGTCAGAATGGTTATTGTCGAAAAAGAACAGATGTTGGTAATGATGAGGAGAAAAGAGAACACTGACACACTATTGGTGGAAATGTAAATTAGTTTAGCCTCTATGGAAAACAGTATGGAGATTTCTCAGTGAACTAAAAATAGAACTACCATTCTACCCAGCAATCCTACCAGGTGTCTACCCAAAGGAAAAGAAATCATTGTATCAAAAAGACACCTGCACTTGTATGTTCACCCCAACACTACCCACAATAGTACAGTCATATAACCAACTTAAGTGTCCATCAAGAGTTGACTGGATAAAGAAAAGATGGAGGCCAGGTGCGGTGGTTCACACCTATAATCCCAACACTTTGGAAGGCTGAGGCGGGTGGATCACTTGAGGTCAGGAGTTCGAGACCAGTTTGGCCAACATGGTGACTGCGAAGCTTCAAAGGACAGGCTGACTCTCTTGTTAGGGGCTAATGCAGCTGGTGACTTGAAGTTAAGGCCATTGTTCATTTACCATTTCAAAAATCCTAGGGCCCTTGAACATTATGCTGAATCTTCCCTGCCTGTGCTCTGTAAATGGAACAACAAAGTCTGGATGACAGCACATCTGTTTATAGCATGGTTTACTGCATATTTTAAGTGCTACTCAGAAAAAAAAGATTTCTCCCAAAATATTACTTCTTATTGACAATGTGCCTGGTCACCCAAGAGCTCTGATGAAGATGTACAAGGAGATGAATGTTGTTTTCATGCCTGTTAACACAACATCCATTCTGCAGTCTGTGGATCAAGGAGTAATTTTGACTTTCAAGTCTTATTGAAAAAACACATTTTGTAAGGCTATAACTGCCACAGATAGTCCTTTGATGGATCTGGGCAAAGAAAATTGAAAACCTTCTGAAAAGGATTCTCTATCCTAGATGTCGTTAAAAACATTCATGATTTATGGGAGGAGGTCAAAAGGTCAATGTTAATAGAAGTTTGGAAGAATTTCATTCCAGCCCTAATGGATGACTCCAAGGGGTTTAAGACTTCAGTAGAGAAAGTAACTGTAGATGTGGTAGAAATAGAGGGAGATATAGAAATAGAAGTGAAGTCTGAAATTGTGACTGAATTGCTACAATCTCATGACAAAACTTGAACAGATGAGGTGCTGCTTTTTAAGAATGAGCAAAGGAAGCAGTTTCTTGAAAGGGAGTCTACTTCTGGTGAAGATGCTGTGGATATTGAAATGACAGCAAAAGACATAGAATATAACATAAACTTACTTGGTAAAGCAGTGGCAGGATTTAAGAGGATTAACTTCAATTTCAAAAGAAGTTCTGTGGGTCAAATGTTATCAAACAGGATCACTTGCTACAGAGAAATCTTTCATGAAAGGAAGAGTCAATCAGTGTTTCAGATTTTATTTTTGTCTTAGTTTAAGGATTTTCTACAGCTATAGCAACCTTGGCAATGACCACCCCAATCAGTCTGCAGTCATCAACACTGAGGCAAGATGCTCCACTGGAAAAAGATTATGACTAAATGAAGGCTCAGATAATCTTTAGACTTTTTTAACATTTAAATTATTTTTGAAATTAATGTATATACATCTTGTTTTAGACATAATGCTATTGAACATTTACTAGACTATAGTATAGTACAAATGTTACTTTTATATGAACTGGGGAACCAAAAAGCTTGTGTGATTTGCTTTATTGCAATCTTCACTTTATTGTAGTGGTCTGGAACAGAACTTACAGTATCATTGAGGTATGCCTATATCTACTCAGACTCTCTTGCAGCTAGAGATTGCCATGTGACACAGATCTGACCAATGAGACATAAGCTAAAATATGCTAAAGATTTCTGGTCAAGTTTTACCTCTCCTAATGTAGATGCCACTTATTCTTTCTTTATGTCCCCCTTTTTTTGTGAATAAAAGAACATGAACCTAAGACTATAGGTAGAGCAAGCATCTTACATCCACAATGGAGCAAGAACAAGGAAAAATCCCCACATGGAAGCACCCAGAGGGTTCCTAGAGCACTGAGAACATTGCAGTTTCTGTCTCACCCTACACAGCTTATCTCTAGACTCCTTATTTATTGAAAAATAGAGACCTTTGTTTGGTTAAGCCACATAGTTGTGTTTCTGTGGCAAGGAACCAAATGCTGTAGGTTAAAGCAGTTTAGGAGAGAGAAGTGGTATCCTGGGGTACCATTGTGTGCCTGGTCACCTAACCCATCCCGGGGTAGGATGGTCACTGTGGAGATGAGAAGAAGCAAAGAAGTTACAGAGTTATTTAGGAGACAAAATTCACACCTTCACAGGAGACCTCTGCTTTGTTCCTTCCCTTATAGAAACTTCTGGAAGGCTAGTTTAGGGCCTGCTTCACTCTCTGCACCTTAATTGATTTTTCGCAAGGCTTTATTTCCCAAACTTCTACATATGCTACACTTCATTTTCTTTTTCGATTCCCAATCCCTAATTCCCTCTTTTTCTAAATATCTCCAACAGAGATATTTACATATTTCCACTGGGGACAGATTTCTAAATACCTCTAAAGCAGATAAATATATGGAGTCAAAAAGACTGGTTTGCATCATTTTTTTAATGTTACTCACATAGTAGGTGAATAATTTTGGAGAAACATCTTAACCACCAATATATTAGCTTCTCATCTGTAAATTGGGATTTAGAATATTTACCTTATATGATTTGAATGAGATAATAACATTTTTCCTGATGCCAAGGCCACACCCCAGATTGGTAAGGTCAGAGTCTTTGAAGGTGGGATCCAGGCATCAGTATTTTAAAAGCCCCCAGGTAATTCAGAAGTGCAACTGGAATTAAGACCCACTGGTCCATAGAGGGTTCGGTTCATGACATACCTTGTGTTAAGTGCTTTATACATATAAGTATTACTCATTTGGACTAGCAGTTCACATGGCCTGAATGCAAAATCCTCCTAAAATATTCATAAGTGAAACCACATGTGCTCAGATTTGCTTTGCCTGCACAGACACTACCAGATTGCCACTTTTCTTTTGAATTTAACTGTCACATGAAATGTTTCCTTGGTTTTTCCCTTCTTCCCTTGGTGTGGAGATCTGTTAGGACAGTTTTCAAGGAGAAATCATTTTCCTGCCATTTCTCATGCATTGGTTGCAATGCAAACCTCAAAGCAAAAAAGAGAGAGTGGTTTGATCCAGTGAATTGATGGAGATTTAGAAGACGGCTGCTGGAGTCCTTGGGAGTCATCTTGGCATCCCTCTAACCTTCTCTGCCTCTCCCAGAGCCTCTGGAGAACTTCCACTGTTGTTCCCACCATTACATGAGCCTCCTAGGGACTTCTCTCATTTAAAGCCAAAACCCAAGAGGCACTGCATACAGCAGCAAACCAACAGTGGCATCTGCTAACCACAGACTTGCCCTTTGGGGCTTCCACTTGACCTCTGGCTTGGCCATCATGTTCTTAGAGCAAATGTTTTCTTAGCTGCAGGCTCAGGGATTGACCTTTCCCATATCACAGGACATCTTCATCAAAGTGATGAGACTGGGGACTTGAATGTTTAAATTGGTGGAAATGAGAATGCGGGGGTAGAGGAGATGCTTTCTTGTTTTCTTATGATGACAGGTCCTCCGGTTTGTTTTATTTGCTTTGTTAAGAGAAACACTTCTAAGTTACCTTACGGTGCTTGGCCTTTTTACATGACCTTCCCAGATCATTCTTGGCAGTAGTCCTCTTGCATGAAGAAGCACTCGTGTGTGGATGGTCACAAATGTGGTCTGAGGACCATTAGTGTCAGAATTACTGGCATGGGCAGGAAGCTTGTTAAAAATGCAGATTCTTAGGATAGACCCCAGGCGTACAGATGCAAAACTTCTGTGTGTAGGTCAGAGGCGGCCCAGGAGTTTCAATTTTTAATCATCACCCTGAGTGATTCTGAAGTGCAATACAGCTTTGGAACCACTGGTTTTAAACTCTATTGTGACCTTGGTGAGGAATTTTAGCTCTTGGGTTAATATTGTCTTTCATCATTTCCTCTTTGGAGAAAAGTATTCCAGGCATGAGGCAAGAAGTGGATAAAGTTCTTGAGGGCTTGTATCTCACACAGCTCATCACCAACCCGTGAAAGATGCTTGATGGATACTCTCCTGCGTTGACGATAGTTGCAACCCATCTTATGCATGCTTAGTGCCAGTTTCCACTTGGGAGTCTAGTGTTTGTAAAGTCCTGGGCTGAGGCCAGGTCAAGGGACTGGCACAATCTAATGATGCCAAGAACAAAGTTTCCTTTGAAAAGGAGATTTTTAAAAAACAGATTAAGGGCAGCAGGCCTATTGGGCTGCAGCCAAGGTCTAGCTTAGCCTTATTTTAGCTGAAATGGTTGAATTATTTCTCATAATTTTTGATACATTTTAAACAGTGAATAAGGGCCTCTTTTTTTTCCTTCTTTTTTTCTGCTGACTTTGAATTCAAATTACTGCAAATAAAAATAGCTTCATTTGTCCTGAGATGGAAAAATAAATCTATTTGCTCAGAAGATTTTCTTGGTATTTGTTGTTGACCATGATAAGTCACAGCTTATGGTCAAGGCAAAGTTCTAGTTCTGGGCTTATCAGCTGGATGAATATGGGGCTAATGGTAGCAGAAGACTGTTGTGTGTGGCTTTGTGCACCGCTGCCCGATTCATTCACCAGATTCTGCTCCGTGACTGCCCAGGGTGGGTGGGACAAAAGGCCTTGTTTTACCCAAATATTTGGCTGATTTTGAATATCGCCTCTTCTTGCCAGCTGTAACCTCTGCCGTTGGGTCCCTCGAAGATTGAGCCCTGACCTCTCCCAGGAGTCATTAATCCCTTTGAGCCTCTGTTGTGCAAGACGAAGCCCATCTGAAAAGATTTCCATACAGTTTTTTTGAGTATGGCTTCTTTCACCTGGCATGATGCATCTGAGATTCATCCATGCTGTTGTGTGTATCAGTACTGCCTTCCTTCTTACTGCTGAGTAGGATTCCATGGTAAGGATATAATGTAGTGTACTTTTTCACCAATTTAAGTTATTTGGATTTTTTTCTTTCTTTCTTTTTTCTTTGACAGAGTCTCAGTCTCACCCAGGCTGGAGTGCAGTGGTGCAATCTCAGCTCACTGCAACCTCCACCTCCTGGGTTCAGGAGGTTCTCCTGCCTCAGCCTCCCGAATAGCTGGGATTATAAGCACACACCACCACACCTGGCTAATCTTTTTTTTTTTTCGTATTTTTAGTAGAGACAGGGTTTCACCATGTTGGCCAGGCTGGTCTTGAACTCCTGAACTCAAGTGCTCTGCCTGTGTCAGCCTCCCAATGTACTGGGATTACAGGCGTGAGCCATAGTTCCCAGCCTTTTTTTCTGTTGCTAAATGTTTGTCATAAATTTTTTGTGAGCTGCATTTTCATTTGAGAGTAGGATTCCTGAGGAGCATTTGTGAGGATGTTCTTGATTGAGTGCTTCTTCCATTAACTTAAGTGGAAAGAGAGTAGGGCTCCAGCAGGACCAGTTGGAGAGTTTGATATGTGTCTCTGTGGTTAGGGGAACACAGTGGTGTTTAGTGGAAGTAATTGGCTCATATATGCATAAGAAAAGATATGGTAAGGTCCTTTGGTAGTGTTTCTTAGAAGGCTATTGCCCTCTTTCTGTGTGCAAAGCAAATTCTGGTTCAACTGGGAAGTGTAGGTTCTCAGGGTTGTCAGTGCCTCTGCTTACTTTGTTGTAGGTGCAGCAAACTTCCCTTGTGCTTGTTTTTAGTCTTGCTAAATGACTGTGCAGTCCACTGGAATCTGTGCTCATGAGGTCTGTGTGCATTGAGATGCTATATGTACGTGGGACAGTAGGAAGGGTGGATGAGGGCATAGCACATGTCTCCTCTGCTCACTCGCATGCTCCTTGGTCCCACTTAATGGAAGAAACAGCATTTCCAACTCTGGGGATTGCCAGTGCTGAGATAGAACTTTCTGGCTCCCATGGCTGCCATGTTTTAGAGGAAATAAATCAGGTTTGGGTACATACTCACAATCTTTTTTTTCTTCCATGTGTCTTTTACAGATTTTCATTATAGACTTGACTAGAAGTTATAAAGTAGAGCATCCTCTTGGTTTCTTGGAACAGCAGTGAAATTTCTGGCATAAATATGGTGTAGAAAACCCAAGATCTGAGCTCAGACACTGCTCGTATATTGTGTGGTTTCGGGCAAATCACGTCACTCTGAGGCTCAGTTTTCTTCCTGTTAGTATAGAAATTAAATGGTATTTACTCACAGGGCAATTATGAGGATTCTGACAAGGTGAATGAACCTGGCACAGAGGAAACATGATGATTGTTAAAACCCTGGAGAAGCCTGCATGACACACTCCTGCCATCTGCTCCTTTTTCTTGCTGGGGTTTTTCCCTCTCCTTCCCTGCCTGTCCTCCCCAGTGGGCCTTGTGGGCCTGCTACTTAGTAGTCCCTCAGGGCCCCATCCTCTACAGGTGTCATCTGCTCAGAAGGCTGGAGGTGAGTGTGTGTGTTCTTGACAGAGCAGGCGCAAAACACTTCATCTACAATTAAAAAAAAACTTTAGATCAGAGAAATGTTGGTTGACGTTACTGGGTGAGCTGAAGACCCACTCCCAAGCCCATGTCCCCTTTGGCTCTGCCATTGCTGCCACCTCTAGGTACCAGGGGACCTGCTTCTGCTTTATCTCTGCACCAGCTTGTTTCATATCTCGTGCAAGTCATATGACCCCTTTGAACTTCAATTTCCATATGTGTAAAATGTGAATAAATAGTACTTATTCTATCATTTGGAATTTGGAAGCTACAATATACTGTATCAACATAAAACATTATGATTACTATTATCGAACACTGTATGACTGTAGTGTTTCATTTTTTTCAAAATGACACCTCCTTCATCCTTTTAAAAATAGATTAGAGAAAATAAATCCAAGGGATTGAATTTCTAATTGTGAAATTTCTAGTGCTTCAGCACGAGGATAATCTAGCTACTTGAGAGTGGGGAGAACTTCTTGATTTCCTAAAAGGGTATAATTTAGACAGTTGAGTATTTTGCTTATGTCTCAGGCTGTCTCTGAATCACACTCCTGGAGGCTCACTTCAGGCCTGTGGGCGGCTTAGAAATTTGTTTTAGAAATAAGGTTTATGTGTCGATTGCACTTCCTCTGTGGCTCTCGCATTGTCTATTTCTGACAATATTTGCATGAAACCAGATATTTGATTTTGAGAACATCTGTTCTCACAATTCATTTCCCACCTGAATCAACGCTCTTCCGCCTGGGCTGAAAGAGCTGCTTCACTCAGCAGTATTGGTGCTGCAGGGCAGAGAGAGGGGAGTGGCATGGTAGGACAAGAGGCTTTGTGAATACAAACAATTTTGCTGGGGCATCGAGCCTTAGAGGAAGGCTGACAAGTGTGGAAGCCTTGGGAAATAAGTGTTGTTTGGCCAAAACTTTAAAATAGGCTCTTAGTCTTTTGAATATCCGGACTTAAGATGATTTAGCTGTTTTGATTAAAAATCTTTCTGAAATGTGGCATTCTTCCTGGCTCCCTAAATTAGAGTGTATGGAATTTATTGAGTGCCTTTTGTATGCCAGGCTTTGTTTTTCTTTTCTGCCTTCTGAAAAGGAAGCTTGGGAACAGAGAGGCTGATACCTAAACTTGAACACTTGTACTGCATTATGCTGTTTGTGATGCTTTTGGAGTATGTCAAGGGCAAATAGCTTTATCCTAATACTAAACGTCCTATCCCAAAGTCCGTAGCTACAGGGAGCTGGCTATGGAGGAGTGGCTGAAAAAGAGGCACTGCGGCATTCGCTGGGCCATACACAGGCTGGGGCACTCCTCAGAGGGCTCCATAGCCTGGACAGACGTCCTCACAGCAATAGGAAATCACTCAAGGGTTTTAAGCAGCAGTGTGACATGATCAGATATACATTTTGAAGGATCACTCAGACTGCAGGTAAAGAAGGTGTCGGGGGGATACAGAGGTGGCTACTGCTGCTCTGACCTAGCCAGGGGGATGTGAGAATCTCCTTGTGACCTTGTGTCTGCCCTGTCCGGCTTTCATGATTATTGTCTGCCCTTTTGCTCCTGGTGGCTGACTATGTGTGTGCCTGTCCAGGCCCTGCTGAGACCTTTCAGTCAGATACTGGTCTTCTACTTTTCAAACTCCCTTTTACCTTTATGAGGCACTTTCCTATCTTGCTTTGAGTCAGGGTCAGTAGTTGACATTCCCATATTCCCAGTGGATTACTGTTTCCTCGAGGGGATGAGGGCAGTCTGACTCATCTTTGTCTTTCCCATAGAAGTCAGCTCAAGTATGTGGCAGTATTAATTAGATTGTGAATGGTTCTACAGATGTTGAGTGGCATTTTAAAACACAGGAGTCAATGGGTAAATTTGGGGTGTATAATTAGTTCGTTTTCACTGCTATAAAGAACTACCTGAGATTGAGTAATTTATAAAGAAAAGAGGTTTAATTGAGTCACAGTTCCACATGGCTGGAGAGGCCTCAAAAACTTGCAATCATGGAGGAGGGTAAAAGGGAAACAAGGCACAACTTACATGTTGGCGGGACTGAGAGAGTGAGGGGGAACTGCCAAACACTTTTAAACCATCAGATGTTGCGAGAACTCACTATCATGAGAACAGCATGGAGGAAATTGTCCCCATGATCCAATCACCACCCATCAATTCCCTCCCTTGACATGTGGGGATTACAATTCAAGATAAGGTTTGAGTGGGGACACAGAGCCAAACCATATCAGGGTGAAATGAATAAATGCATGAATATATGATAAAAGAATGGGTAAATTTAGTGAGAATTTTTTTTGTAAATTAGTTATTAATAAGATATCATAAGCCAGATAGAATTGTGTGTAAATTTAGGGTAAATTGCCTTGATGTAACTTCCTTATACTCCAGCATGTTGGATTGGTAATACCATTTTGTGGCTGCCTAGAAGTCTTGGTTTACCTCCTGCCTTTTAGCTATGTTCTTGGTTAATGAAACTGTTAGATAACTGACTGCTTCTATTTTGGGGGTAGACTGGTGAGATATTGAAGGATACCTGTTAGTAAGTTACTGCTAGGACTGTTCTTATATGCAGAATTAAAGCAGCCATCTGCATGACATAACATGAGGGAACTCTACCTTCTCTGCAAAACAAGGCCTCCACCTTTTTACTACTGCATTCTTTAGGGAGGTCTCTGATTTTAAAGGCATGGCATAATTTTTTCCTGGAAGAAGTCACACTGCACCTCAAATGTGTTTCCCACCGACGTACACATGACTGATGGAAAATTATTTCTTGACAGAATTGAAGGCCCACTGGAGGGGGGAGTATTGGGGGACCCAGTCCCCAATATTTCAACATAGGTTCTATATTCCCTAAGTGTCAGCTGTTCTGAGAAATAAGAGAAAGAGTACAAAGAGAGGAATTTTACAGTTGGGCCTCTGGGGGTGACATCACATATTGGTAGGACCATGATGCCCCTGAGCTGCAAAACCAGCAAGTTTTTATTAGAGATTTTAAAAGGGGAGCAGGTGTACGAACAGGGAGTAAGTCACAAAGACCACATGCTTCAAAGGGCAATAAAGAACACAAGGCGAAGGCAAAATTAGAATTACTGATGAGGGTCTTTGTCCCACTGTGCACATATTATCTTGATAAACATCTTAATAGGAAACAGGGTTCAAGAGCAGAGAACCAGTCTGACCAAAATTTACCAGGCTGGAATTTCCCAATCCTAGTAAGCCTGAGGGTACTACAGGAGACCAGGGCATACTTCAGTCCTTATCTCAACTGCATAAGAGAGACACCTCCAGAGTGGCCGTTTATAGACCTCCCCCTAGGAATGCATTCTTTCCCCAGGGTATTCCTTGCTGGGAAAAGAATTCAGCGATATCTCTCTTACTTGCACGTTCATTTATAGACTTTCTGCAAGAAGAAAAATATGGCTGTATTCTGCCCAACCCCACAGGCAGTCAGACCTTATGATTATCTGCCCTTGTTCCCTGAAAATCAGTTATTCTGTTCTTTTTCAAGGTGCATTAATTTAATATTCTTCAAACACACATGTTTTACAATCAATTTGTACAATAATGGTCCTGAGGTGACATACATTTTCAGTTTACGAAGACAGTGGGATTAAGAGATTAAAGACAGGCATAAGAAATTATAAGAGTATTATTAGGAAAATGATAAATGTCCATGAAATCCTTACAATTTATGTTCAGAGATTGCAGTAAAGACAGGAGTAAGAAATTATAAAAGTATTAATTTTGGAAACTGATAAATGTCCATGAAATCTTCACAATTTATGTTCTGCTGCTGCGGTTCCAGCCAGTCCCTCCGTTCAGGGTCCCTACAACAGGGGAACATACAGAGAAGAAGGAGATTAGGGAGTGTGGAGGATGACTCCTCAAATGGATCATCCTGCACGACTTCCCAATTTGAGTAGTTTCAGTTAGGACTGTCTAGGTCAGGGGTCAGGAAATATTTTCTGTAAAGGGCAAAGTAGTGAATATTTTTAGGCTGTGTTAACCATGTGGTCTCTATCACAACTACTCAACACTGCCCTTGTCATGTGAAAGAAGCCATGGACAATACATAAATGAATGTAGATAGCTGTGTTCCAATACAGATTTAGTTATTAATACAAAAGCAGGCTATGGGATGGATTTGGCCTGATAGCAGTAGTTTGTTCACCCTGGTCTAAGTTCTTCATTTAAAAAAAAATAAGAAACAAACCTCATCTCTCACAGATTAACCCCCAAAAGTGTTATTTATGGCTGTACTAAATGTCTACTTTAGGTCAAAAGAATGACTCTTCTCTCGTGGCCGCTCAGGGTCTCAGGCTGACAAGGGCTCATGTCAACAGTGCTTCCATAATCACCTTGCAGAGAGAAGAGAGGTGGTTACATTGCACATTGGCTCTTAAATTCCCACTTGGAAGTGACACATGCCACTTTCATTCACTTTTCCTGGGCAACGCAAGTCACAGGGTCACATAGAATTTCAAGGAGGGTGGTGCAGGGAAGGGTAGTCTTACTGTGTGCACAGAGGAAAATCCAATATCCTAGGGTAGTTGAATTGTATTAATTACCACCACAGATGGGAACCCCCAAATTCACAGGAACACTCATATTCTCTTCTTGCTCCAACTGAGGGGGCAATTGTTTCTTCCTGTCCTTTATTCAGCATCCATAGGTCAGCTTATCTTCCCCAGGCCTGCAAGAGTCAGCATTTCCACAACATTCCTACTGCTTTCTGAATGCTTAGATATTCAGGATAATATCTGACCCTACTCGGGTATTATCCAAGCCAGAGCTTGCCCGGCATTCTCGATTCCCAGAGCCCATTAGAATTAGAGAATAAGTTACCCCACTGTTGAATACACTAACCTTTTAAAAATCTTCACTTCCCAGTTTCTTAAATGGTGCCTCGCAACTCAAATTTCAGACTCTTAGGAAGGACTACGTAGAGGGGTTTTTTGGCTTTGGTGGCCTTTCAGTATGTCTCCAATCAAAAGTCTGAGATCGATCTATAGCTGTATCTATGTATATGCATACTATATCTCTATCTATATAGCAATGTTTGGGCAATGTCTTTTATAATTAGGCACCAGACTCCCTCTCCTTGTTTGTTTTTTTACTGTGTCCAATACTTTACTGCACACTTCAGCCAAGCCATGCTCTGAAATACACAATGCCCTATATATCTTCATGTTATTGCCCCTGATGTTCCTCCTGCCTAGAAAGCCACCCTCTCCTGGTGAACTCATGCTCACCAGACCCAGCTCAGCTGTGTTAATAGTGTTTCAGATTTTGGGTGGGTGGTGATTTATTTGTGCTCATTGTATTATTAAATTAATAACACTGATAAAAGAAGGCTTTTATCAACCAATGATGGTAGCATGTTATGAATTAAGTATTATGATTAATTCTTGGAACTTGAGGTCAAATAAAAAATACATGAATAAAATCCTATAGAACAGGGATTGGCAAACTGTTGCCTGAGGGCCAAGTTACACACACACAGAGCCCGAGAGAGAGAGAAAGAGAAGAAGAAGGAATTAGGTCACATGATTATGGAGGTCCCATGATCTGCCACCTACAAACCTAGAGACCCAGGAAGGCTGCAGATACAGTTCCAGTCTGAATTCAGAGGCCTGAGAACTGGGAGAACTGTTGGTGTAAATCTTAGTCCAAAAGCAGGGTTAAGACTGATATTCCAGCTCAGCAGTCATGCAGAGAGAGTGGTCTTCCTTCCTCCATCTTTTTCTTCTATTCAGGCCCTCGATGGGACTGGATGACACCTACCATGTTGTGGAGGGCAATGTGATTTACCGGGTCTACCTATATCAATGCTAATCTTGTCTAGAAACACCCTCACAGACCCACCCAAAAATAGTGTTTAAATATCTGGGCACCCTGTGATTCAGTCAAATTGACACATGAAATTAATCATCAGATACCAAAGGTAAGGTGCCTAAAGTTCATGAGGAGAAGGCAGGAGGAGAACTCCCAGGTTAAACAACAAAGGTCACTGCAGCAAGCACACAGATCCATCTCTCCCAATAACACTCCCTTTCATCTTCCCCACTCTCATCCTGTCTTACGGTGATATGTGAGGAGGGGATAGAAATTTAGTAGGATACTGAGGAAATTTAGCTGAGAGAGCAACTTTCAATGTTTTGTGACTGAAGCTTGAGAGAGCAACTTTCAATGTTTTGTGAGTGAAGTTTGAAACAGTATACCCATGGGCTCTCATAGTTAAGCCAAATATTACTTCTTAAATCATTTGCTAACTCTCTATCGTAAGTAATCCCAGAACCCCAGAATGATTGCAATCACTTGGAAAACAGGACATACATAGCAGATAACTCCAAAGTTAAAAAGATGCCAGAAGTAGGTGAGATTTTTACAATCCTCTTTCCTTTACCTGTAAATGCATTTTTACTAGTATGGGAAATTACTCTCAAATGCTGAATCTTGAATTGAAATAAGTCCAATGATTTGCATACAACACATCAAGAGAGGAAAGGACGGGCCTTGATCTTGCCAGTTCTTGTTTTTTACAGTGATGCAATGGTCCTCCCAGAGGAGATACCCCTGACTTTGCAGCTAAACAGAATTATGCTCCTATAGCTTGATTTACTCTCTCTCACACAGAAAGCCTTCCCCTGATGGCCTCCAGAACAATAATCCACGACCTTCTAACAGAGATGACAGTGAAAGGTTTTATTAAACAAATAAAATCCTGTACCCAAGAATGAGTGCAAGGATGTGGGTTAAAGGATGAAAGAGGAGAGGTAGTGATTTAACTGCAAAGCTTGAGTTTAATATAGAGATGAGTTTTCTTCCTCCATAAGAGTATAACCCAGTGTACAATAATCTGTCTTCATTTCCAGCACAGAACCTGCTACACATTTTTAAGTTGCCATCAGGGACAGGAACTAAAGTGGAACATGAATCAGAAACTAGAATGAATATACTCATTTGCTAAATCCCACAGCAAATCCAAATATTAACTTTCTAACTGAATTGAACAATTGTTTCAAACCAGTGAACCAGCTCAAACTGGATCTGAACCTACGTGTTTTCTAAAATTACTAAATGGAGAAAAAACTACTAAAAGGAAAAAGAGAGGAAACTGAAGAAGTCTCGGAGACATCTACCCCAAAGAAATAAAAATGTATGTTCACACAAAGACCTCCAGGCAAATGTTCACAGCAGCGTTATTCGGAATAGCCAAAAACTAGAACAAAAAAACACTCATATTCATCAATTGCTGAAGGGGTAAACAAAATGCAGTATTTTAATAAAGTGCAATATTCTTTAATAAAGGAAACAAAATGTTGATATATGCTACAACATGTATGAACTTCAAAAACATTTTGTTGAAGTCCTGTTTTGTTATCTTAAGAAATCTTTGCCTACTCCAAGGTGATCAGGACTTTCCTCCTATAATTTTTCTACAAGTTCTATACATTTTTTTCCTACTAGACCTGTTCTTGAATTAATATTTATTCATGGCATGGACAGGGAATAAGGTTAAAGGTGTTTATTTCCCATATGGATGCCTATTCACTATAAAACACCAACCTTTCTCCCATTGCACTGCAGTTATTTCTTTACTGTGAAGCAAGTGACTATGTATGTATGGTCTGTTTCTGGACAGTCTATTCTGACTCACGGATTCATTTGTCTATCTTGCACTAATAGCACATTGATATAATAGCATTTTAAGAAATCTTGTAATTAGGTAGTGTCTTTCAAATTTTTTCTTTAAAATTATTTAGCCTATTTTAGATTCTATGCATTTTTCTGTAAACTTGATAACAAGCTTGTCAGTTTTCTCAAAACCTTGAGATTTTGATTGGAATTAAATCTATAGATGTGTCTGGGAATAACTGACATTTCATTAATATTGACTGTTACAATTCATGAGAATAGTATATTTCTCTATTTGTCTTTAATTTTTCTTAGCAATGTTTTATTGTTTTCAGTGTAGAGAATTATATATGTTTCTTTAATTTATTCTGAGACATTTGACATTTTTAAATGCTACTGGAAAGGACATATTTAAAAATTTTATTTCCCCAATTTTTGTTAACATATACTAACACAGTTTATTTTTGTATAGTGACCTCAGTCTTGCAACATTGGTAATTTTCTTATTAATTCTAATGCTGTGTTTTATAGATTCATTGGAACTTTTACATACCCAATCATGTCTTTTGCACAAAGCGACATTTATACTTATTTCTTTCCATATTTTCATTCCTTTCATGACTTTTTGTTTGCTTTATTCACTAGTTAGGACTTCTAGCACAATCATAAAGGATGTAAATAGAGTAAGCCAAATCCTTATCTTGCTTCTGACATCAAGGGGAATGTTTTACATACTTAATCCTTAAATATAATGAGGTAGACTATTTAAACTTTAATTGATGTATAAACTACATCTATTTGAAGTGTACAATTCAATGAGTTTGACCATTATGTACACTGATAAAACTATCACTACAATCAAGATAATGACCATTTCTATCATCTCCAAAAGATTTGGTGGTAGGCAGAGTTCTAAGAACGATCACTAGTGGAGCTTATCTGTGTATAATCCCCTCTTTGTTGAGTATAAATGGAACCTGCAACATTATGAAATGCTACTCCCATGACTATATGATATTATGCTGTACAACAAAAGGATGACTGTTCAGCTTGACCTGACCTAAACCACATGAGCCCTTTAAATAATAATAATAAATAAATAAAACAGCATTTTATAGGTTTGGGAGCATCAGAAGAAATCAGAGAAATTTAAAGCATCTGAAGGACACAACATACCTTTGTTGAAGATGGAGGAGACCACGTGAAAAGGAACGGCAGGTGAAGTTCCTGATGAAGCTTGGAGAGATTCCTGGTTGATGGTCAGGAAGGAAACGGAAACTTTAGTTCTACAAATAAAAGTCAGTCTCAACAACTGAATGAGCTGGAAGCAGCTTCTTTCCCAGGACTTCCAGATAAAAGCCCAACTAAGCTAAAACGTTGATTTCGACCTCAAAAAAGCCTAAACAACTCAATGGGAAGTTTAACCTTTAGAACTGTGAGATACTAAAAGCCGCTGTATTTTGTGGTAATTTCTAATGTAACATAAAAAACTAATATACATTTGATACCTGGATGTGAGTGTTGCCATAACACATAAGTGAAATGTGTGAGTAACTTTGGAGTTGGGCAGATGTTGGAAGAATTTTGAGGAGCGTGACAAAAGCCTAGATCACCTTGAAAAGGCTTAGTAGCAATACAGACTTTCAGAATGTTGAGGGTGTGGAAGGAAGTAAGGAACATGCTGGAAGCTGGAGGAAGTGATATGCTACTCTACAGTGGCAGAGAGCTTAGCAATTGTCTCCAACACTTAAATAGAAAGCAAACTCACACATTATGAACTCGGATATTTAGCTGAGAAGATTTTCCAGCAAAATGTCGAAGGTGCAGCCTAGTTTCTTCTTGCTGCTTCTAATAAAATGTGAGAGGAGAGAGATAAATTATGTGAAAAACTGTTAAACAAAAAAAAAAACCAAGAACCCAATAATGGGGAAATTGTTCGCAGGTCCAGATGTCACAAGGGGCTGCGTTTTAGAAATAGATGCTGAAAGCATGGCATAGAAAATAGGCTGAGGACACCAACTTGTTACACCAACTTTCGCTGGAACCTCAGAAAGATCCAAGGACCAGAGTATTCAGCTGCACAAAAGCCCTTCCAGGAGATTAAGGGTGCTCCTCATGTATCTTCTAAAGCAAACAATAAGGCATCTAGGAAGCTTAAAAGCGTTGTTCCTCAAGTATGTTACGATGGGCTGGAGATAGAGAAGAGATCTTACCTGTGGATAACAGCTTTAGCCATGCCTGTGGAATTTCATCCTGCTTGTGAACCTAGAAATGTGATAAGATGTCACTCCTGGGATTGTGTTATGTTATATGGCCCAATTGACCTTAAAATAGAGAGATTATCCAAATGTCTCGGATTTAATCACATAAACCTTTACAACCAAAAAAATAAAAATAAAAAAGTTTGTTTTGGCCAGGCGCGGTGGCTCAAGCCTGTAATCCCAGCACTTTGGGAGGCCCAGGCGGGCGGATCACGAGGTCAGGAGATTGAGACCATCCTCGCTAACACGGTGAAACCCCGTCTCTACTGGAAATACAAAAAATTATCTGGGCGTGGTGGCGGGCGCCTGTAGTCTCAGCTACTCGGGAGGCTGAGGCAGGAGAATGGTGTGAATCCGGGAGGCGGAGCTTGCAGTGAGCCGAGATTGTGCCACTACACTCCAGCCTGGGCAACAGATTGAGACTTGTCTCCAGAAAAAAAAAAAAAAAATTAGTTCGTTTCTGGTTTGTGGCAGAAGAAGAGGTCAGAAGTCAAAAATATTAAATATTTGAAGCTTGAGAAGAACTTGATGTGGTTTTACTTCTTTAAAGAAATGAGGGCTGTCCTCAGGATATAAGAGTGGTTCCCACCTGACAGCAACAGTCACCAAAAAATAAGAACTTCATTTTTATAGTCACACAAAAAAACCGCACCTGGGTTCTCCCATCAACCCGAATGAGCTTGGAGGCAGGTACTTACCCTGGACCTCCAGATAAGAGCCCTGCCTGGCCGATACTTAAAATTTTGGTCTGGTGAAACCTGAAACACACAACACAGTCAAATCCATCTGAACTTCAGACCTACAGAATTGTGAGATAAAAATTTGCTGCTAATTTTGTGCTATTTATTGTATAGCAGTGGAAAATTACTCCCTTAAATGTTAGCCCTTCTAGGGGATGTATAGTGGTATTACATTGTGATTTTATATTTAACTTCTCTAATAATTAATGATGTCAGGTATCTCTTCAGAGGCTTGTTCTCTATTTGTGTATCTTACTTGGTGAAGTGTATGTTCAAATTATTTGCTGACTTTAAATACCTTGTTTTCTTATTTCATAAGAGTTCTCTTTATGTTCTGGATAGAAGTCTTCTCTCAGGCTTATGTATTGTGAATATTTTCTGCCAGTTGTGGTTGTGCCTTCTTAATGTTGTTTGTGAAGAGAAAACATTTAAAACTAATATAATTCAATTTATCAATTTTACTTTTATGGTTTATGGTTTTTGTGTCTTAGAAATATTTTCCTGTCCCTCAAGGTTGCAAATATTTTCTTGTTTCCTACTAGGTACTTTATAGTTTAAGAATTTACTTTTTACTGCATATGGTGTGAGGTGAGGAGTGATATACACTTTTTCTTATATGGCTATCTAGTTGTTCTAGCACCATTTGTTATAAAAACCTTTCACCCCTGAATTTAATTACCTCAGTACTTTTGATAAAACTTAATTGCCTCAGTACTTTTTTTGACCCATAGGTTAATCAGAAGCATATTGTTTAATTTTCAACTATTTGTAGCTTTTTCTGGTATTTTCTTGTTATTAATTTCTAGTTTATTTTGTAACATGGAGAACATTAGCAAACACCCAGAACACTTTGTATAATTTAGGTATTCTGAATGAATTCTGCTTTGTTTTATGGTTCACATCATTGTCTGTTTTTGTGAATATTTCTTGTAGACTTGAAAACAATGTGTATTCTGTTTCAGCTGGTAAAGAGTTTTACAGTTGTAAATTAGTTTAGACTGGTTGGTAGCGTTGTTCATGTTTTCTATGTGTTACTGATTTTTTTTTTCTCTTCTTTGACCTATCAATTACTGAGAGAGGAGTGTTGAAGTCTCCAAGTACAATCATGGATTTGTATATTTCTCTTATTTATATCAGTTTTTGTTTCATGTGTTTTAAAGCTCTGTTATTAGGCACATACACTTTTAGAGTTGTTGTATCTTCTTGAAGAATTGGACCCTTCATTATTGTGATGTGCCCTTTATCTCTGGTAGTAATCTTTGTTGTGAATTCTGCTTTTCTCATATTAATTTGCTGCTCTGAATGCTTTCCTATTGAGGTTAGCCCAAGAACATTCCAGACATCTATGAACTTTATTTTCAAAACTAACTTCCTGTGTAAATTACTATATTTGTGTTGATATTTAAACATATCAAAACAAATTCAAAAGATTTGGGCAGAGAGGACATAGGACATACTTATGTTTAATCATTTTAGGCAAAAACATTAATCTATGATAAGCATGTAAATGAGATTAATAGACAAGCTTTTGGCACTAATACAACAAAAATCTTCTTTATTTCTTTCAGAACATAGAGAGCAGTGTGCTAACACATTTCTTGAGATATTTCATTTTGCCGGTAAATTAGTCAAGTTTCTAAATATATATATTTTCTGTTATCTGTGTTTTACTAGAATTCAGTACCCTACAAAGACCTGGTATATCACATTGGACAGCAATGAGCTACGATAAGCTCAACAATGTGGCAATTGCTCTATCCCTATAGATGACTAGTTATAAGCTTGATTTAGAAGCTAATTTGCTTGTGTCTTTTAATTCTCCTTTACTATGGGTGATGAGGATGAAGCTGGCTGAGATCAGAGCTTGGGTGAAAAAAGATGTACTCACTAATGGTTAGTGTTTTTGGCTGCAATGGATGGTCCTGCAGTCAATATCAAATTGCCTTACTACTTCCATTTTCCAAGCATCAAATCTTTAAGAGCTAGTAGTGGTTCTTAGCTGTCTTCTACTGTATCAGGCAGTGGGAGAAACTGTAAAAGGTTGGTTGAAGCACCTCTCCAGGTTCTCTCTTCTAATTATTCCCTTTCTTCAGACCCTATCTCTATTCTTAGGGATGATTCTCCTGACTACCTTAGTAAACTACCACCAATCTCAAACAATCTCTGATTTTATTGGACATTTATTATACAGCACTCAATTAGGTATGACCTTTTGCATTCTAGTTTTGATCCCTGGCTTATTCTTCCAAATATATCAAAAACTAGTTAATTACTGAGATCAAGTCTCTGGAAGTAGACATTTCTGATGAATGAGTAAATGAACCAAAATTTGAGCTGTTGGGCTGGGGAAAATTTTTGTGCAGGTGCTGTATGTGAAAAGTTGTGTGCATATTTGGTTTACCTATTTTGGTAGTAATAAATAGAATTTATTAAATTTTTAAATTATTTACTATGCTACAAAGGCAATAATTTAATTTGAATATATTCCAGAAAAATCAGGGCATAAGGTTTTTTTGATACATTTTTCCCATATTTGTCATAGAATAAAGCATTTGTTAATGCTAATATATTTTGGTTTTCTAATTTTTACTACAGTTGATCTTTGAGTTAGGGGATATGGTCGCTGCTGATTCAATTATCATTGAACCTCCTTATTGAAGAATGACATTACCAAGATAGCACCAAGTCTCAGAATCTAAAAACTTAATACAATGATTTCTAATTCAGCTAATCATCAAATCACCTGCAGAACTTTACAAAAATTTAAATCATCATGGCCAGAGATTCTATCCAACAAGTTTTGAAGCAAACCCAGAAACTGAATTTTGAAATGTTCCCAGATCATTCTGTTGATCAGCCAAGTCTGGGAATCTCCAGCTGAAATGCCGAGGACTTAGTCCATCTGCAGGCTCATCTCATGACTACAGCCTAGCCAAGGTAAGCAGGGCAGTTGCATTTGCTGGGCACTGTGTCCCTTATGTGACGAGAAGCAGTGTGGAGATGTGGAGAAACCTACTGGAGAGGAATCATTGCTTTCTTGTTGTTTGCACAGCTAAGGATGCAGAATTTGCTTGTGTTAAAAATTTTACCTGCATGGTAGATTCTATAAGACAGCAGCACTAGGCTTCATCTCATGTTCCAAGGCTTTGCAGCTCTTGATACAAGAGTGAAAAAGAATTCCAATAAAAATTTCTAATAAAAAAGGCAACAGAGCAAAAAACATTTTAAAACAGACTTTTATGTGAGTATATAAGAAGATGAATAAAAGCTCATTTGAATGTGTTATCTGGGACAGTTAAGAAAAAGAGTAAGCGTTATTATTTTTAAAAGGACATTTTCTGTGACCCTTGGCCAATTATCTCCGTTAATTCAGGCTTCCATCCTTGAAATGGTTGGTGGTCCTCATCTTCTTTAGCCCTAGACACTGGTACGTTGAAAGAGAACTAGAAGTTCTAGTTGGTTCCATTCTCATTGGATGAGCTGTGCCTGAACAATTCTTCCTGCTTTGTTTCAAGTTTCCACAATCGACTGAAGCACCCTTCTGGGCTGCAGAAGAGACATAATCTGATGTGCCAATCAGATGAAGAGTTTTAGGAGTATTGGTGTCTGACTATTATGAAACTGACAAATAATAATCATTTGAGCTGGACCCAGAGAGATAGATGGGCATTACTTTGAAGGACAGACATGCTGGGTTGTTATAAGGTATATTTTGGTAGCATTGGTTTATGCTGCAAATGGCATCATAGGGTATGTGAGTAATTTTAAACTATATTCAACAGCATTCTTCAATGAATCTTATGAAACACAAGCCCTACATGCTGCTTTCAGCTAAAATGATCATGAGGTCCCATTTCAAGGGGCTGCAAGTGCATTACCCCTAGGTAATCTCCCCCACTAACTTGTAAACACCAAGTTGTACACAGCATTCTTATTCCAGAATTTAACACAGTGCCTTAGAGAAGCAGCTCAATGAACCACTCCAGTGGTTGTCAACCAAATGCGATTGATTTTACTCCCCAAGGGACATTTGGCAATGTCTGGAGTCATTTCTGGTTGTCACATCTGGGGAGTGAGTAAATGGGAGTGTGTTACTGACATAGTAGGCAGAGGCAGGGATGTTCATACACATATTACAATGAACAGATGGCCCCTCACGACAAATAATTACCCAGAATTTCAATAGTGTTAAGGTTGAGAAGCACTGCACTAGATTAAGTATATAATCCCAATCTACTCCTTTGGATGCCCATAAATTATTAAGTTGTCTATTTCCATGGATTGTTTGTCTCCAACAATCAGAATTCACTGTGTAATTCTATCAAAAGTTGGAAATAAATGTGATGGAAAGAGAGGGTGGGCAGAGTAGGGAACTGAGAAAGAAGGTAGTGTATTTTAAAGTTGAAGTAACAGTGTTTTTCAATTATTCATGGTTTTTAATGATCTATACCTTGTTTACCTCCAATAGTATGGATAAATGAGAGTGATTCCCATGGTAAATTGAATCTAATGTTATTCATCATACAATGTGAGTTTACTGGAGATCTAGAAGAAGAAAGCTTTGTAGCTGCCAAAAATGCAGTTATTAGTTTTTAATATAATGTTTACATGATCTGAGCTTGGTGTCATAACTGGTGTCTTATCCAATCATTATTAACTGATAAGTTTTTGAATGCTTTCTAGGGGCTAGGTCCTGTGCTTAGCATTTACATGCAATACTGCCCTGAAGCCTCCTAATTATTCACTGAAAGTGTAGAGTAAACTAAGGCTCAGAGAGGTTTGGTGTTTTGCAATTATTCACAAAGTTAACCTCCACCACTTCTCAGAACGAGTGAGTAAATGGAAAGAGAGTTTAAGTCCTGACCTCCTCATTCTCCCTAAAGAATATCTTTAAAATAAAATAAGTTCTCAAGAGGAATTTTTTGAGATTTAATCACATATCATTAATTACAATTTTAAACAGAAAGTTTAAAGATGTTAAAGACCAAGATTTTAAAATGTTACAGTCCAGAATAATTTTCTCTCCCTGGCCCCCTCCCCCACGATAAACTCTGATGAGCGCTTTATAGTGGAGAACATATAGGAGGTCATGAGGTCATTTCGGAACATCAAGGCCACACTTGCTCCTGGGATTTCTGGCTCTGAAACTTGTGCACCTGTTTTCTCACCTGTAAAGAGGAGTGCTTTACCATCTGCTTTGCCTCTCTCATTTAGGTTAGATGCAGATCAAATGAGATAATGTCCATAAATGTCCTTTGTAAGCTTCAGTATATTGCACATACCTGTCAGAATGGTTTATTTCCATTAAATGCCTGTGGTGCATACTCTTACAAAATGGATGTGCTGGTTTCCGTGGTGCAGCTAGGGATACATTAGGGACTGAAATCTGCCCCAACAAACGTCCATCTTGAAAAGGCCCCATGGGGACAGTAGTGCTGGAGAAACCCAGGGACAGAGTTGCTGGCCTCTAGTAGTGTCTCAGGGCCTGAACGTCCCTTTGAAAAGACCATATTATGACAGAAGCATCTGAGCACCTGGGGCAGCCCTTCAGAAATTTTGCTCTTTGAACTCTGGGCATTTTAAAGATTATTCTTTGGTAAAGTTTATCAACTCCTATGAATATGTCAGATTTCTCACTGCACTGGTTCTTTGAAGACAACATTTTTAAAACAATTAGGAGAGAAAGGAGTACCTGAGAAATCCTGACAAGCTTTGGAACTCTGCTCCCATACACTTTGTTGATTTATCAAAATGGTGAATGCCCATTACAAAAGATTCAATAATGCAGACAAGTAAAACAAACAAAAAAAGCTATAAATATCCTCAAATCCCACCACCCAGAAATTACCACTGAGCATCATTACAGACGTAGCCTTCTGATTCTATGTGGAGATAGTGGGGTGAGCAAGAGAGAAAACAAAAGAAAGAAGGGTAGGGAGATGGATGGATGGGGTCAGAAGTGAAGAGACCTCCTCTATGTGACATAGGTGGTGCTTGTTCTGGTCACAGTGGGGTCTAATCCAATATGAAGGGCCACTCATTTAAAAAAAGCAAAGTCATGAATGACTGAGATATAAAATGAAGATGTGTTAAAGATTTTATTTAATTCACCCATTAATGAGAGAACTGATTTTTTTTTTTTTTTTGAGACGGAGTATAATCAGAAAATCCAAAGAACATACACATTTAAAGATCAGAAAAGTGAGAGAGAAAGAGATATGTCATTCTACTGGGAAAAATTCAATTGCATGTGTATAGTAAGAAATTATTTTGCATTGCTGTCATCTATAATATACAGAGTTTTAAAATTTCTCAAAGGCAATGAAAGGCTAGAATCAGATAATCCTGAAGGGTATGAGCAAAACACTGCATAATTTTCCTTTGGAGACACTCAATAATATGTTTTGCTTACTCCAAATTTTCTTACACCCACATGTTCCTGCTGCAAACCCAGGACCCTCTTCTCACATCACACTGTGGTGTTCTGAGGCTTCTGTTGCTTACCCTTGCCAGAAAAAAGTTGCTGAGCACTGCAGGTACAACCTCAAGAGTCAGAAAGGACGAAAAGATTTCTTTGTGTGATTTTTTCTTCTTTATTTTTAAAAAATCATATGATCTAAGAAGTGAAAAAATTTCCAAAATATGTCAGGGAAAGGTGGTAATTTCTACTGTACTCCCCTTTTCCTCCCATGTCTCCTGCCTCCAGGGGAAATCAGTGTGGTTTAAGATATGTCCATCTATACCTTCCACATGTTCAACAATCACATAAATATTTAAGCACATATACAGGGATTTTAGTTGTGAGAGTTTACATAAGTGGGAATTTGGGAATATACCATGTATGTCTATATCTTGCTTTTTTATTATTTAAAATAATGCACGGAGGCTATCTCAGGTGCGCAGATACTGACTGAATGTATGCAAGGGTATGCCATGACATGGATACCCCTTCCCAGTCTCAGTCCTGGGGATTCATTTTCATTAAGTAAGGAGCAAATGCAAATAGTTGTGGAATAGGAGAGGAATTGTCCTTCTCGCAGTAGCCATGGTGAGAAGGGGAGAAGGAGGACAAGTTTTGCCATCTGAATTGGATTGTGGGAGTGGCACAGTTAAGCATCTTTGTCCAGGTAGAACACACACCAGGACCCTCCAATCATTATGGTGTTTCAGAATCCATCAGGCTGTGAGTAGGGAGCATTGCTCATTAGTTTTAAAGAAAACAACTCTTTCCTTGGTAATAAAAACCAAACAATTTTCAAAGAAAGTTATATATTTACTAGAGGGAAAGGGAGTTTCCCTACCTGGTCTTCCAAGGAATACTGAAAATCTACCACAGTGGTCTTAGGAGGACATCAAAGGAATGCTTGCTGCATACAGCAAATTAAACATTCATATTCTATTGAAAGCCTCCCCTGCATCATAAAAAAGTAAAAACTGGAAGTTGTTTGGGGTGTGTTGAAAATTAGTTATTAGAAAGGAACTTTCTCTTACTAATAGAAACTTACGCTATCTGGAGCCAAGAAAAAATGTTAGGTGGTAGAATGGGAAAGAAGAGGAGTATAAGAAAACCATTCCTGAAAGATAATGCTATGAAATTCGCTCCTTTTGTATTATTTTTTTCCTAAGATGAAGGCAGGCAAATGCTTAAACCATTGTGATCTTGTTAACCTGGAGGGTGCAAAACCAGAACTGCTGAGAGGGGGGAAGCAGCCAGCAAGAGGGGCCTTAAGCCAAAGGGCTCCTGAATTGCTCATTTCTACTCATCCAAGGCCTCAGAGCCCTACGTTTTAAAGAATGTGCTACTTTACACTCTCAGTGGTACATTTCTGTTCTGCTGGCCTTTTGTTTCAATCTGTCAATCAACACATGTTTTATTGATCATATACTAAGTGCCAAGAGCTATGGAGGTTACGGCTTCCAGATACAGTAAGCTCCTTAAGGGCAGAAACCATCTCATCATAGACAAATGGCATAAAAGTAGAAGTAATATACAAGGCAACATAAAAGTCATTTTTAATAGTGAGCAAAGGCTTTCCACTTGAAAATTTTGCATGTTTTCAGCAAGGGGAATTCTGAGAGGTATAGAAAAGTGTTTTGCATATAGCAGAAGCTTAATACATGTATGAGGTATAGAGGGAGAGACCCTTATGAAGCCAGGCTCTTCAAAAAGGTCATGGTAAAGCAGTATGGTGTCCTGGTGCCATAGTAATAAAAATAGTAAAGACGGCAGTGGGAATTATAATAAGAGCAGCTCACAGTTATTCATCTCATCATTTCACTTAATTCTCACAAGCACCCTATGAATTAGATATTTTTATTATTCCCATTTTAGAGATGAGAAAACAGAGGCCCAGGCCATTCAGGGAGCAAGTGAGAATGTGGCAGAGTGATCAGAAAGCACATACTTTAGACCACAGAAACACACCTATAGTTGAAAAAGTTGGGCCAATTACTTCTTGCCACATGGGGGAACACATATCATGTGAAACTGCAAGGTTTCTCAGTAACAGGATGTTAGAAAGAACGTATAATAAAATTTAGGATTTGTATGGGTAATTTTGGGAGTGTCCAAGGAATTGGATATTCTCTCTGAATTCTGCAATTCTATGATAAACTATCTTAATAAATCTTATCTATAGGGAGGGTAGACTAGAGAGAGAATAAAGTTGTAACTGGCAAAGAACTAGCAGCCACTCATTTAGCCAAGGGAAAAAGTGGTATTTGTATTTTGTGTTGTGAAGTGACCCTGTCTGAGTGGATGTTTTGTGCGATTGTGACAAGCGGGAGAACAGTATGATTTTACTGTCAGCAACAACTATATGTGTACTATCATAGAGGCTCAGCTATGAGTTCCCTGACGTAAAGGCCTGCCTTTTTTCCCTTGTAACTTTTGAGTGGTTTGTGCCATTGACTTAATTGGCTCAGCCCATTGCACAAACATCTGTACAGTAGACCTGTCGTGAGGATTAGATGTCACGCAGACAAAGGACCTAGCACCTAGCATACAGGGTGTTCTCCATCACTGGGCTATTCCTGGAGGAAGACCAGAGATTGTGGGAGGACAGACAGATTTTCCATCACCCAGATGAAGGAGAGGGCATCTAGATGGAGAACAGCAGAAGCAGAGGCGGGAATATGGAGAATGTCTTATACCCAGAAATTCCCACTAATTGGCTAGATTCACATTTCAACTTTTAGAGGTCAAGAGCTATGTTTGTAAGGTCTTTTCTTAAAGGCAAAGGCATCCTATGTAATTTCACAGCAAATGTTCTCTTTGTCTCTTTATTTTTCTTGGCACATCAAGTACAGTGTTAGCCCCTGGAGACTAATTGCTTTTCAAGAAAAGGTGTTTTTCATTTTTTTTTTCTTTCCATCCTCTACATTGGCAAAATAAAGCTGAGCTCAACATCTAATCTTTTCCTTTGATATGGTTATAGACAACGTTTATATCTCAGGATTGTAGAAAGCCCTGATTTAGCAAAAATCTTTGCTGCATAATTAATTTTTTCCAGCACATCAGGTGATGGTTGAAACTCAGCTATCATCTCAAGCAAATAATTTGTTTTTATATCTGAAGATAGAAGAAGAAATAACTGTTCAATTTTTAAGTGGATTTTATACGTTTTAAGTGAGTAAATCCAATAAATAACTGTTATATGATTTGTTTGGGGCATTTTTAGTTAACAGTGAGCTCATGGTAGTAAATATTCTTCAAGTGATTCTTAGGTAGCTGGGGATGGGTCTCCTTCCATTCTTTGAAAGTGGGCACATTTCAGGAGAGTGACTGCTACTGTGTTTGGGAACACAGAACATTTTGTCATTTTGAGAGCAATTACTGTTCTTATGAATAATATCATTAAAGGAAATGATAGTGTTTAGCAACATCAGCAATATAAGAACTGCAAAAAATGCAGTATGCTCCTGGATGACAAATACTTCCCTTCCAAAGATAAGGCAAACATCTCTAAACGTGAAACTACCTAAACCCTGGAAAAGAAAACCTTAGAAAAATCTCACTGCTCCTTTAGCACTGATTTTCCACGTCCTAAAGTGACTTCTAGACCAGTCCAAACAAGTGAAAAAGGAAGTGAGGGGCGTTTCTGGAGGTTTTAGCTTCTCTTATACCTTGGAATTCAGGAATTGTTTAATATGATTTGTGCCGCTTCAGGTAAACTAATTTTGCGAAGAAACTTGCCCAAGGTCAGATTCGTTATCCATGAAACTGAGATAACAGATTTGTAATCATGTTCTTGTCATCAGGGGAATCTGAGATTTGGGATCTATTGGTCTCTAAAAAAGTTTTATTAATATTTGGTTGCAGCCAGCACTTAATCCTCAAGGATTCACACACATTTTATCCTGTATGAGCTCAGTGATTTACATTATGGCTGTGGAAATTAAAATCTAAAGAGATAACCAGATTAGCCAGGATTGACTACATAATATCTGTGTAGGATGCTGAAATTTATCCCTTCTAGCTTGCCATTTTTCTCTAGTTATATATCATGCTTGTTAATGTTTAATTATGTTATACATTTTAAGTTAGTTTTCCTATGATTTATAGTTAGAACCTAGAGACAGAATCAATCTAATGATTACTGACTTGGAACTTGATTTTCTTCGTTATGGTTTATGAAGTTTGAGCTCCTACTCCATTGGAGTCTCTGCACTAGAAAGATTTGAAGGACGGAGCACAGTGCACCATTAAGTGGGTTTACGATCAGGTAGGGATGGATGAGTACACATTAGCACCTCTATTAATTTGGTACTTTTAAGTTGCAAGTGACAGAATTCTAACTCTATTACTTATTTCCATGTGTCCCTAAACTCTATAGGAGACAAAGTACAATAGGGCTTCAAGGACCACTGCAGCCCAGATCTCAAATATGCTGGTGACAGCAATGGAGGGGCCATGAGCTTTGGAGGCAGTCTTGATTCAAATGCTGGATCTGTGCTGCTGTGAGGTCAGCTTGGTGAAGAAATGTGTCCATGTTCACTTTCCTCTATAAAATGGAGGTTGTAGCTATGTCCTCATAAAGTACATATTTAATGATATAAAATTGGTTTCCTTTGTTAAGGATTTGAGGGCTGGAGGGCTGGGAAGGCCAGGGATGGCAGGCTATGCCCAATTTTCTTCACTGTGAAAACGGCACTGTTAGGAATGGAGGATACAACTCAAGGTCAACTATCACCAGACTTTGTGTGGTTTTGATCCAGCTTTTCTACAGCCATGTGATTTTATTCTGATGTTGTAGGAGGAATGAATCCTTAACCTGGAGATTTCAGAAAATAGTAGGAGAGGAGGGAAAAGCCATTTTCACAGCGAATGAGGAACACTATCAGACAAAGATGGCTATGTGGAGGGAAAACATGCTGACTCCACAAGATAGCTGAAAAGCCTCAGGGCTTTGTGACAGTTTTACCCCCAGATGGGAAATTATATGACCAAAAAAGACCCTAGGAGAGGTAGAAACTAAAATACCATGGGATCTAGTGTTAAATATTGTGAAATTTGTAAAGGATTATTTTCCTGGCAAGTACTTTCTTTTTTTTTTTTTTAATTTATTTATTATTATTATACTTTAAGTTGTAGGGTACATGTGCATAACGTGCAGGTTTGTTACATATGTATACTTGTGCCATGTTGGTGTGCTGCACCCATCAACTCGTCATTTACATCAGGTATAACTCCCAATGCAATCCCTCCCCCCTCCCCCCTCCCCATGATAGGCCCCTGTGTGTGATGTTCCGCTTCCTGAGTCCAAGTGATCTCATTGTTCAGTTCCCACCTATGAGTGAGAACATGCGGTGTTTGGTTTTCTGTTCTTGTGATAGTTTGCTAAGAATGATGGTTTCCAGCTGCATCCATGTCCCTACAAAGGACACAAACTCATCCTTTTTGATGGCTGCATAGTATTCCATGGTGTATATGTGCCACATTTTCTTAATCCAATCTGTCACTGATGGACATTTGGGTTGATTCCAAGTCTTTGCTATTGTGAATAGTGCTGCAATAAACATACGTGTGCATGTGTCTTTATAGCAGCATAATTTATAATCCTTTGGGTATATACCCAGTAATGGGATGGCTGGGTCGTATGGTACATCTAGTTCTAGATCCTTGAGGAATCGCCATACTGTTTTCCATAATGGTTGTACTAGTTTACAATCCCACCAACAGTGTAAAAGTGTTCCTATTTCTCCACGTCCTCTCCAGCACCTGTTGTTTCCTGACTTTTTAATGATCGCCATTCTAACTGGTGTGAGATGGTATCTCATTGTGGTTTTGATTTGCATTTCTCTGATGGCCAGTGATGATGAGCATTTTTTCATGTGTCTGTTGGCTGTATGAATGTCTTCTTTTGAGAAATGTCTGTTCATATCCTTTGCCCATTTTTTGATGGGGTTGTTTGTTTTTTTCTTGTAAATTTGTTTGAGTTCTTTGTAGGTTCTGGATATTAGCCCTTTGTCAGATGAGTAGATTGCAAAAATTTTCTCCCATTCTGTAGGTTGCCTGTTCACTCTGATGGTAGTTTCTTTTGCTGTGCAGAAGCTCTTTAGTTTAATGAGATCCCATTTGTCAATTTTGGCTTTTGTTGCCATTGCTTTTGGTGTTTTAGACATGAAGTCTTTGCCCATGCCTGGCAAGTACTTTCAACCTTTAGGGAACAATTCTACCTAGACTTTTAAGCATAAAAATAGAACAAAATACTTCCAATTACTTTTATAAAAAATAGCATTAGCACTAACATAAGTCCAAAGAGCACATAAGAATATCGTATGTATTATAGCTATTATATTTGGGATTTGGACATCTATAATCATCAGCAAACAGAACCCAGCAGTACGTTAAAGAAAAAATCACCATGACGAGGGAGGGTTCTTTCTACGACTTCATTAATTGTTTAATCTTAGGAAATCAGTGGTTATAATTCAATTTACTAAGAGCAAAAGAAAAACACGTAATACAACTTGATAAATACTGAAAAACGTTTGATAAAAATTAACATCCATTCTTGATCCAAGAACTTTCAATCAAATATCAATAAATGAATATGTTCATAGCGTTATAACATGGCTAGCCTCAAACTCAGTGTTAAAATTCCCATTAAGATAAGAAACATGAAAAGAATGTTCATTGTCATAAATACTATCTGGTGGTGTTTTTTTCTAGATGTGCCAATTCCATTAGAAAAAGAAATAAAATGAGTAGTGGAGACACCTTGATGATTTGCAGACTAAAACACTGTGAAACTGTTAAAAAAACAGTAGGATTCTCTATGTACTGAATTATAACAATGCTTCCTCCATATTGAGGAAAAATAGGATATGTATGGTCACTAGAATATTATATCCTTTCTGTAAAATCAGAGTACATAATTGTGTGTTGGGGAAAGCAAAATGCATTAAAAAAAAACTCATTTTTTTTTTAACTCATGCTTGTATTTAGCAAGGTATTAACTGTTCTACTTCTGAATTATGGGTTTACAGGACACTGTTAGTTCCTTCTCTGTGCCTTTTGAAAATTGCTTGACTCTTTTTTTTTAAACAATACACATGATGATAATACTTGTTAACTTATTTATCAAGCATGTACTTTTGGATTATGCTTCATCTCACTCAGTCTTCACATTATTTTCTATCTCTTTATCTTCCAGAAGGGAAAAGAGGCTCAAGGAAGGATAAGTAACTTGTTTAAGGTAAAAGGCATTCTGACTTTAAATTCATGTGCTCTTGACCACTCCTCTATTGCTTTTATTATTAGAAAAAGAATTGTCATTTCCAAAATACATATGTATATAGAAAGATATATACACACACATACATACAGAAATACATTCTGTTATAAATGGTATATATAAAGATATTTCATATCTATATACAGAAATATATATATATTTTAAAAGATATATAAATGTATAAGTATATATTTATGTGTATGTATACATATATATATGTACTCACAAATATATATAAAAGATATAAAAAGTTGATATAATACAGTGCCTAGAAAATGGTCAATAAATTGTATTTATTCATCTTCCTAAACTCTCCATGCTTGGAATATGAGCAAAAACTATGTTTATTTAGCATTGTATCCCCTAGCAGCAAGCAGGTGTCCTTCACAGTACTAATATTAAACAAGGATCTTTTATACATGTAAATATAATAAACAATAGAAAATTGGATTACATTACATGCCCAGCAGTGAGTTCTTCCTGCGATACCCCACTGCCTACTGTCCTCTGCGATGAGCACTGACCTTTCTCTGGGCTGTGGATAGAGTCACAGCAGGGGTCAACAGGGCCATGGTGTGGATTCAGGGCCCAGCATTGGCCACTCTGCTCTACGATATGAGTAGGAGAAGCCTCTAGAGAGAGGCTGCCTTTTGGATATAGAAGGATGTGCCTTTCCTCTTCATAGAAATCTGGCCCTTGCAATAGCCTAAAGGAAGACCTCATCCTTTCTGCTCAATGTCATTCTTCATGGATGCTCCGAGGAGGAGGCTGAGGATATAGCCAGGCCATGGAGTTGGGTGAATGCTATTTATGTGTCCCAGGTGGTACCCAGAGTCCTGAAAGCACTAGTGGAATTTTCTGGAAAATACCATAGTTCACCTTTCTTCAGTTAGAATACAGCCCCCCATGTTTTTCCTTTAGTACTGGCTCCTGAGCTCAGAGAAGATACAGAGAGGATCACACTGACGTGAGCACTGACCACAAAGGGAATGAGATACTCCAAGAAATGCCCCTTCCCTGTGGTGACAGGATGGAAACTGTCAACCTCTCTGCAGGCGCCCCTCTGGCTGGAAGGAGGCACCAGAACACACTGCCACACTGCATGCTGCATGCTGCAGTGTGTGACACGCTGCTGTTTCTTAAGAGCCTGTGTGAGAGGTCAGTGCCACCAAGTGGCTGAAAGGTGAGTGGGCAAACAGAAGGGTATCTGCAATACAGTGGCTTCCTAGTGCTTCTGCTTGCCTTCCTCCTGCCTCTGCCACCCACCCATTACCCCACGTCTCTCAGGACTCTCTGTGCTGTCCTTGGCTGACTATAGGGTACTGGATTAATGTCCTCTTTTAAGTTAGCTCTCAGGTGTCCAACTCTCCCTTTACACCTTAACCTAGACTTTGGCTTCCTTCCCTGCTCAAATTGATTCGTCCCATCGTGAGGAAGAACTCTGACTACAGACCAAAGACTCCTTCATTAGGTAGGAAAGACTGAGAATAAATCAGTGTGTTCCCTCTCTATTGGTGGATACTTTCACATTTGCTCTGAGCTCTGGCTTAACTCAAGGAACTAACTGGTAATGGAGGAAGTTCAGGCAGGCTTGTGGGAGAGATGGATGGATAGACATTTTTTATTAGCACTTTTCTAATCAGTTGAGTTAAGATAAGTGACCACAGGTACAAGAGACCACATTCTACAATATGAGGAAACACTCAATATATATGTCATATTTGTGCCCTCAAGGAAGTGGTGATTCAGTAAGGGACATAGATCATAAGCACATGGATTAAAAAATTCACACAAGTATTTAAAAACGATAGAATAGCATAAGATAGGCATAAAGTATGCAGAACCAATCAAGAAAATAAAAGATGAACTGGACATAATGGTCACTGAGTATCTGTGGTATGCCAGATACTATCAAGCACTCCGATAAATTTAATTTTATGTAATCTATCCTAAACTGTTGTATTTCATGGATCTCAAAACACCCAAACTCTTTCTTTTTTTCTTTATTTTTAAAATTTATATAAATTTAAGGAGTATAAGTGTGATTGTATTACATGGATATGTTGTGTAGTGGCGAAGTCTCAGCTTTTCATGTAACCATCACCTGAATCGAGTACTTGATTTTTAAATGGTGCTTGAGTCAACATTTTGCAATGTTGAAGGATCAACATTAATCATAAATTGATTTACAGATTCAATGTAATCCCCTCAAATTTCCAAGTGTATTTTTTTAGAAATTAGAAAGTCTCTCACTCCTTTAAATCAATATATATGTACAGAAAATCAAATTGCACAAAACAATTTTTTAAAAAGAAAAAAAAAAAAAAAAAAAAAAAAAAAAAAAAAAAAAAAAAAAAAATCATTCTAATCCCCGCTACTCTCTAGAAGCCAACACTTTTCAAAGTGTGCCATGTGCAAATGGCATTTGGATAAATATACATAATAAAATTTAACAATAATGCCCTTTAAAACTAACAGCCAAATTTGTGCTAATCCCCAACAGTCTAACCTACTTAAAGTGTAGTCTGTAAATCAGCAGCATTAGCATGACCAGGTGCTTGTCAGAAATGAAGAATCTTCGGTCCCTTCTGAGGCCAGCTAAATCAGAATCTGCATTTTACAAGAATTTCAAGTGACTTCATTGCACATTAAAGTTTAGGAAACAACCAGATGGAACACAGTAATAATTCTGCCTCAAGTATCTAATTCTCTGTTTCCTGGTCTTGACTCTTGTAGCACACAGTACTAAGTGGTTAACCAGTTGTCCAAGCCATTAAGACTAAAAGGTACGAATTTGAAAGAAAAGATTCAGTGAGTAATTAGGATCAAGAGTAAAAGAAAGAGAATGAGAGTAACAGAAGAGAAAGCTATGAATACACAAGTAGGCATAAATGCACACACATATGCACACACACACCTGCATTATTAGAGTACTATAATGGAGCCCTAATTAGCATTCTGAATCAAGTACAGTGCCTTGTACATCATTATTCTAACAAATATTTATGAGCCCTTACTGATGAAATCAAAAATTTGCCTATGATTCGGCCTCTTTTTTTTTTTTTTTTTTTTTTTGAGATGGAGTCTTACTCTGTCACCCAAACTGGAGTGCAGTGGCGGGATCTCGGCTCACTGCAACCTCTGCCTCCCGGGTTGAAACGATTCTCCTGCCTCAGCCTCCCAGGTAGCTGGGATTACAGGTGCCCACCACCACACCGGTTAATTTTTTGTGTTTTTAGAAGAGATGGAGTTTCACCGTGTTGCTCAGGCTGGTCTCAAACTCTCGAGCTCAGGCAATCCATCCACTTTGGCCTCCCAAAGTGCTAGAATTATAGGCGTGAGCCACTGCACCTGGCCCAGCCTCATTTTTAAGGAGCTAGAGGAGTTCATCTCAAAATGAAAAGTGATGTCAAACTTAGAATTCAAATACTTCGAAACATGTTAAGTGTGTGCTAAATGAATTTTCTAAGATTGGCCATTTTATTCTGAGATAACTGGCACCTTACAGCCCCACCCATGCCCACATACCCACCGCACCCCACACACAAACGAGTAATTAAAATTTTATTTTGATTGACCTGAAACGTTTTCAGTGATCTTAGAAGAAATAAGGGAGACAAATAGGGGGAAGAAAAACAACAGAAAAATATTTTTAAAAATATTGTTACCAGTTTTTGCAGTTACTTGCTGGCTTAAATTTATGGATGAATGTGATAATTATATTTCCTAAATAGCTACATACTACAGACCATCTTGAGATAGTCTTTAGTATTCTGTGGCTTCCTCGTCTGAGGATCAGGAAGCCTTGAATAATCAATAGACACCAAGCATTGTGGTCCCACATGTCCTTAGAAGACTTTCAAGACCTCAGTTCTGCAACGTCTGTGTTAAAAGCTTAGAGATAGAGTGCTCCTGTACACATATGCATAGACAATTCCACACAAAGAAGTGCCTCATTTGCCATTTTAATCTCCTTGCATAGCTAGTCACCTTGTCTCTTTGAGAGTGTGCCTTTTAACTAGGAAACTAGCTGTATTTTTTATTTCAATATTACTGAGAAAATATATCCTAGGTAAAAGCTAAATAGTCCCAAAGAAGTTTCAGGAAGGCTGCTAAATATAAAACTCGAGTTTAAAAATTGCAGGATACAAGACCAATATGTAAAAATCAATTGTATTTCTGGGATTTATTCCATTCCGTTGGTCTATGTGTCTGTTTTCATGCCAATACTAGACTTTTTTTGTTTTTTAAAATATACTATAGCTTTGTAATATAGTTTGAAATCAGGAAGCATAATGCCTCCAATTTTGTCCTTCTTTCTCAAGATTGCCTTGGCTATTAGGGGTCTTTTTTGGTTTCATGTGAATTTTATGATTTTTCTTTCTGTTTGTAATTGCCATTGGAATTTTGATTAAGATTGCATTGAATCTGTAGATCTCTCTGGGTAGTGTGGACATTTTAACAATATTCTTCCAATCATAAACAAGATAAATATTTTCATTTATTTGTGTCTTCCTCAATTTCTTTCATCAGTGTCTTGTAGTTTTCAATAAACTGATCTTTCACCTACTTGATTAAATTTATTCCTAGTAATTTTTATGCTATTGAAAATATGATTGCTTTCTGATTTCTTTTTCAGATAGTTCATTGTTATTGTATAGAAATGTGCCTGTTAATTTTGTTGACTTTATATCTTGCAACTTCACTGCATTCATTTATTGGTTCTAATAGTTTTTTTGGTGAAGTCTTTAGGATTTTCTCTATGTAAGATCATGTCATCTGCAAACAGAGACAATTTAACTTTTTCCTTTCCAATCTGGATGACTTTTTTGTCTCATTTTTCAGGCTAGGACTTCCAGTACTATTTAAGAAATGTCTCTTAAGTAGATGGTGTTTATAATTACTGAATATCCACAGGCAAGAGATAATAACTGGATATCCGCATGCAAAGGAAAATAGTTGGATTCTTGTCTACACCATACACGAAAATTAACTTGAAATGGATTAAAGTCTTAAGTGTAAGATCTGAAACAGTAAAACTCCTAGAAGAAGAAAACATAGAAAATTGATCTTAGCAATGATTTTTGGGGGGATATGACACCAAAAGCAGAAATTAACAAGTGGGACCACATCAAACTGAAAACCTATGAGCAGCAAAGGAAACAATCAACAACAGGAGAAGGGAACCTACTGAATGGGAGAAACTCTGTGAATGAGATACACATGTGTAGAGGAAAACTGGGGGGACAAGAGAGAGTCCTGTGAACAAGAATATGGGACTAAGCTTTCCATCGGTCTACCAGAGGCAGGTTAGAAACAACTTACAGCTTCAGGAGAATGTAACCATTGTTGACAACTCTCTCCTCAGTGCTTCAAGTGGTATAGGACGTAGTCTTGGTGTTATCTCTCTTTTAGACAGACTAGGGAAGAAAGCCTTATGGCTGTCTCTTTGGACTTTGTTTAGAGTTTGAGAGTTATGGGAATTACCCAGTATGCTTTGCAACTATTGCCCAATATGTGGGAGGGTAGCTTTTCCCTTCCCTTACACTTTCTCAGGCTTCTCTATTACTTAAGGTGATTCTGGCTTCTCTTCACCAAAGATACTTTACAGGAAGTTGATTTAGGCAAATGGTGACAATTAGCTATTATTTTTTGCCAATTCAGATTGATTGTTACTGGCTGAGGGATTAGTTTAATTAAGAAGGATTCCAGGGTCTGATGGTATTTCATAAATAACTTGTGCTTACGGCATAGGCACGAAGCATGTGTGTTAGATATTTACCATTCATAATCTAGGCTTAGAAGGTAGAAGATCCCTTGAGAGACTAGTGGGACACTGGTTTATTAGTCCTAAACCATACCACCACTAGAAGCAGCTCCACACACAGTTTTCCTTTTCCTCCCTTTGTTCAGCACCTCTACATCTGCATTTGACAATGATGTGCAAGTTTTGGCCTCAACAGTTATTTCTAATTACCTCATCAGATATGATTTTGTTTGATGCCTTCTCATTCTTATCATCTATGCAGTGGGCATCTCTAAAAAGTCAATGGTTTCCTAACAAAGAAAAGAGCAAGATTTGTTAGTCTGCCTGGCTGGCTTTCTTTTGAAATAATCAGGTTGTCTCTTCCCTAAAGAGTGACTTCCCAACTGGGAAGTCATCACCTGTCACTCGAGTCAATTATTGCAAAACACTTCATCCTGCTCGTGCTGTGAACTGTGATATAACCCAAATTCCCCTGGTATAGAGACTCTCCAACCTTTCAGTAAAATCCTTCTTTGAGATTGAAGCTATGGTCTCTAATTACCAGCTTGGGCCATTTTTGCAGGATGGTTTTACTTTGGCCTTAAGAAAAAGTGACAAGACACAAAAAGATGAGTTAAAACCCTAATAAGTTACACAAGTCAACTCTAAAATGAGCTCTGGGTTTGCTGGCCTTCAGTGAATGGTTTTGTTTAGTGGGAACTGAACTGGTTCATCCAGATAGTGCTAGGTCAGAATTATCTCACTAAGTGGTGACCTACGGCAAGTCATTAGCCTCCCTAAGCCTTTATTTTCTCAGTTGTAAATTGGAAACAATAATAACTACCTCCTTGGGTTGGTGTCAATATTCTGGGTACTCAAGATCTCCCTTGATAGTTTTCAAACTCCTAATGCAATAAGTACCCAGCAAATGCCCTTTTACCTTCTTCTTCCCTTGTGTTTGATGGAAGGTCTTATTATGTTTTAGTTTGATTTGATTTTAATCCTAAAAGTTAAATTGTTCTCAGGTATTATACTGTTGTCATGAGTTTTTCTAGGTAAAAATCAAGTGTAATAAAACTGAGGAGAAAGTAAGGCCTTAGTGACACCAGGACCTAGAGGTCAGTTGGACAGAGAGGTGGGTGCAGTTCAGAAGCCTCCAGTTGCATGAATCTTTAAGGGATTGCCAGATTATTAGACTCAGGACCTCATTTAGGCAGCTGAAATATGAGAAGAGAAAAGGTACTTGAAAATGTTTAGAAATATGTCCTCCAAACAAGGTTGGACTCAAGCCAAATTGGGATGTAGGTGATATTGCATTCATTCATTAATCTATTCAATCATTCGTGTCCCAAATATTTACTTAGTGTTTCCTGTGTGCTAGGCACTATATCAATTCCTGTGTCAAAGAGCTCATGATAGATTGATGGAAGGGTCATTATAATACCATGTGGCATGTATCTCTGTTTAACTAAAATGGTGAAGATAAAGCTACTTTTACTAAGTATTTTAGGGCTCTAAAACCAGCCTTCTCTTATTAGTATTTGTCTCCCACCACCATCTGTTCTCTCTTTTTTTTTGGATGTAAAAAAAAAAGTGCATCCTTAGAGAGAAGGCGTGTTCCAACCATGCTTTCAGGTTGGTGTCACTGAGTTCTCCCTACTAGAGTTTGAGCAAAAATGATGAGTGTAACTTCTGTGTCTTTTATTTAAAAGGAAATCCCTTGCTACCAATTTCCACTATTTATTCTCCACTGACTGGAAAGGCAATGCCAAACAACCTTGGAAAGCATGTGTTGAGGATAACAGGGACTTCCTATTTGCCTGTTCCCCTGGATGACTTTGTGGAGCAGAATGGGCCAGCTGCCCCGGCACATGAGAAAGCAATGACCTTCCAAGACTTTAAGCCACAGAATTAGGGGGAATCTCTTAAATAGCTTCTACTGTAATAGATTAATAATATTTTTTTGAGGTGATGACGTAACTTAGAAGAACATGGACATCATTTGACTAGCAGAAACTTAGATTTTGTTAACCACATCAAATTCCTGGATATATACATGTCAAACTCTGAGTCCAAGCTCCATCTCTAGAATGATTTTATATCTAAGACTTTATGCACTCCAAAACTGAAATAACTTCTCAAGTCTCCAGGGTATAAAAGGGTCAAGGTTCAATCTTTTTCTAAGGCGTTATCTCTTTGCTAATCTAAGGTTTGTAAAAACAGTGAAGAAACAAGTCAGCATGGATTCTCTTGGAGGTGGGGTGTTAGAGACATACAATTTAAGGGTGACAACAGCAGCAAAAAGAAAGCCAGTGTCTGACAATTCAAAGTCATAGTTGAGAAGATAGTGCCAGAAAAAGAGGAAGGGGGACTCTCTTCAGGGTTCATCTTGTTTATTCAACCCAGGCAACCCAGGAACCGCCACCTATAGACGTGTGCCTCATCCTAGCCCCATTCAGAAGTCTCCTTGTTTTCACTATGTCATATCCTCAGAGTCAGCCTTTCTGTGACTGTCAAGAGTCAATGGCCATTGTAATCTGTACAAATGGGAGAAGATCCTTTCCCTTTATGCACCATTCATTTATCAAATAGTTACTGAGTGTGCATTTTATGTCAGGAATATTTAGATGTCTGTTTTAAGAGGAGACATGACCAAGAAACCCTGTCCCAGAAATATAGGACTAGAATGTGCAAGAAGCACAAAACACAGGTACAAGGAAGGTAAAGAAATACAGCAGTAACCAACAGGATCTACACAGGAGTGTGGAGGCACAGCACAAGGCAGGTGTCTATTGTCAGTCAGCAGCTTGTATCTACTGTAATAAAGGCACATGATTAATTACACGTGGAGACTGTATGTATGTTCCTTCACTTGCTAATTGCAATTAGCTGCAGAAGCAATGAACATATTGCTCTCGGTGAATGTCAGGACATTTCGCTGGATTTCCCTTGGTTCTCTGTGAAGCCGCAATTAACTTCACTAATTATTCCCTTTACCACATGTGCTTCACTTAATGAAGAACCAAACTAATCAATGCTGATCTTTTAAAAAAACTTTTTCTTTCCAAAAGCCAACTTGGCTACTATCCAACAATGCCTCCTTAGACAAAATTATGAGTGTCAAATTCATCCAAAGCTGGGAGGAGAGAGGAAGCAATTTTCAGGTTCTAGAATTTTGTTTCTTCAGGGAGGGAGAGGCTCTCTGCACTGACAATAAGCCATGTTGCACTTTTGGCTGGATGTGTTTTAGAAGTTAATGTAGCTGGCCAGGCAGGCGTCTCTGCAGCAACCCATCCTTAGCAACTGGTAGTGGTGGGGAGTTGACACACCAGAGATCTCCAGCATGCCAAGGAGTAGGCTCTGAATGCAGGCCCCCTACAAATGAACAAAAATCCTGCTTTGATGCCAGCAATACACCCAGAGTTGAGCAGGGTGCTTTCCTGTCCCTTATGATATAGATGACAGTGATTCAAATGTTTTCTTCCTTGAACTTCTATGACTTTTCTCAAGATGACTGCGAATCTCTTCTCCTGCCCCATCTCCGTGTGTGTGTGTGTGTGTGTGTGTGTGTGTGTGTGTATGTGTGTGTATGTAGGGGATGGCTTAGTGTTTGGGTTCTTATGTCCACATATCTTGCTTTTACCCCACATTATGTTGATTCAGATGTGAAACTCAGTACCCTTTATGATTTACGTACACATGTGCATGTGTGCCTGTACATACACATGTACGGGCACACATATACACTCTCACATTCCCAAAGTATTCATGAGAATCAGAATTTGGGAGCAAGATAGTAGATGGATATATTAGTTCATTTGCACATTACTATAAAGAAATACCCGAGACTGGGTAATTTATAAGACAAGAAGTTTAATGGGCTCACAGCTCTGCAGGCTATACAGGAAGCATAGCAGCATCTGCTTCTGGGGAGGCCTCAGGAAGCTTCCAATCATGGCAGAAGGCAAAGAGGGAGCAGGCAAGTCACATAGTGAAAGCAGGAGCAAGAGAGTGAGGGGGGAGGTGCTACATACTTTTAAAGGACTAGATCTCATGAGAACTCACTATTGCTAGGATGGTACCAAGAGGGAGATGCTAAACCATTCATGAGGGATCCACCCCATGATCCAATCACCTCTACCAAGCCCCACCTCCAGCACTGAGGAATACATGTCAATATGAGGTTTAAGTGGTGACACACATCCAAACTATCAATGGATTCATACCACATCATCCTAAACCAGCTCAAATGGAAATGTTGGTATCGCTACCTTAAGAAATCCTTCAGACTCCTCACTCCATGGAGCTCTTTATCCCATTGAGTTTCGGCTGGGTCCACCTTGTGAGGAACAACATATTTCCTTCTTTGTCTTCCACCAAGCAATTTAATAATTCTCCTCTGAAACCTTGGTGATTCCGCACCTCAAGTGTCCTCATCATTTCCACCCCCACACCCCCAGAAACAAGGAAGGAAGAGAGGCAAGAGAACATTCTCTTCATCAGAAATTCTTGTGCCAGTTGCTAGGCTAATACTTCTTTTCATTTAATCATTACTGCAATGTATCCTCCTATTACTTAAAATCCCTGGAGCCCCAGAGAGTCTTCCAATACACCACCACCTCTGTTGAGTGTTGGGATAGGCTTGTGAGCCAGGCTGGGTAGCCACATTTTACAGATAAGGAAACTGAGCATGCAGGTGATGAATACCCAAATGTGTATAGCTTATGTTTGGTAAAGTGTTCTTTCTCCCTTGTCTTGCTATCAGATGGCTGTTTCTTGGAGGTGTTGGAGAGATCGGAAAGTATTGACTCATCTAACTGGCCCCTTCTCTCCCTTGTTATCCATCTTGCCTTGAAGCAATGCTCTAAAATACGATTTATGAAGCAGAATGTGAGAGAAGCCAACTCATTGGGTTATTTGCAATGCTTCTCAATCTCGACCCTATGGAAATTTTGTTGCCAGATAATGCTTTGTTATAGAGGAAGGAGGGTGTCCTATGTGCCATGTAGGATGTTTAGCAACATCCCTGGCCCCTACCCACTAGATGCTAGTAGAACCCCTGCTCCCAACTCCATCGTTGTGACAATCAAAAATTTCTTCAGATTTTGCAAATGTCCCCTTGGTTGAGAGCCACTGGATTATTGTTACACACCCATTGTGCTGACCGTTTGTTATCTTTATGACTTGGACTGTGGATAGTCAGTTATGTTGAACATCTCAGAAATGAGATGCCAACCATCCCCAGCATAGAGAGAAAAAACGAAAGTTGGAGTTTTGTGTTTCCTTTTCACTGGAAAGAGGTGACGTGCTTTCACTTTGGTGGGACAAGGAAAGAGAAATATGACAACTCTTTCCCAGAGCTCATGGCATGAGCTCTTCTGATGGGTTATTGCTGCTGATAGCCCTTGTTTTTATAATGAATAGCCAAAGCAATGCCAAGCACCACCAGTTAGTCACTTGGGGGAAAGATGGGGCATTTGAATAGCATCCCACTGTGAAGGCATAAGTTGTTGAAAGAGCAAATGTAAGCTGGACAGATTAGTAAATGTGGCAGACGGTAATCCTGGTATTTCATATTAATTGTTTTTCCCAGGCAGGAGGCCTCCTGTAATTTACATTCTGGAGCAGGATGGGGGGGCTGAGTCAGACAGTTCTTACCTCCAAAGAAAACCAGTGGGGATGTGACAGCTGCCTAGCAAATGAAAGGGGAAGCAGGGTGCTTTTCTGCCTTAGAAGCTCTCATTTGTTCTAGAGCACTGGGGTGCTGTCACATGCCCTAGGGGAGGCCAGGGAGAAGAGAAGAGAGTGGATAGTTGAAGGAGGACTGAAGAATAGGTGGCAAAATACCTTCCCATCCAACTGCTCAAGACTGACTTGCAAGCAAAGAGCAGGGAGGGCACCAGATAAGCCCTTGAGGTTTGGCTTCCCTGACCCTTCCTGTTGCTGGGACCTGGCCATACCTAGTGAGGACATAATTAGGAATTAGGGAATTCAGAAAGTTTTTTTTTTTCTTTCTTAACTTTTATTTTAGGTTCAGGATACATGTGCAGGTTTGTTGTAGGGGTAAATTGCATGTCACTGGGTTTTGGTGTGCAGATGATTTTATCACCCAGGTAATGAGCATGATACTTGATAGGTAGTTTTTTGATCCTCACCCTCCTTGTACCATCCATCCTCAAGTAGGCCCTGGGGTCTATTGTACTTCTCTTGGTGTCCATGTGTACTCAATGTTCAGCTTCTACTTGTAAGTGAGAAAATGAAGCATTTGGTTTTCTGTTCTTACATTAGTTTGCTTAGGAAAATGACCTCCAGCTGCATCCATGTTGCTGCAAAGGACATGATTTCATTCTTTTTTTTAATGTCTGTGTAGTATTTCATGGTGTATATATATATCACATTTTCTTTATCCAGTTTATCACTGATGGATATCTAGGTTGATTCCATGTCTTTGCTATTGTGAACAGTGCTGCAGTGGACATACAAGTGCCTGTGTGTCTTTTGGTAGAATGATTTATATTCCTTTGGATATATACCCAGTAATAGGATTGCTGAGTCGAGTGGTAGTTCTATTTTCAGCATTTTGAGAACTCTCCAACCTGCTTTGAACAGTAGCTGAACTAATTTACATTCCCAACAGCAGTGTATAAACATTCCCTTTTCTCTGCAACTTCACCAGCATCTGTTATATTCTGACTTTTTAATAATAGGCATTCTGACTCATGTGAGAGAAACACAATGAAAAAAGAAAACTTCAGGTCAATATCCCTGATGAACATAAACACAAAAATCCTCAAAAAAATACTAATAAATCCAGCAGCACCTCCAAAAGCTAATCTACAATAATCAAGTAGGCTTTATTCCCAGGATGCAAGGTTGGTTCAGCATATGCAGATGAGTAAATGTCATTCATCATGTAACAGAACTAAAAATAAAAACCACATGATCATCTCAATAAAGGCAGAAAAGTCCTTTGATAAAATTCAACATCCCTTCATGTTAAAAACCCTCAACAAACTAAGCATGAAAGGAACAGACCTAGAAATCATAAGAGCCATTGATGAGGAACCCACAATCAACATCAAAGTGAATGGGCAAAAGCTGGAACCATTCCCCCTGAGAACCAGAAGAAGACAAGGATGCCCACTCTCACCACTCCTGTTTGACATAGTACTAAAAGTCCTAGCCAGAGCAATCAGGCAAGAGAAAGAAATAAAAGGGATCCAGATAGAAAAAGAGGAAGTCAAACCCATCTGTCTTTGTAGATGATATGTCTCTATGCCTAGAAAATCCCATAGTCCCTGCCCAAAGACTCCTAGAACTGGTAAACAACTTCAGGAAAGTTTCAGAATACAAAATAAATGTAAAAAAAATCAGTAGCATTTCTATACATAAAAAAATTCCCAAACTGAGAGCCAAATTAAGAATGCAATCCCATTCGCAATAGCCACACAAAGAATAAAATATCTAGAAATAAAGCTAAGTAGGGGTGGGGAGAGGTAAAAGGTATTTACAGTGAGAATTACAAAACGCTTCTCAAAGAAATCGGAGGGGATACAAGCAAATGGAAAAATGGGGTTTTTATACAGAGCAGGGAAACTCTTGATCCGTAAAGAGTGTGATTTTTACCCTTGCTTACCTGGTACATCTAAGGGATAGTTGTGAAGAGAAAGCAGGAAAAGATTGGTTGTCTCCAAAGTTATAGGTTCCTTTGTTTCAGTCTTTCTGGGTGCATTTTGTCCAGAAGCTATTCCTCCTTTCTCTAAACCACAGGGATGAGATAATCCACTCCTGCCCTTAGTGGGGCTCTGTCACTGGGTTACCTTTAAACTTGAGCAGAGGGGGACATGGTCAGAGGAGGCCCTGGTAGTCAGTCATAGAAGGTAGGGAAAGAAGTTTATGTGTGGACAGGATTGGGCCAAGGAGCCATCAGCATCAGCAGGACCCTTGGAGAAGCTGTGGCATTGACAAGGCAGGGTTAGTTCATTAGGCAGTTTTGTGTCAGCTTGGCAAAAGCTAGAGCTATTTTCAGAAATCTCATCACTGTAGGGTTCTGGGTCAGAGTGGAACCAAAGATGGAACCAAAGAGGACTTTGTGTGGATTTAGAAGATGGCAGTGAAACTGCCATTCCTCATGGAAAGTGGTCATGGCCATCTGTAGTGACAGAGGGACCCTGGTGCTCATGGGTCCTGGCTTGGCTGTGCTGTCTTTCTCCCTGCTTGGCTCATCTTGCTGATGGCCAGCCCCTCTCATTGATAGTGCTCCAGGCCCGCGACCAGCCACTTGGTGTTGGCCCACAAAGGCAGCAGCTCCACAGACTTTTCTATGAGCTTCTCCTTTGAGGCCTTTGAGGCAGGCATGCTTGGCCTCTTGAACTCCTCTGTCAGCTCCAACTTGTTCACTTGCATGAGGTAGACTAGGCAGGCTGGTTAGTAGCCATCTCTTTGATTCTCTGAGTTCACTTTCCCAGCTCCTGTCGTAGCTGCATAAGGCCTAATTCTGTTAAAAAGACCTTTTCCTTTTGTACTATGCACAGTATTTTGTTTTCCCACTTGAGCCAGACTGGCCCAGTGGAGATGGCTCCTCAGGAGTTTGGTTCCCTGTTTGTTAGAATCAAGTCTCATCTGGTGCAAGGAGAATAGGCTGCCTTAAAAGTGGATATTGAGCAGCCCAGAAAAGAGTTCTGAGGAATGAATGATCCCAGCTTTCACTCACTCACTCATTCATTCACTCTTCAATTAATAGGAATTGATTCAATTAATAGGCTGTGCCAGGGAATGTACTAGAAATACAAGTAATTGGTGACTAAAATAGACATGGCTATCTGCTTCAGAGAATTTAGAGCTTTTAAAGCAGAGGACAGGAAATTAATAAGTAATAAACATGATTATAAATTATTTTTGCTTATCACATGGCACTTATCACTACCAATAAGGTAATAGAGAATAGCGTGGGTGAGGATGAGACTCCTTTAAATTGGGTGCTTTCGAAGGTCCCTCTGAGGAGCTGATGTTTAAGGGAATGCTTGAAGGGTGAGATGAATTCAGCCGCAGGAAGTATTGATTCCAGGCTGAGGAAACAGCGTGTGAGAAGGCCCTGAGGTAGGGCAGATATATCACAGCACACAGATGGAGAGCAGCAGGGAATTTTCTTGTGCAATGGTGACAAGCTCTTTCACTGGAAAAATATCAGCTTCCAGCCAAAATAGAGTAGGACCCAAGAACCCCAGAACTCCTGAAGCCAATTGGTATAGGACCACATGAAAGCAGAAAACAGACATAGAAGTCAGAGGGGACAATACTCGGGAAGACAGGGTCAGGATTGTGTATAGGACCAGAGCTGTTGCTGGTGCGTATACTGCTATTGTGCAAAGCAAAATAGGTGCCCTTTCCTCTGAGCAGTCAGAGCCTGGAGCCAACATGATTGGCTTACAGGTGAAGCCTGGCTGAATTTCAGCTCCTACAGAAGCACAGTCCAGCCTGCATTTTCATATGCAGTGCCTGGATCAGGATTAGGAGATTATGTTAGGCATTAAGCTGCCTGAGGCCAGAAGAGTTTCTGAATCTCTTGCTAAAGAGGCATTTGGTGAGTGAATATACTGCATCCAGTTATGTGAAGAGCAGCTAGCTGTTGGTGTACCTAGGCTAACTGTTAAGTCAATTGGCACTTCTGATCTGTTATTGTTCATCTTCACTTCTTTGGTTATTTTAAAGGCTTTTTGGTTGCTATTAACCAGGTGTACAAAAACAAGATAATCTTCCTGGTCATCACCTCAGGATCTTGGTGCCAGGCCTCAAGGGGCACACAGGTTACACAGCTGGGGCTGTCTCAGGTTTGAGTGAAGCTGTCAGTTTTCTGTAGTGGGGAAGAGAGGGAAAGGGGAAGGACTCACATTTATTGAACTCTCACTGCATGTCAGGTTGTGCTGGATACTTGACCTACATTTGTCATTTAACTCACATAACCATCCATGAGACAGGTGCTTGCTATTCTACATAGCCTATTCTACATAACCTCATTGCTATTCCACATAACCCTATTCTACATAGGAAGACTCTGAAGGTCAGATAAATTAAGTAACCTACCCACAATCTCCAACAGTAAGTGCTAGAATGGGGTGTGGTCCCAGGTCTGTTCCATCAGGAGCCTGTGTGAGGAAAGTAAAAGCAGATGCCATTGGAGCTGCTGTCACCGATGCAGTCTGGAAATAGACTCAGATGGTGGCAAGCCTTGGGCATTGGCTAGATTCCTTTTGCCGCCTGTGCCAATGAGGTACCTGTCTTTATTTCTCTGCGATGAGTAATCCTGCACTGGAAATTGAGAGGAATTTTCTGCTGCAAGTAGCCTTCGTTTGTTCTCCCGTTGGTAGATCAATCTAACCATTCATCATCAGGGGTCTCTGATGTGCTCTGAGGACGTGGTTGCCTGTTGGGGAACTGAGCCATGTAGGAATCCTAGTGTCACCTTGGGAACAATTCCTGGAGCTTCTCAATATAACATTTTCAGTTGACATTGAACCTGGGCTTTGTATACCTGGCCTGAGACTAAATTCAGCTTCTTAGCTTTCCTGAGGAGGAGAAAAGGGAGGCGTATCTCTGAGCAGAAAATTCATCTTTGAGCAGAAAAGGCCCAGCCCTGCTGGATCCTCACCCTCTAGATTATTAAGAGGAGAAGAGACACCTGTCTGCAGTACACACATACAGAACCCTCCAAGACAGAGGGCCCCCTCCCTGAGCAGGCCCAGAGCTGGCATTCTGACTTTATGTTGGTTTTGATTGCTGTATCCAGTCTGTGACAAAGAGTCTCTAGGGCAAGAATCTGAAAGTAGGGTTTCCTTGGTTCCAGCAAACAAACTCAAGTCTGAGAAGTAAAATGTCAGTGTGTGTGTGTGTGTGTGTGTGTGTGTGTGTGTGTGTGTGTGTGTGACAGTGGTGCATCCATGAAGGAGAGAACCATCCATATTTGATTTAAAAGAAGTGTGTCATTGGTACAAATCAAACACCCATAGGTTTCTTGTCTTTCATAATAATCCCTACCAGAGATCAGAAGCTTTAAAAGGCTGGCCAAGTGGTGAAGAGCCCATGCTGTGTTTCTCATGGCTACATATAGATGAAGCCGGGGATTCTCTTTTATTCTTCCTTTCCTAAGGCTTTGAAACAACATCTACCTGTTGAGTGCCAACTCCTCAGAGAGATCTTAAGCCGGAAGCAAGTATTCAGGCATGAGGAGAGCCCCATTTGGCCAGTCACTTGAAATGATAAGCTATGTGACCCAGGGAGAGTGTTGAGTCAGGTTACTGCCTTTTGGTGAATTGGAAACATGGCAGCAGAGAAGGAGTGATTAACACAAGTTATGGCAGGTTGACAGGTACAGAGAAAGAGTCTGACTTGGGAGAAAAAAACTGAAAAGTTGATTTTATCTTAGTTTTAATTGCTTATGGACATGGCAAAGCTTTTGCCTGGCAACTAATCAGTGTTAGCAACCTTCTGCCTTCCTCCAAATTCTTCATCAGTTGATGCTACTGACTCACAGAAACCTCTCCTTGCTACTTAAAATACCGTAGTTCCCCTACCTGTTTCCTTTCTTAACTCCTTGCTCCATTCCCTCCAAAGAGTATTGGTCACAGTGATAGAATCCAGCTCAAACTAAACTGCTCAGTGAAGGTAACCTGAATCATGTAATTAGGAAATTCAGAGATGATTGCATTTAGAATTTAAGATAGCTCCATATCTATATCCCATCAGCTCAGCAGTCCTAGTGGAGTCCTCTTTCTCAATATTAAAGCACCCATACCTGATTCCCTTGGCTCTGAACAGACTGGCTTAGGTGATGTACATGCCTGGAGCCAGAAACAATCACTGTGGCCCCAAGAAGCTATTGACAAAAAGAGGCAAACTCTGTAAAATATTTGAAGAGATTTATTCTGAGCAAATGTGAGTGACCATGGCCTGTGACACAGCCCTCAGGAGGTCCTGAGAACATGTGCCCAAGGTGGTCAGGGTACAGCTTGGTTTTATATATTTCAGGGAGGCATGAGACATCAATCAAATACGTTTAAGAAATACATTGGTTTGGTTCAGAAAGGTAGGACAACTCATAGCGGGGGCTTCCGGGCTATAAGGAAATTTAAACATTTTCTGGTTGACAGTTGGTTGAATTTATCTGAAGACCTGGGATAAAGAGAAAGGAAATGTTCAGGTTGATGAAGGATTGTGGTGACCAAGTTTTATTGTGCAGGATAAGCTCTCAGATAGCAGACTTCAGAGAGAGCAGGTTGTAAAATGTTTCTTATCAGACATAAAAGGGTGCCTGGGTCTTAGCTGATTATTTCCTGCATCTGGAAAAGAAGGAAGGAAAAAAAAGGGGGAAAGGAGGATTCTCTGTAGAATGTGGATTTTTCCTGCAAGGGATGCCTTTGTATTGTCATTTCAAGATGTGACAGAGAAATATGCTTTAGGGTAAAATAATTTTATTTACTTTCTTGTTATCCCAGAGTCAGATTGGAAAGTAAGTCATTATATACAGGGTTAAATAAAAACCATCTGATGAGAATTTGTGGTTTGTAGGGCATGACTCCTTAGACCCCTTAGATAGGAATTTGGACAAGATTTAAAAAATCAGATCTTAGTCCTCAAAGCTAAACTCTTTTTGACCAAGCATGGGCTTTCTGCCTCCTCCTAGAATCTGAGAATAAAAGCCTCCCCAAATGATAGGGACTGAGAATGGGAGAGGAATGAAATTATCAGAAGGAAAAATTGATTTCAGGCAAAGGAAAACAGTAAGTGTTTACTACTATATATATATATATATATATATTTTTTTTTTTTTTTAACAATTTATCTTATATTTAAATAAAAAACAGACAAAAATGTCTATGACCTCCAACAAGTCTGTGAGTTTCATGGAGGTCCAGAGTTTGTCCATTTTGTTCACCAATAGACTGCTAGTGTCTGTCATGGTGTGTGACACATGGTAAATATTTAATAAACATCAGCTAGATATGTGGATGCATGAATGCACGCATGCTTGGGAACTTGGCATCCCTTGTCTTGTCTTAGAAGAGCACAATGATGAGCCTTGTACAAAGAGGAGAAAGAGAAGGGTCAACCAAGTTTGTCACTTCTTTAAAGATTCTTTTGTAATTTTGAATTTTTGTTGGATTTTCTTGGCTTGTATCCTTATAAGTTTAGAAGACTGGAATGTTCTTAAAGAGGCTCTTCAATACAAGACTCTAGCTGAAAAACAGGAGATACCTGCCTACCTTTATTTTCATCTCTGCACATCTCTGAGTAAGAAGGTTACCAGGGCTTCTTAAACGTGTACTTCCCCTGCTCTCTCACGCCTTGGTAACTGTCTCTAGGGATTCTGTCCTTTCCAGCACAAAGGCCTGTAGAGAGGGGTGCGATTAACAAAAATACCCCCTGTTGGCCCAGAAGGAAGCCCATAGGATCTTTTCTGATCATGTAGGGGAGAGATGAGTTATAACAAAGTAATGAACCTGAGATATTCCAGACTCTTCCATGCTCTCAGACACATGGTCTCTGAGCTGCACTTCTCAGTTTTTGAGAAGCTAAATGGCAATCAGAGTGTGCTCCACACTCCAGAAGTGGCTTCCTTGGGAATGCAAGTAAACTCATCTCCTCTTTCTGACTCTTCCTCTAAAAAATCTCTGCTCAGTCTGAAACCTCAATTAAGATGATTTACTGGATACTTTCTTGACTGCAGTGGGCATATACATACCAAAGATCTTTCCACCTGGGTGACGTTTTCCCACTGAGCCTCTCCACGTGTAGAACAGAAGGTTCTGATTTAGGGGTTACTTCCCAGAAACTCCACATCCTCTCTCATAACACTCTTCTGTGTCTGCCAATCCTCATGGTCCTCAAGATATTCTTGAGGTCCTGCCTCAATCTTTCTTGCTCTGTTGACCTCATGTCCTCCTTTCCCATTGGAAATGGAGACGCAAGCGGACTGTAATGCTTCATTAGCTGGTACTCAGATATTTATTCCCCCCCCGCCATGGTGGAGTCTCACTCTGTTGCCCAGGCTGGAGTGCAGTGGCACAATCTCAGCTCACTGCAACCTCTGCCTCCCAGGATCAAGCAATTCTCCTGCCTCAGCCCCCTGAGTAGCTGGGATTACAGGCGTGAGCCACCACGCTCAGCTTTTTTTTTTTTTGTATTTTTAGTAGAGACGGGATTTCACCATGTTGGCCAGGCTAGTCTCAAGCTCCTGGCTTTGTGATCTGCCCACCTCAGTCACCCAGAGTGCTGGAATTACAGGTGTGAGCCACCGCGCCCAGCCTGATACTGAGATTTTAAAACCTTCCCTTTCCTCTAGATCTTTAGGTTAAATAAGTCTGATTCTGGAAACTATTTCACAGAAGAACTACAGTTTTTAACAGAGTAGTAAGGGAAGCCTTCATGAGCAAGTCACGTTTGTACCAAGTTTCAAAGACGGTATATTAGGCAGAGTCTCTGTAGGAAATGGTTGACTAACTCAAATGAGTGTTTGAACGGAGTTTAATGAAAAGATGGTTCCCCCAAAATAAGAATACCTAGGAAGGAAGTGTAGGAAGCATGGTGAAGCCCTCAAAAACTATAGCCACCAAGGCTTGAAGGAATATTATAGCCATTGGAGAGGGTTTGCTTGGCATGAACTGTGCCTTGAATGGAGCATCACAGCCACTGCAAAATTGAGGCTGGAAGAGAGGGAGTTGAGGGAGGAAATGCCCCAACCTTCTTTCTTCCTTATGCCTAATTCTTGTCAATGCTTCACGTTGGTTGAACTCAACCAGAAATCAGAAGGCAGAGGAGCTTGATGATGCTGTCCACAGAGGTCAGCTTCTTGAGACTGAGCAGTGGAAAGTGATATGGAGGGACAAAGAACAGAGAATATCTAGCACAGAATATGAACAAGCTAGCTCTATCCAAGCAGGGAGAACAATAAGTTCAATTGTTCTGAGATCTGAGTGTGCCCACAGTGCTTGAGTAGCTGCAAGGAGGCGGATGTGCCTGGAGCAGAGTGAATGGAGGAGGAATTGTTTTTGAAGATTCAGAAGATATTCCTGGCTTTGACAGTGCCTTCGGTGAAAACTATTATGCAGCATGATGAATCTAGCCATTGCTACCTGAAATGTTATAATTAATAGAGATTTTGACTTACTGACAATTTTATTACATCATCCTTCATTTTCAAATTGCCAACTGCTGCATGTGAGTATGGCAGGGTGAGAGGGCTGGGAGGCTCATAGCTCCAGCTAGGATCACCTCCCTCTGCTCAGCTCCAATTGATCAGGGGCAGAGGATCAAGGAGTGAGAAGTGGGCCATACCAAGGTACTATATAGCTGTTTCCAAACAAGTGAGCTAAGACCCCCCCGACCCCCATGGAACAGAATGGGAGGAAAATTATGTGGAGAGGCAGTGCTTGGTACCTAAACTTTATATTTCTTTTGGTTTTTAATAGCTTTGTGTTTCTGATAACTCTTGCTTGTTAGTTTCTGGTCAAAGCATTCTAGGAGCAATGATTTCCCTGGCATTTCTCTTGATTCTGTCCTCGTATTCCAACAAGGTATTTCTTCTCTTCCCAGGAAACACACAGAAACTTGGCACAATTCTGTATCAGTGGATACTTAAACCTTTTGTTGTTTTGTGCACACAAATGTCTTCTGCGTGTGTGTGTGTGTTTCCCGCCGCCTCATAGACAGTAAGCTGCTCAAGAAAGAGGCAATGCTTGCTACAGACTAGAATCTACCCACTGTTTTCGGTTCTAGTTCTAGAAACCATTGGCTACTTAACAGAAAGCAACATGTTTTAGATGCATTTTTTAGGAAGTCAGTGTCAGTAGGCTGAACATGGAGTTATTGGGAAGTAATTTGTGATAGAGGTTGGGATTAAGCTTCACTGTGAGGATAAATAAAATTTTGATAGATGAAGGGGAGGAAAGGGGGTGTTTTTAGCCAGTGAGATAAAATAGATTGAGCAATGGCTTGCAATTGGGAAGAATTGTGATTTATTGGAAGAAAGTGTATGGCTGGAGTACAGGTCATGTTCTAATGAGAAGCAGGAGGTAAGACTGGAGAGAAGAGTTAAATATTTTCTACTTCCTCTTTTTAATAAGTGAAGGACATCAGGTCAGGAATGGGGTTAAGGCTTGACTAGAACTAAATTAGAGGTGATTCATTATGGTAGTATATAGCAAGAGGGAAACCCAAGTTGGTGTTATTAGAAAAGTAGAGAGCCAAAGAGGTGATCAGGACAAAGTATGCAATCAAATGAGCTTCTATAATGTGGGCTCCATCCACGGGACATCACAAAGAGGCCTCTGATCTTAGGGGGAAGGAAGAAATCTGGTTCTGAGGCAAAGAAGGAGAGGGACAAGATTAAAAAATGGATAAAGTGGGGAGATGGAGGATAAGATTGGGGGATCCACTTGAAAGGCAAACAGAAGGCAGAGTCAGAGGACATCTCTGAGGCTATGATTTCAGTCTTGGACTTTCTTTTATGGAGGACCTATTGATGCAAGATTTTTTTGGTGCCTGCACCAGCTGGAGGCCTCCATGGCTGGCTATGCCCCTGCCCAGGGCCTTACTCGGCTCTGGGCTTGCCACGGGAGGTATGCTGTCTACTCGGCCCGGTGGGCTGCACTTGGCTTGCCCTCTAGCCTGGATCCCATGCTGGCTACAGGATCCACTTTCAGCCTGCAACTGGGCCAGGCATGCTGCAACCTTCTTTTGCTTTGGGCACTGGCCATCTGAATGAGGGGAATGCAGTGGTGCCTGAAAAACTTGGAGTCCCAAAGGGTGTATTATTACCTGCAGCTCAGTGGACAGGGGTGTATTAATAGCTCTTTAAGTCCCATTGCCCCACTCTTGCCCATGGCTCCTGGGCTCGCTTAGCCCCACCACTTCTTCCCATCACATGGGGCAGCTACCTGGCACTGGTGAAAGATGGAAAGCTTCAGTGTTACAGCCTTTTCCATACCCACATTGGGCGAGTCTCAAGTTCTTGTCCTGCATCCAAGAGGAACAAGGTTACACTGACAACCAGAGGGTGAGCAGGGTGCAGAGTTTTATTGAGCGATGGAATAGTTTTCAGCAGAGAGGGGACCCGAAGAGGGTAGCCCCCTACCTGAGGTTGGGTAGCTCTTTCAAGTGTGGCTGAGTCCAGGACTTCTATGGGCTCAGGATTGGGGAGAGTGTGCTGATTGGTTTGTGAGTATGCAAAAAAGGCCAAAAAAAGGCACCACTCAATGATGGGCGCAATAGTGTAAAAAAACATTTAGAGAAGGGTAGGTATATGTAAAATAGGTGAAGGATGGGGATCAATCAGAGGAAAGCATACCAAACAGGAAGAGAAGTTCTCAATCTGGTTCATGGATTTATTAGAGATTTGTAGCTTGGTTTTCAGGCTTTAACCTGTCTTTGGTTTGAAGGTTTCACCAGGGACCTACCCCGTGTCTGCCTCCTCACACTATCACTATGACTTTGCCCATGGGTAGTAAACAGGTAGCTGTTGAAGGTTCCTGGGCTTGGCTTACCCTGAATGCCAGGCTGAGATGTTTGATTATAAAACTCTTCTCCATTGAGTCATTTAGAAGCTCCAGAATCCTTGTCAAGACAGAATTTCAGGCAACCATTGCTAGTTCAACTGATCTGACACATAATCCATGTGCCTAGGCTCTGTGTTGACCACTATAAAGGACACAAAAATGGATGACTCATCTCTCATCTTTTAGAATTTTAATGCATTTTCTCATTCTTAGCTCACATCCATTCTGTGGTTTAGGGACTTTGCAGAACCGACTGCTTAATTCCCTTCAGATGTGTTAAGTCCTATGACTTGGGTATGTGCGTTTGGAAAGGTGTCCTTGTTTATTTCCTGTTTTTATATGAGCATCCACCTTTCTGTGGTTGAAAGAGGAAAGGTGTAGATGTGGATCCTGGCTTTGTCTCTTCTATTTCATATCCTTTGGCTAGTTACTTTAATCTCATTGCAACCTTTTGAAAGAGACATTATGATTACATTGGACAGAGTTGGAAAAGGGGAGGTTGAGAGTTAACATAATCAAATGTGCCTGACATGAGGCCCAAAACATTGGTGCTCACTGTGTTAAGAGAAAAGAAGGTGGGAAGGAGACTAATTGGAGTTGACATGGTGCTTGCATATAGGCAAAAATGAAACAAACAAAAAGTCAAACCAAGCTCTATCAATCTAAACCAAATTAAACCAAACCCAAACAAACAATAACAAAAACCCTTGCAGCCGAGTCACTTTGCAGCTATCCATTATCCAATGAGACTAAACGGGACTTTTCCTGCTATTATCCTCCTCTGCTCCCGTCACTGAATAGAAGACCTTCTGTTCTAGGTAGCTGATCATTAATCAGTATGCAGCTTCTTCCCTTCAATTCTCTGTCTCCCAATTATCCAAAGAAATAATTTGGCCGAGTGATGAAGGCCTGCATGTTTGCTAACAAAGGGATGCTTCTGCTTCTGTGGGATAGAAATGAGAATTCTGTGAAATAGGATGTAAGCAGTCACTGTGGCAATTTGTGACCTGAAGCCCCTATGATTCTCAGTGAGTCTCTGGTGCTTAATTATGCCAAGGGTTTCTAGAATCAGCCTCTAGCAGTTTCCTCTGAAAACACCATCAACTACTCTATGGAATCTAAGTAGATGGATCAGGGTAATAACAATTCAAAGAGCTGATTGGAGCCTAGGATAATGAGCCAAAACTGGAGTCAGGACTCAAGGCTCAGTTTAAGTCCCATGGGCCACATAGATTACATTTCCATTAACACCATGGAGTATTTGTTGTGTGGAGAAAGAGCAACCACCTTGATCTCAGAAAATGTACCTGGTATGGTTTGGCTGTGTCCCCACCCAAATCTTACTTTGAATTGTAATAATCCCCATGTGTCAAGGGTGGGCCAGATGAAGATAATTGAATCATGGGGGTGGTTTCCCCCATACTGTTCTCATGGTAGTGAATAAGTCTCACAAGATCTGATGCTTTTATGAATGGGAGTTCCCCTGAACAAGCTCTCTTTTTCTGCCACCATGTAAGACATGACTTTGCTTCTCCTTTGCCTTCCACCATGACCGTGAGGCCTCCCCAGCCATGTGGCACTATGAGTCCATTAAACATATTTTCTTTACAAAGTATCCAGTTTCTGGTATGTCTTTATTAGCAGCATGAGAATGGACTAATACAGCACTCCAGAGCAGTGTTTCAACCTCTACAAAGAGGGTCTGGGCTTTTCGAAGACAGTTCCTTGGAAGGAGAAAACAGGCCCTTCCTAACTGGCCTAAAAAATTTGTTGGGTGAGCGGAACAACTGAGTCAACTCTGAATAGTCCATTTGTGGCTCTGCTTTCTGTGGTACTGAGGAATGTCTTCTTGTGTATTCATGAAATTCATGATAAAGATAGCAATTACTGCTAGCCTTTATTGAACCTGTTGCAAAGTGTGTGGCATGTGGAAAGAACTTCACATACAATATTTCATAAATCCTTAAAAAAGCTCTATGAAACATGTAAAATTTTTATCCATATGTCACAGGTATTTGGAACTTGCAGCACCTGAACCAAGGCTCATGTAGGATAACTTGCTCAGGGTCTTATAGCTGGAAAGGTGTAGAGGTAGGAATCAAACCCAGGTTGTTTAACCCAAGTCTGTGTTTTTAACTATGAAGTCAAATTCCTTCATTTTAGACAAAGGGGAATTAATCTGTCCACTGACTATGTAAAGCCATGGGGGAGGGCAGTGGAACTGGGCCCTGACATGACTTACACCCTTGCTGTTTCTACTGGTAATTGACAGAAAACATTTCAATCCACCACGAAGACTTGGTGGGATAGGTCCTGAGGCTTCAAAATGTGTTTTTGTGTCTCACTGCTCTGTGGCATGACTTTGTGTCATTTGGGGATAGGGGAAAACTATTATTTGTTTTGATGCCCAGTGCAACTTTCTGTTTTACAACCACAATCAGTCAGAAGTGGAAAGATATGAGAAACTCATTTCCTGTAGTTGAGGAAACAGTGGCACATGCCTTGGCTAATGCCATACAGCTAAATATGGGCAGAGCCAGCTGGTGTGTTTAGAGCATTCCAGTACTCTTTTTAGGATGTCTGATACCTTCTGCTCCTCTGAAGTGAAATGGTCACTCATAATATTATTTACTTTACTGTGGCAGCCTTGGAAAATAAATAATTTGGAGTTTAGGAGAACCAGAGGGGTATAGGGAAGGCATGTGGTTAGTGAAGGGAAACGGAATGAGATGTTAGTTCATTTCTTCATTCATTCATTCTTTCATTTATTCACCTAACAAATACCAATTGGATATACTGATTATAGAACCTTTTCTAGTGCTACTTGTGCCACTTATGTTGAGCTTCTATTTTCTCATCTGATAAATAAGGATGTTAAAATACATCTAATAATTATAAATATGGAAAACTTGATCTCACTAGTAATCATAGTAATGCAATTATACATACTATGAGTCACCATTTTTGTTTTTACTTTTTAAAACAACAAACATTATAAAATAATGCCTAATGCTAATGAGAATATGATGAAAATGCAGTTTCAAATAGATATTTTGGAAAGGAGTGTAGTGGGTTAGTAAGAGGCATAAAAAGATCTATGCTCCTTGACCCAAGGATTCCATTTCTGGGAATCAATTCTAAGTATATTTTAAGAAAGAATCTATGTACACAAAGATGTCTAATGATAGTTTTATTATTAGCAAAACATGGAAACAATCTAACTGCTAAATCCAATGGACAACAGTAAATAAATTCTAGTGGATACGCCCAGTGAAATGTTATGCTGCCAAAAGAGAAAATAACTATCATGAAGTTTCTATAGTAATAAGAAAAATGGTTGATACAATGTTGATCATAAATAGAAAATCATTATTATAGAGATGAGGAGAGAGCCTCATAGGAGAAAAGAATCAAATGCTCAAAAGGTGGCGATAGGGTAGATTAATGGGTTGTTTTATATTTCCTTTTTCTGAAGTTTCTAAAATATGTTTATGTTACTGTTTTCCAGAGCCAGGCCATGATGTCAGACCTGATTTGAATTCCAACATCAAACGCCTACAAGCAGTGTGATTGTCGAGTTTTCTTCTCTGTAAAAGGGGATTAATAAATGAATACGCTTCATAAGGTTGATGTGTGGATTAGAGAAAATAATGGATGTGGAGTGGTTCCTACAGTGTCTGATTGGTTGAAATTTGTTAATGAATAGCAATTATTACCATTTTTATGAGGATTTTGAATGTATTGCTGAACATTAATGACAAAAATCTCAATAATATCTACGGGTCTTTCTTGTTCTAAGTTTTAATATTTCTTTTTTTAAAAATTTTTTTATTATACTTTAAGTTCTAGGGTACATGTACCCAATGTGGAGGTTTGTTACATAGGTATACACGTGTCATGTTGGTTTGCTGCACCCATCAACTTGTCATTTACATTAGATATTTCTCCTAATGCTATTCCTCCCCCAGCCCCCCAGCCCCCAACAGGCCCCGGTGTGTGATGTTCCCTTCCCTGTGTCCAAGTGTTCTCATTGTTCAATACCCACCTATGTGTGAGAACATGCAGTGTATGGTTTCTGTCCTTGGGATAGTTTGCTGAGAATGATAGTTTCCATCTTCATCCGTGTCCCTGAAAGGACATGAATTCATCCTTTTTATGGCTGCACAATATTCCATGGTGTATATGTGCCACATTTTCTTAATCTAGTCTATCACTGATGGACATTTGGGTTGGTTCCAAGTCTTTGCTATTGTGAATAGTGCCACAATAAACACACGTGTGCATGTGTCTTTACAGTAGCCTGATTTATAATCCTTTGGGTATATACCCAGTAATGGGATGGCTGGGTCAAATGGTATTTCTAGTTCTAGATCCTTGAGGAATTGCCACACTGTCTTCCACAACAGTTGAACTAATTTACACTCCCACCAACAGTATAAAAACGTTCCTGTTTCTCCACATCCTCTGAAGCATCTGTTGTTTCCTGACTTTTTAATGATTGCCATTCTAACTGGTGTGAGATGGTATCTCATTGTGGTTTTGATTTGCATTTCTCTGATGACCAGTGATGATGAGCATTTTTTCATGTGTCTGTTGGCTGCATAAATGTCTTCTTTTGAGAAATATCTGTTCATATCCTTTGCCCACTTGTTGATGGGGTTGTTTTGTTCTTGTAAATTTGTTTAAGTTCTTTGTAGGTTCTGGATATTAGCCCTTTGTCAGATGGATAGATTGCAAAAATGTTCTCCCATTCTGTAGGTTGCCTGTTTATTCTGATGGTAGTTTCTTTTGCCATGAAGAAGCTCTTCAGTTTAATTAGATCCCATTTGTCTATTTTGGCTTTTGTTTCCATTGCTTTTGGTGTTTTAGTCATGAAGTCCTTACCCATGCCTATGTCCTGAATGATATGGCCAGGGCAATCAGGCAAGGGAAAGAAATAAAGGGTATTCAATTAGGAAAAGAGGAAGTCAAATTTTCCCTGTTTGCAGATGACAGGATTGTATATTTAGAAAACCCCATCGTCTCAGCCCAAAATCTCCTTAAGCTGATAAGGAACTGCAGCAAAGTCTCAGGATACAAAATCAGTGTGCAAAAATCACAAGAATTCCTATACACCAATAACAGACAAACAGAGTCAAATCATGAGTGAACTCCCATTCACAATTGCTACAAAGAGAATAAAATGCCGAGGAATCCAACTTACAAGGGACGTGAAGGACCTCTTCAAGGAGAACTACAAACCACTGCTCAATGAAATCAAAGAGGACACAAACAAATGGAAGAACATTCCATGCTCATGTGTAGGAAGAATCAATATCATGAAAATGACCATACTGTCCAAGGTAATTTATAGATTCAATGCTATCCCGATCAAGCTACCAATGACTTTCTTCACAGAATTGGAAAAAACTACTTTAAAGTTCATATGGAATCAAAAAGAGCCTGCATTGCCAAGACAATCCTAAGCCAGAAGAACAAAGCTGAAGGCATCATGCTTCCTGACTTCAAACTATACTACAAGGCTACAGTAACCAAAACAGCATGGTACTGGTACCAAAACAGGGAGATAGACGAATGGAACAGAACAGAGTCCTCAGAAATAACACCACACATCTACAACCATCTGATCTTTGACAAACCTGACAAAAACAAGAAATGGGGAAAGTATTCCCTATTTAATAAATGGTGCTGGGAAAACTGGCTAGCCATATGTAGAAAGCTGAAACTGGATCCCTTCCTTACACCTTATAGAAAAATTAATTCAAGATGGATTAAAGACTTAAATGTTAGACCTAAAACCGTAAAAATCCTAGAAGAAAGCCTAGGCAATAATATTTCTTATTTTAAACATGGCGTTTAAGTTTTTTGTGACAGAGATGTATTCATACATTAATTGAGGCCAAAATGTTGTGCCAAGATGATAGAGTTTTGAAAATAAATTTTCCTTAGGGAATAAAATGAGATTATTTCTGTCTATTTAAAATCTGAACTGGTTCCTTCTTAGGGATGTGAGGCAACATGTAGTTTTATTTAGGAGATTTGGGAAGGTGTTAGGTTAGAAACTAGTCACTTCCCTCATTTTTTCTTCTAATAGCTGCCCTTGGTTCTACATAAAAATAAAAAGATGGATCATTATTTATGCACTTACGAGTAATAGAAGAATCTTTGTGATGCTATATGTTTAGAACAGTCCCACATCTTGCTTTTCCCAAAGTTTTTGATGTGGGGGGAATTTGATTATTTTCTTGGTACAAGAAGACTTATAATATTCTTATGTATGTCTAGAAGCTGATGTATAAAGGCTTTCTGGGAGTGAAATGGTTCTTTCGGAATGACTTTTGGATAGTATATGTGTAAGTGAATCAGATGGCTATTGATTAAATGTCTTCCCAACACAAAACAAATTGACTGGATGTATGAAGGGTTTCGCCAACCCCCAGTGTTTGATATTCCCCAACAACATTTGGCTGCTGATTTCCAGCTAAGAGTTGAAAGGTGGAAATTTTGCTTGGAAATGTATTAGTGGAGCAAGGAGCAAGGAGCAAGGCAGAAAGGCAAGGAGTAATCTCTGAGGCAAGAAACTTTTGAATCTTTTCATCATATCCGTGTAGCTATTTATTCAGTAAAAGAAAACAAAAAAGAGAACTTGGAAAAAGTTCTGAATTATATGTGCTAATTTCTCTCCATTCTGGTGAGATAGCATGACAACCTTGTGTCTTGATTAGATTTGATTATGGAAAGTCTGGAGAGAGGCCAAGAGAAGTGGTTCCCCAAGGTGATGGCGGAGATGAATAGGCAGGCCACCTTAATATTGGTCTTGGATTTGGCAGGCCACCTTAAGATTGATAACACTTGATTCAAGAATGAGTATTTATAAGAGTCTTTGAAGCTTGGGTAATACTTTAAAACATGTTGCAGGTGTGAGACTCAACATCACCTGTCTGGATAAATATTCATTATCACCTTCAAACTGTATCAGTATCCAGACACATTGTTGAAGCCTGTCTTAGCCAGCAGCACTCAGCTTGGTAACAGAAGTCTAAGAAACTTCAGAAGTAATACATGAATTTTCTGCTCTAACATGTTTTTGCTTGACCAAATAATGCTATTTATGCTTGCTGCTGGTGGGAATTAGAGGATTGGTGACATAAGCATGTAAGATAGGGTTTTTTTCTTGTTTTGTCCTGTGTTTTGTTTCTAATCCTGGACAGAGACCATGTCAAAGTCCTCTGGAGATAAAACCCCATCTCTTCCACTGTCCCTGGCAAAGAATTATCAGTCTGCTCCTCAGGATTTATGCCACTCAGCAGCATTTGGAGAACATGGCAATGTTAGTCCTAATGGACTCCTCTTAAAACATTTTGGGTTAGGTGCCTCTGGTATTGAGTTTATTATGAGGTTCTTGATTCCTGGTTTCAATACTGGACCAAACACTCTAGGCATCTATTATTTGGAAGAATATAAACATTTTGTTATGATGAATTGCCAGCTGAGGAATTGACAACACCCTTTTCAATCCGTTGTGAACATATTCACTGGTTGATCCAATATGAGCATGATTGGAAACTAGATGGCTTTTCTTTGAAGGTCTCCAACTGGGAAAACTATCTTTTTATTGAATTGGTCCACAGATCTCTGATGACATAGAAAAACATGCACTGCCTCAGTTGGGATTAGAGGATCTGAGCAGCGGCTGGCCACTCCAATCACCATGCCGTGCTGCCTTCTCCCCAGCCCCATCTCACCAGATCATATGGTCACAGCAGAAGGTGAACAAATTTGCTGGAACCGAGGGGAGCACAGTACACATAGGAAACTCTTCTCTCGCTCCAACGATACAACTTTCCTAGGCCAGGCTGTTGCCTTTTTGATTGTCTATCTTGGCAGAGCCTATGCTATTCTCTGATGAGGGACACAAGAGCTGCAAGAAGCGCAAGAAAACTTCTTCTTATCTCCATTATTCTTTTTTAGGGAGATTATGTGCCCACAATAGAATGGAGCTGAGTTCTGCTGCAGGAAGTAGATTGCGCTAAGGATTTGCAGCTAGATCAAAAGGTAGGAGATGAGCGATTGTTGCCCAGGGAACCAACTTGCAAAAGGAAGATTCCCTTAGCATTTCTTCCTCTTGTCTTCATTTTAATGATGAAGGAGCTGGCCAGGGAAAGCTGATTTAGAGCCGCCTTCTCTGTATATATTACAGGGCATGGTTGGGTGGTTGCAGAATGAGGATATTGTAGTGATCCTATTTACCAAACCTTTATATTAAATCTTCTGTTTTATCGTCCCCTCTCCCCACTGATCTATTTTCCAGTGTGTAAACTGAATAGCACACAATGCAAAAGGAGAGAGTGACATGAGAGGTACAAGCTCTCATGTGACACATAAATAACTGATCAGAAGTGACATTTTAAGAACAGCATAATCCTTTGTAAACATGGTTTCAAAGGTCAAAGCTAAAACACCTTGTATACTGGCCATGTTATGTTGGGCCTTTATATCTCATTGAACATGATTTACATGCAGTCTTCCCCAAATATTCGAAGACTGGAATGTCTGATTTTATCAGACTCATAAATAAAATACAATGTGGTGTCTATGATGCTGTGGGACCAGAGAGGGCTGGCTGAGAGTCCTGATTTCACCAGTTACCAGCTATGTGAACTAGGGTGAGTGACGTCACTCTGCTCTCTGCAAAATGAAAGGAATCCTCATAACAATTCACAGAGTGGACACCACTGATAAGTAAGATAGGGTGGGCAACCACTTAGTTCTGTGCTTAGCTGAGTCAATGTCAATTTATGTTAAATGAGTAATTAGCAAATACTTACTGTATCCAAGACGTGTGTCACACACAAAACTCTCTGGGATATCAAAGTCTGTCTTAAAAATATTTAAGGTTTTTGTTGCCACTGTTGACCTGAGCTGTTTCTGAGTGAAAGAAACCAGACAAAAGCCTTTTAATATTTATAACAAATTCAAGCTAATTTTGTGGACAAAGTTCTTTGTGAGCAATTTCTCCAACATCTGTGAATGTTTTTAGTTCATTGAATATTCCATGGATGCCCTTCCATATGACTAATTTTGGTGTCAGAATTTCTGTTTATTGCTGGTGGGGTGAAGCTCCACACTCAACTCCCATCCAAAGATGCCTCCATCTCTCTCTCCTCTTTGTGCCTCCTGTTTGCTTCTTAGTGATGCTTGCGTTAATGCATTTTTTTTTTTTCAAAATTGAACTCGTAATAGATGATGGAGTGAGAGATGAGTCACATAACAAAATTAGGCTCATTTTTGGTGCGTTCAAGTGCTAGCCTCTGACCCGAATGGTAAATTACAAAAAATGAACAGGATACCCTGAAGAGCTGATGGATTTCCTTCCTCAAATTGCTAAACAGTGCATGGAGTAAGGGTGATTTTCCTAGTGTTAAAACTATTCCCTGGGGGTAATTTTGGGCACCTTGGGAAGATGCATTAACTACTTTTGGTCACCAGAGAGCCATTGCTAAGTAGACCATAAAGAGGCACACTAGTAAGAATAATTAGCAGATATCTTTGTGGGATGAAGACCTGGGTAGTTTTATTGGAAGAAATGTTCTGACTATAGTTTATAAGGCTCTTGAACATGAACCTTTCCAAAAGTAAAGCTTGTAGGTAAGAAATGCCTTGGTATTTGTGCTGATCTTTAAATGCCTCTAATAGAAAATTAGGCTTTATGAATTTCAAAGATGTTTTGTGAACATCAGCACGTTGGTTGTTCACAACAACACGGCCAAGTTGGGCTTGGTGGGGAGCTTAGGGTGTTGCTTTATTAGCAGAAGACTTTATGTAAAGAATGGTGAATTTAGAATCAAGGAAACCTGAGCACTGACTGGACTTGGCTACTTCCTATTCATGTGGCTTTAAGCAATTTATTTTCCCTCTTTGGGTCTCAGTTCTATTGCTTGTGAAACAGTGGGAGTGGATTAGATCAGGGATGGCACATTCTTGGCAAGTGTACTACCTCCTTCTCAACCTGCATCCTTAATGGACATTGTTAATTGGTCAGGGCATATTTTCATACTGAGCACCAGAGGCTTTAGAACAACTTCACTTCTGTCCACAGGTTACCCACAGTGTTGACCTACGAGTGTAAGGCATGTGTAATGGGATCAAGGAAGGTTCAGTGAGATGCTGAAATGAGATACAGAATACAATGATCATATTCAGGTAATTTATGGGTTGAAGTTTTCCGTGTTTATGACTGAATTCTAACATGTATTATGTCACCAGGGGCAAAACGAAGTAGTGGTAAAGAGGGTGGATTCTGTGTTCACATCCCAACTTCATATCGTATTAGTTGGGTCATTTAACTTCTCCATTCCTCTGTTTCTACCTCATAGAATGGTTGTGAAGTTTAGCTAAGGTAGGGTATCTAAAACACTTAACACAGTGACTGAGATCTCTCAAAGATCTTAGTAAATGCTAGCTATGAATATTCAACTCTTGTTTTCTGGTGAGCCAATTAAGAGTTAATGAAGAAAACATTAGCTCAGATAATTGCAACCCCTTCCAAAGTGCTCCAGCATTGCTAATAACCTTGCATGCCAGAAATTCCGTTTTAAGAGTAGCTCTTACAACACTCTGAGATTTTATTAGTGGCTATTAATTGACAAAATCCTAAGAAATGCTTTTTGTTTTATTTTTGGAAGGCAAACTTTTGGTGTAGCTTGTGGTAATTTGTAAAACTCCCTCCTCCACATTCTGTATCTTATTTACATTCTAGGGTAGCATCTGCAAATTTTCACCCTGAATCATGAAACAGTCAAAATTTAAAAATAGGAAAAGAATGACTTGCACTTTAGGAGCCTGGGTGGCCTTCTGCCTGTAGAATCCTTCATTGTGCTGACATAGTTTTTCTAGCCCTTCTCTCAGTTTGACATGGGCACCAAGATAGTGAGACAAAAAGCAGAATCTCTCCTACTGGTGGCTCTAAGCCAGCCAGACCCCAGCGGCTCCGGACACTCCTCAATGCTCAGCACCACAGTTTTGACAGATTTATTCCCAAAGATGTGCTTGCCCACTGACCGAGCCTTGGTTGTCTTAATCCTGCTCAATCTCCTTTCCCTTGAGTTCCAGCCTCCCTTTATGAAGCAATACTAAGGTTACCCCGAATGAGAATGGCCACAGAGCAGCAGGGATTTGGGCTTTTTTTTTTCCCCTCCCAAGCAAGAGCCATAGTGCACTTGCTGGAGGGTAGAATAGTTCCCCAAAGACGTGTTTCCCTGCTGTTCACATAATGAAAAGTGAAGTTCTTGATGTCTTTTCCCCAGAACTTGTATAATTTTTATTTATGCATCATGTAGTTTCTTTCTTTATAGCTCTAAGTAGATTTATTTAGAGCTCGGATATAGTTCATTATAGTCAACATCTCTTATGGCACATGCTTGATTTGGGGGTCTGATATGGTTTGGATCTGTCTCCCCACCCAAATCTCATGTTCAGTTGTAATCCCCAGTGTCAGAGGTGGGACCTGGTGGGAGGTGATTGGATCACGGGGCTAGATCCTTCATGAATGGTTTAGCACCATTCCTTTGGTGGTGGTCTCATGATAGATTTCTCAAGAGATCAGGTCATTTAAAAGTGTGTAGCACCACCCTCCACCGACTCCCGTTCCTCTTGCTCTGGGCCATGTGAAGTGCTGCTCCCCCTTTGCCTTCAGCCATGACTGTAAGTCTCCTGAGGCCTCCCCAGAAACTGAGCAGATACCAACATCATGCTTCCTGTACAGCCTGTGGAATCGTGAACTGATTAAACCTCTTTTCTTTATAAATTAGCCATTCTTGGGTGTTTCTTTATAGCAATGTGAGAGTGGACTAGCACAGAGTCTTTTTTGGTTTGGTTTGGTTTAAAGATGCACATTGAGATTTCCACCTACATCCTCCCGTCTATCTTTCTGCCAATCCAAATTCTTTATTTTCTGACCCTGCATCTGTTCAATACATATTTATTGAGTACCTACTATGTCCTAGGCACCACTTAAGTGCCCAGTATCCAGCAGAAAACAAAATAGAGAAGCATAACGTGCAGGTTTGTTACATATGTATACTTGTGCCATGTTGGTGTGCTGCACCCATCAACTCATCATTTACATCAGGTATAACTCCCAATGCAATCCCTCCCCCCTCCCCCCCCCCCCCCCATGATAGGCCCCTGTGTGTGATGTTCCCCTTCCTGAGTCCAAGTGATCTCATTGTTCAGTTCCCACCTATGAGTGAGAACATGCGGTGTTTGGTTTTCTGTTCTTGTGATAGTTTGCTAAGAATGATGGTTTCCAGTTGCATCCATGTCCCTACAAAGGACGCAAACTCATCCTTTTTGATGGCTGCATAGTATTCCATGGTGTATATGTGCCACATTTTCTTAATCCAATCTGTCACTGATGGACATTTGGGTTGATTCCAAGTCTTTGCTATTGTGAATACTGCTGCAATAAACATACGTGTGCATGTGTCTTTATAGCAGCATAATTTATAATCCTTTGGGTATATACCCAGTAATGGGATGGCTGGGTCATATGGTACTTCTAGTTCTAGATCCTTGAGGAATCGCCATACTGTTTTCCATAATGGTTGAACTAGTTTACAATCCCACCAACAGTGTCAAAGTGTTCCTATTTCTCCACATCCTCTCCAGCACCTGTTGTTTCCTGACTTTTTAATGATCACCATTCTAACTGGTGTGAGATGGTATCTCATTGTGGTTTTGATTTGCATTTCTCTGATGGCCAGTGATGATGAGCATTTTTTCATGTGTCTGTTGGCTGTATGAATGTCTTCTTTTGAGAAATGTCTGTTCATATCCTTTGCCCACTTTTTGATGGGGTTGTTTGTTTTTTTCTTATAAATTTGTTTGAGTTCTTTGTAGGTTCTGGATATTAGCCCTTTGTCAGATGAGTAGATTGCAAAAATGTTCTCCCATTCTGTAGGTTGCCTGTTCACTCTGATGGTAGTTTCTTTTGCTGTGCAGAAGCTCTTTAATTTAATGAGATCCCATTTGTCAATTTTGGCTTTTGCTGCCATTGCTTTTGGTGTTTTAGACATGAAGTCTTTGCCCATGCCTATGTCCTGAATGGTACTACCTAGGTTTTCCTCTAGGATTTTTATGGTATTAGGTCTAACATTTAAGTCTCTAATCCATCTTGAATTAATTTTCGTATAAGGAGTAAGGAAAGGATCCAGTTTCAGCTTTCTACTTATGGCTAGCCAATTTTCCCAGCACCATTTATTAAATAGGGAATCCTTTCCCCATTTCTTGTTTCTCTCAGGTTTGTCAAAGATCAGATGGTTGTAGATGTGTGGTATTATTTCTGAGGACTCTGTTCTGTTCCATTGGTCTATATCTCTGTTTTGGTACCAGTACCATGCTGTTTTGGTTACTGTAGCCTTGTAGTATAGTTTGAAGTCAGGTAGCATGATGCCTCCAGCTTTGTTCTTTTGACGTAGGATTGTCTTGGCGATGCGGGCTCTTTTTTGGTTCCATATGAACTTTAAAGCAGTTTTTTCCAATTCTGTGAAGAAACTCATTGGTAGCTTGATGGGGATGGCATTGAATCTATAAATTACCTTGGGCAGTATGGCCATTTTCACCATATTGATTCTTCCTATCCATGAGCATGGTATGTTCTTCCATTTGTTTGTGTCCTCTTTGATTTCACTGAGCAGTGGTTTGTAGTTCTCCTTGAAGAGGTCCTTTACATCCCTTGTAAGTTGGATTCCTAGGTATTTTATTCTCTTTGAAGCAATTGTGAATGGAAGTTCATTCCTGATTTGGCTCTCTGTTTGTCTGTTACTGGTGTATAAGAATGCTTGTGATTTTTGCACATTAATTTTGTATCCTGAGACTTTGCTGCAGTTGCTTATCAGCTTAAGGAGATTTTGGGCTGAGACAATGGGGTTTTCTAAATATACAATCATGTCATCTGCAAACAGGGACAGTTTGACTTCTTCTTTTCCTAACTGAATACCCTTGATTTCTTTCTCTTGCCTAATTGCCCTAGCCAGAACTTCCAACACTATGTTGAATAGGAGTGGTGAGAGAGGGCATCCCTGTCTTGTGCCAGTTTTCAAAGGGAATTTTTCCAGTTTTTTGCCCATTCAGTATGATATTGGCTGTGGGTTTGTCATAAATAGCTCTTATTATTTTGAGGTACGTTCCATCAATACCGAATTTCTTGAGCGTTTTTAGCATGAAGGGCTGTTGAATTTTGTCAAAAGCCTTTTCTGCATCTATTGAGATAATCATGTGGTTCTTGTCTTTGGTTCTGTTTATATGCTGGATTATGTTTATTGATTTGCGAATGTTGAACCAGCCTTGCATCCCAGGGATGAAGCCCACTTGATCATGGTGGATAAGCTTTTTGATGTGTTGCTGAATCCAGTTTGCCAGTATTTTATTGAGGATTTTTGCATCGATGTTCATCAGGGATATTGGTCTAAAATTCTCTTTTTTTGTTGTGTCTCTGCCAGGCTTTGGTATCAGGATGATGTTGGCCTCATAAAATGAGTTAGGGAGGATTCCCTCTTTTTCTATTGATTGGAATAGTTTCAGAAGGAATGGTACCAACTCCTCCTTGTACCTCTGGTAGAATTCAGCTGTGAATCCATCTGGTCCTGGACTTTTTTTGGTTGGTAGGCTATTAATTATTGCCTCAATTTCAGAGCCTGCTATTGGTCTATTCAGGGATTCAACTTCTTCCTGGTTTAGTCTTGGAAGAGTGTAAGTGTCCAGGAAATTATCCATTTCTTCTAGATTTTCCAGTTTATTTGCGTAGAGGTGTTTATAGTATTCTCTGATGGTAGTTTGTATTTCTGTGGGGTCGGTGGTGATATCCCCTTTATCATTTTTAATTGCGTCGATTTGATTCTTCTCTCTTTTCTTCTTTATTAGTCTTGTTAGTGGTCTGTCAATTTTGTTGATCTTTTCAAAAAACCAACTCCTGGATTCATTGATTTTTTGGAGAGTTTTTTGTGTCTCTATCTCCTTCAGTTCTGCTCTGATCTTAGTTATTTCTAGCCTTCTGCTAGCTTTCGAATGTGTTTGCTCTTGCTTCTCCAGTTCTTTTAATTGCGATGTTAGAGTGTCAATTTTAGATCTTTCCTGCTTTCTCTTGTGGGCATTTAGTGCTATAAATTTCCCTCTACACACTGCTTTAAATGTGTCCCAGAGATTCTGGTATGTTGTATCTTTGTTCTCATTGGTTTCAAAGAACATCTTTATTTCTGCCTTCATTTCGTTATGTACCCAGTAGTCATTCAGGAGCAGGTTGTTCAGTTTCCATGTAGTTGAGCGGTTTTGATTGAGTTTCTTAGTCCTGAGTTCTAGTTTGATTGCACTGTGGTCTGAGAGACAGTTTGTTATAATTTCTGTTCTTGTACATTTGCTGAGGAGTGCTTTACTTCCAATTACGTGGTCAATTTTGGAGTAAGTACGATGTGGTGCTGAGAAGAATGTATATTCTGTTGATTTGGGGTGGAGAGTTCTATAGATGTCTATTAGGTCTGCTTGCTGCAGAGATGAGTTCAATTCCTGGATATCCTTGTTAACTTTCTGTCTCGTTGATCTGTCTAATGTTGACAGTGGAGTGTTGAAGTCTCCCATTATTATTGTATGGGAGTCTAAGTCTCTTTGTAAGTCTCTAAGGACTTGCTTTATGAATCTGGGTGCTCCTGTATTGGGTGCATATATATTTAGGATAGTTAGCTCTTCCTGTTGAATTGATCCCTTTACCATTATGTAATGGCCTTCTTTGTCTCTTTTGATCTTTGATGGTTTAAAGTCTGTTTTATCAGAGACTAGTATTGCAACCCCCGCTTTTTTTTGTTCTCCATTTGCTTGGTAAATCTTCCTCCATCCCTTTATTTTGAGCTTATGTATGTCTCTGCGTGTGAGATGGGTCTCCTGAATACAGCAGACTGATGGGTCTTGACTCTTTATCCAGTTTGCCAGTCTGTGTCTTTTAATTGGAGCATTTAGTCCATTTACATTTAAGGTTAAGATTGTTATGTGTGAACTTGATCCTGCCATTATGATATTAACTGGTTATTTTGCTCGTTAGTTGATGCAGTTTCTTCCTAGCCTCGATGGTCTTGACATTTTGGCATGTTTTTGCAATGGCTGGTACCGGTTGTTCCTTTCCATGTTTAGTGCTTCCTTCAGGGTCTCTTGTAAGGCAGGCCTAGTGGTGACAAAATCTCTAAGCATTTGCTTATCTGTAAAGGATTTTATTTCTCCTTCACTTATGAAACTTAGTTTGGCTGGATATGAAATTCTGGGTTGAAAATTCTTTTCTTTAAGAATGTTGAATATTGGCCCCCACTCTCTTCTGGCTTGGAGAGTTTCTGCCGAGAGATCTGCTGTTAGTCTGATGGGCTTCCCTTTGTGGGTAACCCGACCTTTCTCTCTGGCTGCCCTTAAGATTTTTTCCTTCATTTCAACTTTGGTGAATCTGGCAATTATGTGTCTTGGAGTTGCTCTTCTCGAGGAGTATCTTTGTGGCGTTCTCTGTATTTCCTGGATTTGAATGTTGGCCTGCCCTACTAGGTTGGGGAAGTTCTCCTGGATGATATCCTGAAGAGTGTTTTCCAACTTGGTTCCATTTTCCCCCTCACTTTCAGGCACCCCAATCAGACGTAGATTTGGTCTTTTTACATAATCCCATACTTCTTGCAGGCTTTGTTCATTTCTTTTTCTTCTTTTTTCTTTTGGTTTCTCTTCTCGCTTCATTTCATTCATTTGATCCTCAATCGCTGATACTCTTTCTTCCAGTTGATCGAGTCGGTTACTGAAGCTTGTGCATTTGTCACGTATTTCTCGTGTCATGGTTTTCATCTCTTTCATTTCGTTTATGACCTTCTCTGCATTAATTACTCTAGCCATCAATTCTTCCACTTTTTTTTCAAGATTTTTAGTTTCTTTGCGCTGGGTACATAATTCCTCCTTTAGCTCTGAGAAATTTGATGGACTGAAGCCTTCTCTCATCTCGTCAAAGTCATTCTCCGTCCAGCTTTGATCCGTTGCTGGCGAAGAGCTGCGCTCCTTTGCCGGGGGAGATGCGCTCTTATTTTTTGAATTTCCAGCTTTTCTGCCCTGCTTTTTCCCCATCTTTGTGGTTTTATCTGCCTCTGGTCTTTGATGATGGTGATGTACTGATGGGGTTTTGGTGTAGGTGTCCTTCCTGTTTGATAGTTTTCCTTCTAACAGTCAGGACCCTCAGCTGTAGGTCTGTTGGAGATTGCTTGAGGTCCACTCCAGACCCTGTTTGCCTGGGTATCAGCAGCAGAGGCTGCAGAAGATAGAATATTTCTGAACAGCGAGTGTACCTGTCTGATTCTTGCTTTGGAAGCTTCCTCTCAGGGGTGTACTCCACCCTGTGAGGTGTGGGGTGTCAGACTGCCCCTAGTGGGGGATGTCTCCCAGTTAGGCTACTCAGGGGTCAGGGACCCACTTGAGCAGGGAGTCTGTCCTTTCTCAGATCTCAACCTCCGTGTTGGGAGATCCACTGCTCTCTTCAAAGCTGTCAGACAGAGTCGTTTGCGTCTGCAGAGGTTTCGGCTGTGTTTGTTATTGCCCTGTCCCCAGAGGTGGAGTCTACAGAGACAGGCAGGTTTCCTTGAGCTGCTGTGAGCTCCACCCAGTTCGAGCTTCCCAGCAGCTTTGTTTACCTACTTAAGCCTCAGCAATGGCGGGCGCCCCTCCCCCAGCCTCGCTGCTGCCTTGCCGGTAGATCACAGACTGCTGTGCTAGCAATGAGGGAGGCTCCGTGGGTGTGGGACCCTCCCGGCCAGGTGTGGGATATGATCTCCTGGTGTGCCTGTTTGCTTAAAGCACAGTATTGGGGTGGGAGTTACCCGATTTTCCAGGTGTTGTGTGTCTCAGTTCCCCTGGCTAGGAAAAGGGATTCCCTTCCCCCTTGCGCTTCCCAGGTGAGGCAATGCCTCGCCCTGCTTCAGCTCTCGCTGGTCGGGCTGCAGCCGCTGACCAGCACCGATCGTCCGGCACTCCCCAGTGAGATGAACCCAGTACCTCAGTTGAAAATGCAGAAATCACCGGTCTTCTGTGTCGCTCGCGCTGGGAGTTGGAGACTGGAGCTGTTCCTATTCGGCCATCTTGCTCCGCCCCCCTCTTGCGATTTTTATAAATGGAATCATAGCATGTATGTCTGCAGTGGTGCCTTTGTATTAAGTCAAGTGAACACATGTATTTATATAGATCTGGGACTGGACTTTCTATTCTGTTCTATCCTAGCACCAATCTGACACTGTCTTAATCACTAAAGCTTTTTAGGAATTTCCATATTTGATAATGAAAGTCCTCCAACTCTCCAACTTTGTTCTCCTTCAACACTGATTTTCCATATCCTTTGCATTTCAACACAGACGTTTTAGAATCAGCTCCTCAGTTACACACACTCACAAACACACCCTCTCTGATGGGCCTTTTGTTGGAATTGCATTAAATCTAAAGACCCATATAGACAGAATTGACACCATCAAATTCATATTGAGAATTTAAATCAATGTGAAATATTTTCTCATTTATGTCTTTTAAAATTTCTAACAACACTGATTTTCAGTTTTCACTCTAGAGACCTTTCACCTCTACAATTGGATTTATTCCTACCTATTTGATGTTTCTAAATACGATTGTAAATGCTACTTCAAAATTTTATTTTCCAGTTATTTGAAGCCAATATATAGACACAGTTGATTTTTGCTACTGACCTTGACTCTCGCAGCCTTGATAAATCTGTTTAACAATAATAGCTTGTATAACTTTTGGAATTTTTGATGTGCACAGTCATGTCATACATGAATGTAGCAATATGTCTTCTAACTCTTTAATCTTTATACTTCGATTTTTTTGTTTTATAATGTTGCTAGAAGCCTGTACAACGTCAAAAGATGTGGTCATGTGCATACCCTTTTCTTTGTTTCTAATTTCAGGGGGAGATTCTTTTATAATCTACCAATAAGTATGTTACTGGCTACGGATTTTTTGTAGCTGTTCTTTAATAGATTAAATACTTTTCTTCCTATTCTTATTTGCTGAAAGCTTTTTTCCTTAATCAGGAACAGGTGGTGAATTTTATCAAAGGCTTTTTCTGCCTCTGTTAAGACCATACCATTGGTCTCCTTTATTCGGTTAAGGTGGTGATTTATGTTGATTCATTTTCAAATACTAATGTAACCTTACATGTGTGTGATGAACTCACTATATCATGATGTATTATACTTTTAAATATTGCTGGATTCAGTTTGCTTATATTTTGTTTAGAATGTTTATGCCTGTGTTTATGAGAGATAATTTCCTATAATTTTCCTTGCTTGTAATGTCTTTGTCAGATTCTGTTATGAGGGTTTCTGTGGCCATAAAAAACAAGTTGGAAAGAATTTATTTTTTTAGAGGTTGTATTCAATTCTTATTATTTCTTTCTTAAATATTTTGATTCATGTTCTTTATTACCAGAAAACCCTTGTTCATTTCCATGTTGTAAGAGATACCTCTGTTTATCCTGTCTCCAACTCTTCACTCAGAAATTGCTTTATCATTGTTGATGAAATGCTTCAATATAGCTGCTTTAAAATATGTGTGACATCTTTGAGTTTGGAACTGATAATTAGTTGTTGATGATAATCATCGTTCACATTTATTTAAAGCCTGTTACTAGGGGTTTTCTGACTTCTTTTCCTTCTACAAATACAAGAGCAGATTTGAGGCAACTGATAACTCAATTTTACTTTCTTGAAATTTAAATGTTGAGAAAGTGTTATTTAATTCAGGCTTGGAAGTTGCAAACCCCACTCACAATGGTCTAGATCCATCCCAATTAACGAATTCATAAATTAATGGAAGGAAGAAAGAAATGAAGGGAAAGTGAGAGGAAGAAGGGAAGAGGAAAGGAAAGTGAGAGGGAGGCAGGAGGGGTGGAAAGAAAAAGAGAAAAGTGAGTGAGAGGGAAGAAAAGGAAGCGTGTAGGGGTGAGGGAGGGTGGGAAGAAGGAAATAATGTGGGCTTAGTATGGCAGTACCTTCTTTGGGCATTACAAGAAAATTAAGCTAGATATTGTTTCTAAGGAATCTTTAGTTGAGAAGAGACAAATGATGAGAACATAAAACCCTGCATATTTTCAGAGCTAGCAGGGAGTTAAGAGCCTCCTGGTCTACCACTCATTTGCAGTTGAGGAGACAGAGGTTCAGATACGAGAATGCACCTGCCTCAGGTCATGCTCTTGGTCACTGGCAGAGCAGGGTCTAATATTACTAGTTTCTAATTCTTGTCAGGAAATAGGAGGACATTTCAAGAGCAAACCAGTCAATGTGAGGAATTCAGAGAAACCCCTCCAAAGGTCAGACCCTCTTACCCTTTGGATTGTCCTTCTCTTTGTAGAGTGAAACAGGAAATCAGATGGTTTGGGGAAGGGAAGGGCTAGCCTCTCTCAGTGGGACATAGGCAAGACTAGCCCCTTGTGACTGGATCTGACCCTCTGTGTTGACATGTGTATGATCTGCCTTCTGTGGCATCTGCTATGAGACAGGCTGGAATATTTGTATGTCCACTCTATCTTGGGGCATGTAGGAGGCAGGAGGCCTGGTTACCAGACCAGATGACAGGAAGCAGATTCCTAAGACCAAAGGGAAATGTGAGCCCAATCCTTCAGGCTGGCCACCCACACTGATTGACAAGTCCTGCTTCTGACCCTAAAATGGGAAATAGCTCATGCCCCTGCAAAGGTTACATATTGGTAGGCATCATCATGAATGCTGAAAAGATAATCAGCAAGCACTTTATTTTGTTTTTACTATACACTAATAATGATGGTGTGAAATCAAAATCCAGGAGACTCAGAGACATTTATAAGTCTACATTGCAGGAAAATGTCAGTGTTATGAGCACTGAAAAAAGACCTGTATGCCAATATATTAGGATTAAGTTCTAGAGGGAAGTAGAATCGAAATATGAGTTTAAGAAGATAAATCAATAACATTTCTATTTTTAAAAAAAGATATTGCTCATTCATTTTTAAAATAGTTGGTGATAGAGCCTGAATTACTATGGTATTAAATCATCAAATTGATTTTTTAAAGGGATCTAGTGGTTTTACTAGAAAATTTCAATATTTGCAACATGCTGGAAAATGCATTGTTACTATTTAAACACATAATGACAAATTTTAGAGGTCAAGTTAAATTGATGAAAGTTTTTGCTTACAGGTCCTCTAGCAGAATTTTGAAAGAGTTTTGAACACTACCCTAGACAAAATTGGGACTCCGATGGGAATAAGTGAGGAAACGATGCTGGTGTTCCCCCAGTGTTCACCACATCTCTCTAAGAGGCTCATGATCCATTACCGCAGAAGATCTCTTATTGCTTGATCTGTGTCCAAACCAAATCTCATGTCGAATTATAATCCCTAATGTTGGTGTGGGGCCTGGTGGGAAGTGATTGGATCATGGGGGTGAATTTCTTATGAATGGTTTAGCACCATTCCCTTGGTACTGTGATTCCCTTGTGGTTGCGAGTGAGTTCTCCTGAGATCTGGTCCTTTAAAAGTGTGTGCCACTTCCCCATTCTCTCTCTCTTTTGGTCCTGCTCCTGCCATGTAAGATGCCTGGTTTCCCATTTGCCTTCCCCCATGATTGGAAACTTCCTGAGGCCTCCCCAGAAGCAGATGCTTCCATGCTTCCTGTACAGCCTGCAGAACTGTGAGCCAATTAAACCATTTTTTCTTTATAAATTAGCCAGTCTCAGATATTTCTTTATAGCAATGCAAGAATGGACTAATGCTCCGCACTGCTCCTGCCCAGTGGAGTTTTTGGTTCTGTGTCTGGATTCAATGTATTCACCTAACTCAAGTCAAATATAGTGTGTGTTCCAAAAAAGATCTTTAAAGATTTTCTGGTCCAATGTATGTAGGAACTTCCCAGTTCTGAGAGAAGAGAATGCTTATGTAAAAACGTCAAGATGTAATATTTTTGTTCAGTTAAAACGTACAAGAGAGAAAGAAAATCTTGTATGCATTTGAGGTTGTGAGTGTGCATAAAAATATCTGAAAATCCACCATATCACCTCTAGTTTTCTCTGATTTTTGTTTACTTTTTCTTACTAAATTTTTCTTATTAACCTACTGTAAAGTTAACTTAATTTGGTGTACTTTTGATTAATGTTAACCCATGTGTAGGTGGATCTAATTACCACCACAGCCAAGATACAGAACAATTCTATCACCCCCGCAATTCCCTCTTGCTGCCCATTTGTGGACATTCCCCTCCTCCAACCCTGACCCCTTGCAATCGCTTTCTGTTCTCTGTCTTTATAGTTTTGCTTTCTCCAAAATATCGTATAAGTAGAATTGTAAAGCATGTCGCCTTTTGAGATTGGCTTTGTTCACTCAGCAGAGTGTCTCGAATATTCATCCTTATTGTATTTATATTGTTTGTTTTCATTGCTGCATAATATTAATTGTATGGATGTACCAGAGTTTGTTTATCTATTCACCCACTGAAGGACATTTTGGTTCTTTCCAGGTTTGGGCATTTGTGAATATCACTACTGTAAACATTCATGCACAGGTTTTTATGTGAACATAAGTTTTCATTTCTCTGTGGAAGACAAGTAGGAACAGGATTCCTAGTTCATATGGTAAGTGTATGCTTTGCTTTATAAGCCACTGCCAAATGGAATTTAAGAGTGCCTGTGCGATTTTTGGTAGAGCAATGCATGAGAGTTCCAGTTGTTCAATATCCTCTTTTTGCTTTGTTTTTAGTTTAAAAAAATTTAACCTCTTCAAAGGTGATTTTAATGAGGCTTTAATTTGCATTTTCCTAATGGGTAATGATGTTGAACATCTCTTCATTGATTATTTACCATCAGTATATCTCCTTCGGTGAAGTGTCTAGTCTAGTCAAATCCTGTACTACTTTTAAAATCTAGGTTGTATGTTTTCTTATCACTGAGTTATAAGAGTTCTTTAGGGGAGGGATAGCATTAGGAGATATACCTAATGTAAATGACGAGTTAATGGGTGCAGCACACCAACATGGCACATGTATACATATGTAACAAACCTGCACGGTGTGCACATGGACCCTAGAACTTAAAGTATAATAATAATTTTAAAAAAGAGTTCTTTATACATTGTGCATGTAAATCTTTTTGCTTAAGATGTGATTTGAAAACATTTTCTTACTGTATATGGCTTGTCTCTTTATATTCCTAGCAGTGTCTTTCAAAGAGCAGAAATTTTCAATTCTGATGAAGTCTGACATCAATTTTATCTTTTATAGATTGTGTTTTTGGTGCTATATGTAACAAACTTTTTTATTTGTCAATGTGCCCAGAGGTGTATTAAATTTACTGATTTTTTTAAAAAGCAGCTTTTGATTTTATTTTACTTTTCTGTTTTATAGTTCATTGATTTCTACTTTTACCCGTATTATTTTTCCTTCTATTTGTTTTCCTATTTTATTCTTCTTTCTTAAGTTAGAAGCTTACAGTAATTTAAGATCTTTCTTCTTTTCCAATATGAACATTTAATACTGTAGACTATTTTACAAACACTGTTTTACTTACTACAAATTCTGATATACTGTGTTTTTATTTTCATTCAGTTTAGACTATGTTAAATTTCACTTGATATTTTCTCTTTGAACAATAGATGTTAAGTAGTGTGCTGTTTAATTTGGATATTTTGGATTTTCCATATACTTTTTTGTTACTTATTTTTAATTTAATTCCATTATGATCAGAAAATGTACTTTGTATGATTTTAATTGTTTTAGGTTTGTCAGGTTTGTTTTATGACCCAGTATATGATCTATCTTGGTGAACATTTGGTGTGCACTTGAAAAGAATATGCAGTCTGCTGTTGGTGAACATATTATAGAATAAATATCAATTATGTCCAGTTGATTGGTAGTGTTAATTTTTCTGTGTTCTTGCTGATTTTCTTTCTTTCTTTCTTTCTTTCTTTCTTTCTTTCTTTCTTTCTTTCTTTCTTTCTTTCTTTCTTTCTTTCTTTCTTTCTTTCTTTCTTTTTCTTTCTTTTCCTTTCCTTCCTTCCTTCCTTCCTTCCTTCCTTCCTTCCTTCCTTCCTTCCTTCCTTCCTTCCTTCCTTCCTTCCTTCCTTCCTTCCTTCCTTCCTTCCTTCCTTCCTTCCTTCTTTTTGAGATGGAATCTCACTTTGTCACCAGTCTCTTGGAGTGTACGGTGGCGCGATCTCTGCTCATTGCAATCTCCGCCTCCAGGTTCAAGCAGTTCTCCTGCCTCAGCCCCCGAGTAACTGGGACTACAGGTGCGCACCACCACACCTGGCTAATTTTTTTAAATTTATTTTTTATTTTTTTAAGTAGAGACAGGTTTCACCATGTTGGCCAGGATGGTCTTGATCTCCTGACCTCTTGATCCGCCCACCTCAGCCTCCCAAAGTGCTGGGATTACAGGCGTGAGCCAACGGGCCCGGCCACTGATTTTCTTTCTACTTGTTCTAATGTTTAGGTGAGAGGAATGTTGAAATCTCCAACTATATTTGTGGGTTTGTCCATTTTTCCTTTCAGTTTGTCAGTTTTTGGTTTACGTATTTTGAAGTTTTGTTTTTAGGTGCATGCACATTTAAGATTGTTATGTCTTCTTGACGTAACATAACTTGATTAATTGACTCATTTATCCTTTTGTAATTACTCTCCCTACCTCCAGTAATCTTTTCCTGTTTTGAAGTCTGCTTTGTCAGGTACTAATACAACTACATCAGCTCGTGCTTACTTACTGCTTGCTTTTACTATATTTTTACATGTAACATACTTCTTCATATTAAAAGTAGGTTTATGGAGACAGCACAGAATTAGAGCTAGAGTTCAACAGTTTGTCATTTCCATTGGAGACTCGGAAGGGAGAGGGTGAGAGAGGGGTGAAGAATGAGAAATTACTTACAGGTACAGTGTAAACTATTTAGATGATGGCTGCACTAGTGGCCTGGCCTTCAGCACTAGGCAATATACCCATGCCACAAAACTGCATGTGTACCCCCTAAAATCTAATTTTAAAAATAAGAGATTAAAAAGACGGTTTTTTAATTTGTGTGTTTAGGTCATTTCATTTAATAACCATTATGCTTACATTTAGGTCTACCATTTAAAGTTTGTTTTCTGTTTATCCTTTGTTATTTGTTCCTCTGTTTCCCTTTTGGCCTTCTTTTTTGGATTATTTAAGTACTTTATTCCATTTTTCACGTATCTATTGGGGTTTTGACTATGTTGTTTGTATAGCTTTATGTTTTCCTTTGTATATTTTTACTTATTTGTATTTTTTTTCCAATGAATATGCATTATTTGGACAATGAAGAAAGGCAAACTGTAAAAGACAAAAAGAAAAAGAAGGACCTCCAGAGTGGCAGAATAACTCCTCGCCTGTCAGGTAAGCTACACTCACTGTGTGCATCCCTGATATAAAATGGTGAAGCGTTTGCATAACCCATCCTCCATGTACTTTACATCATCTCTAGATTTACTTATAATAGCTAACATAATGTAAATGCTATGTAAAATAGTTGTTACACTGTATTGTTTAGAAAATAATGACCAGGAAAAAAGTCTGTACATGTTCAATATAGAAGCAACCATTCTTTATTTTTTTTTTCAAATATTTCTGATCTGCGGTTGTTTGAATGTACAAATTGTGTGTAACCCACTCGCATGGAGCGCTGACTGTACTTGCTTTCCCAGACTCCTTTGCATGGAGGGCACGGACACATGACCTAGATAATGATGGCCTCAATGTTGAATTGGGGGCTAGTGATATGATGTAGCTGGTACTGCCCAGAATCCAATTTGTTGACAGGTAGTGGCAGTGGCAGCCACTGCTCCTGGTTTCTAGATGCCGGATGGGTTCCAGTTCTGGGATCGACATCCACCATCCTATCAGTGCTGTTGGTTGTACAAGCTTTGGTGACAGCCTGGCTGTGGTGATGGCTGCCATCACAAAAGTCATTCTGATGTGTGATTTGGGGCATTGTTAATATATGCCCGATTCATTATCACTTCTTCCGGAGATTCTGTGAGGTACTCATGTTCTTTCCTTCTTTCCTTTTTACTCTTTAATGATACCTTTTAATGATGAAATAAAAGCTTACCCTCCTCACAATGATGAATAGGAGGAAGTTTCCGATACAAATTCACTTGCCTTGTGGTTTTTAAATTTTTAAGTGGCAAATTAAAATTGTATACATTTATGTTGTACAGCATGATGCTATGATATGTGTGTACATTGTGAAATGGTGAATTCAACCTAACTAATGTATCAGTTACCTCCCATACTTTTTTTTGTGGTGAGAAAGCTTAAATCTCCTCTCTTAGCAATTCTTAAATATATAGTACATTGTTATTATTAGTAATTATAGTCACCATATTGTACAATAGATCTCTGTAGCTTATTCCTCCAAACCAAAATTTTGTGTTCTTTGACCAACATCTTCCAAGTCTCACCTCTTTCCTCAGCCCCCAGCTAGCATTTTACTCTCTGCCCCTATGAGTTCAACTTTTTTAGATTCCACATTTAAGTGAGATAATAAGGTATTTATTTTTCTGCACCTGGCTCATTTAATTTATCCCATAGTTTTTCAAGGGATTTATTTCTACTTAAATCATCCAAACTCAGTTTCTGATTCTTGCAAATAAGGAAGCTGACTAATACAAAATAGATCCGATTTGTAAGGGAAATTAACTGGGTAATTGTGCATTTACTATGCACCTAATAGTGTGCTAAGCATCTTATTTGCATTATCTTGTTGAATCTTCCCACTCATACTATGAGGTAGATACAACCATATTTATTTTACAAACAAGATAGCCAAAGGGCAAAGAAATTAATTATTGTGCCCAAGGTCATGACTTCATTGGGACCTGGACCAGACCTGATAAATATTGCTTTAATATTTGATAGTTGAATAGAATGGGCCTCTAGAACTATTTCCCAAAGCCTGTCTTTGGGTATAGTGTGAATAGAGGTTGATTTGCCTGATCCTTAGCATGCTTGGGGATCAGTCTTTGCCACCTCTAAAATCCGCATTGAGTTGAGGGCATGAGAGACAGAAGGCTATGGGTAACCTTAAGTCACTGCAATGGCTGAAGGTGGCTCTGCACTCAGAAGTCAACTAGAGCACTAGAAGCCAACTGTAACAACCTGGAAAGAGAAAACATGAAAATGCAGCAAAGATACCCCTCTCAAAATAAAACAAATACAACTGTTTTCTTCTTAAACATCAAAGCCCCTTATCAAAGAGGAAGTTCACACCTTCTCATGAGATTAGGACACTTGTGATGGCATAAAATAAACCACATTTATAAATGCTATGGGCCAGGCACAGTGGTTCATGCCTATAATCCCAGAACTTTGGGAGGCTGAGGCAGGCAGACCACTTGAGGTCAGGAGTTCGAGACCAGCCTGGCCAACATGGTGAAACTCTGCTGCTACTAAAAATACAAAATTAGCTGGTTGTGGTGGTTCATGCATATAGTCCCAGCTACTCAGGAAGCTGAGGCAGGAGAATCACTTGAACCCAGGAGGTGGAGGCTACAGTGAGCTGAGATCACGCCACTGCACTCCAGCCTGGGTGACAGAGCGAGACTCCTTCTCCATAAATGAATGAATGAATGAATGAATGAAGTGAATACTAAGGCAGAGATTGCTTTGTGTCTACCACAGGCTATTCTGTTCCTTCTGTGTACACCACTAGACTTCAGTTCCTCCATCTCAGGTAAGAGGCACCATGAAATTGAGTGTTGATCAACTCAGACTTCTAAGTCTGACTCTTAAAGTCCATCTGATGCCATTCCACACTCTCTTTCCTCTGAAAAGAGAAACTCCAAAGATCAGAGGAGGCGGAGCCACAGTTAGAGGGTGTCCGAGTCCCCAGTGTGTCACTCAAAAGAAAGTTACTCAGGAGAACCCCCTAACAAGGGGTATTCATGGTGGACTACTGTATAAATGAGAAATAAAGTGTTATTGTGTTAAGTCACTGGAATTAAGTAGTTGCTTATTACAGTGGTTAGCTTGCCTTACCTGATACAAATACCTGGTGTCCAAAGGGTCACTTTATGGGGGTAGCTCCCTTTTCTTAACTCTAAAGATGCCTTATGCTGAAAAGCAAAGTTTAAAACAAATTTAAATACCAAAGGAACTCTTGTTTTTGGAAGGCTTACTCCATAAAATATAAAAAATATTAAAATATGCCATCATCCTATATTAAATATAATTTTTCTACAGTAAAATTTACAGTAGTCCCTTCCATCTGAGGTTTCACTTTTCATGGTTTTAGCTCTCCACAGTCAACTGCAGTCCAAATATATTAAATGTAAACTCCAGAAATGAACAACTCACAAATTTTAAATTACATGCTGTTCTGAGTAGCGTGATGAAATCTCATGCCTGAGCCATGACATCTCCCCTTGTCCAACATATCTGTGCTGCATACACTACCCATGTATGGGGCAGCCATAGCCAACTGTTTTAGTCCATTTTCTGTTGCTATAAAAGAAGACCATAGCCTAGGTAGTTTATAAATAATAGAGATGTATTTAGGTCATAGTTCTGGAGTCTGGGAAGTCCAAGAGCATGGCACTGACCTTCTTGCTGCATCACAACATGGTGGAGGGCATCACATAGAGTAAGAGTGTGGTAGCTCAGATTTCTCTTCCTTTTCTGATAAAGCCACTAGTTCTGTCATGGAGACTCCACCTTGATCACCTTATCCAATCCCAATTACCTCCCCAAAAGCCCTACATCCAAATTCCATCAACATATAAATTTGGGGATTTATTTTCCAATGCATAAAAATTGTGGGACACCTGCTCATATCTTGGACAACCACCTGTTGATGGCATCAACAGTCACTATTGATAGTGGGCAACTAACAAGGCATTACAAAAATCCTCTGGGGTGAGAAGATGAAGGAAATTTGTGAGCTGTTTTACCTTAGGCAGTCTCTCCTTTATTTCCTCCTCCCCGTGGCACCCTGGGCAAGGGTGTTAAAGTTGAAGAAGATACATACTGCTTGTCTCTGAGTTGAAAAATGAATCTATGGTCAGAGGAATTGATTGATATAGAGGCAGCAAACGGAAAGGGCCCACATGAGTCTCCAGTGGTTGAGGCTCTCTTTATCTTCTCTTTCCTTTACTTGTAGACTAGGTTTGAATTTCAGCCCTTCTCTTCTACACATTATTGGAAAGACTAGTTGTTACTGAGGGGACATGAGCTCTCAAGCTGAAAAACTGATATCTATGAAGCATAGTCACTATTTAAAAAAATAGAAAATGGAATGGCATATATCAGCCAAAGCGAATCGTTAGAATTGATGAGGCTCCACAGCCTGTCTCTGGGGCAAGTGCTCTTAACAGCTGTATGTACTGCCCGGAGTCTGTCTACTGTACCCTGCAGACGCCAACTTTGTGCCTGGATGCCTGGGTGCAGCTGAACCTAGATATCCCACCTCTGCACCCTACTTCCTAACTGATACCCCAAAATTTTGTCTTAGATTCACTACCTTTTGTTTCGTTTTGTTTGAGACAGAGTCTCACTCTTGCCAGGCTGGAGTGCAGTGGCGTGAACTTGGCTCACTGTAACCTCCACCTCCCTGGTTCAAGCGATTCTCCTGCCTCAGCCTCCCGAGTAACTGGGACTACAGGTGCGTGCCACCACACCTACTTAATTTTTGTATTTTTAGTAGAGACAGGGTTTCACCATGTTGGCCGGGATGGTCTCCACCTCTTGATCTCGTGATCTGCTGCCTCGGCCTCCCAAAGTGCTGAGATTACAGGCGTGAGCCACTGCACCCGGCTGATTCACTATCTTTTATGGTGACTCTGCCCAGACTGATATATTTTAATAAAATGTTTCTTGTCCCTTGCAGAGATGTGATGTCACTGTCAGCTGACATCCATCCAGGGAGCAAGAAACATTTTATATAAGCCTGAGCAAATAAATTTTATAACAGCCTGAGCAGGTTCTCTTCACCTGCCCTGCCTTGAGGAGGAGTCTTGCCACTGGAGGGCAAAGCTGCTCTCCTCCTACTTCCTCCTATGCTATGGCTGGCCTTGTTACCCCTCCTTGCCCTCCAGTCAATCCCCTAGTCTTGAGAGACAACAATCTTGTCTGCCAAGGACATGAGCTTCTTTTAAATAGGGTCAATGCCAGCTGAGATAAAGGCTGTTTTACGCTAAATAAATCTGAAGCCACACAGTGTCATGGTAAATAAAGAGAATTTCTCTTGCCTACCACGAAAACATCCTCCACAGACACCAAGACCGAGCATCATCCTATATATACTTCTGATAACAGAAGATCAGCGAACCCAAGCTGAGGATGGATTTCCCCTTTACTTTTCTTCTCTGTTTTATGTGGTAGCTCTTGATTCAGAGGCTAGTTTGGTGGGTAAGCATAGAATATGGGGATACCTGTTCAGCCTGGGCCAAGTGTCACTAAAAGACTGGTGAATGTGTGACAAAGTGTTGCGGGCTGCTGTCAATGGGCAAGTGGATGACAGAAGAGGGTTAAGTCGGGAGAGCCACACTCAACTGTCTGGGCAGGCAGGAGCGTGGGTGCGGGGGTGGGGAGTGGTAGGGCAGCTGCACTTGCTCTGAGGGCTTTTTAAAAATCTTGCCCTGCTGAGAAACTTAGTTCCTGATTCCTCCTCAGCTGTAGGCTCTCAAAATGGGAATTCACTCTCTGAGGGCCTCATTGCTGTCTGCAGAACTTAAGCGGAGTTCATCTCATCAAATAATGTTTCCTGAATCACTGAGATCTTTCACATGGAGAGTGGGTCACTGTGATGAAAAAAGATGTTTAAAGGAGTCGTGGAGGAAATCAGTTGGTGTGTACAGTGATGAATGACAAGGGTGAGTGCTGGGAACTCTGTAAGGCTTGTCACAAATTAATCCTTGGAGCTGGTACAGGATTAATGACATTTCCAGAGAGCATAATTTGAAGTTGATTTGGCATCTCACATCCTTTGAAAGTACGCTCTTCTCTTAAAACATTAAAAAATAAAATAGAGAGGATCTTACCAAGTGAGAGCTGCAGAAATGGTCTGGCTGCTGACACACCCATCTAGCATCACTCAGGATGACCAATATATATGTTCGAAGTGTTTTTGAGACACAGACAGTGAGATGACCAAACTGTTAGCTGACAAACTGGATAAGCATGTGATTCTCCCTCTTGAGAGAGATGACATACATTTGAGTATGTCTAAGACTTGTTTATTAAAATACTGAGCTTGCAGGGCTGCTAAGATTACTTAGAGAAGATTCACTAAGCTATGGGGTAGCCAGCTCACCTCCCAACCCACTACTCCTTAGGGTACCAGAAACCTGTGCTGTGGGCCACCAGGCAGGCCAGGCTCTGGAGCTGCCCAGTTGTCATGAGAAATCCTGACACATGCAGCCTGTGGCTATTTCCCACCATGGTCTTCTTTCTTTGCGAAAGAGTGATAAAAGAGGTAGCCAGGACCATTTCAAGGGCAGATGCAGATTTTGTTGCTCCTGGGGCTAGGTAAAGGAGAACAACAGTATCACCACTTACTGCTCAGAATAATACTCCCAACGCCATGAGCCAGAATCAAATGTCAGTATTCACTTGCCCAGTTGAGAATTTTCATGATGACAACATTTATCATTCTTGTGAAGATTTTAATGCAGCCAATTTTGAGAGGCTGTTTTTTTAAAAATAAATTTTCACTTTGAAATAATGTTAAGTTTACCAAAAAAAGTTGAAAGAGAACACAGAGAGTTCCTGTGTACCCATCACCCAGATTTTCCTAATGTAAACTTTCATATGATTGTAGTTCGCTTGTCAAAACTAAGAGATAAATATTGTTACATTACTATTAAGCAAGCTCCAGACTATTTAGATTTCAGTTTTTCCACCATTTTTTGTTTCAGGATCCCATCCAGTATACCACACTGCCTTTATGTTGTATATCTTCATAATCTCTGGACTGTATCAGGTTCCCAGTCTCCCCTTGTTATTTTATGACTTTGTCGTTTTTAAAGAGTAATGGTCAGGTATTTTATGGGATGCCCCTCAATTTGGGTTTCTAGGATGTTTTCCTTGTATATAAACTGGGATTATGAATTTGGAGAAGAATACCACAGAGATGAAGTGCCTTCTTGTCACAACATATCAGGGGATACATGCTAACAACACGACTTACCAGTGAGGGTAGTAAATATGCTTACTTAGTTAAGTTGGTGTCTGCCAGGACTGTCCATTGTGAAGTTACTATTTTTCTATTTCCATATCGAAGTGTCACTAAGTCCAGTCCATATTCAAGATTGGTTACTATTTTTCTATTTCCATATCGAAGTGTCACTAAGTCCAGTCCATATTCAAGATTGGAAGGGAATTAAGCTTGATTTTCTGAATAGGGGAATATCTACATATATTATTGTCAATTCTGTAAAGAAGACATGTTTCCCTCCATTACAAAAATATGTAATATACATACATGTATTAGTAAGTGTATTTATCTTATACTTTGAGCTATGATGCAATGCTATGCTATTTATTTTGTTGCTCAAATTGTTCTAGCGTTAGCCATTGGAATATCTTTCAGGTTGATGCCTGTGTCCTTTTGACAACACCCCATCCTTTTTTGGGGATACTTCCTTGTCTTCTGGTATTATACAATATTCCAAGATCATACTGTATTTTATCTTCCCTAGTTGTAGAATCAGCCTCTTCTCCAAGGAACCCTGGTTCCTTGGAATTGGAGAATGATATTAGATACCAAGACCTGGGCACAAGTATGCTTATGGCTATTGGGATGCCATTTCTTCTAGGCCTTCACAAGAACAGAGCTAAGAAGACTCATGCATGTATTCTAATGTGTGCATACACACATATCTATACTTGTTTCTGTATCTATCTGTATCTCTATGTCTGTATCTACCAAGCTACATGTGAGTTCATACTGATGTCTAATTAAGTAAGGTTCATTCTCACCTTTCCCCCTTACTGATTTGTAACATCTCTCTCTGACAGAAACCTGGTCTGGAAGATGAAAGATTCTGATACTCTCATATTTTTGTTTGTGTATGGAAGAATTTGATCCTTTTCCATCTGTCTGAGCACTCAGGCTTATCCAAGATAAAGCTGTCAATGGTTTATCCAAAAGTGCTAACCCTATGAGAAAAGGATAATCTGTAAACATATTGATGACTAGAGATACTAATGGAGTCCAATGTGCCCTCTGAAACATCATAGGACATTTTATATTCTGTTCAATGTTATCTGCAGCATTATTTTCTTGTTTCCAAATTCCCTGAAAATGAGTAAACTCTCAAAGGACTGTGAAAATCTCAGTCCAGCATGGTAGGAAGCACGTATTAATATTGACTGGGCCTCTAAATTTTTAAAAAGTTATATGGATATCCAGTAAACCATGCACATTTAAAGTGTAGAACTGAATAAATGTTTACGTACATATACCTCTGTGAAACTATAACCACAATCAACATTTTAGTTGAGTTCACACATTAATTAAGCAAAGATAAGCTCTTCCTTTCTATAAAAGGGGCCCCACTGGGTAATGTGCCTATCTCCCTCTTTGAAAGACATGAGCCACTGGTATCTGTCACCTCTGTCCATACACAGCTGTTTTTTGGCTGCTCATGGGAACTTCCTGGTATTCTCTAGAGGAAATATGTTTCATATCACAGTCATATTGAAGCTTCGGAATAGGGAAGAAAATTGACTTTTAGGTGAGGAAGCACTAAAACAGAAAAATAAATTTAAGAATTGGAGCTTCTGGGAGGAGGAGGACACAACAGGCAGTATGGATTCCATTCTTTAGTTTTTTAAGTGAATTCATATCTAGCCTAATGTCTGTACTCAAGAACTTATAATTTTAAAAGTAGATAAAAAGTATATTTCATTAACTCAGTCCTGAATATTTGGGATTTATGAAACAGATGTGGAGTTTTAAAGCCATGTCTCCTTAGCTAAGATGCTACATAAGCTATTTTCTTCTTTATTAGCTTATCAACCTATCAAGGTCAAAAATGGTAACAGTGTTTCATTCTCTAATATGTCAAAATAATGGATTGATCTTGGGAAATTATATAATTCTTCTAAGCTTTGATTCCTTCATTCTTAAAATGAGGACATTAATACCTGGCTAACATGGACTTTGTGGACAGTGAATTACATGTGTAAGATTCAGCACTACGTAAACATGAAGTAGTATAGTATCAGTTGAAGGTAGACTATGATTAAAGAAACATAAAATCAACCTAAAACAACCACTAAAATGACAACAAGAAGTTACAGCTGATAAGTCAATAAAGGAATTTAAAAGGAACCATAAAAATATTTAATTAATTAAAAAGGAGGCAGCAAAAGAGAAAAGAGGAAACAAAGAGCAACTGGGCAAATACAGGAAACAAAACAGCAACATGATAGATTTAAACCTAACCACAGCAATAATCACTTAAATGTAAATACTCAAAATGCCATGCTTAAAAGGTAGAATGTCAGACTGGATTTTTAAAATATCAAGGCTCACCTATAATCTGCCTATATGAAACACATTTCAAATATAAATACAAAACTAGCTTATATGGCACAGTAAAAAGATGAGAGATAATATATACCATGCAAACACTAATCAAAAGAAAGCTGGCTTATCAGTATTAATATCAGACAAAGTAGATTTTACAGCACATATTATCAGGAATAAAGTCATTTCATAATGATAAAGAGATTGGTTCATCAGGAGTACATAATCATTATAAATATTAATGCAACTGTCAAAACACATAAAAATTGATAGAACTGTAAGATAAAGTAGACAAATTTACAGTTTTAGTTGGCATAATTCAATATAAGAATGTGGGGTTTAATATGCCTTTTTCATAATGAGTAGAATAAGTAGGCAAAATCAGGAAAGATGTAAAATATTTGAAAAACACTATCAATTTCATTGATGTTTATAGAACTTTCTAACCAACAGCAGAAGAGCAAAATACACGTTCTTCTTAAGTAAACATATAATATTTATCAAGATCAATCACATTCTGGATTACAAAAAAAAGCCTAAACAAATGTAAAGTATTTATTGAAGTCACCCAAAACATCTTCTGAACACAGTGGAATTAGAGATCAATAACAGAAAGATCTCTTGGAAAAAAATATTCAAATAGGCAGAAATAAAAATGTATACTTTGAAAAACACATAGGCCGAAAAAGAAAGCAAAAGGGAAGTTAAAACTGTTTTGCACTGAAGGAAAATAAAATATAACATATAAAAATTCGTGGAATACTGCTAAGACAGTCCTTATGGGGAAGTTTATAGCATTAAATGACTATATTAGAAAAGAAGAAAGTTCTTCAATTAATGGCTTCAGATTTCCCCTTTAAAAATTATTTAAAAGGACTGTAAAGTATGAAGAAAAAAGAAAATATTAATGATTGGACCAGAAAACAATTAAAATGAATGCCAAAAAAAAAATAGACAAAATGATTTACAGGTTCAAGGTCATCCTAATCATAATTCCAACAGATTTTTTTTGTAAACATTGATGAGCTGATTCTAAAACTCATATGTAAATTCAAAGTCCTTAAAATAGCAAAAAACTCAGAAAAGAACAAAGTAGAGAACTAACATTAACCTAATTTCAAGATTTAATATAAAGATATAGTAATCAAGACAGTATGGTATTGGCATAAAAATAGACAAATATATTAATCTCATTTTTCACAGATTCTGTTTTTACAAATTTGCCTACTTGCTAAAATTTACAAGGGACCATGAGGACATTTTTGAGATAAAAGGTATTTTTATTATGTTGATTGTAGTTACAGTTTCACGGAGGTATATGTATGTCAAAACTTCAGTAAGAGTGGTTTCTATGTGAAGAGACATCCAGGACCACTGCCTTTATAAAAGAGTTTAACCATTCAACAATGGGAGGAAGTCTAACCAGTTGTTATTATTAACTTGGGGTTCTTAGAGCCCCTAGAGGTCCATGAATGTGCTACAGGAGATTTGCAGGGAGACAAATATGCAGTGCATGGGCATACATACATTTTTTAGGGATGAAAGTCTATGATTTTCATCAGATTCTTAAGGGGGGACTGTAGGTCAAGAGAGCTTAATAACTTTTACATAAATAAGCAATCTCTCTAATTATATAGAGAAAATATTCAAAATTTCTCAAACTAATAAGATTTAGTCATTTAGTATAATTCAGGCACTATTTCTAACATAGCCATTTGGGACACTAAAATGGTTGAATATGAACTTGGACTTGACTGATATGGGTTTTTATACTAACCAGATTTATATAAGCCAGTGAAATAGAAAAAATTGGTTAATTAGAATATTTAAATAGCCAAACTGTTTCCTGGCACTCAGTTTTCCATGTGTAAGATATAAGTGATAAGAAAGAAAAGTATTATTCATTAGACAAAACAACTCCTTGGGAATATGATGAGGCCATGAGACTTCTATGTCTTTGGTTCCTCTTGCGCAGAGTTACAGGTGGTCAGAAAGATGACTCTGAGGCATAATGTGGTCAAAGTCTTCAAAGATTAAACTTTCTAAGGCAGCACATTGGGCTGATGCATGTTAGAAAGATTGCAACAAGGATGGAAGTAAAAAAGAGGTTTCCACTTAACTCTCAAAAAGTGAGAAGGTTTAGTCTTTCACTTCCTAGCAACATTAGCCGGTCAACGTTTTACAATAAGAGGGTCTATTTCCATAGTGTTGAGTAACTCACAGGATTCTTCACTGGTTTTTCCAGATCTCATGTTGTCCCTTTGTGGATAGATGGCATTCAGATGAGGAGGGGATGCTCATTTAAGGATCCAAGGCTAAAGATTCATGGTGGTCTCAATGCCAAGAGAGGGAGAAATGGTTCCTAAAAACAGCAGCGGCAGTAACACAGTAATGATTATTTCAACACAACCACCGTTTCTGAGGCACTTACTCGGTGCTGGATACCATGCTCTGCCCTTCTCCATTATTCTCCATAGGTAGCTAGGATGTCATCTCCTTTTGATAGGGGAACAGGGATTATCATCCCACACTTTTTAAAAATGGGGAACACAGGATGTGTGCTGAGCAATTGGGAGTCTCATATTTAATTACCAGTGTCCCCCTCAGACGCACATGTGTAGCACAGAGTTTGCTGTATTTTTTCTTCTGAGCATTTCAAAGTATGTTAGGCGAGCAGAATCGTAGCACCACTGTGAGATCATTTTGTCCCTGAAATTCTCCCTCGTCAACCAGATCAGGCCTGCTTACTCTTGCCTGCTGTCTGGACATGGAGTTCTCAAAATAATAATGTAATAGCTAACATTTATTGAGCACTTACTGTAAGCGTGACTAGTAAGGTGGGCTATTTGAAAGTGCAACAGTGAATGCACTCTCATTATGTATATATTTATTCTAGGAAGTAGGTTCTTTTACTAGCTCTTTTTTTTTTTTTTTTTTAAGATGAGAAAAGCCAAGACTTGGAAGGGTTCTTTGCCTTGCCCAATTTAGTGGAGCCAAGATTTCTGATTCCAGGAACTTCGCTTTTTCTTTCTTTTCTTTTCTTTCTTTCTTTCATATCTTCTTTTCCTCCCTTCCTCCGTCTTTCCCCTTTTTTTCTTCTCTTTCTTTTTAACTTTCTGTTATAATAAATGTTAAACATTTAGAAAAGTAGACAGAGTTGTATAACAAACCCCTATGTACCCTTTACCCAGTTTAAGCAAGTATGAATTCTTGGCCATGCTTGTTTCATCTATACCCTCATGCGTCCCCCTCCACATTACCAATCTCAGGCATAGAGTGTTTTGTCTGTAATTATTGCAACATGAACCTGTAGTAGAAGTTCCTGTGTCACATCTGCTGGTTCATCTCCGATTTCAGCTGCAGCTGTGGCAAAAGTTTCTGTAGAGGTCAGACTCTCTCTGAGAGTGACAAAGTCACTCCTAAAATGTGTGCTGTGAGCATTTTCACTTTCTGGCTCGAGGCATTTTCTGAAATGTGGAGAGTTATCAACTCATCCAGTGGGAGATGGGAGACAATCCCAGATTCTCATCCTCAGATGGACAATTCTGGGAGCATTCTGTGTCCTTCTCAGAAGTCTGCAGGGAATCAGACCCCCGATGGTCACTGCTTTGACCTTGATGAGGCACCCTTTGATTGGCTTTTGTTCCTTCTCTTACTCTCCCTGATACTTGACTCATGCTTCCTGGGATCACCTCTCAAATAAACTACCTGAACCCAACTCCTTGTCTCAGGCTCTGCTTTTAGAAACATCCAAGCTAAATCAGTATCTATAAAAAAACAAGAGTTTAACCTCCAACCCCACCCCAGTATCATTATCATGGCAAAAATAATAATTTCTTAATATCAAATATCAGGTCACTGTTGTATTATTAATATCATAAACTAAATTGGGGGTGTTCTTTTCTCATTCTTTCTTTTTTAAAAACAGGGTCTCCCTCTGTTGCTCAGGCTGGAGTACAGTGCAGTCTTGAACTCCTGGGTTCAAGTGATCAGCCCACCTCAGTCCTGTGAGTAGCTGGGACTACAGACATGTGCTACCACATTCATTTAATTAACACTTTTGTAAAGATGGTGTCTCACTATATTGTCCAGGCTGGTCTTGAACACCTGGCCTCAAGTGATCCTCCTGCCTCAGCCTCCCAAAGAGCTGGGAATAGGGGCATGAACCACTGTACCTGGCCGCTAGTGAGTTTTGATAGTAAAAAATCTATCTGGGTTGACAAGATGTTTCAGGTTCATCTTGTATATTTCATTTCCTTGATCTTGAATTAGCTCCTAGGACCCTTCATTTCCTTTGTGGGGAAAGAATATTTTAATACTAAAATATAGGCACTGGAGATGCTCAATATTTCTAGACTTTTCTATGTCTTTTAATTGCATACAATTAGGAAATTTGTTCTGTTTCTTTTATTTGTTTTAAAATAAAATACATAATAAATTCATAGTGATACTTCTTTAAATCCAGCACTGAATGTCTTTCTGTCTCACAACTTTATTTCCTTTTTCCCACACAGAGGATCCCAGTTTTCAGGGACACCTGGGATGAGAGAATTTGAAAATCACATAATTGCTTATTTGCTTTATCCCACAATACAAATACTAATCTTAAATATCAACATCATCACTAACACTATGATAACTATAAACAGTTTCAGATGTGAATTTTCATTTTTTGCCTTTCTTTTTGTCCTTAGGTTTTATCCCACCCAGGATGTACCTCATAAAAGGCACCTGGGTTTTTTCTGGATGTGGGAACCTGTGGTAGAAGGGAGCCACCCGTCTCACCAGAAAACAGGTCTGTCACACACTGCCCTGTCCGTTTGGAATTTAGGGCCTTCTAGTCCCAGCAGCAACAATCCAGAGAATCTTATTTTGATCTTGATCCAAGTTTAGGTTCCAAACTTCAAATCTGGCTGTCTCACAGTGGGCCTAAGGAATTCCTTTCAGTGTTGTGGCCTCTCTGTCCCTCTCTTGAATTGACAACAGATGCCTAACTAAAAGAATTAACAAATTCCTTGTATCAGAAGGTGAGAGGACATCTCTCTTCATCTATTAGTGCAGAGGATATTGAATCTGCCCTTGGAAAGAAAGAATCCTTGGTCTGAAAACAAAGTCCATGCTTCACACCATTATGCCCACTGTCCAGGCCCAACTTCTGGAATCAGGGAGTCTAGAAAAAGCTTCATCCATCAAGTGGCCAGACAGCTCCTGGCTGAGGTCTATGCCACCAGCATCTCTCGTCTTCCTGTCTTGCTTAAGGCCTCCAGGAACCAACCAGCTCTGCTGAAGTGGGTGAGATCCCAGATTCAAAGAAGTGGGCACAACGATTGGTCATCTGAACCTCTAAGGAAGAAGGAAGTGTGAATCACATGTGATTAGAAATAGCTCAAGCATCTGACAAAGAACTGTGTGCCTGGGTGACTCGAAATGGCAGGGGGCATGTGCCTAAATATCTCAACAGTATTCTTATCCCTGAATCCCCCAGTGTTCTGTTCTGTTCTCCTGATAATGGTGTCACTCTGAGGGTTTCTGGAAAGTCCTGTGGAGGTTTATGCCCATGACTCAGGCATCCAACAAAGATACAGTGCTAAGAAAAAACACTGAGCTCAATTTGAGACATGACATTAGCTAGAGCACATAATGGAAAGCAGGGCAAGGGAGGAAATATGTGTGAATTTAGGCATAAAAAGAAAGAACACAGGATTGGGATTTGACTTATCCTTCCCTTGTGGCTGGGCCAAGGGAGGGCCCTGAGTGCATGCGAGTGCCTGCAAATGCTCAGCTGTGGGCACAACTTCTCACATTCTGTGACATCCTCTGTTTCCTGGCCTGTTCCCATGGGACCCTTCTGTCCTGACCTTTCATCATGGATGGTCTCTGGGTGGCTATTGAAGTGATTAAACTACTTCCTGAACTCTGATATAGATAGAGGCAAAGGACAGACTTGGATTTGCTGTCTTTCTCCTCCTCCCCGGCTTGTGCCTTTATCTTGTCCTGTATTAGTTCAAGAATCCATATGAGTCCCCAACTGACAGAAATAGAAGTCCAGGCTCCACAGCCAGGCACCCAAGACTGTCCCATCCTGAATGCCTTTGAGGGCCCTGTATGATCCTCCCAGGCCAGCCAAATGGTGGGTCTGCCACCCTAAGATTTCCTGCTCACATTTTCTTCTGCCACCACACCATGACCTTGGCAGTGCTCCTTCAGAGCCTAGTTTCATACTTACCTTTTCTCAATCTACAGGGACTTATTTTCCTTCTCAACCACAATAGCAACAGTCTACTCCATGCTCCTAGGACTCCCTAAGAACTTGTAGCCTATTGACATGTCTTGCTAACATTTCATGCATGCGTGTGTACATGTGTGTATGCAAGTGTATATCTTGACTCTCAACTGACTTACAAGCTCTCAAAGGTCAAAAGCCATTATTATCCTCCTTTGGAAAATCTCTGAAGTCACTAACACTATGTTTGTTATATAACAGAATGTTAAGGAACTTTTCCTGTTACTTGAGTATTGACAATTAGGATCTACAAATGAGGACAAAGTTCTGTACCCCAAATTTTTTGACGAGCCAAAAATATTTGGAAGGCAAGTGCCTGTTTGGGTTTTTAATAGCTCTGCTACCATATCTACCACCTTATCATCTCCCTCTGTTGCTTATTTATTTATGTAGATCTGACAATTGGGTGTGGGCTGAGGAGAGTGGAATGAGGAGAAGGATTGCTGGAAAATTATTTGAGTGGTGAGTTGTCAGCCTTTCTCATCTCAGTGGGGATGGAGAGGTCTGTGTTCCACAGGAAACATTCCTTAGATGAGGGTGGCTCCTATAAGAAAAGGGAGATAGACATTACATTTCCTGGCTGGAGGTCTTAATTAGCACAGTTGATTAGCTTAATTAGCACAATTGATGATCTACCACTTGTACCTATTTGAGTAGTGAAGAAGAAAGGTGAGTAGAGATGCAAGTGTGGAGATTGGCCTCAGCAGCAGAACATGGCCAAGTATGTATGAGTTTCATGTAAGTTAAGTAGACATGGAAGGTTCCTGGGATTGAGCTATCTTGCTGGTACCTCCTGCTGGCTGATGGATGTGATAACACTTGGCATAAGAGACTGGATATGAAACCATTAAGAGGTTTAGGAAGATGTCAAGCTGGGGTGGATTTCCCCTGTGCAGAGTGGAGGCCCCCTTCAAAGACCCAGTAAACTTACCCATAAGCCCCATTGGAGAGCCCGCACCGGGGTGCCTTTCTTACTGAGGGCAGTGACAGTCTAGGCAGGCAACAACCATGCCAATTAAGTCAAAACTCTACTACTTTCTCCTTATTAGTACCTCCTGTTTGAGGACACCAGAGGAGAAAAATGTCCTAAAAATAGGAGGAATGAAAAGGTGGAACATGCTCCCTCCCTTTTCTGGCCTGGCTAGGTCTGAATCTGGGGAAGAGCAGGAAGTGAAATGGACATTCATTTGGAAATGAGATTGAGGATTTAAATTGAGATTAGGAAGTTATAGAGCATATCCAACAAATAAATAGGGGACAAGAGAAAGATCTGAGAGAACATCATTTAATACATCAGTGGAAGAAAAATTGTTTGGTATGTGAACTCTATTGAGTGCAAATAATTTAATAAACATGTTCTATTGACTACATGACACTGATAAAATTAATTATAATCTACTGATCTTCTCTCCCGACCACCTCCCCCCACCACTTATTTCCTCATGGAATGCAAAACTAGGGTAGTACTAGATTCCATTATATCATAAGGGTTGTGATCACAGTGGGCTGAGCATCACCTGATGAGCTCATCAATAGACAGGACATTGAATGAAAATATGTCTTCAGAGTCATGACCTTTACAAATTCTGTTCCATGATGTTCAGGATGCGTCTTGGAGCATCTTTAAGGGCTGTAGCAGTAGGTTAGAAAGGACACTTGATACATTTGGCTCTGGGCCCCCAGGCCTGGCTTAATCAGAGATTTCAAATATTTATTTATGTTTTTTGTATTTTTTGGAAAAAAATACTTCTATGGTTAAAAATAATTAAAATTCATTGGCCTAACATCTCCTAACCTAATGTGCACATCTACATCCCCATGGAGCTGTCATCATTCAAAAGACCTTCAGTGAAAAAAACAGTCAACCCCTGTCTGCCAGACCCTATGCTAGATTCTGGATACTAAAGAAGAACACATAATTAGCAGGTTGATTTTTGGAGATTTTTCTCTTCTCCCTGCTTATTACCTGAAGTTACACAGGAAGTTCAGAAAAAGAAGATTATAAAAATGTTTGGTGCAGATTAATGATTCCATCTTCTACCCTTGATCTGCAACATGCATGCAACTAGGAGGCAGGTGGAAGGAAAGCAGGTATATTTCAAATTATCCAGATGCTCCTGGATTCCTATCTTAGCTGTGCACTGATAAATAGTTTCATAGATAAATTGACATCTCAACACATTGTGTAATACCTAGAGGGAGCAAATAATCAATATTTGCCATATTTGATACCAAATATGAGTTCTCGGAGGCTTTGGGGTTGCCTCAGTGCTGCGCCAGTGCTGCCCCAACTTTTTGTGTTCTCTCCAAACACTAAAAGTGCCTACAGTAAAGCTGCTCTGCTTCATAATGACAGAATTTCTTTTTGCTGCTTGAAATTTATAGCAGGTGAGATTGCAGGACATGGAAGACTTTATCAATTTAATTTCCCATGCAACAGTAGCCTTGCATGGGTGAGCAATAACCAGTCTTGAAAAGGATGAGCTTCAGATCATCATAGGAAAAGTAAGACCCCCCCAGACATACATCTTCAGCTGTAAAACAAATGGGCTGGAAAGGAAATAGCCTCTACTGGGAACAAGAAATACTGATTCATTAGTGTGATTTTAAAAAAAGAAAGAAAGAAAGAAAAAAACGAAGAATCCAGTTTTCCCCTTTGGCACATGGTGGTTACTTTGCCAAGGAGTAGACAACAGGGAATTCAGGATTTGGGAAAATGCACAGTGAACTTGCCAACATCATCTTGAATTCTTTCCTGTCTCCCCTTTCATTGCTTCATTTACAGAAATTCAGAAAATGTCCCACATCTATTTTGCTGTGCTTTTCTTCCACTCTTCCTTGCACCGAGGCCTACATTTTGGTCACATTAACTCCTTGAAGTGTCCCTCAAACAGTGCTGCTGTCTTGCTTGTCTCTGGGTCTTTATTCCTGCTTTTCCCTCCTCCTGGAGCACCTGTCCTTACTTCTTACCTGGCTAATTCCCACTCATCCTTTAGGTTTTTGCTCAGACATGATCCCCTCTGGGAAGATTTTCTCACTAGGCTCAATTGGCTGTCCTTCTTGACTCCCATCACAATGTTCCAACACAGTTAGATAAAGATTGGTTTAGGAGTCCGTCCACCTCCTTCTCAAGACCACAAGCTCCTTGAGCACAGTCAGAGCCAAGTTTGATGCTCTATGTGTCTGGTCAAATTCTGCACCTGGAGCAGGAGGTGTTCAGTTCACAGTATTTGAAGGAAAGATGAATGATGAGATGAATGAGTGCATTTTAGTTTCAAAAAAGGCTTCCCTGGAAGCAAACTTTGATGACTGTGATTTAGCCATCTTCCTTGAACATCTGCCTATTGTCTTTTATACAGTTCATCAGATAATTCAGTCAACTAAGTGTCTGCCAGACAGCGGGTGTTCAATGTTATCTGGCAAAGAGATGACCTGGTCAGACCTCACTTTTCTTCCCTGGATTTGTTGGACAACCAGTCTCCCTGTCTTCAGCTGTCACCCATAGTGATCTTTCCAATACAATCATCTGGTCATGTCATGCACTAGCCTGGCATCCACCCATGACCCCTCACTTCCAGCTGATTCATGTCTCAATACCTTAGCAAGATATCCAAGACTTTTTGTGGTTGGAAACCAAATGGTCTTCCAAACACCATTTTGTGCCATAGCCTTTCTGTATTAATCAGTGTTCTTCAGAGAAACAGAATCAGAGATTTATTATGAGGAATTTGTTCACGGGATTGTGGAGGTTGAGAAGTCTCATGATCTGCCATCTGCAAGCTGGAGAACCAGGCAAGCCAATGCTATAATTCAGTCCAAGTCTGAAGGCCTGACAGGCAAGAAGCCCAGGATGTAATCTCAGTCCAAAGACCAGAGAAGATGAGATGGGATGTTCCAGCTCAACAAGGAAGGCAGGGAGCGAAAAGAAAAAATTGCTCCTTCCTCCAGCTTTTGTACTAATCAGGCCTCCAGAAGGAATTAAGATGGAAAGCAAGAGAAGAAGGGAGAGTAGAAAAAAATAGATATTTAAAACAAATTTGGCTCATTTTTATTATCTTAGACTTGGAATTGCAAGGTGGTCATATTATCAAGAAAACATGTGTTAGCTTAGTGAGATGGAGACACAGATACTGTTCTTAACTAGGTACTAAGGCCAAGCTCAAATGTCACCTCCTCCATGGCCATGTCTGATCATTCCAGCCTTTGTTTTGCTTTTTCTAGTCTGAATAAAATTGGCATCTCTAGCTTGAGCCCTTAATTGATGACTATCTTAATTAGTGCCTTTTTTCATGTCTCTGCAGTGGGCTCTTTGCCCACTCTGGACAGATGTCCTGCCTTATGATAAATATAGTCTCACAGCAGATAGCACCAGGCTGGGCACCTCATGTGATGATCAACTGATACCAAAGCATGTAGACACCCCGGCCACAGTATTATATATGTGGTCTCATTTGATTCTTTCAACAACCTTCTAAATGTAGATACTGTTTTTCAGTTGAGAAAATTGAGAGGTTAAATCACCTGCCCAAGGGCCGCATAGTTCATTACAGATAAAACTGGAAGCCTACCAGGATTTAGCCTGTGCTATTTCTCCTGTACCTCTGACTTGAAGACTGTGTTCCTGGCAGAGGAATACTCAGAGCCAGGCTCAGTGGCCATTGATGGTGGACATGGAATCCTGCCTCTGAAACGATTTCCATTCTCAGGCTCATACATATGATACTGCTTCAAACTGACTTCTAAGTATGAGCAGCAGGTGCTTTTTCACCTCAGAGGCCATTAGGAGGTCATGATGGGGAACTCTGGATCCCATAATTGCACCATAGTTTACTGGATGGGAACAGGACAGGGCTTTTTGCTCTTCTGTGCTGTCTTTTAGGACACAGAACGGCTGGGGGAAAAACAAAGAAACAAGGCAGGCAAGGAGTGTGATGTTCTCACCAGTGGTAGACCTGATATCCCTTCCCTCGAGCTCATCGTGTGTGGCAGATTAGCATTCTAGAGCAAAAAATTGTATGTCCTCCTTGTTTAAGGAAAAACTCTTTATTTCCAGACATTTACATTTTATTTATTTATTTATTTAAGAGAGTCTCGCTCTGTCACCCAGGCTGGAGTGCAATAATGTGATCTCAGCTCACTGCAACCTCTGTCTCCCAGGTTCAAGTGATTCTCCCACTTCAGCCTCCCGAGTAGCTGGGAATACAGGAGCCCGCCATCATGCCTGGCTAATTTTCATATTTCTGTAGAAACGGAGTTTCACCATGTTGATCAGGCTGGTCTTGAACTCCTGACCTCAGATGATCCACTGGCCTGGGACTCCCAAAGTGCTAGGATTACAGGCATGAGCCACCGTACCCAGCCCAGATATTTACATTTAAAAGTTCTTTCTTGATAAGAAAGAACATCATGGTTTTTGAGATGCTTAATATTATGCGTTAACTTGACTGAGGTAAGAGATGCCCAGATGGGTGGTGAAACGTTATTTCTGGGTATGTCTGTAAGGGTGTTTCTGGAAGAGGTGGTCATTTGAATTGGTGGACTGAATAAAGAAGACCCACCCTCACCAATGTGGGCAGGCATATTCCAATTCATTGAGGGCCCAGATAGAACAAAAAGAAAGGGAAAATTCTCTCTCTCTTGTTGAGCTGGAATATCCATCAGCTCCTGCCCTTAGACATCATTGCCCCTTGTTCTTGGACCTTTATTTAATTTTGTTGTTGTTTTCTTCTAAGTTCTTATTTTGAAGTAAGTTTAGACTTACATATGTGCAAAAATGGTACAGAGAATTCCCTCAGCCTTTTCACCTAGCATCCTCTAATGATAATCTTACGTAATCATAGCTTCATTATAGAAACCAGGAATTTAACTGTGATTCGATAGTATTAACTAATTACCATTTAACCCTTGGCAGTCTTCAACTAATATATTTTTCTTTTTATTCCAAGTTTTATTTTAGGTTCAGGGGTAAAAGTGCAGGTTTGTTACATAGGTAAACTTGTGTCATGGGGGTTGTTTATACAGATTATCTCATCACCCAAGTATTAATCCTAGTACCTATTGGTGATTTATCCTGATCCTCTCCCTCTTCCCACCTGCCACCTTCCAAAAGGCCCCAGTGTGTGTTGTTCCCCTCTATGTGAGTCTTTAGATTTAGGCTGGCGGTTATATCATCAGTTCTCCTGGTTCTCAGGCCTTCAGACTCCCTGGAGAACATTGACTAATATTTATTTTTACATTATTTATTTTTTTCAACAAAGAATTGTAAAGAAGATAAAAGCTGCTTATATAGAAAGAGACTAGAGGAAACAAATGTTACTATGTAACTAGTGGTTATCTCTGTTAGAGAGGCTTTTAGTTTTTAAACATACTTGGGATCATGGTTTATTTGTATACAATTTTGAAACTTGTTTTATTCATTTAATACTTCATATACTTACTTATGTCCTTAAATATTCTTTGTGAGCGTAATTTTTAATGACAGCATCATAATTACTTTATGGACATGCCATAATTTGCTATCATTTCTTTTACATTGGACACTTAAATTGCTTACAGTGGTGTTTCACTGAGTGTCTAGTAGCTGTATTGATGGTTTTGCTCTCTTAGTGGCTACTGGGAGGTTACCCAGTGTCAGTCACCTAAGGCCATCTTGAATAGTCATTGCCAGTGGCATTCTGAGTTTCTATGTATTTGTCACCCAGTGATACCCCATGAGCTCTTGCAAATCTCCCCTGGGAGGTCATTATAGCTGAACAAGAGTCCATGAGGATTTCAAACATAGTCTTCAGCACATTTACGCTTTCAAGGAATCAATTGTCCTTCTCCAACTAAGTTTTCTGAATTAATGCAGTTCTCCAGGCCTATGGGGAAATGAGATCTCTTATTTAATGATGTGCCATCCTCATGTACTGCTGCTTTCCACTTCACCCAACAGAGGTTTAATAATAATAATCTCTTTTGTTTGTTTTCTTGTGGATTGTTCTCGTGGAATAATGATGTTCGCACCTCTAGGACAGTTAATATCCAAGCCTGAAATGGAGGCTGCATTGTTGAAAACATTGTGATTATGTAAATTGAATCAAACTTTCCTCTCTGGCAAAGTTTGTTGCCATCCTTTTGAATTCATTCAGTGCTTTATTCTTACCACTATCTCAGTAGAGTAGGCTGGTAAAGTTACTGCTGTATTATTATGAAATGAAATTGAGGCCAGGTGCGGTGGCTTACGCCTGTAATCTCAGCACTTTGGGAGATTGAAGCAGGCGGATCACTTGAGGTCAGCATTTTGAGACCAGCCTGGCCAAAATGACGAATCCTCGTCTGTACTAAAAATACAAAAATTATCTGGGCATGGTGGCAGGCGCCTGTAATCCCAGCTACTTGGGAACCGAGGCAGGAGAATCTCTTGAACTTGGGAGGCAGAGGTTGCAGTGAGCCGAGATCATTCCATTGCACTCCTGCCTGGGCTATAGAGTGAGGCTGCATCTCAAAAAAAAAAAGGAAATTGAGACATGGCACAGAAGTGAGAAAGATTTTCAAGTAAATAGCTGTGAAATCATTCCGATTCAGTTGAGGGGCCCATCCACTTGGCTCTTTGGCCTTGAGAGCAGCATATGCCGCTATCTTTCATGTGCTCCTCTGGTTTCCTGGGCTTGCCTTCCTTGGAGAAGTACATTCTCTGGGTCTTCTCTGGGTCTCATAATCTGAAATGGAGATTATGAAACATTTAGAGACCTTGGAGCCAAAGATGGGCCTCAGTACTAGTAATACTATTGATGAGAAAATAACATCAATGATGTGGATGCATTGCATTTTCTTAGTCTGGTGGACAGCATCTTTGGAAAACTTTGCTATTCATATTGATCTGGATCATATGGTGTAAAACAAATGAATGTTGTTGCTGTGCAACCACAGCTTCAAGACAGTTGTTTGTCATCAGTATGCTGCCACTAAGCCCCTTTGGTGTGCAAATTCTGAATCTGCTTGAAGCAATGGCTTTTAATCGATTTTTGGATTATGGATCTCTTTGGGACTCAATGGATCCTCTGAAAGAAGAAGCTACATACGCCCACATTTCTTTACACAATTTCATGGAGTTTACATAGTCCCTGAAGCCAAGTTAAAGCAAAGCAAAACAAAACAGTAAAAACCCTTCTGAACAGGTCCAAGTACTGTCTAGAAAAGGACACCAAGGACCAGGAAAATAAGTGGTTCATTTAAGTCTGTTTAGCAAGGTACCAACAGAGTTGAGACTAGAATTCAAGCTACTAAACATTGCTTTTTCCCAATTTTAATGACTTGGTTTTTAAGTGACATATAACCAGGGATTATATTCAAAATACTGATCAGTCAGTATAGCTCAGGAACATAGCAGATCTGATGAATCCACTGATTATCTCTATCACTGGGGGTCCTTGCTTGAAGGCACATGTTCCCTGAGATAGGAAAAGCCCTGGGAAATAGCCAAGACCTTAACTCCAAGGGGCAGATTTCTAAGCACAACAGCAGCAGCTGATGTGGCAGGCAGGGCCGTGATCTGCCCAGGTCAGCAGTTTGCTTCTCTATCAACAGGATTAGGCATCCAAGCCTGAATCTGAAACGGGGCCCACTTGGTGCTGACAGCCTGACCATCAGCTACCCTGAGCTCAGAGATGATTCTTTGAATAATGTGCAGTTTAAGGTTTGCTGGGAGACAGAGCAATTGATTCGGCTTTCCTAGGCAAAGACTTCAAATTAGGCAATTGAGTTTTGGATGTGGTTTAAACCACAGTCTCCAGAGAGTCATATGCAGCAACATCAGCCTTAAGAATCCAGCATGTAGACAATGCTGGCAGGGTCTGTTGTGTGGTTTGCAGAATCTCTTTCTCTGTGAGATGCTTCCCGCAAAGCAAGAATTCCCATCCTCTTAGAGTTAGCAAACATTAACTCTGTGATCAGATCCAGAACTCATCTAATACAAATCCAGTCCCATCTGCCCTGCTCATCTGCCCCCTTTCCCTCCATTTTATAGTTATGGAAACAGAATCTCAAGGAAGAAAAGTCATGAACTCAAGGTGTTGCAGATTTTGTGTTGAAACTCAGTTCTACGGCTTCAAGCCCAGTGTTATTCACATTGCTTGATTAGTGGGTGTGATGGTTAATATTGTCAACTTGATTGGATTGAAGGATGCAAAGTATTGTTCCTGGGTATGTCTGTGAGGGTGTTGCTAGATGAGATTAACATTTGAGTCAGTGGACTGGGAGGGGCAGAACCACCCTCATCTGGCAAGGCACCATCCAATCGACTATCAGCGCAGCTAGAGAAAGCAAGCAGAAGGTGGAATGAGCTGACTTGCTGAGACTTCTGGCCTTCATCTTTCTCCCATGCTGGATGCTTCTTTCCCTTCCTCCTACCCTTGAACATCAGACTTCAGGCTTTTGGGCTCTTGGACTTATACCAGTGGTTTGCCAGGGGCCTCTTGGGCCTCTGAACACAGACTGAAGGCTGCACGATGTCGGCTTCCCTACTTTTAAGATTTTGGGACTCAGACTGAGCCACTACTGGTGGCTCCTCATCTTGCACAGGGCCTATCCTGGGACTTCACTTTGTGATCCTGTGAGCCAATTCTCCTTAATAAACTCCCTTTCATTCACAGATATATACACACATATATATACACATATATATACATATACACATATATATGTATGTACACACACACACACATATATACATATATCTCCTATTAGTTCTGTCTCTCTAGAGAACCCTGACTAATACAGTGGGTCTTTTTTTAAAAATACCATCTTTAAAAAGGTATTTTTGTAGCAACTTTTAAAAATACATTCTCTTCTATTCCTTTATGTATTTTATGGCAAAACATATTAAAAGTCTTGAGTCAGAGCAGATTCAGTGGGATCGTACCCTTGCAGGGAAGTCAACACTGCCTCCTTGAAAATATACCCTTTAAAGTGAATTTACCTGATTTTGCAGTGGACAAAATTGTTTGGGGTTGCATGTAAGCAAAGGTCCTGTGCCCTGCGGTCTTACCTCACCAATGATGCAGAGGATCATTCTGAGGCCAGGCCATAATTTGTCCAGTGATGCATGCAACTCTGAGGAATTCCAAAGCATTTTATTGTAGCGTTTTATTGCCCTAACCTTTTCAAGATGACAAAGGAGATATTTCCTGCACCCTAGTGTTTCTCAACACAAATATTAGCTTGGAGTGCTTCATTCTATTTCACCCTCCAAAGGAATCTGTTATTGAAATTTTGGAAATAGAGATGAACAAACCCATCTCCCAATCCATTTACTGCAATTCCTAATTACTCCATTCTGTTTGTCTTTCTAGGACATTTTTGTGTTTCAAGTTGATGTATGGAGTAGGTAAAGTTCTCTGGGTTATGTCAACAGGATTATCACAAATCCTCTCTCTAATAGTCCTGCAGGGATTGGCATTTATCAAAGTACTGGCTTCAGCTGCCACATTCTCCATATTCATGATATCTGCATATGAAAACTACAGTTCCATTTGCATAGGGATTAAAACATGATATGAGTTTTCCTATAGCTTATGTTCCCCAGTGTAGAGGCAAAAATGGGCTACCTTTTCTATGTGCTGTCAGTTTTATTTATGGCTTAAAATATAGCAATTTTCATTTATATTTTTATGATTATAAAAGTGGTATATACTCATTGTAAAATTTGGAAAATGGAAAATAAGAACAATCTCTCCACAATCTTACCACCAATTCCATTTTGCTGTGCTTACATTCCTTCTGTTTCCCCCAGAAATTATCTGCATACAGCATATAAATTTTATCTTTTTATTTAACATGACAATATATGCCTTTTACAATGTTTTAAATATATTTATATACCATTTTTAAGGGCTGCATCATATTCCGTAATGTGAGTACACCATAGTTAATCAGGAGCTACAGTGTTTCTTTTTATTGTTTTTGCTACGGTAGACATTACTGCCTTGAAGACTTTGTGTAGACTAAATGTGGGTAATAGCCCTCAAATGCCTCCTCAGAAGTGGCATAACTAGTCCAAAAGGTTCTTTTTTGAGGTTCTTGATGTGAACGACTGGTTTACTCTCTAAGATAGTTGAATCAGTTGATATAGTCACTAGCATATTATGAGAATGTTTATTACATGCCAGTTTCACCAGACCTGAGATACAGATACATACATATACCCATTCACACGCACACATATATGTATACATTATATGTATTTCTTTTCAAATTTTACAGACAAGAGTCATCTCTCATTGTTATATAAATGTAAACATATTTGATTACAAATGGGGTCAAACTTTTTCCATATAATTTTTTTTTTTTTTTTTTTTTTGAGATGGAGTCTTGCTCTGTTGCCCAGGCTGGAGTGCAGTGGCCTGATCTTGGCTCACTGCAAGCTCCGCCTCCCGGGTTCATGCCTCAGCTTCGAGTAGCTGGGACTACAGGCGCCCGCCACCACGCCCAGCTAATTTTTTTGTATTTTGTTTAGTAGAGACGGGGTTTCACCGTGTTAGCCAGGATGGTCTCAATCTCCTGACCTCGTGACCCACCCGCCTCGGCCTCCCACAGTGCTGGGATTACAGGCGTTAATTTTTAACTAACTATATTTCTTTTTCTGTGAACTATCTCTTCCAGTCATTTCATGGGTTGTATTTTAAGATTGAAGCTAAGCACTGTTTGGGTGAGGGAGAAGGGACAAGATAGAGGAAGGTGAACAAGAAGGCATAATCCATGTTGCTTCCGGGTTCTTCCTCACCCGGGAAAATGCAGCCCGCCCCTGGGAGATGCAGATCAACCGAGCATGCGCCAGGTGATGTCAATCCGAAGAGATCGAAACTTACCTGGCCACGCCTACGGAGACGCCCCTATCACGCCCTTATCCTGCCCACTGCCCTCCCCCTTCCAGTACCAATGCATAAAAGTCTGCCACTGGCAGGAGCCAGCGTGACTTCTTCGGCCCCCGCATTTGTGGACCAGAGAACATCACCCGAGAGCGCCGGTGCGACTTCCCTGGCCCCCCACACCTGAGGACCAGAGAACTTCGCCCGAGAGTGTGTGCATATTTGCAATAAAAGACTGCCACTTTCTTATGTACTTTGGCCTCATGTTTAATTATTTAGCTCTCCTAAATTAAATTAAATGAAACAAAACAAGCACCATGAGAATGCCATTGTACCAGCTTGTTTGTCTGTAAGACAATAGAACTTCAAAGCTACGAGGTGCCTGCCTTTCTTCCAATCAAGTAGACTCTACTAGTCATCCGTAGAGATGCATGAGCTTGGAGCATTTCCTTGTATTTAAGCTGAGGTAAGTTTTCCCATGTATGACTGCAGAAAACGTGGCTTAAATGAACCCCTACAGAAATGCCAAATGTCCTACTAGCCATGGGGTCTCGTTTGGAACAACTGAAAGAACGCTCTGTCATTAGCCTGGAGGTCATTCTAAGAGGTGGGCAATCACAAGAGCTCACCTAGCACAGTGGAGGGGTTCTGCAAAGATCTTGCACCACAGATGCCTGTAATGAGAGGACTGTGCCTGAGGCCTTGGTTTAATTGGCATCTTCCTGCTCCTTCTCTGCTCCCATGGAAAAGCAAATCAACTTGGAACATTTAAATGGAGCTTTCTCTGAAGTCTCCTGCCCAGTGTTCTCTCTGAGAAATAAAAGATCCATCTTGGGGGCTTAAATAACTGGAAATATTTGACACTTGGCATTTCCAGCTTCATGGAAAGGAATCAAAGAGAAAGGAGGGTGGGAACGGCTGCTTTTTGCATAGCCGTCGTCCCCTCAGTGGATCAGTACCCTTCCCAATTGTGCTTGCGTGCCTGTATGTGTATTGTGTGTGTTGCTTGTGTTCTTGGTTGACAGAGTTCAACTGCTTTGTAGAGCATCAAAGAGTGAAATTAGTCAATATTAAATTTTAGAAAGTTAATGTGATCGTTTCATTAATTCCTTGCATTTAATTTAAAAAACAAAAGTGCCCTCCTGTACTTATATGCTGCCAAGACTTGAAACAGACATTTACTGTCTTAAGAAAACTGAGGTCTGGGAGAAGTCGTTTATCAAGCTCTGAAGGTAAGTTGAACTATTGGTCTCTAAATTTCTTTGCAAATCATATTTTGGATACTTTTAGACTTTATGACCCACCCTCAGAAGGAGACAGCCTTTGACATGTTTTTCCATATTAGGATCTCATCTGCTTGTAATTTGTTGTCTAGTCTCCTTGTGACCAGGGATATTGCATATTTGAGATGGATGGCTGGGTTAGGGGTACAATCTGTGACTTGGTAGCAGTTTTTTCTCTTTATGAGCCCAGAGTTAAGGTTTTCTTTATTAGTTCTACATGGAAACTGTCCCAGATATAGTCACCATCTCTTTTTGACCCCAACCCAGGGTGGTATATTTTGGGGTTCTGTAGAGCTTCCCATCTGATTTTAGTTTAAATTGACACCCCACATAAAAATAAGTTGAGATGTCTATTTACCAGCACGAAGTTCTGGGAATTAGAGTCCCATAAAGAGCTTAGATCACATGGCCAGGTCAAAACAAGAAATGAATCTGTGTGTACTTACAGCTGGAGGCCACCAAAATTATGTGTGTGGGTGGTTTCTTATGGGATAGAGGGAAGATAACTCAAAAACAAAATATAAAAACAATAAATCCCAGCATTTCCTTTTGAGCATGGAATAAATTTGGAAAAATTCATTCAGTCATTCATTCAGCAGGTGTTTATTGAGTGCCCTGATATGCCCGCCTGCAATTGTGCCTGGCACTAACAACAGTGAGACAAGATGACATGTGTTTTGTCAGGGTTCAAGGTTCACTGCCGGGGCCACAGGTTAAAGTAGGTGCTAAAAGAAAAAACAGTAAGCAGGCAAAGGGATACCTGGAGAGCTTGACTCTTGGAGAGAGTGCAGATTCTCACGCTGCAGCGATGTATATTAGTTTCCCATTTTGTATCACAAATTGTGTTACACAATATCACAAACTTAATAACTCCAAACAAGACAGATTTATTCTCTTACAGTTCCAGAGGTCAGAAGTCCTAAAATGGGTGAGCAGGGTGACATTTCTTTCAGTTGTTCTTGGGGAGAATCACTTCCTTGCCTTTCCTAGCTTCTAGAGGCCGCCTGCATTCCTTGGCTGAAGTCCACTGTCAACACTGCAAAGCCAGCAGCACAGTATCTTCTCATCTCTCTTTGTCCCTGTGCTTCCCCTGTCACACTGACTTTTGTATAAGGACCCTCATGATTATATTGTGTCCATCTGGCTAGATTATCCCATCTTGAGATAAAATGGGATAATCTCCCATCTCAAGATCCTTAATTACATCTGCAAAGTCTCTTTTATCATATAAGGAGCATATTCACAGGTTCTGGAGGAGGACTATCATATAGGCCATAGTATAACAGCAAGGAAATTGGATATTTTCGATAGCAATATAGATTATCCTTTATGGTTATTTGTCTTTGGGATAAGGACAAAGGGAGAAGAGGATAGTGATTCCTCTCAAGCTCCATCTTGGTGCTCCTTCCCCTCCAAGATCAGAATACACGTGGATGGTTATGTCCAATATAATTGCAGATAGGGGAATTACAAATAAAGGGATGAAAGGCTGGGGGACCCCTGCTTTAGGGGAACTCTCATGGGAAATATCTAGTCAATGAAAGTGCAGCCTCAGGCAGGCCCACATTAATAAGCCCCTAATTAGTGTGCTTATGGAGGAAGGCGCCATGTTGACTGAGGCAAGATGGGCATTTCTTCCAAAGGATTGCTTTTGGGCTTTCTCTGTTGGGTCTGAGGTTCAGGGGCAGCACAGTGAGCCAGTTAGCTCTCCTGTCACCAGGCCGATGAAGAAGTCTCTCCTATCACCCTATACCCACCCGACACACATATGCACCAACACAAACACAGGCATACTCACTAGCATACCTATGCACACACTTTCACATTTATGTACATATACATGGTGATCTTTCCCCTACAAATATTTTTAATTGATATAATATAGTTAATGTTTTTGAGCAGTTTTAGACTTATAGAAAAGTTTAGCAGCAAGTATAAAGAGTTCCAATATTCTCCCTCATCCCCCACAATTTCCCTTCTTTTCTTTTTTTTTTTTTTTTTTTTTTTTTTTTTGAGACGGAGTCTCGCTCTGTCGCCCAGGCTGGAGTGCAGTGGCGCAATCTTGGCTCACTGCAAGCTCCGCTTCCCGGGTTCACGCCATTCTCCGGCCTCAGCCTCCCGAGTAGCTGGGACTACAGGTGCCCGCCACTGCGCCCGGCTAATTTTTTTCTATTTTTAGTAGAGACGGGGTTTCACCATGGTCTCGATCTCCTGACCTTGTGATCCGCCCGCCTCGGCCTCCCAAAGTGCTGGGATTACAGGCGTGAGCCACCGCGCCCGGCCTAATTTCCCTTCTTTTCAACCTCTTGCGTTTGTTAAAATTGATGAGCCAATATTAATATATTATTACTAAGTAAAGTCTATAGTTTACATTAACGTTCACTCTTTGTGTGATACATTCTGCAGATTTTTGACAAATGTATAATGACGTGTAGCCACCATTACTGTACCACACACGATACTTTTACCAGCCTAAAAATTCCCTGTGTTCTACCCCCATCATTTAAAATATTTCTCTTCTGGGAAGTTCAGTAAAGTTTTGAACCCCTTTTCACTAATTAATATGTAGCTTCTCCCAGACTCTATAGTCTAGTGTTCTTGAGTGTGGTGTGCCTTATCACGCTATATGAGAATAGTTCAAGCTTGTAGCAGAAGCTTTTACTTCTTTTAGCAGAATTAGCAAAAGCTTTTACTTGTAAGGGATTTCTTTTCTGTCCTGAGGTCAGTGGTATACTGAGCCTGCTCATACTTGGCCTGTGAGACCTCACTGTATGCATTTCTTTCCAACTCTGAGTTCAGAGAGGCCCAGCTGATAGTCTGAAATCGGTCATGGTAGAAGTATTTAGACCATGGACATCAGCAAATGCTACAAATCAGGGTTTGTTTTTTCCCTCTCGGAGAGCCAGCTATTAAACATTGACCAGACACTTTCTGGAGTTCTCCCTTTGTCTGCCTCTTCGTGGCTGGGAAATAGCAAAACTTAAAGCATTTGTCTGGGATTCAGAGATGGAAGCCATAGGCTGGGTCAACTCAGTGGTCTGTGTCCTTGATGAGTTTGTAGAGAAGCACCATCTCGCAAACCCTGGACTATTCATCTATGGACTTATCAACAGGAAGATAAACTATATTGTTCAAGCTGTTGTATTGTGAGACCTTTTTGTTGTAGCAGCTTATCCTGTACCCATGAATTAGAGTCAGCTAATTCTTGCCTGTGTACTTTTGCTCAACACTCATTCACCTGCCCCCCTCCCAGATTTAGAATGATAATGTACATGTAAGATGCATCTATTGTTAGTCTTTACAATCCATTTTCTAAAAGAAGCTAGAATGACCTTTTAAAATATTAATCAGAGCACTGATTAAAACCTTAAAATGTTCCAATGGCTTCTTATTGACCAAGCCCCTCTTTGCCCTTCCTGCCTCCTCTTATGTCTTTCTCCCTCTCACTTACCAGGTTCTGGTGATGTTGGTCTTCCTTCTGTTTCTGGTACCACTGAGCCTGCCTGCCTGTGGCACCTTGCACTTGACATTTCCTCTGCTAGGAGTTAGGCTGATTCTCTATTGTCTAGGTACCACCTCTTCCCTGAGCCACCAACCTCAAGGGGCCTTTCTCACTGCTTTTTATTTTCTAATTTTTATAGTATAAGATAGCATTTGTCATCACCTGAAAGGATTTTGTTATTGGTTGGATTCCTTATTTATAACCTGTCCCTCCTCAGCCAGATCATAAGATCAGTGAAGGGACATCTATCGTATCTACTTTTAAGCACCATGTGTATACTGGTGGACGACCAGCGTAGACACTCAATAAATATTTGCCAAGTGAATACCTGATTATCCAAAAGAACAGTATCAGCCTTGACTCTGTCCTCGAAGAGCTTCGAATCCATCTGCTGGTGACTTTGAAGCCAGGCTGTCAGTAAGATTAGGGCAGTTTCTCATGGCACATTCTGTGACACAGTCTGCAGGGACAAACTTCACTTTACAAAGCAAGAATTAATTACAATACCAAAGTAACCCAATTTATTTATGTAAATTAATTGAATTTAACTTAATTTCCAACTAGACTGGTCCACTCACTAACCGCTCCCCCCAATTTAAGGAATTTTCCACTTCATGAGAAGGTGAACAGAAAAAAACTGTTATTCATATTTTCATCAAGTTTATTAGAAACCAGGGATGATTCTGCAGCTATTGATGTCACAGTGGGGAGAGAGAGAGGAGGGCAGTGGCTTTTCTGAGCTGATCTCTAGCCTGACTCAGTTGACTTTTACTAAGTATCTTTCTTGGTGAAGCTGAAGAAGTTGTCTTGCTTTCATCAGCCTGAAAGGGAAGCTCATCAGCTGGAAGGTGGAACTTCTGGCAGCTGCTTTCCAAAAATCCCCTCTTCCCTCCCTTGACTTGCACTGAAACATTCAAGCCCAGGTTTTGAAAAGATTGAAATGTCTTTAGAAATCTTTGCACTGTCTTTATTCCAGGGCTACTGCCAGTCTCTGGCACTCCAGGCTCAGACTGGCACAGAAACCTCCTACTCTGAATCATTGGTGCCTTTTCCATTAGCCTGCAGGTACCCACAAAATATGCAGAGAAGATGTCTCTTGCTGTGTTGATTTCCCTCATTCTCTCTACTCAGGAAAGGGAGAATATCCCCAGCCCCATTTCAAGCTGTCATCATGAACAGTAGTGGAGGAGTGGATTTGCCTAACAGCTGTCAGAGCTAACACCGGGCAGTGTCAGCAGCAGAGCTGGAGCTACCTTTGGTGGAGCGACTTTCCTCTTGCTCAGCTCCTGGGTTCCCTCCTACTGGTCTGAACCAGTGACGCAGATGGCAAGCGAAACAGGTGAGTTACTCATCAGCTGCTGCTTCCTTCAGCAAATGGTGAGAATGAGCAAGAGCTGTCTTTTGTAAGGGTTGCCTGAACCCATGGAAATAGGGGGTAGGTGTATAGGGTTTGTTTCAAGGTGACGGTACCCAGGGAGGAGTCTTCTGTGAGCGACACAGGGAATTTGGTTTCTCTCCTTCATTACCATAGAACAGCTCCTCCGTATTGATGGTCTCCCTCACTGATAAACCATCAATAGGATCTCATGATAGAGGTTTTCCAATGATATAAAACACAAAATGTGAGAGTCCACTGAATAAAAACTTTTAAATAAGTGCTCTAACTTTGGACATTCCTATTTATGATTTATATTACTGTTTACCATGGAAAACAGTATGTGAAAAAACACAACAGAGCTTTATAGATTTTTCAACATTTTGGACAGAAATCTACTCTGTCTCCATTATTCCACTCCATTATTGCAGTCAAAGACTGCAAACACTTGGCATATGGGTTCACTTCCTATGCCTTTGCCACATCAGACATTGCTGAATGATCACAGCATTCTTTCTTGTTGAGCTGAGATACAGTGGGAGAATCCCTCTGAACACAGTGTTCTCCACTGTAATTGATCAGAAATGTCATATGAAATGAAACCCATTTGCCATCCCTGTTCTAAGTTAATGAGGCCTTACTGTATGTGTGTCAGCCCAGGTGTCACCTGGAATGGCCTCAGCTGACATGCTCTATATGTTCTCATTTTATAAATTTCAATTCCAGACTCACCTTTGTGGGGACACAGACTCCTGCCCAAAGTGAATCAAGTATCCTGTTTTTCTCTCTCACCAGTGTTTCTCTCTGGGGTCACTAAAGTGTGGACCAAAGGGGCAGCTGCAAAACCTTGCTGGGAGCAACTCTTTCTGTGGCCTTTAAAAGTCAAGTCCTAATAGGAAACCAGTGCTCCCAAAGACAAGCGCATTGGAAGCTAAATCTAGCTCCGGCATCCTTAATGAATCTGTGGTGCACAGATCTGGCCTTGAGCCATTTTCTGTAACATTCTCGCTGATCTTATTTCAGGGAATTGTACCAGTTTTGCAGCAAATTACAAAGAAGGCTGGTTTCTGAAATTAGCCAAAGGCCAATTAAGGTTTCTTGGGGTTCTTTCCGACTGCAGCATCATCATAAATGACTCTGTGGTGTAGTGGAGGACTGGCACTTTCTAAGCTGGTATCACATTTTGGGCATGATTAAAATCTTCATCTCAGTCACCTGCCTGACCAACCATCAGTAGCCATGAAACAAAAGGATTACAGTCAATTTACATCCATTAACAAAATGACTTGAAACCCTATCGGCTTAGCCTCAGTGGGGCTTAATCTGATTTTCAGAAGGGAAGAAGAGATGCACAATTAAAGGAAAGAGGAAAGGCAGAAAAGAAATTCAAATGAGAATTTTCTTTGAAGCCCAGGGCTTTTTTGGTTTGTTCATTTTCATAAGGATTTATTAAGTGCCTGTCGGGCTCTTATCACTACGGTAGACCCTGAAAGGGTACAGAGGAAGGAGAAAACGCTAACAATGCCTGTCCTTGAAATTTGCAGGACAGTATGGGAGAAATACCATATACTGAGGAAGCAGGCAGAGAATTAGCAAATTTGTGCTAGCAGGAATTTCTTCAACATCCTTTAAGTGCCTGGCACTGCTAAGAAAGAAAATAAGAAAAATGAAAAATCATAGTCGATATTTAAATGACTCTTACCATGTGCTTTGCATTAAGACTTTTGTACGTGGTGACTCAGTCTTCATAACAACTCTATGCTGTGCATTCCATGGTTATCCCCATTTTTCAGATCAGCAAAGAAGCCCAAAGAAGCAAAGAAGCTTGCCCAGGATCACACAAATCAGCAACAGGAGCTGGGATTTGCACACAGCAAGTCCGGCCATAGAACCTGAGATCATAGTCATTATTCTCTCAAGGCCATGGGGTAGTTGAGGATTTGCATTCTCCCTGGGGAGGTAGAAGAGCTAGAGGTAGAGGATGAAAAAATGAAGGCAAGATGATAGTGTCAGGAAGAGGGAGGGACCTGGGCTAAACTTTGGGCATGGATGTGTACAGGGTGGGGAGAAGCTCTGCACTGGTGGGAAGAAAAGGTTCCAGACCAAGAGAAGAGCAGGAGCAGAGGTAACTGAGAGCATGACTGCAGGTAGAGACTAAGGGGTTTGTAGCTGTTCAAGGAAGAGGACTCATTAAATCAAAGGCTGTATTCATGCAAGGTCAGGGAATATAGCACTGGGGACAGAACAAGGACGTGGAATCTAACAGACCTAGGTTTAAAGTTTGACTTTACCACATGTTCCCTGAGTGATCTTGAGCAAGTTACCTAAGTTTTATTGACCAATTTCCCCAAAAGGAAAATAAGAAGAATGGCTATGGAAGAATAGGGAGAATATTGCATCTTGTAAGGAATTCACCTATTTACTTATTCAAAAATGTTCACTGAGTGCCAATTGTGTGCCATGTGCTGCCGTATATGTTGAAACAATGAACAAGAGTCACATGGTCACTACCTTCCTAGAGTTTGCATTGCAGCTGGTGAGGCAAACTAACAAATAAGCAGAAAAAATTTCAGATTATGAGAGGAGTTTTGAAGAAAAACTCAGAAGGCACCTGGAATCAATGTCTTTTATAGTGTCTAGGACAATGTTTGGCATGTAGGATGCAAACATTTTACATGACACCAAGTAGCGCCATCTTGGAATTCAGCATATGAGAGGAAACCATGGTGTCAGAACCCTTCACTATCCACTCAGAAGGCATTTCTCCTTTCTCCCTTCCTCCTTGCTTAAAAATATTTAGTCAAGATTCATCTTCCAGCATAGGAAAATATCCCCACATCTTTCAAAGCACATGGCAGCTAATCATGGTAATCCCATTTGCCTTGCCAGGCACTGGTTTAGGGGAAGTCATATGACTCAGGTCTGACAGAGAAGATGTGAGGGGAATTCCACAGAGGGGTCTTCTGGATAAGACTTTCTCACTCCAAAAACAATCAACCAAACAAAAGGCACTTAGAGAAAATGGGCTCTTCTCTCTCCAGCTGATACTTGCATATGACCGTCAAAAATGTTGTATGTAGTTTTCTTAGGGCCATGAAAGAGCCAACCTAGAGATCAAGCTAGCTAGCATGCTGAGTGTGACAGCAAACAAGGGTGGAAAGAATGTGACTTGGTGATGCTGGTTTGAACACCGAATTAGTCCCCTTGGGAACACTCCATCATACATCCCATGTCAGATAAGATACAGAACATGGTGGTACTTACTGTTGAGGCCATTGGGATTAGATTTTCTGTTATTGGCAGCCAAGAAATCCTGACAAATAGAAGCATAATTTGGGAACATTGAGAGATCATAGGACCAGGGTTTGGTTCTTCCTAAGGGTTGTTGATAATTGAAGAGGAAGACAGTAAGACTCTTACTGATGTGCAGCTTTGGAAGATTGTACCCATATTTGACAGAAAATTCCTTAAAAGAGCAAAGTCTTTCTTATTTCCATGGGTTGGATGAGTGTCTTCTGAGGACTCCACTCCTTAAATGTGGGCAGGCATTGTGCTGTGGGAAGCCCCAAATGGATGCCATATATTTCCAAGAGATCATTTTCTACTGAAATGTAGAAAAAAACTCAGAAATGCAACTTCATGAGTTGACTGTATGGATTTTCACTGCTTTTTTTCTCAGTGCCCAGAACAGTAACTAACCCAGAGCAGGGGCTCAAATATCTGCAGAATTTATAAATAAGTGGATTGAAATAAACATGAATATGTTCTAGAATTACATAAGCAGAGCATGAATTTTAAAAATCCAAACAGGTGAGCAAAATAGGGTGTGTCTTTATATTTTCTATCACAAATAGCACTTGGTAAAATGTTTAAGGTGCTGTCTCTTAGGAATAGTCAAGCCAACTTTAATTTGAACTTCACCATATATTGCTAGAACCATTTTCTAGTGCTGTTTCCTGGATCACGTTCCCATGCAGATAGTCCCCAGATCTCCAGGCCAGTCACAGCTCTGAATGTGAGGAAATACCTGAGCAATTTCTTCTCATGTCCTTTTCCATAATGCAAGCCTGCATCTTTAGTCAAGGATAACTAGAAGGAAATAGGATCTTGAAGGGCATGGTTGGGTGGCCTTTGATAGTGCTATTTTTCTCATCTGATCAGGTCTCCCCTTGCTTACAGGATCCCTCCCTATCTTCCAAAGCCTGGCCGGAAGCCCTTTCAAGTTTTCCTCACTTCCCAGGCCAGAGTGAGCTAACTCTTATATCTCATAATCTGCATAATATGTTATCTATCATTGGGCATTAAACTATCAAACAGTAGTACAGGACAAAGCCAGATGGAGCCCACATTCTTTTTCCCCAACAGGATATTCACTCTTAGAGGCAGGAGCTAGGTCCTTTGTTTTTTCGTATTTCCTATTGTACTTATAATATCTCTGGGTTGAGTCCTGGTTGTGTCACTTGCCAGCATATTCATAGAGTTTTCTGAGCGTCATTATAAAATATCTACTGTTCTAGTAGATGTATAAGGTTATTGTAAATATTAAAGAGATAAAAAGTGTGAAGAGGCTTTTATAATATCCAGTTTGCATTCAAAGATTACTCGACTGTTATTAGCATGTGGCAGGTGCCTAATTCTTGTTTGAGGATTTATCAAATGATGCATTGTCTGATTGCTGAGGTAGACTCAACTCTCTTGCCTTATCGAGATAGCAGTGCTCTACTGCATTTCAAACATGGAGTTTTAAAACCCTGCTCTGAAATTGTTAAGAGAAACCAGTGGTTTTAGGGAGATGGAAACCCAGAGTGAAGCTGGGCCAGCCTCTGCTCTCTCTGGTCACCAGCTCTTGGCTTGACAGAAGGCCCAGGACAAGAAGGAAATTAAGTACAGAGATGAAGTACAGAGTTGTCAGAGGCTGTTGGGGACAGCAAGGCCTGTACCATGAGCAGTGTCCTCTGGAAGGTAAGATAGTTAGAATCTGGGCACCCAAGGACCTCACAGAGGGTCATGCAATGAAGAAGCCTGAGAACCATCAGCTCTCCAGAGGGAAGTGACTGACACACAATAGCTAATTCCTTTACTCAGTCTTTGATATTGATCCTGTCTCACCATGAGAGTGCAACTGGAAGAATGGGGCAGGAGACCCACACTTGTTATCACTCTGCTGGCCCCATGAGCATTAACAAAACTACTGAGATGCCAACAACCAAAGAAGTCATTGACTCTTTGCTCGCTTCTCCAGCCTGAGTCCTGGGGCATTGGGGGTGACCCCCAACTTGTGCACTTCTGAAGTTCAGTCACAACACAAAGCCTACCTAGAACATGCAGGTGGTGATGGACTGGCAGAGGCTGGGTGGTTCTTCAAAGGCCATTGACAACACCCTCCTCATTACAGAGATGGGGAAACTGAGGCCCACAGCAGAGAAGGGACTTGTAAAAATCCCATGGCCCACTGATGTTAAATTCAGACCTGATTCTTCCTCTTACATTCTTTCCAATCCTGAATGTAGTTAGAAGCACACTTTCACTTTGGAAGACAGAAAATGGTCTCTGATCACAAAAGTGGATTCTATATAACCAACCCAAGAAAAATAGAACATTTTAGTATGTATTTGGCCTGAATTCTAAAAGATCTTAGACCATGGAGGAACAGATGGGTTAACTCTTACTGTCCTCCTGTCCTAAGCCCTTGGCAGCTTTTTTGTAACCCATCACGTTTGTTAATCTACACATTTAATGCTCTTTTGTATAACGTGGTTTTCACAAGAATGTGGGCCAGAAAGAGGTTCACATGGAGGGTTTCATCAGTGCTATGAAAAATGATAATAATATGGTTGACACTCTCCAGTGCATCACAGGCTGCTCTAGGTCCACACATTAACTCATTCAATACTCACAACCATTTTGGCAATTCAGCTTGTAAATAAGGAAATTGAAGCATAGGGAGGGTAAGTAATGAGTTCAGGATCACCTGGCTTGTAAGCGGGAGTGTTGGGATGTAGGTTTAGCAAGTCTGACTCCAGTGCCCAGGCTTTCAAGCTGGTTGCAGCAAGTGATGCTTTAGAACAGCCGGCACTGTTATTTATTTAATCAATCAGTCATTGATTACAAACTCTGTCTCCCTCTCCCCAGGGGCTAGAGGTGGAAAAGGGTCAGAAAGGCAGCGACTCTGCCAGGCAGGAAATAGGCTCACAGGGTCCCTCCCTCCCATCAAGCTGTGGTCATTAAAACCCCATCTCTCCTCCAGAAGGTAATTGTCTGCTCCTTCACCGCACTCTCAAAGGCTTACCTCCACATGCTGAGGAGAAATAGTCATTTGATCTTTCTCAACTCTATGTGAATCTTATGAACTGGTCTGCAGAAACCACTCACATCACAAGAATAAAAAAGAAGGATCCCACTCCTCTGCCTCCTCCACAGAGGGAGGGTTAGAAGGCTGGAATAATTCAAGATCCCCCCGACCCCTTCCTTCCCACCCAACCACCCCCACACACATACCAGCACTTCACTCTGCCAGAGAAACATTTGTGTTGCTTCTGTGTGCCTTTGATTAATTTCGAAAGAAAGGATCAGCTTTGCTAGAGACTATGTTGTGTTTTCTCTAAATCAGGGCAAATAACATTACTTCTCCAAATGTTGCTATTAGAGTAAGATTTATATTTACCTAGAGAGGCTTCTCCTGAGAGAGATGCAATGAGAAGTTTATGCTACAGACAGAATAATCTGCCATGCTGAAATGTGATTTGCTGCAGAAGGCTGTTTGGGGTTTGGATAAATGAGAAAGATAAATATGATGACTCCTGGTGGTTTTCAGTAACGTGATTATCACTGGGGAACAGATTCTCTCTTTCTCTCTCTCTGGCCAAAGCCAAAATATTCCAAAATAGAGGATTGGCTTGGTAAGGGTATGGCATATGCCAGTGACTGCACCTTCATCTTTGTACATGTCCATGGTCACACATGCACTTTCCTGCACATGGGTACATAGGGCATATACAGGCACATGTACACAGTGGCATTTGGACCTCAGCTTGAGCAGCCTGGTGGGCAGAGGAACAAGACATTCCCTGCCACAGTCATCTCTTCTCTACCACCAGGTATAGTACATGAGGGCAGAGGAACTACCAACATACTGTCAGGAAAAAATTTTTCTCACAAGATAAAACTGCGAAACTCAGAAAAAGTAAAAGTAAATTTGGCTACAAACACCCTAGGTGCTCAGAGTTTTGCTATCATGGTTTCAGGCTATGGAAGAGAAGTATTTGGTGGATGTTGTAGGCTTTACATTACTCCTGTGTTTTGTAGTTCAGAGTTAGAACTGGAAAGAGGACCCAGGAGTTCTTGATTTAGGCTTGGCCTTTCATTTATTTAACATTTATGAAGCTCTCACTTGTGTGCAAGGTTTTTCTGGGCCTCTGAAGAGGAATTAGACATAGTTCTGGCACAAGAAGTGTTTGTAGCATGACTCCAACATGACCAAACGTAAGCTTGGAGAGTGAGACATCAAATGAGAAGCACATGGGGAAGTTGCTGGAAGGGAAGTGCCATCTCTGACTGGGGAATGAAGGATGGCTACTGTGGATGTAGTCTTTGAGTTGGATCTAGTACCATGGAGGAGATGCAAGATTTGAACAGAAAGTGATGGAAGAAGAATACTTCGGGCAGAGAGAACAGTATAATTAAAGGTAGGGGGAGAGAAAACTAAAGGATATGTTTAGGCAATAATGAATAGGCTATTCTAGCACATGTGTAGATGTAGAAGAAGAGAAGGCAGGTAGAAAATAAGACATTTCCTTTTTAATTTTTTTTTTGTTTCAGTCATTTTTGGGGTACAAGTGGTTTTCGGTTACATGGGTCAGTTCTTTCATGGTGATTTCTGAGATTTTAGTGCTCCTGTCAACCAAGCAATGTACACTGTACACAATATGTTGTCTTTTTTTCCCTCTCCCCTGTATCAGTCCATTTTCATACTGCTATAAAGATACTACCTGAGACTGGGTAATTTATAAACAAAAGAGCTTGAATTGACTCAGTTCTATATGGCTGGGGAGGCCTTAGGACACTTATAATCATGGCGGAAGGTGAAGGGGAAGAAGGCACCTTCTTCACAAGGCAGCAGGAGAGAGAGAGGCAGAGAGAGAGAAAGAGAAAGAATGCAGGGGAGACTGCCACTTTTAATCCATCAGATCTCATGATAACTCCTGCACTATCACAAGAACAACCTGGGGGAAATTGCCTCCATGATCCAATCACCTCCCACCAGATCCCTCCCTCTGCATGTGGGGATTACAATTCAATATGAGATTTTGGTGGGGACACAAAGCCCAACCATATCACCCCCTTCCCAACCTTCCGCCTCGAGTCCCCAAAGTCCATTATATTATTCTCATGTATTTGCATCCTCACAGCTTATCTCCCACTTATAAGTGAGAATGTACACTATTTGGTTTTCCATTCCTGAGTTATTTCACTTAGAATAATGGCCTCTACCTCCTCCAAGTTGCTGCAAAAGACCTTATTTTGTTCCTTTTTATGGCTCAGTAGTATTCCATGGTGTATATATACCACATTTTTTTTTCAGCCTTTTTGCACTGGTTTTTCCACATCTTCGTGGGTTTATCTACCTTTGGTCTTTGCTATTGGTGTCCTTTGGATGGGGTTTCTGTGTGGATGTCCTTTCTGTTGATTTTGATGCTATTCCTTTCTGTTTGTTAATTTTCCTTCTAACAGTCAGGCCCCTCTGTTGCAGGTCTGCTGGAGTTTGCTGGAGGTTCACTCCAGACCCTGTTTGCCTGGATATCACCAGCGGAGTCTGCAGAACAGCCAAGGTTGCTGCCTGTTCCTTCTTCTGGAAGCTTCATCCCAAAGTGGCACCAGATACCAGGCAGAGCTGTCCTGTATGAGGTATCTGTTGACCCCTGCTGTGAGGTGTCTCCTAGTCAGGAGCTACAGGGGTCAGGGACCCACTTGAGGAGGCAGTCTGTCCCTTAGCAGAGCTCAAGAGCTCTGCTGGGAGATCCGCTGCTCTCTTCAGAGCTGGCAAGTAGGAAGGTTTAAGTCTGCTGACACTGTACCCACAGCTGCCCCTTCCCCCAGGTGCTCTGTCCCAGGGAGATGGGAGTTTTATCTATAACCCTTGACCGGGGCTGCTGACTTTCTTTCAGAGATGCCCTGCCCAGAGAGGAGGAATCTAGAGAGGCAGTCTGGCTACAGCGACTTTGCCGAGCTGTGGTGAGTTCCACCCAGTTCGAACTTCCCAGTGACTTTGTTTACACTGTGAGGGGAAAACCACCTACTCAAACCTCAGTAATGGTGGACACCCCTCCCTGCACCAAGCTCGAGTGTCCCAGGTCTACTTCAGACTGCTGTGCTGGCAGTGAGAATTTCAAGCCAGTGGATCTTAGCTTGCTGGACTCCATGGGGGTGGGATCCCTTGAGCTAGACCACTTGGCTCACTGGCTTCAGCTGTCTTTCCATGGGAGTGAACAGTTCTGTCTCACTGGTGTTCCCAGCCCCACTGGGGTATGAAAAAGAAAAGAAAAAAAACAAAAAACAAAAAACTCCTGCAGCTAGTTTGGTGTCTGCCCAAATAGCCGCCCAGTTTTGTGCTTGAAACTTAGGGCCCTGATGGTGTAGACACCTGAGGGAATCTCCTGGTCTGTGGGTTGCGAAGACTGTGGGAAAAGCATAGTATCTGGGTGGGAATGCACCATCCCTCATGGCATGGTCCCTCAGGGCTTCCCTTGCCTAGGGGAGGGAGCTCCCCAAACCCCTGCCCTTACCAGGTGAAGCTATGCCCCACCCTGCTTCAGCTCACCCTCTGTGGGCTGCACCCACTATCTAACCAGTCCCAATGAGAAGAGCCGGGTACCTCACTTGGAAATGCAGAAATCACCCACCTTCTGTGCTGATTTCACTGGGAGCTGTAGACTGGAGTTGTTCCTATTCAGCCATCTTGCCAGCCACCTAATTAATATAATTTCAACATCACTTTCCATCCCCATGTCAGTGGGTGTTGAGGACCTCTAACAATACTTCGGTGCATAGTGAGAGCTCACCAATAATGATACCAAAAACAAAAAGGTTACTGAGAGCAAGAAATGATGCCCATAGAAGTAAGAAGCAAGAAGAGTGGCATTTAATATACTAAAATGCTGGACATTTGGTTTTTGTTATTTATTCTCAAGGTTCACTCCCACTACTTATCGTAATAGTGGCTCAACTTTATTTTAGTTTGTTTTGTTCCCAGTCTCATCTAATTGCTTCATCCTAAAGTTTCAGAGAGCAATAGGTGCCATGCACTAACTCAGGTGGTCAGGACATTGGAGTTTCTCTGCTAAAATATCAGGTTCAGGATAGGCATATGCTCCAACTCTGGACAATCAGGAACAAAAATATTCCATCTCATGATGCTTGTTTTAACATCTGGTGAAACAAATTCTCTCTTCCTCTTGACTAGATTTATTATTATTATTATTATTATTATTATACTTTAAGTTCTAGGGTACATGTGCACAACGTGCAGGTTTGTTACTATATACCACATTTTCTTTGTCTGCTTGTTGGTTGATGGGCACTTAGGTTGGTTCCATGTCTTTGTAATTGTGAATTGTGCTGCTGTAAACGTATGTGCATGTGTCTTTTTCACACAATGACTTCTTTTCCTTTGGATAAATACCCATTAGAGGGATTGCTGGATAAAGTGCTCTACTTTGAGTTATTTAAATAATCTCCATACTGTTTCCTATAATAATTGTTAAATCATATTTTCCAAGTTCTGTTTTCTCCTGGTCTTCAACCCTTTGCATGTTAGTCCAGTGTGGTCATGCTTCAGCTGCTGAGCTGAAACTTTTTGCAGGTGGCAATCACTCTCACTAAGTAAGGATAGATAAGGGCTCTGTACTCAGGACAAGGTAATAAGTAGAGGCTTCTGGAAGGTGCCTGGGGAGGAGATATGTCATCTATCTTCCTGCTTACTGCCTTGGTCCTTGCCTTTTCCTCAGCCTGAATTCTTTTACTTTTTCTTTTTCCCATCACAATTGTCTAAACCATACTCATACTCTAAGAGACAACTTAAATGCAAGTTTTACAGGAAGTTTTTGCTTAATGTCCTCAGCTAGAAACAACCACTCCTTTTTCTGGAAACTTGAAATCTTATGTTCCTGTGGGATGTTGATGGGATTCTCCTATAAACAGTGGAAAACCCCAAATGATTAGCTGTTCCCCCGCTCCCAATTCCGTTTGGTCTCTGTGTGTCTATTCCTGTAAAAAGCTCTTACTATGGCTCTTAAGTCAACTGCCAAACTTGGGCTTAATAAGCATAAAATGTATTTTCAAAGAGAAGATTACAGGGTCAAACACTGTAGCTCTGAACCGTGAATCCGCTCTGTTGCAAATGTGGCCAACAGGGTGAGAGCGTGACTGTGTTATTCCAGCTCCTCTAATTAGGGATTTGGGAAGGAATCAGTTGTTCCTGAAACTCTGAGTCCTTTAGGGAGGCTTTGAGAACAGGACACACCACCTGGAATACAGGAAGTCCTCAAGTCCCCTTATGAATGGAGCAGAAAGCAGAGAAGCAAGAGCCCAATCTGGGCTCTTTCAACTTGTTCAAAGCAAACTCACTGCCTTCCTTTTCCCCAAACCAGGCTGCTTCTCTTGTGTCAGCCATTTCAGTCAACATTTACTGTACTAGACAGCTGTGCAACTCAAAAAATCTAGACAGCATCTTTGGCCTCTTCTCTGTCTCGCTATGTCTAATCTATTGTCAACTCTTGTGATTTTATGCACATCATTCAAATCCATCCCTCCTTTCCACCTTTTCCTCCACAACCCTAACCAAGCAATTATCATCTACTACCTGGATAATTGCAGCAGCCTCCTAACTGTTTATCCCCTATACTGTCTTGCCTTCCTCATGTCTGCTCCTTCCATTTCAGTTAGATTGATATTAGATCTACAACTCAGTCTTCAAGTCACTGCCTAAAGCTATCCGGGACTTCCTGCTGTACTCAGTCAGGGTCCAATCACACAGGCATGGTAGGTCATGGCAAGGAACTGGAAACTATTTGACTTCTTCAGCTTCATCTTTCTTGACTCTCTCCTTGTCTCTCTGAACTCCAAGTGTTATAGCATTTTTGGTCCAGGGTTTAAATATGGCATGGTCTTTCCTCTGGACATTTACAGATTGTACAGATTGCCTTTCCCTCTGCCTAGAAAGTGCATCCTCCTTTCTTCACCTACTAAGTCATCCTTTAGTTTTCAGCTTAATTGTCACTTTTTTAGAGAAGTCTTCCTTTATCCTACAAACTAGATCATGTCCTTCTCTTATAGGCTACTATATTTGTCTTGTTTCCTTTAGCAGATATAACTGCCCTTAAAACAGAGGCCTTTCCAATATTAATAGATAACTTCCCCAAGCAGCAAAGATAGAGGAAAAAACTCTGGATATTGGTGGAGCTTTGTCTCTGGAAAGTCACATGCTTTTAGGCAAATTTTTTAACCTCTGGTGATAGGATAAATGTGAACTTCCGAACAAGGGCACAAGACTTCTTTAAATACCAGCCTAGTTACCTACTGTATGTGCAACTTTGGGAAACTAAATATTATCTCTTCTCTCAGTGAGATATCTGCACAATGAAGGTAATACTGTCTCTACTTGGAATGGCTGTTGTGAAAGTAAATAATGTGTGCAAACTTCTTTGCACAGTGCTTTGCATAGGTTGAACACTCAATACATGTTTCTTAGCTGCTGGTGATTGTTCTTTGAACCCTGATTTCCTCAAGTGGGAAAAAGGCATAATAAATGATAAATCCTGCCACACCTATCCCTTGGTGTCATTTGAGACTAAATCAAAACAAGCAGAAGGTAAAAGCACATTGTAAACTATAAAAGGCCACACAATATTAGGTGTTTTTATTATTATTAGACAATACAAATACAAAAGGAGCAAACATCTAATGCAAGCTTAGGCACTGATTAGATGATTACTGGATATGTGTTGAAGAGTTAAATATAATTGTTAAAACAAGAGGCTTTTCTAAGTACTTGGCACAAGATATATGTCCCCACCCTGACCCCTATGAATGTTCTCATTTGCATTTCACATGGCAAGTGCTCCACACACTTCCTGGCCCACCCAGGGATGTCTCTCCTAGTGGGATGGAGTTCTCTCCATGGCCTGGGAAGCTATGAAGCTCCCTCTCTCTTGTCCCCATTCATCTCTTCTTGCCTCCCTGTCCAGGTGGTAGTTGAACCACTAGCGCTGCTGTTAGCTTGGTTGCATTAGTATCACTAGAGACAAACTGTGAAAGGGGAAATATTCTGTTATTGCTCTGGTCCAACTCATTTTTCACTTGAACACAGGGCAGAGTGAAGCACATTGCTCTTTGATGTCTTTATTTTCCTGTCAATAAGAATCTTGTTAGCCACCTGGCTGAGCAGGGTTTAACACTGGCTTGCTCATTTGGTCAATCCTGTCTCTCTTCCTTTATTAACCCTGGTTGGGTGTGAAGACTTGAAGTGCTGAATCCTTCAAGATTAGAGTTCTTGGATGCAGTGAACAATCCAGGGCCAGTAATTCAGCTTGGAATTATGTCCTTTAACTCATTGGACAAGCATTCACCATTTATCTTACAAGGAACTCTGCAGAACATAGAGAAGCACTGGAGGTGGCTGTACATGATGAAATGGGAGGGGTGTGGGCAAGAGTGTGTTCTCTGGAATCAGATTGCCCAGATGTGACACCTGACTATGTCAACTTACGGCATTCTGTACCTATTGATGCTGCAGTTTCCCAGTTTCCTCAGATTGTTAAAATAATGACTATAAAGTCCTTGGCATAGTGCTTGCAAAGAAGTAAGCATGCAGTTTTAGCATAGCATTGATAATGATTATTCAAGGTTCACTGAAGATTATAAAGCACATACTGTGTGCCGGGAACTGTTTTCGAAGGATTGAAATGCATCAGGGAACAAAATAAAAATTCCTGTTCTCAGGGAGCATACACAATGAGAATGAGGATGAGGATGATGATGATGATGACATTGAAGATGGTCTCTGCCACCTGGGAGTTTAATGTCTGTCAGGGGAGATGAAGAAATTCCTCATGCTGCCGTGGCCTTACCTTGTAATGGTTGTGGCCCAATAAACTTCTCCTACTGTACTGAGAGATCCTGGAAAGTATAAAGAATGCTCTGTTCATCTCTGAGTCTCTACTGCCTGGTTTTGGAGGTGTATAAATGGGTGTTTTATTGGGACTTTTCAACCTTATGATAGGGAACTGCCTATCATGGGTGAGGAAGATGGCTCATGAAGGCCCCATTAAACTAGAGAAAATATGCTAGGGGTAGGGTAAGGCACACCTCATTCATTTATTCACCCATTCATTCAGACATATTTCTTGAGCACCCAGGAGGGGGCAGGAACTATGTAAAGCACTGTGAGGAACACTGATATCCATGTGGTTCTCCTGGTCACACTTTAGCAGAGCCAGGGAAACACATCAGTGGCTATTTCCCTAAGGTTATTATGCAGCACCCATGCCTCCATTTCCAGTCTTCATCCCCTTTTACTGCAATGGATACCCTCCCTTAGGAAGAAAGGGAGGAGCTGCTACTGAGAGAAGTGTGTTTTGACAGACAACCACCTGCTGGAACACAGATAAAGGAAAACTGAGGGAAACTGTTCTGTCCTCCTACATCTGACTGAGAATACTGATAATGACAGTATTAGCAGCATCAATATTTCTAGAGATGAAACTCAATTACATGAACAATTGACCTATAATTCAGTGAGAAATGTTCCATCCCTGCATCAATATCTTCTACAGTAGATGCTTTGAGAGTTTGTTATGAATGACAAATGAGTGTTGAGGTTGCAGTGATTCACGGACTACCTGGTCTACCCTTGGATGCTGTATTTGTATCACCACCAACTTCTGGTGTCATCTTGTCAGAGTCTTGCTGTTAAAGGTAGCATGAGGTCTCTGGGATGGAGATGACCTCAGGAGTGATGAGTATGTGGGGAAAAGGAGGAGGAGGGTGACACTGTGACTTTTATAGTGCTGTCTATTCTGTAAACAGTTTTTATTTGTGGTTCCCCAAACAACCCAGTAATGTAGCAGTCACTTCAATTTTCTCATCTGTAAAAATGGGGCAAGAGACTTGCCCAAGGTGTCAAAACTGGCAAGTGTCAAGAGAGGAGCCAAAAACCCAAGTTTTGTGTCAATGCCAGCCAGGTTACTGATTGTGACATAGACTTGAGTTGAGAAACTTCTGGATGAGTAGATGGTTTCTCTAGAACACTAGTTTCTCAGAATGTCAAAGGTATTACAAACACATACAAAGTTGTTTCTGTCAAATGAATCAGAGCACCGCTGGAATGAGGAAGTTAAAAGACTTCCCTACTGCAAGACTTCTCTGTGCCTTTCACAGGCTCACCTAAGTCACTCTTTGTGACTGTTCAAGACAGGGAGAGAGTATACAATGACTTCTTGAGAATGCAGGCATTCTTTTTTTGCATGGATCACTGATATGGTTTGGCTCTGTGTCCCCACCCAAATCTTACCTTGAATTGTAATAAACCCCATGTGTCATGGGAGGACCCCAGTGAGAGGTAATTGAATCATGGAGGTCTGTTTTTCCTGTGAAAACCTGTGGATGTTCTCATGATAGTGCATAAGTCTCAAGAAATCTGACAGTTTCGTAAAGGGGAATTCCCCTGCACATGCTCTCTTGCCTGCTGCCACGTAAGACATGACTTTGCTCTTCCTCCACCTTCCACCACAATTGTGAGGCCTCTCCAGCCACATGGAACTGTGAGTCTATCAACCTTCTTTCCTTTATAAATTACCCAATCTCAGGTATGTCTTTATTAGCAGCATGAGAATGGACTAATATGGACTACCTTGTAAGAACTTGCTTTCTTGGAAATACACTTTGGGAAACCTTGCTTTAATCTCTAGTTTTCTTTTTTAGTGCCCTCTAATAACCTCAGGAAGATGCCTCTCTAATCCAAAGACTTAGGGAGGATGGCAACCCAGTGATTGGCAGCAAGTTTGTTTTCAGCCACAGCCATGGTCACACCTAGCTCTCAGTTCTTGCACAGGTCTGTCCATCTAAGGCCTAACATCCTAGTAGAGAGGGAATGACCTGCAGATAAGGAGGTTCTGCCACCACCCATCAGTGTGATCTTAGGCAAGTCACGTTCCTCTCTGGGGCTCAGATTCCTCTCCTGTAAAGAGAAGGATTTGGATAAGAATAATTCCCAAGACCCATTCTATGAACAGTCCCATAACATACAATTCCAGTTTCTAGGTCAGTTGGTCCTCACATCAGTAGTTCTCACACAGATGCATAAAATCTACCAGGCACCTTGTTAAGATGCATAGTCCTGTGTCCTATCCACAGAGATTACAGTGTAGATTTGGAGTGAGGCCTGGGGATCTGTATTTGGAACCATCAGGCCAGGAGCTTTTGTTGAGAAAGTCTGTTTACACCAATACCTGGACAGATTTATTGAGACACAGTGAGGACTACAAGGAGCTCCCTGGACATATGACAGAGTGGGACAGTCAGCCTTACACACCAGCTGATTGCAGGTGTACACATCTAGCCTATGGTCTGCCTCCTTGGGAAGATGGCCATTCTCTAACCCAAAGCTGCCTCTTAAGTGGGCTTTGTTCTATTTTGATTCACCTGTAGTTGTTAATTATTCACTAACAGCCCTGTTGAGGGTTAGGGGAAGAATTGCTTTGTTTATTTAACAATCCATCACTTATTACAAGGCATTAAGAAAACCCCATAGACTGTATCACACATTCAAGTGTGGACTCTGGAAATACCACCACAGCAGTGAAATCCATTTACAATCTGTTTACATGCTGTTTTGGAATGTTGGGTTTTAGAAAAGAAATTGGCCTTTTTAGAAAAATTTTTTGCTAAACTGAGAGTTACATAATTCTAAGCTCTGTTTGGAAGCAAGCTGCCAAAAGTTTTGGTGGCTGAAAGAACAATTGTTTTCCAGTTTCACTTCAAACCAGAGATGGCTAAGGAACTTAAAAATTAAGGAAGATTTTTAAGTGAACATAAATTACTTTGGTAATCAAACGTAAGTTTTGTTTTGTTTTGCTTTAAAGTTTAGGGAGATTGGGTAGGACTGAGAATATGAGAATGAATCCTTTTCCCACAGGGCAAACTGGCAAAGGAAGCTTTGACTATGAAAAGCTCTCAGTGGAGGTTCCCACTCCTGACACCAAGATGGTTCTCCTAAGCCAGTTTTCACAGCTTCCAGAGGGAGAAGCAATACAAACAAGCAAAGGGTGGACAGGTCTATGCTTCTTAGTGTCTCGTGCTTATTTTCTAGATACTTGTGCTTCTGTTGTGCCTATATTTTTTACCTTTTCTTTCATTTAACATTATTACACAAGTGCTTACCCAAGTGCTACAGGTCCTTGTAACAGAACAAATATATAAGGCCTTCATTGTTTCCCATCACACAAATACAAAATGTTATTTAACCACTGTTGTACATTTTGATTGTTTTCAGTTATTTTTTTCTTTTATGAAAAAAAACATATTGTGATGAATTCTCAGCGCATGAAGATTTTTCTGTATTTAGAATCCTGGGAGAATTCTAATGTAGATTGAGTTCTGGCACCTCAACTGTGTAAATTGCCCTCAATTTTTCTTCACTTTCTCAAAATGTGAGGAACAGATTTTGAAGCCAAGCTAGTCTGAAGTCACATCCTGGGAGGGGTCTGACTTCAAAGTAAAGATCTATGAAAAGGAAAACATTCTAAGCAAGTCAAGACAATATCATAATGCTATTTTGATAATATAAATATCAAATATTAAATTGATAATGTGTGGTTTAATAATAAAACTGTAAATTGTGTTCTGTATTCTTAATTCCTTAAGTCTTCTGTGCATTATCTTTCCATTCATTTATTACAAAGTATGTTAGATGAGTTACCTAAATGTTTGCTAGAAAATCTAATTCATGGTGATAACAATGATATGTTTCATTATAGTTAATTTATACATTAGATTTGAAAGTACTTTGAAACAAGTAATTTTCTATGTTTTCATTACTATCCATTAGGAGAGTATTTAGTTATTCTGATCATTGTTCAGGCAAAAGAACCAATCTGGTAGTTCTTTTCTGGTAGAGGGACTACACAGGGCTAAGTAGAGGCAGCACTGATACCTGGGGCCATGTTTTCCTGATATGCAGACCTGTGGTGAATGGGAATATTTTACCACAACAAAGTAAACTAGTCTTTATTCTTTAGTTTATCTCTGTGTGGAATAAACAACACAGTGATAGTACCTAGGAGGTCAATATCTACCTGCTGAAAGTAAAGAGATGAAAACATTTCTCTGTTCTCAAGAACCTGCCATTGTAATGGGAGAAATATAAGTGCAAATGGATTACCTTCAATCCAGTTATTCATAACTCTATTATAGCAGTTAATACTGAGGGCACCAGGGGGGATGTCAGGGAAGGCTTCACCAAGGCAGACAAATTTGAGTTATCCTTGAAGGAAAAATACAGGTTTATAAGCCAGAAAATAGGGTGTGTTCTGGGGAAAGACATTCAAAGTGGAGGGCCCAGGGGCATAAACTGAGAAACATAAGAGGGCATGGGCTTCTCTGGGACGGTGATGTAAATTCAGTGCCACTGGGTCCTAAGGCTTAGAGGGTGGGTCAGTGGAAGACAAGGCAAAAAAAGGTGGGACACTCGAGGGCTTGTGGGAAATTGTAAGAAGTTTGGACTCCCAAGTGGTTGGTGAAGAGAGTCAAGTTTGCAAGTTACATGGAGTGTGTGTGTGTGTCTGTGTGTGTGTATGAGAGAGAGAGAGAGAGAATTGGAGAGAGAAAGAAAAGGAGAGCTACAGATTGAACATCTGCGTCACCCTAAAATTCGTATGTTGAAATCCTAATCTCCAGTGTGATGGTATTTGGAGGTGGGGGTATGGGAAGTGATTAGGTCTTAAAGGTGGAGTCTTCTGGGTTTAGTGTCCCTATAGAAGAGACCCCATAGAGATGCCTTGTCCTTTTCCCACCATGTGAAGATACAGAAGAAATGAACCAGGAAGCAGGTTCTTAGCAGACACCAAATCTGCCAGCTCCTTATTCTCAGACTTGCCAGGCTTCAGAACTGTGAGGAATAACCTGCTGTCGTTTATAAGCCGGTCTCTGATATTCTATTATAGACACCCAGTCGGACTAAAACAGATAGAAACAGAGATACACAGAGGGAGGGGAACAGGTTTTGGCAAACAACCTTCACTGTGGATTGGTGTGAACAATGTCCTGGAGAAGGTTGATCTTTGTAGCTGGGAAATTACTCGTGAGGCCATTGCAAGGAATGAGGTGGAAGCTAGGGATTTAGTGTAAGGTAGGGAAAGCGGGGATAAAGAGAAAAAGCCCAATGTAAGAGACACATGATAGAATTGAGCATCTATTAAATGCAGGGAGTAAGAAAGATGCCACAACTAAGGATATCTTCAAGATTTTTAGTTGGGGAAAGAGAGTGAAAAAAGTCTGGAAAAGACAGGAAACAGAAGCAGTTGTAGAGAAGGAGGATAAGAAAATGAGTTCTGTCTAGGACACATTATGTTTGCAGTGTTTGTAGGGAACCCAGACAGAGGTGTGGCAGCTGGAGATGTGAGCTGAGATATCAGGGAAGTAGAGGGGTGTTTGGCAGTTGTCTCAAATGTAGCTTGTGTAGTTGACAATGTGGAATGGGCGGGGTCCTCCAGAGAGAACAGACAGAAGGAAATAAGTCCCACCTGGGAAATGCTGACCTTTATTAAAAAGGACCTAGCAAAGGAGGCTGAGAAGGGATGGGAGAAGAGGCAAGAAATGGCAGTGATTTGGAAAGAAAAGGAGGAGAATTTGTTGTTTGGTTAAAGATTTTCGCTAAGGAGAGTGTGGCTGGATAAGTTATCAGTCAACTGGGACTCTTTTGTCCAGGCAAATGCCACTCTGGACAGAACACAGGGACTGTGGCAGTAACCTCAGTCTGTCTCCAACAAACAAGGATATGTGGCCATCTACTTGCCATAACATCAGACTGAGGTAGACAGTGTTGTCCTGGGACAGGCAGCTCAGGAGGGCTGCCAGGGGATGTGGCCTTCTTCATTTTCTGAAGCAAGTTAAGAGAGAAGAAAGAAAGAAAGAAAATCAGTGCAAATGTTCACTGGCTTGGAGCTCCATTTTCTTGAAATAATTTTATTTTTTCACCAACTCTACAAGGGGGTGGTATCTGGGGAACACTTTCCTTTGTTCTCTTCTTTCTGGGAGGGGCTTCTGTTATGGACCCTTGCAGCCCCTCTTCCCACAGGAGGAGATGCTGAAGATGAACAGTTTTTCCAATTGGTGGGGTGTGAACGGTCTGCATATCTGTCGGCTCACTGTTCTTTTCCCAGGTAGTTTAAGGCAAGAGAGCTCCTGTTTCCTTTTGCTTACCTCTTCTGATTTTGGAAGTGGTCTGATCCACGTTGTCTTCTTTGTTGCCAAGAGTGACCTTTAGAGGAAGGTAGCTACAATTGACTGGCTATTTTGCCTGAATTTGAGGTAGTCATTGGAAAAGTAATATATTAGGGATTACATTTGGCTGCAGGTCCAGGCTGCATTCCCATATCCAGATGTAACAGGAATTAAACTAATGTTGACAATACCCTCCCTCAATTTGACTCATGTCTAGTTCTCATTTGATTCAAATATTTGTTGGGAGGGGGAGAAAAGCATGATGTATTGCTGTGTTCAAATCCCAACATATGCCCATTTTATGTGTAAAGACATCTGTGAACTCCATTCATAAATTACAGAGTAGGGATTAAGCCAGAATACAAACCCAAAGACCAAATCCAGACTCCTTGTCCTCTTTTTACTCCACCATGCTGCCTCTTCAGGCTGAAATTATACTGACAAAAAAAGAGTAAATTCACATGGTCCAAGTGTGTGATTCCAGTTATAATGGGGTATGAGTTCACTTAAGCTACTTTGATGTCCTGCTTGCTCCCAGGCTATCCTAACAGGAAACACTCTCTGTTCTATTCCCACGAGGTGGATTCTAAGATCTAAGAGTGTCCTCTCATTCCTCCTGCTGGGATAGAACTGAAGATTAATATAGCAAATACACTTTCTTTTCCCAAAGAGTTCACTTTTTTGCATGACATCAGCTTTCTTAATGGGGAACAGGAAAAGGGTCTAATTTCTCTGTGGGACTGTTCAAGTCCTTTCCCAGGACAGGGTGATCCTTGGGAAAGTCATGAGAATTTTCCTTCAGGTTCCACCATGCTCTAGGATATAGGAAGTTTTTGACTTTTCTTTCCTTGGTCTTACTCATCTTAACAATCACCCAGCAACCACTCCCTGACTCTACCCCAGCAAGGTCATGCATGTGAGAATGCCTTGCAGTTGTGGAGAGTCTGTCCCCAAAGCATGACTGTATTACTTCATTTACTCCTCACTATGCTCTGCTGGTTTATTTTCCCAAATGGGGAAACTGAGGTGAGATGTGTTCAAGGCTAACCAGGCATAGATAGCAAGTAAGCTACTATTAAACATGAGTTTGGTTTTCCTGACTTCTGTTGTTCTTTACGCCATAACAGTGGATGTATTTGTAAGACTGAACTCCAATTTCTAAAACAGCAAAAAAAAAAAAAAAAGTAGAGGTGACTTGGAAAGCATGGGAACTGAGAGATTCTCCTATTCAGCTTCCCCTTTACTTCCTGTGTGATATGGTTTGGCTGTGTCCCCACCCAAATCTCATCTTGAATTGTAACTCCCACAATTCCCATATGTTATGGGAGGAAGTGGTGGGAGGTGATTGAATTATGGGGGTGGGTCTTCCCTGCATTGCTGACATGATAGTGAATGAATCTCACAAGATCTGATGGTTTTAGAAATGGGAGATTCCCTGCATAAGCTCTCTCTTTGCCTGCCACCATCCATGTAAGATGTGACTTGTTCCTCCTTGCCTTTCACTTTCTGCCATGATTATGAGACCTCCCTAGCCACGTGAAACCGTAAGTCCAATAAACCTTTTTCTTTTGTAAATTGCCCAGTCTTGGGTATGGCTTAATCAGTAACATGAAAATGGACTAATTCAGTAAAAATTGGTACCAGTAGAATGGGGCATTGCTGAAAATATATCTGGAAATGTGAAAGCAACTTTGGAACTGGGTAACAGGCAGAGGTTGGAACAGTTTGAAGGGCTCAGAAGAAGACAGGAAAATGTGGGAAAGTTTGGAACTTCCTAGAGACTTGTTGAATGGCTTTGACAAACATGCTGATAGTGATATGAACAATAAGGTCCAGGCCGAAGTGGTCTCAGATGGAGATGAGGAAGTTGTTGGGAACTGGAGCAAAGGTGACTCTTGTTATGTTTTCGCAAAGAGACTGGTGGCATTTTGCCCCTGTGCCCTAGAGATTTGTGGAAATTTGAACTTGAGAGAGAACTTTAGGGTATCTGGTGGAAGAAATTTCTAAGCAAGAAAGCATTCAAGAGGTGACTTAGGTGCTGTTAAAGGCATTCAGTTTTATAAGGGAAGCAGAGCATAAACATTGGGAAAATTTGCAGCCTGGCAATGTGATAGAAAAGAAAATCCAATTTTCTGAGGAGAAATTCAAGCTGGCTGCAAAAATTTGCATAAGTAATGAGCTGAATGTTAATGAGCAAGACAATGGGGAAAATGTCTCCAGGGCATGTCAGAGGTCTTCAAGGCAGCCCCTCCCATCACAGGCCCAGAAGCATAGGAGAAAAAAATGGTTTCATGGGTCAGGCCCAGGGTCTCCATGCTTGTGGTCCCCATACTTGGTGCCCTCTGTCCTAGCTATTCCAGCCATGATTAAAAGGGGCTAAGGTACAGCTCAGACCATGGTTTCAGAGGTTGCAAGCCCCAAGTCTTGGCATATTCCATGTAGTGTTGAGCCTGCAGGTGCACAGAAATAAAAAACTGAGGTTTGCGAACCTCTGCCTAGATTTCAGAGGATGTATGAAAACACCTGGATGTCCTGGCAGAAGTTGGCTGCAGGGGCAGGGCCCTAATGGAGAACCTCTTCTAGGGCAGTGTAGAAGGGAAATGTGGGGAGGAGCCCCCACACAGAGTCCCTACTGGAGTACTGCCTAGCGCAGCTGTGAGAAAAGGGCCACCATCTTCCAGGCCCCAGAATGGGAGATCCACTCACAGCTTCCACTATGTACCTGGAAAAGCCTCAGACACTCAACAGCAGCCCATGACAGCATTCAAGAGGGAGGCTGTACTCTGCAAAGCCACAGGGGCAGAGCTGCCCAACAGCATAGGAATCCAGCTCTTGCATTAGCTTGACCTGGATATGAGACATGGAGTCAAATGAGATCATTTTAGAGCTTTAAGATTTGACTGCCCTGCTGGATTTCAGACTTGTTTGGGGCCAGTTGCCCTTTTGTTTTGGCTAATTTCTTCCATTTGGAATGGCTATATTTACCCAATACCTCTACCTCTATTGTATCTAGGAAGTAACTAACTTGCTTTTGATTTTAAAGACTCAAAGGTGGAAGGGACTTGTATTGTCTCAGATGAGATGTTGGAATATGGACTTTCAAGTTAATTCTGAAATAAGACCTTGGGGGACTGTTGGGAAGGCATGATTAGTTTTGAAATGTGAGGACATGAGATTTAAGAGGGACCAGGGGTGGAATGATATGGTTTGGCTGTGTCCCCACCCAAATCTCATCTTGAAAAATCTCATCTTGAATTTTAATTCCTACAACTCCCACATATTGTAGGAGGAACTTGGTGAGAGGTGATTAAATTATGGAGGTGGGTCTTTCCTGCGCTGTTGTCATGATAGTGAGTGAGTCTCACAAGATCTGATGGTTTTAAAAATGAGAGTTTCCCTGCACAAGCTCTCTCTTTGCCTGCTGCCATCCATGTAAGATGTGACTTGCTCCTTCTTGCCTTTCACCTTCTGCCATGATTGTGAGGCCTTCCCAGCCATGTGGAACTGTAAGTCCAACAACCTCTTTCTTTTGTAAATTGCCCAGTCTTGGGTATGTCTTTATCAGCAGCATGAAAATGGACTAATACATTGTGATATCCCCAGAAAACTCTCACTGTGGGAGAGTTTTTGTCCCCCTAGATTAGATTTTGATTTTATATTTTCTAGTTTTAAAGTTGGGATGTTTGAGCTAAGAAAAAGTCTTAAGACTCAGAATTGTGGAATACTGGAAATGTATTCAGATCTGTCCCATCAATTCTAGGATCAAAAGTCTGTCTCCTAGGCTTACTTGAGGAAAAATCATACAGTGTGAAAGGTATGACTTTTGGAGTTAAAAGACCCAAGTGCAAACCATGGCTGTCCCATTCATTTACTGGCTATGAAACCTTGACCAACCATTTAATCTCTGAGTCTCAGCATCCCCATCAGTGAAAAGTGCTTGTTCCCTCACACCCACAGAGCTGTAATGAAGACTGTTTGAGCTGATATAGGCAAAATCTTTGTGAAATGGTAACTAGTCACATGTATATGCTACTTGGTATTGTTATGGCCATGTCTCTCCTTTGAAGTGGCTGGGTTGAATATCTTTACTGGAGTCATCCTTCATTCATTTATCTATTTAATCCATGTATTAAGTACTTTCTGTGTGCTAGGCATTAATTTGGTTGGAATTCTAGTTTACATTATCCAATGAAAATTTTAAAAATTTGTTAAAAGCAACCAAAAGCAGGTGTAGGAGGAGAATGAGTATATAGGCTCTGTCACTGACCAAACAAAGGAATTAGTTGGGTTTCCATTGTTATGCCTCTTCAGATATTTAGGAGTCAGGATGTTTGGTGTATCAATAAGACCTGCAACTGAATTGAGGTGGTAAATCTGTGATTACTCCAAGCCCACCAAATATAGACATTTCAAAAATATCCAAATTCACTGTGTGAGTTATTTTCTGTGAAAGATAGGTGCTTTGAGAGCTGTCGAGTTAGGGGCTGAAATGACTCACAGCCTGCAGCTTGCTGGCTGATGGAAGAATACCATGCTGGGTTCTGCTGCTACAGAGACCCAGGAAATGGGTCTCAAAGACCTTTTGGGCACCAGTGCAGCCTTCCCAGTTAGATCTCGGTGAGGATTCTGAGAGTAGAGCTGGAGTCTGAGGTTGGGGTAGAGGGTGGGGCATGAGGGTGAACTGGTTTTGATGTAACAAGCTAGATGTAACAAGCTGCTTTAGATGTAATAAGCTGATTAATTCTGATAGATTGTTGTACTCTGCTAGTTTTTTGAAATAATGAAAGCCAACAACCTCGTCAATATGATTCTATATTTGCCTATCTCAATAAGACAAGTTGCATATACAAAAGCCAGAGAGTGAATAACCCTGCAGAGTCTGTGCCCTCCTTTAAGAAATAGGTCAATGTAACATTAAAGAAAATTTAATAAAATAAATCACAAGTGAAATTCTTCTGCTCTTCCTATGTAACTGGAGTGCAGGAGGAAGGTGCCCACTTGGAATTTTATACAGGATGATTAATATAACTTTTAAATTTTAGTTTTAATGACTATTTTTTTTTGCTCACTTTCAATTTGGAAATGCTTGAAACACAGCACATTGGATGTGGAGGTAAGATTTAATAAGTTTGGAATCTACATTTTAGATTTCTTAGCAACTGCACTTGTTCAAATAAAAATGTATGGTGGAACATGCTGATTTTCAAATCTGAAATCTACATTGTCTTGTGGAAGAATAAATGGTTTAATAACTTTTCAGATTAATAGAATAAATTTGTTTCTTGATTATTATAGGTTTCTTCATTAGGCTGATTAAATAAAAAGAAGAAAGAAATTGCAAATCACCTATAAATGTAAGCAGGCAGATTTTGGACTCTCTGAATGCTATTTGAATACCTTCCTACTCAATATGTAATATGAGGACCAGCTCTCACAAATCTCCCAGGAATTTGTTAGAAATGCTGACTGTTAGGCCCCACCCTAGATTCTGAACCAAAATTTGCATTGAAGGAATACCCAGGTGATTGGTATGCATATTACAGTTTCCATGGCTTTGGTACTTTAAGTACTCAGGGTGAATTTTGGGAGCAATACTGTATTAAATGCTCCACTAGACTTCTGGAGTCACAAGGAGAGAGATAGCTGATGCTTTGACTGATGAGTTAATTCCCAAACACATGGGAGACATATTTCTGTGTGATCAACTGTCCTTTTGTGTAAATTGTTGCCTCTGGCCTAGGGCTGTGGGTGAGTCACAGCATTGGATTTATTGTGCAAGGGACATATATTAAAAGCAAAAAATCAGCTCCTCCCAAAACAGAATATGAAGAAATAATATCATTCATATCTGTTTTTCATTATCAAAATAATATTGCTGTTTTCATGCTTTTTAGGCTCCTCAGGGTATTCTGCTGCGACTCTGAGTTTTTGTTTTTTCTTTTTACATATTTAGAAACAATTTAATAGAAACGTTGCTGCATGGGAACAAAAATATTTTTCTCACAAAACATTTTCATTCAATAAGTTGCCACATATTTTTGTTCCATTTGGTACTTCATAAACAGTATCTATAGGCAATGCCATTGACAGGGCAGAAGAGTAGATTTATGTGTTTAAAGTGGCTATATAAATCTATATCTACAGTTTTTGCTTTAAACAAAGCATAACTAATACTTAATTTAACAAATTGTTAAATAGTAGTTTGTTCTAAGTTCCTTAAAAAGACTGCAGAGAAGGTAAATTAATTATTTCATTCACTCATCTAAAATTACTGACCTTTTACTGAGGATACAAAGATGAATCAAACATTGTCCATGACACTGAAGAACTCACTCTCTAATGTTGAAGGAAGAAAGATGATGTGGCAGTGTGATGACAGCTTTCAGAGAGTAAGTGTAGATGCTCTGGGAGAGCATAGTAGGGGTTCTTAGTGAGATTGATGGGTAGGGCAGGAGCTGAGGGATGATTTCCCACAAAAGCTAACCCCTAGGTAGAGTCCTTTAAAAGGCAAGCCTTGAAGCTACTCCCTCACTTTCTTCAGGCCTCTGTTTTGTGCCTGAGTGAAGTCTTCTGTGACCTTCTGTGTCAAGAGCAATAGTCACCCCAAACCTCTGCCCTCCCTATCTCTTCACCCTGTTTTGTTTCCTTCATAGCACTTATTACCATATAGGGCAGCTGAGACAGCCTGAGTGATCCCCAAACCCTGGTATTCAGGCTGCTTTGTTGTCCCCTTTCACATTTGATCCATTATGACCAACAGAATATGACAGAAGCAATGGTATGTCACTTCCAAGCTTAGGTTAGAAATAATAACTGTGGCTTTCATCTTGATCAGTTTCTCTTGGATCACTCACTCTAGCGGAACCCAGCTGCCAAGTCATGAGGAGCTCTCTGGAGAGGTCCACATGATTTAGAAACAAAACTTTGTGACAACACCACGTGAGTTAACTTGGGAGCAGATCCTCCAGCCCCAGATGAGCCTTCAGATGAGACTGTTATCCTAGTTAACAGCTTGACAACTTCACGAGAACTTGTAAGCTTGAACTACCCAACTACATCTGGTATATTATAGGTTTGCTTATTTATTATTGTCTCTTTCCTTAGGTAGAATATGACCTCCATGAGAGCAATTACTTTGCTTTGCGCATTGCTATTCCTCTGGTGCCTAGGACATTGCCCAGATCCTAGTAGGAGCTCAATATATATTTGTTAAATGAACACTGGAGCCTACTGATATCCATTGAAATGATCTGAATGAGGATTTAGAGTGTCTCATTATATGTGGGAGATCTTCAAGAGAAAATGGATTAGCTTTGTTTCTCTTCTGATCTAACTGGTTGGGTATTTTAAGTGATGAAGTCTACAGCTAAGAAAATAACCCAATCAGTCTCTCCAAAGAACAAAAACAAAGAGGCATGAAAGCCGATGTTTTCATTTTGGCCACACCTCACAGGGGTAATAGATTTTTCCTGTTTGGGTTCTCAGCAAACCAAGGGCAGCAGACAACTATTGGGGCTGGTCATCAGCACAGATCCATCAGTGACCACCAGAGTTGGCCGGTCCAAGGGAAATATGGTCCTTGGAATTATGAGCCAAAACAAACTCCATGGACATCAAAGTCCAACCCCTCTACTCTAATTGCCTAGGCTTGGGTCCTGTAGGGCCAATGAGAGTAAATTCTTTAAAGCTGAGGAGCCCATGGGCTAGATGTAAGTCATAACTGTGGGAATCCAAAAGTCAAGAGACCAAAAGCAGACACAGAGCCTGAAAGAGCAGGCCGATAATGGGAAAACTGAACCAAGTCTGGGGGACTTGGACAAAGCAAAAACACCCAGTAATACCTGAGAAGAGTTCTGAATTGTAGCTTTCCATAGGCAGTGGTTCTCAACTCTGCCTGCACAACATAATCACCTGGGGAGCCAATGCTCATTATTAAATGCTTGTTTCTTACTTCAGACCTACCTCCTATGTTCTGCTCTGTAATGCCTGGGCTGGGATTCTGCCAACAGCATTTCTCCTTTACCAGCTCTGCCAATAGCGGGTGCTAGAAGAGACTGGAAGGATGAAATAGGGAGAAGGAATTTTTCTCATTCTGTTTGCTTTCTTTGTTATTACTGTCACCTTAGCAGTGGTTCTTCAATCTTTGGTCCCGGTAGCAGCAGTTGATTTTAATTTGCAGGTCTGCCAAAATCCCAGGAGCAGTTGTTTCTGAGAAATAAGCACTAGCCAGCCAGTGTCTTCTCAGAAGTCAGGTCCCATCCAGCTCTGGGGCGTTCCTCCCCTGAGCTCAGACACCAGCAACAGTTGGCAGCACACCCCAGAGGCTGTGGTCTCAGCTCTGCAGGGCTCTTCCTTCTAGCTGCTAAGTTTCAATAGCCCTAACCTCTTCCTTTGTTTCTCTCAGCGTTAGAGGTAGTAGCTGCTTTCTGCTTTCCTCAATTACTGGTCAAGACTAATTAAATTCTCTATTTCTGGTTTCTATATCCCAACAGGACCCTGACTGCAGGTACTTAAGAGATATATAGATATCTGTGTTCTCCCATAACCTAATGTTGATTTAATTGGTCTGCTATAATCAGAGAGGACATTTTTAAAGTCCATAGATAATTTTAATATACAGTGGTAAACAACATTACCACTATGCTGTATTGTTCTGTTTACCTGTATGGAAAGGTCCAACTTTAAAGACAGAGGGTGAGATGTGCCCCAAGCAGGAGCATGAACTGTTGCTATTTTTACTAATTCTTTCAGTTGCCTATACTAGGATCTAGCAGAAACCCATTTTTAATTTGACCAGGTCCACTCATCCTTTAAAGAGTAAGGGTTCTTTTGGCCACTCATATGTCTGACTCCTTAGCAGATGGCAGTAGCCATTTGAGCTGGTTTCATCTTTCTGCTCCCATATTTTGAATGCTTCTGGACTTCTACAATACCTCTGGATATCTCATTATGGGTGGAATCACTGGAGGTAGGAGATTACTAAATGGATGTTTCCCTGTGACTAAAAGCAGACAGCTCTTGCGTACTTGCAAAGGTCTTTAGAAAATAAAATTTGCATTTGCATTCAGAGAAAATCCATCTTACATAGGTTGTTTGTGTGCAAATTCAACACCCTAGCTCTAGATTTTCATTAAATATTTCATGTGTGTGTGTAATATTGTCAACATTACTAATGGGGTTTCTGTTTAATTTCTTGATATAATTTGTCATCAAATAATCTCCCAGAAAGGAGTTCTGGCCATGTAATGGGACCTCACAGAGAAGGATGGTTTGTTTTTGCAAAGGGAATGATTTCAATTTCAAGCAAGCAGGAGATTGGGAATATATGGGCCTGGTGACTCGGCAGGAGCATTATGGATTGCAATTAAATTAATGTTCCCAGCACAAAGACTCACTGCTTTGGGTTTCTGCATAATGTGTCCCCTTGAATCAGACAGGGAAAGGTACTTCATGAAAATTACCACCTTCACTCTCAATGGACTTTACTTGACCATCTTGCACGAGACTATGGAATTATGGTGACCTCAAATGGCATACCTCTTAACAGATATGGTGTGTAGATCCCTATTCTCCCCACCACTAAATAAACCACATAACAGCTCAAAATAAAAACTGGTGAAAGGAAATAAGCAGACAAACAGGAAATTGGTAAGATGACAAAAGATGTGTGCACACAAACACAGTCTAATTCGTGCCATTCGACAGTGATTTGCTCTGCTTCTGCTCCCGTCTCTTAGAGGGAAGTCTAGAACCAGCACCTCTTCTATGTGTTATTTCCTGAAGGAAATGAGATTTGAGGCATGATAGACTGTAAAAGAAGTATGCTTAAGCAAAGCTGTTTATAACCTTTCAAGTATTTCCAGTTTCTGCTATAGAGAGAAACGTAGGAAAAGTACTAACATGAATAGGGAAAAAATCCTGAAATGGATTGGGAATAGGAGAACATTTCTTTGATCTTCAAAATGCTTTCTGTAGTTTGCTAATGGTTTGGGAGAGTAACCTCTAGGGGGTGAGGTTGTAGACTTCTAGAGACAGGAAGAATGATTGGATAAAACTTTGATTTGTGCTAACCGCATTGATGCCATCAATCCTAAATTAGGAAAGCTTCCACATTGTCCTTCTATTCAGAAATCTTCAATAACTCCCAAATGTTCACAGGAGAAATCCTTGAATTTTTATTGCACTATGATTCTGTACCAACTTTCTTAAAAAAAAAAAAATCTTGCTAACTGGGACTGTGCCTTGCAGACACTAGAATCAGGATTCATCTCTGATACTAGTAGGTAAGAGCTCTTTCACTCTCAGCTCCCATGTGTTAGCAACCATGCAATCTTGGATAAGTTCCTTGCCGCTCTGACCTTTCATCCCCTCTTCTGTAAAATAAGGGTGATAGTATTACAGAATAGATCTCATAAGGTCATTTTGCAAGGAGTACATGTGGGGTGACCAACCATCCCCCGTTCATCCAGGACTGAGAGGCATCCTGAGCTACTAAAACAGCTTTCAGTGGTAAAACAGAAAAGCCCCAGGCAAACTGGGATGAGGTGGCCACCCTACAAGACATATTTGCAAGTAAAACATTTAGCATTGTGCTTGGCATATAATATTATGATAATGATCATTATTATGTTATATATGTCTTCCTTTTTCCTAAACATACTTTGCATTTCCTCCCCCAAGCCTATGTCCTGCCCCCATCTCTGCCCCTGCCACCCTATTGCCCATCGCTGGAATTCCCCTGCCCTCTCTCCTTTGCTTATCAGAATCCTTACTCTCTTATTTCTCTGACCAGACTGAACACTCATGAGAATGGGTCTGATCTCATTCAGATTGGCATTTTCTGCAGCTCTTGACAGAGTACCTGTCACATGGTCAGGAGGTGCCCCCTGCATGTATGATGGCTAATTAGCTAATGTTCATCTTTTACTTTACTAAACCTGCTACATCTATAACTATATCAAATGTGCAGAAAGCACTCATGTCCTGCAGGTATTTCCTGCCTAAGAAGAAAATGCATGTCGTAGTGTCAAGATCTAATGCCAAATATCAAGTAATAAACTTGTAATACTGTATATTGACTTTCACAATTGCTATTGAGTTGCTTAATATTACCTCAACTGTCACATCTAAAAGGTACAGATCATTCAGAGGAATCAGACTTTCTTTTCAGTTCCTTGGAAAATAGCTCAGGAAGTTTTTGTGGTGTCACTAGAAGAAACTCTGACACTGCAGGGTCATGTGTTTGCACTCAGTGGAATGTTTTAGAATGTTCTTTTTGGATGAGATTGTATTTCATTATTTCCTTTCTGTAAACATAACACTTAATTACTAACTCTAAGAAACCATTCTCTTGTAACTAAATTGCTTTTTAACAAAAGATTCGAAATGGATTTGAGTTTCAAAAGGGAACAGAAGAAATTGAAGACATGTATCTTTAAACCGTAATTACACAGTTGAACATCATACACTGAACATGATTTTGCAGATTCAATTTACTTGTTATTGGAGGAAAGACAGGAGATTAATCCTACAAATTTAAAAGTGTCCGGATTTTGTTTAATTTGACTTAAAATTTGAAACTTCACATTTATGAGTTGTGTTCCTTATTTCACAGTTCAATTAGCAATTGTTTGGAGAGATAAGCTCACTCTTAGGGTGACAGTCTCAGAAAAGTTTAAGAGCAAATATTCCTTTTATTTTATTTATGTCTTTCCATCCATTACAGTTGGAACCATGTGTAAAGCTGATTATTCAATTTTCGGAGTCATATTTATAATATTTTCCATCTCATTCCAGAGTTCATTGAATCTGAGACACAACTCCTACATGCAGATGAAATTATTATTGTTTTCTCCTGTTAATGCAAGCTTATGTTATTTTCCTCTTTTCCAATTCTTAAAATAAAATTTACATTAATAAGGGGTTTAAATCAGAATTCCAATGATTGACAGGATCTGAATGCAACTTAGATGATACAATTCACTTGTAGTAGGCCTAAGGGAAGTCAAGTTTAAGATCAAGGTGGTCTCTGACCCAGTAGGGCAAGATAACTGGATCAAACAGGCTTAGAGGATTCTTTAATACCAAACCCTTCCTCTCAGGAGATACATAGCCACAACCCCCTCTCGTCCTTGCCCCTGATTTGTAAATTTTTTTGTACAGATGGGGTCTCACTATATTGGACAGGCTGGTCTTGAACTCCTATCCTCAAGCTATCCTCCTGCCTCGACCTTGCAAAGAGCTGGGATTACAGGTGTGAGCCACTGCATCCAGCCTGAAATCTTGATTAAAGAGTCTACATCAATCATTAGTCATAAAAAGTCTAAACAACTGGGCCTTCTGTGATCTGGAATATACCTTCCACATTATTCCACCTCTGCCCAGCCACAGCCACATGCACTCATGCTCTATTAAAGAGGAAAGCAGTCAATCAGAAGCAAATACAAATATGACAAAACAAAAAGCAAATCCTTGGACATTAAAAAAATTGTGTTATATATCCTGAATTCAATAGACATTTAGTATAGTTGATATTGACATGTTCTTTTATGTAATGTATGGTTGAATTGATTTTTTTGACTGATAGCAAAAAGCACTTACAAAATAGTGGTTAAGAATATAAGTTTTAGAGTTGAGCAAACCTAGTTTTAAAACAGGTTCTGCCACTAATTAGCCTGGTGGTCCCGGGTAAGTAACAAACACATTGTACAGTAACCTTCATCTTCATGTCTCTGAGGTGGAAATGCAGTATGGCCAGCAGGACTGGAGTGAGAACTCCCTGAAAGCAAAGCATGGCAGACCCGAGAGAAGTCCCTGTCTGTCCTGCCAGTGGCCCACGTGAGGACAGCGCTTTGTTAAAGCAAAAGAAGGAAAGCTTTCTAGGAACAGAGCAGTGTGTGCCGACTCCAAGGATTCAGCTGTGGGTCAAGGACCAGTAGAGTCTTAGGCAGGGAAAAGAAAGGACCACTTGCAAACATAGGAAGGGCAACAGAACATTGTCCAGCCCTATTCTTCCAAAGCTGGACCGCTGAGCCCAGCTGCGCACTTTGTGTCTTCTGCTGACTGAGCGCTGAGCAGGGCTGAGCTCTGGCCCTTGCTGGGCTTTTCAGTGGGCTGTAGAAACCCAGGGAGAGAGCCATCCACCCTCCCAGTCACCCTCGGTGACTTACGCACTAGGTCTGTCCCCGTTCTAGTCCTAGCCCCTGACCAAGTCTCCAGTCCTGCTGAGCCTCCATCAGGAAGACCAGGAGCTTACCACCGATACGTTTGAGACCTTCTCATCCTAAAATTAAATGACTTTGTGTTTTCTTTTTGGAAGCATCTTCCTAGATAGTTTGAATTTCATCCTTCTAAGTAAGTATTTGGAGAATTTAAACACTTCTATAAGTAGAATATTACCTTATTAACAAGCTCCAGGATGAACTGAGGACACAGTCTCTAGATTCAAACATTTAAACTGCATGTTAAACGTTTAAATGCACATTTCTGCTATTTGTTTTCAAGCCATTATTTAAAAAATGTTTTTGCCTTTTCAAAAACAATTTTTAAAAATAGTGATTACATTTAATTCAATTCTATATAACTATTATGTATTATCATTTTTTATTTTCCTCTTCCAGCCTATGCCCATCTACATAGTAATACTGATATAGTTGCAATCACAATGCACATATAATTTGGTCATTTTTCTCTCACTTGGCACTTTAGCTTAAAGATTTTCTATGTATCTACAAAATCTTTCTAATTATCATTTCATTGAATACATTATCTTCATCATCGTCCATGCACCATAATTTACTTAATTTCCAGAATTTTGCACATAGAGCTTGCTTGTAATTTCTTCTTGCTAGTATTGATAATGTTGTTAATTAACATTTTTGTGCATATAGCTTTTTTTTCTTGATGAGTTATTGATTTGTAAAGGGAAAAAAGCCCTCATGCATTTCGAAACTGACTGCTAGAGTGTGTGAAGCAATATTCACATCCTCAACATATGGTTGCGTGTAAGCCACAGAATTCCCTCCTGTTTCCAGTGAGAGGAGGCTTGGGACACAGTTCGCATCAGCTGTCCTTTTTGAAGAGACTTGCAAAAATCATCCATCTGCACTTGGGGAAGCCCATTTGTTTTATTTTCCCTCTTTTTCCTTCGCTTCCTCGTAAAAATTATAGGAGCAAAGTAGCTAACTTTTACATGGACAATTAAGTCCTTGTAACAACAAATCTAGGAGGTAAGACAGCGCGTTCTCCTCTCACCCCCCTCAGCAGTCCCAAAGCAGGTGTTTTCATGTAACAGTGCTCTTCAGTAACCACCCATTCAATTTAAAACTCAATTCCAAAGCAAAGAGCTATTTCTTTTTAAATGTAGTACATCAGACAAAGCAAATATGGAGACTCCAAATCAGAAAGGACTGTGAACAATTTCAGCCACACCTGGAAACATGGTTTTTAAAACTGGCAAATGTTGCCAATTTCAGGCACAGGATAGGCATTCTGGTTCATAGGCCCCTAAAGTCTACCTTGTTTTAAACTAAAAATCACAAAGAATCAAGAGATCTTCATTTTATGGGAAACTGGAGCTGTTCCAAATGTAAAAAGTCAAATTAAATTGAGTGAAAGCCATACCTGTACTAATGCCTTAAAAGGGAAGACTTGAAGCCTGATGCCTTTTACCAAAGGCTTGGGCAGCTGAGCAAGTGCAGCCCGAAAGTGTCTCATAAAGTAAAATTTAGGTCATTTTTATTCATTCTGTTATGCAGAGTCACAGACCTCAGAAAAACACACTAATAAAACATCACGCTCGGCTTAATGGTCTCTCCTCATTCGACTCCATAATGATAAATGAAATGCCATTAGCATAAGGCAAGTCCATTTCTTGTGGTCTGTGGAGGAGCCCAGGATTGTGACAGAATTGGAATGCAGAGAATTGATTGTTCACAGTTCAAAGGGAAAACTATGGCGCCTTTCGTAACCCCATGCCAAGGTCGCCACTCTGGGAATGAAGGCCAAGCTCTGAGAAGGTTTGGGGTCCCCCAGACTGCAAACAGGAAATATCTCAGACCTGAGTATCTGGACTAGAATGATACCTGAAAATAGCATTTGAGAGACACCAGAAGAGCAGGAAGTTGGAGAAGGCAGCCGAGGGCCCATCTCTTGCTCTGCTTCAGTCAACTTCTGCAGTCATTATGAAAACAACTTTATGTTGAGCTCCTGTCATGGGCCAGGTAGTCTGCTGGGCTCTGGGAAAATAGCTAGAGATAATATAGACAAGATTCCTGCTCTCATGGTGCTTACATTCTAATGAGGAGGACTTTCTGATAAATTTTAAATGGCAGTTTTGCCAGGTACAGTAACTCACACCTGTAATCCTAGCACTTTTGTTCCCAGACCAAATGGAGGGTTGAGCTGCTTATTCTCACGGCCCAATAACAAGATGCAGATGAACTGGGAAAGGAAGGAGTTTTTATTTCTGAAACTGGTTATAGGGAAAAGGCTTGGAAAATATCATCCAACCAACTCAAAATTACAAAGTTTTCCAGAGCTTATATACCTTCTAAGCTATATGTCTACGTGTAAGTGTGCATTCATCTAAAGGCACAAGTGATTAACTTCTTTTAATCTATAAGATCTGAGTCCTGATGACCTTCCTCTGGAGCCTCAGTAAGTTTACTTAATCTAAGTGGTGGGTCCCGGGGCTAGGGTGATTACCCTTATCTTTTGTCCCTGCTAAATCATGGAGTTTTGGGGAGTTCCTTCAGATCCCCACTAAACTTGTTTGTGGAGACCTGGTGAGTTTCTTCAGACCCCCAGTAAAACCTGTTTAATCCTAAGCAAGTCCGATTAAGAATTCCTTCATTATCTTGTCATGCTTCAATGCCCAAGAAAGGCCTAGGCAAAACTTTTGGCAGTCTTTTGTTACATTTCAGCCTTTGTATGAGGGCACTGGTTCTATCAGCTTTTAATATTTATCTTAACCAGTCAGTCAGTGCTGAAACAGTTGTTATGGAGGCCTGCGTTAGTAAGACCTGGAGGCCGAGGTGGGTGGATCACTTGAGTTCAGAAGTTTGAGACCAGTCTGGACAACGTGGCATAACCCTGTCTCTACAAATAAATAAATAAATAAATATAAAGTAAAATGGTAGTTTTATAGCACTTTTTGTGGCCTGAAATTATTGACAGGATAATAGGGTGGTAGAGTTGCCCGATTTAGCAAATAAAAATCCCAGACACCCAGTTAAGTTTGAATTTCAAATAAGGAATTATTTCCTGTTTAGTGTATGTCTCAAATACTGCATGAGATATACTCGTACTGAAAAGTAATTCCTTGTTTACCTGAAATTCAAATTTAACTGAGCATTCCATATTTTACCTGATAACCCAAGTAGTGGGTAATGGGTAAGGGCTACATAAACTACGGTGGTCAGGGAAGGCTTCTGTTCTAAGACCCTTTCAGGTGGGGAACAATGTGCTTTTTGAAAGTCTATGTGATAAAAAGAGATACTAAGCATTTGCATAGTGTTTGCTTGGGTCAGGCGCTGTTCTAGGTACTTATATATTAATGTATTTAATCTTCGCAGTAGTCCTGTGAGATAGATTCTGCTATTCTCCCCATTTGGCAGATAGAAAAACTGAGGCATAGACAGGGTAAGTAACTTACCCAAGGTCACCCAGTAAGTGGTGAAGTAGCCAGTCAGTCTGGCTCCAAAGTTGGTGCTCTAACCACCATTGCCTGTCACGTAAGTCTACCATTGGAAGTATTCTATTTTACCGAAATCAAGGAAGTATCTTGAGATGTACTGTTATTTCAGCCAGCTGAGGAAGACACTGTACTCTCCCCTCTCTCTATAAACTTCCTGTCCTCCCTGATGATAGCTGTAGGGTTATTTAACATTTGAGTGGCACTTTTTACTTACAATCACTTTTATATGCATTTTTATTGGAACACTAAGTTTCATGAATCAGGTGTAAGTAGACAAACAGGGTCTCAAAGGATTATAGGAATTTCATCAACTTCAACAATCAGCCTGTTTTACAGCCTCCTGCCCTTCAGCCTGTTTTTCCCCAAACTCCATATGGAGTGCAGTCATCTTGTGAGTTGGAACCAGCTCCTGACAGACCCTGGCAATTTATAGATGAGCCCAAGTGAACATTCCTCACGACCATGCTGAAGTTTCCACTCCAGGAGGAGCCACAGCTTCGCCACCATAACATACAACCTATCTGCTGGCAGAATAACTCACTGCCTCTGCATCACTAGGACCCTTTCTCTACATGCAATGATGTGCCCTCTCTCCTATCCATCACTCCATTAAACCCTCCTGTCATTTTCCCTCAGGGAAACGCTGCTTTGGAGAATACTCCCAGGGTTCTCCTCACTTGCACCGAGGAATAAAACTCTCATTGATGACTGTTGAAAACCTGTGTTCTCGTGGAGAGTCTTCTGTTACTTGCCAGGTGAATGAACTCCAGTTTTTTGTTTTTTTGTTTTCTGGGTATCACAGGCTTTGCTATTATCCTCATTTACAGATGAAGAAACTCAGACTTGGAGAGAGTAAGTCATATGTAATCCCATGGCAATAAGCAACAGGACTATGACTTGGCCTTAGATCTGTAAGAGCATACTCTTGGCATATAGCCCACATCTAGCAGGGGCTCAAAAAAGGCATGTTGAACTGGATACAATGTGCTTCACCAGCTCTCAGCTGGGTGACCCCTTTGCAGAGAGGCTGAATATCTTCCCTGAATATGGTATGTCCCTTGAGGACACCAATTCTTCAAATGGCTTGACAAACTCACAGGGGTGTGCCAGAAGGCTAGATGCTCAGACCTCCCTATGGAGGTGTAAATATCTTAGTGGCAGGAATAGTATTATGAATAGTCTTATACCCATGAATAATGCAATCCCCTTCCTTTTCTCAACCAAATCACTTTAGGACATATGGGACCAAGAACATGATGCAGATGTGAGGCTGGATTATGTACATCATTAGCCCACCTCCTCTGGTGATGGAATTTGTCACCCCCACAAAGCCCTTTTCCATTTGACTTCAGAGGCTCATCTTGGTCTTATATGATGGATTTGCTTTTCAGTTATGGAGGACAGTGCCCTGGACTGGGCATACTTCTCAGGGTAAACCTTGTTTCTTAATGTGACTTCTTTTAATGTTTTTACACTGGAAGGGGGGCCAGGGCTGGATGTTTTTTCTTTCAGGGACCACTGGCTCTGACTTCAGGAGCCCAAGGAGAGCTCCTCCTGCCAGCAACAGTATTGTTCTTGGCCAAATTTGGGTCTAGTGAAGAGTTTGAGAGAAGTTTGCAGAACAGATGGAGCAGAACATGGGGGCCCAAGGCCCTTAGTACAGAGTGTTGGGGCTGGTAGCTGAGTCATGAAAAGGCATAGGTGGTGAGATGGGGAGAAAACTCTTTATTTTTATAATTTTAATATTAATATTTTAATATTATAAAAATAATGTCCTTATTTTTACCTATCTTGCCCCTCCCTGACCCATCTTTATACTGTGGATTTAATTGCAAAATGTGGCATCTATTAATGTAAGAACCACGATAATATCTTGCACAGATTCCATTCCCATCGATCATCTGGAGTGGTCTCCATGGAAGCCCTGAGGTAAGCAGGGCTGGGGTGCTGACCTTGATCCACAGCAGCTGAGGATTCTGAGAAGGAAGTTAGGGGGCTTGCCCAAGGCTCTGCAGGAAGCGAATGATAGACAAGTGTTCAAAGGGAAGTGCTCTGACTCCTAGTTCAATATTGCCCATTTTTTCTTTAAAAAGGTTTAAAATGGTGAGTACGGGTGTGGATGTCCCCCTCCCCCCGCCCCCCGCCTCCTGCTTTATGAGCTCTCTGCAACTGGCACCAGGTACCCACCCTAACTCACCTCACCCTCTTTCTTGTTCTGCCCCCAAGTCTCAGTCTGGGATTTTGAAGCTGTTGTGTTGCCTCCATTCCAGAAAGCTTGGCCAACCAGCCCCAAGGTAGCAATTTTGGTTGAGTCTTCCTCCAGGAGAGACACTTCCCCCCATGTTCTGATCGGCAGAGTTGTGGATGCTTCTTTTCTGCAGGCACGATGGACAGAAATGTAGGATACTTGATGAGCACCCCTTGATAAAAGGTAAAATATGTTGACTGGGTCTACTTTGAATAAGTGTTTCCTAGTGATTCAGAAAAGCAGTGGAGGCTGGAATGCAAACATTTAAAGTGTGAGCCATAAGTCAGTTCCGATAGAAGAGACAGAGACTTGAGGTCATGCACCGGCATTCAATGTAAAGATGAAATGTTCAGACAACATTGCATTAGCTGCTGGGAACAAAGGAAGGGAAAGAGACAAAACAGAAGACAGTGAGGGTGGAAAAAGGATCTACTTTAAAGTAGTAAAGACAGGTTTGAATTGAGGTTCTGCTGCATACCAGATATGCTACACAACTCACCTTACCCTGCTCAGGCAGGTTCATCCTTATTTTATAAATAATTGTTATGAAGATTGATTCATTCACCCCACCAATATATTTTCTATTATGTGCTAGCTCTGCTTCAGGAAGTGGGGCGACAAAGACAAAGAATCCCTTTTAAGGAGCTTGCATTCTCAGCAGAAAGTAGAAAGACTAAAGAATTAAACAAGAAACTATCAGACATTGATGGGATAGAACATTTGAAGACTGATGTGATAAGGAATGCCTGGGAAGAGGCTGGGTATGTTAGGTCAGGAAAGGCTTCTCTGAAGAGTCAACAATCGAGAAGCTTCCACCCATGCCAAAATCTATAGACGAAGTTTTTTGGCAGAGTCAACAGCGAATTCAAAGTCCCTGGGGCTCCACAGTGAGAGGGTGGATTTGCAGGAGCAGGGCACTGGGGCAATGAGGCCAAAGCAAAGGGCTCGGACTTGATTCCAAGTGGAGTGAGGGCTAGTGGAGGGCTTTGACCAGGACTGTAGCCTGATCTGATTTGCATTTTTAAAAAGATGTGCATGGGGAACAGATCAGAAGGGGCTGAAGCCAGATGCCAGACTGGAAGGCAATGCTGCGACCAAGCCACTTGAGATTTCAGTACCCCAGAATTTTTAGCGATTGAAATAATAAAAATATAGCCTCAAAGCTTATGTTTAATCATGAAGCCACATTATTCCCTTTGAAATATAGATTGAAGAAGCTGTCTTTACCCTAAGCTTCTCTGTGTGGTGATGAGACAAAATCAACTCCTTGGAAGTCTGTTACGCCAAGTATCAAGTCGCAGCCCAAGGTGAGGTTTGAGGGGAGTGGGTGGGCAAGTGGTGGGTAGCTGGAAAAACACTTGAGGAATTATAGGCAGTTTTGACCTGACTTTATTCTCTCTCTGGGCACAAGCTGTATGTACAGCATCAGTAGGGTAGTTATGCCTTTTACAGACAATAGTGGCTCTGAGCCAAGCACGAGCTTATGTGAGTGGTTAATGTACCTCATGTGGCGTGGTTACATCATGTGTGGGGTTGTGGGCCTGTGCTCCAAACCCGCTGAGTCATGCTGCTCTCGGAAGGCCACCTGGGCCTCCTCCTGACAAAAGTGAAGCCATTTTCCTTACAAAGTCCAACTCCCACAGCTTAGAAATGATTGGAAACACAGGCTGCCTTGGGGCTTACTCCCATGGATCAGGTCAGAACCAGAAGCGACCTCACTAGGTGAGTCACCCAGGGACAACAGGTTCATACGAAGAAGGCAGGCAGGGCTCACTAGCTCCCAGAGCTCATCAGGGGATTGGCACCTGCAGCCTGGGTGTTTATATTTGAATTACGTTTGATAGCATGTTGAATTGGTGACTAATTGCAGCATTCCCAAACAAGGTACTTTAATTACAGCTTCTTTAATTCCAGTGAGAGCTCCACTTGGAAAACAGAGTGATGAGGAGGATTCAGATCTGCTTACTCTGATCCGTAAGTGTGAGTTGAAAAATGAATGACCGGGAAAGTCTGTGGCTTACTCAGTGAGCTCCTGAAAAGACACTGCTTTGTAACTCTGCTAGAAATGCCTCCCAAGGGAAGGGGCCAGTTGACAATCGTTGCAGCCTCATTCTTGAAAGTTGGTGACCAGTGCACATGTGGGTGTGCTGGAAGGTCAATGCTGGCTTGGTCTCAGCCTCCCCTCCTTCTAGCTGGGAACAGTTGTCCAGATGTCACGCATATCTCTGGAGGGACTTGCTCAGTTAGCTTGAAAAAACAGACTCACTAATTGTGCTGTCCTCTGTTGTAAATCATGGACTGATCTCCTTCACCTCTTAAGCTGCAAAATTCAATTCAGAGCTTTGAATAGGCTTCTGATAGAGTCTTCCTAGTTTTAACAGATCCTTTGACAGGTTTTCTGTATTTATTTAACGGGACTCTTGTCCCCTTGCTGCTAGGCTACACATGTGGCCCAGAAAACTGGGTCAGTTTCACAGGTAAAGTTTAAACATTGCCAAATAGCTTATTTAAATCACTTTTAAGTCTTTTTATTAGATAAATGTGGGCAGGCCATAAATTTTAGCCACATTATTATTTTCCATAGTGGCCTTAAGACTGGGAATCTGTTGCTTTTATATTTCCATAGAAGACAATCAGTCTTTCCATAGCCCTGGGTCTTGTCTTCTGTCTCTTTAAATGCAATATTTTCTCCAAAGCAGAATGGCTTTGGAGTTCTCTTGGGACTTTTCTACCTGTCATTCTGATTATAATAACAATGATAAGAAAGCCTTACCTGCAGTGTCTGACACTTTCATGTAAGTGATCTCACTTGATCCTTACAGCCAGCTCTGAAAGGAAGACAAGGTAGCTATTGTTACTCCTATATCCTCTCTGAGCCCAGAGGAATGATATCACGGCCACGTTTTCCAGTAGAGACAAGGTCTGCATTATCTGATGCCATCCCCTGCTGCTTTTCTGTGATGCCTGTCAACAAGCCTTGGTTTGCCAATATTACATGGTTTCTTAGTAGCCCTCAGTGTGTGTCTCATGTCAATGTCCAGAGCAGCCCTCCAGGTGATTCTCGGTGTGTATATTGGGTTAGCACCTAGACCAAGTCAAACAGGCAAACGTCCATGAAGTGCCAATGTGTACATAAGCTCTATGAGGCATTTATGGCACAGATAAGTGCTGAGAGAGTGAAGCCGAGTCGAAAGTAAACTACCTATGGTTTTAGATTCCAGACAGACCTAATTCAAATCACACTCTTCCTGGGTCTTTGAATAAGTTACATGCACATTCAGAACCTCATGATTAAATGTGATAATATAAAATGACCAGCACTTTGAAAGAGTTACATTAATAGTGGTAGTGTTTTGTCACATCATCTCTATAATCTTTACAACACTCCTTATGAGGTAGGTACTATACTTACCCTGATTTTATAGACTGATAAACTGAGGCACATATAGATTGGTAAGCTTAGGTTATTGGCCAACAGTTACTGCTGCATTTTGCACTCAGGTCTTTCTGGTTCCAAACACAGCTATTGTTCTTAAAATGAGATGACCCCAAGGAAGGCCCTGATGCCCCTTATCTGCTTTCTGTGTACCTGCCCAGTGCCTGCATAGCTAGAGACAGAGAAACACTAAGTAAACAAAAGGGCCACTACCAACGGGCAGAGATAGCCCATCCCCAAATGAGCTACCAAGCCCTGGGTTAATGTTATTTAACTGCACATTTTACATGCTTTTTTATTAGCCTTAATAACCACCACTTTGTTGTGCCCTTGAGTACCCAGAAGGACTATTGCAGTGACTGGAAAACACTAAAAGCTCCTCTTACCAGCTTCCCTCTGGCGGATTACTGATGGGGATTGTGAACCTGCTTGTTCCTCTCTGTGCTGAAGCTGCTGTGCTAGACTGAAAAGTCCTACTTGTTCCTGCTCATTTCCCACCATGGCAGGGAGGCTGCCCCTGCTGCTGTGCAGGCTGCACCTTGATTCGGAGCTGAGGAGGGCACTATGCGTGGGAAGGGGTGGAAAAGATCACCCCACGGGCTCTGAAGCAATCCTTTAATGCCTTGCTATTCAAACTGTAGTCTGTGGACCAGCAGCATAGACCATGGAGGCTTACTAAAAATGCAGGATCTCAGGCCCCTCTAGAACTACTGACTTAGATGCTGCCTTTTAACAAGATTCCTTCCTGGTATGATTCCTGTATCCATGAAAGCTTGGGAAGCATTGAGGAACATTGCTCTAACACTGGAGATACCCCATACACTTGCATGGGAGCTTTGGAGAACTTCAAACGCCACATGGGGAAAATTTGACTCTAAAAATAATGAAGTAGGAATAGTGAATATCAACAAGTATTCCCTCCTTAATGCTTCGTAATCTACAAAGTGCTTTGGTGGATGTAGGGCTGGTTCTCTAAGTGCAGCTCCAATCTATCCCACCTCTATTTGTCTGGATAACTCCTTTTTTAGAGGGGAAGTTGGGGGGAAAAGGTCTGGCTTTGTCTCCCAGGCTAGAGTGCAGTGGCACAATCATAGTTCAGTACAGACTAGAACTGGGCTCGAGTGATCCTCCTACCTCGGGCTCCTGAGTAGTTGGGGCAACAGGGATGCACCACTATGCCTGGATATTCTTATTTTTATTTTTGTAGATACAAGGTCTTGCTATGTTGCCCAGGCTGGTCTTGACTCCTAGCTTCAAGCAGTCTTCCCACCTTGGTCTCCCAATGTGCTGGGATTATAAGTGTGAGCCAGCATGCCTGGCCTAATGATCTCTGTTTTAAAAAGAAAACAGATGTGTTTGAGTCCTGTCTCTGCCATTCAGCATAAAGAATAACTTTATGTAAGTTCTTTATCCCTCTAAGTCTCAGGATTCTCATCTGTAAAATGGGGGTAGTGACACATATGTAATTTTCTTTGCAGAGCTATTGTTAGGATGAAATGGGCTTATACATATAGGACACTTGGCCTCTGGCAAATCCTCAATAAATGGCAGTTGCATGGTTTTCTTTCTTTTGCTGTTCTTAGTGAAATTTCCTACTTGACTGAGCTTCACAGGGCAAAAGCTGAGGTTGTCCTTTGACTGTCTCGTACTTGGTAGGTTTATAAATCTGTGGAATGAATGCTTGATCTTCCCAACTGCTAGCAAGATAAGTCAGGTAATATTTTCCCCATGATATGATTTAATAATTACAAGAACCCTGGGAGGTAAACTGTATTTTCCCAAGTTAGTTTATAGATGGTGGTAGAGGCTCTGAGTTGGCAGGAAATTTGCCCGGGTCGCACAGTTTGCTACTGACCCGATGCAGGCCCACTTCTCCCCATGCTAATTGAATGCCCTCTTTGTTTCACCTGACCACTTTCTCTCGGGCTCATTTCATCTTAAATGTGTATCTTCTCAGGGTTTAGGGTTTAACAGGTGCCATTGGTAGAAAAGAGGAGATTCTTATTGTTTTCTTTGTTAAGATTTGTAACAAAGACTAGTCAGACTAGCAGCTGACTAGAGGAAAGAAATTTCTTAGCATCTACCCTAAGTCCAGCCTACTGCCCTGGAAACTCATCCCTCCAGAATAGTGTTTCCCACATTCCAGTCTTTGACCAACCGCTTGTACTCTTCTGGGCCTCTCTGCACACTAGCCACACTATTTCTTTTCTATTTTATCACATCAGCTCATTTTTATTAAACAAATATGCTTTAAAGTGAAACTATATTATTGCCATAAATGGAAATCTTGAATCACTTTCCAATAGAAAAGAATAACAATAAACAAGTACAATGGAATGAAAACATTCTTTTTCTATGTAGGTGGATATGGTTGCCTTCAGCAGGCTATGTGCTGGGGGCCTTTCTCTTCTTCCAAAGTGAGATTAACAATAATGGTTAGTGCTAGCATGTCTCTGACATTTTTTTTTATGTCATCAGAAGGATTTGGAAACAAAGGGAGAAAAGCAATGAAAAGAAAATGCATTTGCCATCATATGAGGCGATGCTATTTAATGTTCTTTGGGTGTGAAGAAAATTATTTCATAAGACCCCAGGGGGTCCATTTCCTGAGAAACCATATTGTAGTGTGTACTATGCCATCATATGCTATTGGATAAGATGGGCATGTCTTTATTCCCCAGTTTGTCTAGCGTAGAAGTAATGGAACTTCGATGCTGGAGCAAACTGCATGGGTTTGAATCCCAGCTCTGATAATTACTAAGCATTGACCTGGGAAAAGTTACTTTACCATTTTTGCCTCCATTTTCTCATCTGTAAAGAGAGTGTACTAATAGTAATTATCTAATTGTTGTCAGAATTAAATACATGGCAAGACTCTTAGAATAGTGAAACTCAGCAAGTGCTTGGCACACCGCTTGTGCTATATAAATGCTGGATGTTTAGCTGCTCCTGCTGCTTCTGTTTTAAAATGCTGAGGCCAGAATACAACAAGTCCTTGTCTATGATTCAGGTATTAACTCTTTGCCTGTTTGAGGAGTATCGGACTCTACCCTTTCTGAGTCTACAGACTAAGCAATCCTTGGTGCTGGAGTCTCATCTGAAAGGAAGAACAGGGGAGCTGGAAGAGAAAGGCTCCAAAGAATCAGGGCATCTCTCAGCAGGGAGCTGTCATGTGTTTCTCTCCTGTTGTATACCAGGCACTTTGACATGCCATTTCTCTATTTTTTTCCCATTAAATAGTGGTTGGTGCTATTTTCTAAATATTTCCTCTTCTTCTGCCTTCCATGATAATGGTATGACTTCCCTTCCCATAACAAATTAGGCATATTGCCCATGTGATTTTCTGTGGGCAATGAAATGTGAGTCAAAATAACATGTGTCATAGCCAGCAGAAACTTTCAGAGCTAGTGGGTGATTCACGCTTTTCTCTTTGTACTGATTCAATAATCAAGGAAATATGGCGTTCCTGAGCAAGTCTGACATGGATGAGAGCTCCCAGTTAATACATGATGGAAAGTGTAGCTGAGAAGAAAGCAAAACTATGTTTGTTTGTTTGTTTTGTTTTTTGAGATGGAGTTTCACTCTTGTCACCCAGGCTGGAGTGCAATGGTACGATTTTGGCTCACTGCAACCTCCTCCTCCTGGGTTTAAGCAATTTTCCTGCCTCAACCTCCCGAGTAGCTGGGATTACAGGTGTCTGCCACCACGCCCGGCTAGTTTTTACATTTTTAGTAGAGACAGGATTTCACTATGTTGGCCAGGCTGGTCTTGAACTCCTGACTTCCCAAAGTGCTGGGATTACAGGCATGAGCCACTGCTCCTGGCAAAACTATGTTGTTTTAAGCCACTGAAATTTTGTTTACTACTACATCAAAACCTACCCTATTCTGTCTGATACAAAACCCTAGGTGCAGATATACACCAAAATTCTTTTTTAATTACTTTTTCCAAAATTTTTAATTTTTGTGGGTGCATTGTAGGTGTATATACTTTTGGGGTACATGAGATGTTTTGATACAGGCATGCAATGTGAAATGAGCCTATCATGAAGAATGGGGTATCCATCCCCCGCAAGCATTGATCCTTAGAGTTACAAACAATTCAATTATACTCTTTAAGTTATTTAAAAATGGACAATCAAGTTATTATTGACTATAGTCACCCTGTTGTGCTATCAAATAGTGGGACTTATTCATTCTTTCTATTTTTTGTACCCATTAACCATCCCCATCTTCCTTGCAAACCCCCACTACACTTCCCAGCCTCTGTTACAATCTTTCTACTCTCTATGCCCATGAGTTCAATTGCTTTGATTTTTAGATTCCACAATTAAGTGAGAACATGTGATATTTGTCTTTCTGTACCTGGCTTATTTTACTTAGTGATATGATTTACCTGTGTCCCCACCCAAATTTCATCTCAAATTGTAAGCCAAACTGTAATCTCCATGTGTCAAGGAGGGGACCTGGTGGGAGGTGACTGGATCATGGTGGTGGTTTTCCCCAAGGTGTTTTCATGACAGTGAGTGAGTTCTCATGAGATCTGGTTGTTTAATAAGTGTCTGGCCCATCCTCCTCCCCCCTCTCTCTCTCTCCCGCTGCCATGTAAAATGTGCTTGCTTCCCCTTTACCTTCTGCTATGATTGTAAGTTTCCTGAGGCCTCCTAAGTCATGTGGATCTGTGAGTCCATTAAACCTCTTTTGTTTATGAATAACCTTGTCTCAGATAGTGTCATTATAGCAGTGTGAAAATGGACTAATACAGGAAATTGGCACCAGCAGTGGGGCACTGCTATAAAGATACTTGAAAATGTGGAAGCAACTTTGGAACTGGGTAAGGGCCAGAGTTTGGAACAGTTTGGAGGGCTCAGAAGAAGACAGGAAGATGTAGGAGGCTTTGGAACTTCCTAGAGGCTTTTTGAATAGTTTTGACCAAAATGCTCACGGTGATACTACAGACAATGAAATCCAGGCTGAGGTGGTCTCATGTGGAGATGAAAAACTTATTGGGAACTGGAGCAAAGGTCACTCTTGCTCTGCTTTAGCAAAGAGACTGACGGCACTTTGCCTCTGCTCTAAAGATCTGTGGAACTTTAAATTTGAGATAGATGATTTAGGGTTTCTGGCAGAAGAAATTTCTAAGGAACAAAGCATTCAAGACGTGACCTGGTTTTTCCTGAAAGCATACAGTTATATGCACTTACAAAGAGACATTTGAAATCGGAACTTATGTTTAAAGGGGAAGCAGAGCATAAAATTCTGGGAAAATTGCAGCCTGTATATGCGGTAGAAAAGAAAAACCCATTATCTGGGGAGAAATTCAAGCTAGCTGCAGAAATTCACATAAGTAATGAGGAACTGAATGTTAATTGCCAAGACAATGGAGAAAATGTCTCCAGGGTATGTCAGAGATCTTCAAGGTAGCCCCTCCCATCACAGGCCCAGAGGTTGAAGAGGAAAAAGTGGACCAGGCCCAGGGCCCTTCTCCTCTGCACAGCCTTGGAACTTGGTGTCCTCTGTCCCAGCTGCTCCAGCTCTAGTCAGGGCAAAAAGGGGTCATGGTAAAGCTCAGGCTGTAGCTTCAGAGGATGTAAGCCCCAAGCCTTGGTGGCTTCCATGTGGTGTTGGGCCTGTGGATATGCAGAAGACAAGAGCTGACCTTTGGGAACCTCTGCCTAGATTTCAGAAGATGTGTGGAAATGCCTGGATGTTTAGGCAGAAGTCTGCTGCAGGGGTGGAGCCCTCATACAGAACCTCTACTAAAACAGTATGGAGGGAAATGTGGGGTTGGAGCCCCCATATGGAGTCCCCACTGGGGCACTGCCTAGTGGAGCTTTGAGAAGAGGGCCAACATCCTTCAGACCCCAGAATGGTAGATCCACTGACAGCTTGCACCCAGAAAAGCCACAGGCACTCAACACTAGCCTGTGAAAGCAGCCACAGGGGCTATACCCTGCAGAGCCATAGGGGCAGAGCTGCCCAAAGCCTTGGGAGTATCCTCTTCTATCAGCATTCCCTGGATGTAAGATGTGAAGTCAAAGGAGACCATTTCAAAGCTTTAAGATTTAATGACTGCCCTACCAGGTTTTGGACTTGCATGGGGCCTGTGGCCTCTTTGTTTTTGCCAATTTCTCCCATTTTGAATAGGAACATTTACCCAATGCCTGTACCCCCATTGTATCTTAGAAGTAACTAACTTGCTTTTGATATTTTAAGGGGGAAGGGACTTGCCTTGTCTCAGACGAGACTTTGGATTTAGACTTTTGTGTTAATGCTGGAATGAGTTAAGATTTTAGGGTACTGTTCAGAAGACATAATTGCATTTTGAAATGTGAGAAGGACATGAGATTTGAGAGGGACCAGGGGCAGAATAATATGGTTTGGCTGTGTCCCCACCTAAATCTCATCTTGAATCGTAGGGCAAATTTTAATCCCCATGTGTTAAGGAAGGGACCTTGTGCGAGGTGATTGGATCATGGAAGTGGTTTCCCCCATGCTGTTCTCATGAGAGTGAGTGAGTTCTCACTCACAGATAGAAATGCTACTGATTTTTGTATGTTGCAACTTTACTAAGTTTGTTTAGCAGTTCTAATCGTTTTCCTGTGTAGTCTTTAGATTTTCTAAATATAAGATCATATCATCTATAAAAAAATAATTTGACTTATTTTCCCATTTGGATGCCTTTGGTATCTTTCTCTTGTCTGATTGCAATGGCTAAGGCTTCCAGTACTATGTTAAATAACAGTGGTGACAATGGGCAGTGTTGTCATGTTCCAGATCTTAGAGGGAAGACTTTCGGTTTTTTCCCATTCAGTATGACACTAGCTGTGGGTCTCTCATATATGGCTTTTATTATGTTGTGGTATATTCCTTCTATTCCCAGGTTTTTTAGGGTTTTTGTCATAAAGAAATGTTGAAATTTATCAAATGCTTTTTTAGCATCAATGGAAATGATCATATGGTTTTTATCCTTCATTCTGTTGATAGGATGTATCATATTGATTGATTTGTGTATGTTGAACCATCCTTGCATCCCAAGGAAAAATCCCACTTGGTTATGATAACCTAAAGTCATTAGGTTATTTACCTGAATTTTTTCCTCTTCTTTGAGGTAGGTACTTATAGTTATAAATTTCCCTCTTAGTATTGCTTTTGCTGTATCCCATAGGTTTTGGTATGTTGTGTTTTCATTATCATTTAAAGAAAGTTTTCAATTTCCTTCTTAACTCCTTCATTAACCCACTGGTCATCCAAGAGCATATTATTTAATTTTCATGTCTTTGTATAGTTTCAAAAACTCCTCTTATTATTAATTTCTAGTTTTATTCCATTGTGGTCAGAGAAGATGCTTGATATTATTTGCATGATTTTGAATGTTTTAAGACTTGCCTTGTGATCTTACATATGTCTGTTCTTGAGAAAGAGCCATGTCCTGAGGAGAAGAATGTGTATTCTGCAGTCATCAGATGAAATGTTCTGTAAATAGCTATTAGATTCATTTGGTTTATAGTGCAGATTAAGTCTGTTGTTTCTTTGCTGATTTTCTTTCTGGGAAATCTGTCCAATGCTGAAAGAAGGGTGTTGAAGTCTCCAGCTATTATTGTATTGGGGCCTATCTCTCTCTTTAGCTCCAATAATATTTGCTTTATATATCTAGATGCTCCAGTTTTGGGTGCATAGATATTTAAAATTATATCTTCTTGCCACATTGACCCCTTTATCATTATATAGTGACCTTCTTTGTCTCTTCTTACAGTTTTTGTTTTGAAATCTATTTGTTTAATATTGTTATAGTGACTCCTGCTATTTTTTGGTTTCCATTGGCATGGAATATTTTTTCTGTTCCTTTATCTTTAGTCTATGTGTGACTTTAGGGTAAAATTTGTTTATTGTAGGCAAAAGATTAATGAGTCTTATTTTTTCATCCATTCAGCCACTCTATGTGTTTTGATTGGAGAGATTAGTCCAGTTACATTTATTGTTATTATTAAGGAAGGGCTTACTCCTACTATTTGGTTATTTGTTTTATGGTTGTTTTTTGTTTTGTGGTCTCCTCTTTCTTCTTTCTTTCCTTCCTGCCTTCCTTTAGTGAAGGTGATGTTCTCTGATATGATTTAGCTTCTTGCTTTTTAATTTTGTATATTCATTGTATGTTTTTGTTTGAGTTTACCATGGACTTGCAAATACTATCTTATAACCCATGATTTTAACCTGACAATAATGTAACACTTTGTATAAACATTGAAATGAATAAAAAATTCCATGCCCTAACTTTATCCCCCAACTTTTAAACTTTTTGTTATTTCTATTTATATCTTATCGTACTGGCTATGTCTTGCAAAGTTATTTTTGATTGGTTCATTGTTTAGTCTTTTTACTTGGGTTAAGAGTACTTTACACACCACAGTTAAAGTGTTATAATACTGTGTTTTTCTGTGTACTTACTATTACCAGTGAGTTTTGTTCCTTCTGGTGAGTACTTATTGCTCATTAATGTCCTTTTCTTTCTGATTGAAATACTCTCTTTAGCATTTCTTGTAGGACAGGTTGGTGTTGATGAAATCCCTCAGCCTTTGTTTGGGAAAGTCTTTATTTCTCCTTCATGTTCGAAGGATATTTTAACTAGATATACTATTATAAAGTTTTTTTTTTCCTTTAGCACTTTAAATATGTCATTACACTCTCTCCTGGCTTATAAGGTTTCCACTGAAAGTCTGTTTCCAGATGTATCGAAGCTCCAGTGCATGTTATTTGTTTTTCTTTCCTCTTGATACTTTTAGGGTCAGTTCTTTACCCTTGACCTTTGAGAGTTTTATTATTAAATGCCTTAAAATAGTCTTCTTTGGGCTAACTTTGCTTGGTGTTCTATAACCTTCTTGTACTTGGATATTGATATCTTTCTATAGATTTGGGAAGTTCTCCATTATTAACCCTTTGAATAAACTTTCAATAACTTTAAGGCCAATAACTCTTAGATTTGGCCTTTGAGGCTATTTTCCAGATCCTGTAGGCATACTTCATTGTTTTTTATTATTTTTTTCTTTTGTCTCCTCTGTGTATTTTCAAATAGCCTGTCTTCAAGCTCATAATTACATCTTCTGCTTGATCAATTCTGCTGTTAAAGGACTCTGACATATTTTTCAGTGTGCCAAATGTATTTTTCAGCTCCAGAATTTCTGCTTGATTCTTGTTAATAATTTCAATCCCTTTGTTAAATTTATTTGATAGAATTCTGAATTTTTTATCTGTGTTATCTTGATTTTCTTTGAGTCTTCTCAAAACAGCTATTTTGAATTCTATATCTAAAAGGTCTCATATCTTTGTTTCTCCAAGATTGGTCCCTTGTGATCTACTTAGTTCATTTGGTGAGGTAATGTTTTCCTGGATGATATTGATGCTGGCAAATGTTCTTCAGTTTCTGGGCATTGAAGAGCTGGGTATTTATTGCAGTCTTCAGTGTCTGGGCTTATTTTTACCCATCCTTCTTGAGCAACACATTGTAGATATTTAAAAGGACTTGGGTGTTGTGATCTAAGATGTATGTGCTTTAGGGGGCACCCCAAGGCCAGTAACATGTTTCTTGCAGACTCATTAGTGGTACCACACTGATAATCTTGGACAAGACCCAAGATAATTCTCTTGATTACCAGGCAGAGACTCTTATTTTCTTCCTTTACTTTCTCCCAAACAAACAGAGTCTCTCTCTTTCCCTATGTTCTGAGCCACCTAAAGCTGGAGGTTAAGTGACACAAGCACCCCTACACTGGATCAGACCTGAAGCCAGCACAGCAGTGAGTCTCGGCTAATGCTTACTGTAACCACTTCCTGACTACTGCCTATGTTTGCTCAAGCCCTGGGGCTCTACAATCAGCTGGTGGCAAAGTCAGCTGGGTGTAGGTCCTTCCCTCCAGGGTGGCAAGGTCCCCCAGGCCCCATATGGGTCCAGGGATGCCATCTGGGAGTCAAAAATCTTAGAAGTCCACCTGGTGTTCTATTGTACTGCAGCTGAGCTGGCACTCAAACCACAATATGTAGTCCTTCCTACTCTTCCCTTCCCTTTCTAAAGCCAGAAGAACCTCAACCGACAGCCACCATGACCCCAGGCCACAAGGAGTACTGCCAGACTATTGCTGATGTTCCCTTAAGGCCTAAGGGCTCTAAAGTCAGCTTGTGGTGAATGTTGTATGGCCTGAGACTCACCCTTCAGAGCAGTAGGATCACCTCTAGTCCAGGGCAGGTCCAGAAATGCTGTTCAAGAATCAAGTCTTGGAATTAGGGACCCCATGACCCCACTTGATGCTTTAACTCCTGTGGCTGTGCTGGTACCTAAGGCTCAAGACAAAGTCCCCTTTACTTTCTCCTCTGCATTTCTCAAGCAGAAGGAGTTTTGTCCCATAGCCACTACAGCTGGGAATGTGCTGAGTCTCACCTGTAGCTAGCAAGTCTCAGAGGCTCACTCAAGGCCTTTGACACAGTACCTGGGTATCGCTGCTGCTTATTCAGGGCCCAAGGGCTCTTCAGTTAGCAGGTGATGAATACTGCCAGGACTGGGTCCTTTCCTCAAGGCAGTGGATTCCCTTTTGGCCCAGGGTATGTTTAGAGATGTTGTCCAGGAGCTAGGGCCTTGAATGGGTCCTCACAACTCTGACCAGTGCCATATCCTGCTACGGCAAGATGCAAGACAAAGTCCTCCACCGCCTTCCTTCTTCTCTCCTCAAGCAAAAGGAAGTGGTTTCTTTTGGAGTCATGAGCTGTGCAGCCTGGGGGTAGGGGAGGTGTGTTGCCAACACTCCTTTGGCTGCCCCAGCTGATATCTCAGTATGTGTATGCTCCACCACCCAGGTAGTCTCTGGGCCTAGTTGAGCACTAGAACTCACCTAATAATTGTAGTCCTTATGGCCTAGACTGCCTTTCAAGTTTTTAGGGACACAGAGTACTTTGTCTCTATTTAGAGAGACAGAGTACTTTGTCCCTCAGTGGTAAGGTTTGTGGGAAGTCAAATTCTGACCACTGCGATTGGTGATTACCCTCTGGGTAGGGCTGGTTTAAATGCTCCTGCTATGGGCTGACATCAATTGAGTTTGGTCTGGTGTTTCTTTCTGCTGTAGCAGGACAGTGCTGAGTTTATTGCTTTACAATTGCTGTGTTCACCCTCCTCCAGCGCCCAGGGACACTCTGCACCACATTGCTGCGACCAGAGGTTGGGGAGGGGTGGCATCAGCAATTCAAGACTGTTGTTTTCTATCTCTTCAGTGTCTTTTCAGTGACACAATGTTAAAACCAGATACTATGAGGACTTGCCTGATTTCTGGTTCTTATGATGGTGTTTGTTCTGTGTAGATAAGTTGTTAAATTGGTGTCCTTGCAGGGGGCATGATTGATGGAGACTTCTATCCCCCCAACTTTCCCTGCCTTCTTACCACCTGAATTCTTGCATCTAACAAAAACTCTACTGCCCTTAAAGAGTTCAAACTGGAGTGGGTATACAGGTTTCAGCTGAGTTAGTTAGACATGCAGTACCTAGAACCACTCTAAATTTTTCCCTGTCTGGCTTATTTTCTCCTAATCATAATCAGTCTCTAGTAAAGAAAGTGAGAAAACTTGGGCTCAGCCTCTTCATCATCTACCATCTTCTTGTACAAACTTGAGAAACTATTTCCCCTATGAGTTTTTTTCTCAGATTTGCTGAACCTCTCAGACTTGCTGTAAGAAGGAATCTTACAAAACCATTGACATAGGCCCTTGCTTTGTGTCCAAATTTCCTTGACATCATCTCCTTTTCTAGTCTTTACTTGAAGAGTTCCAGAGAGAGGAAACTTGCTAATCTCATTAATGGATGTAGATCTAGGCTATGAGTTGTGAGGCCTACTGGACTGTGAAATAACAGTCTGAGTTTCTGACTTATTTGAAAAGTGAATAATTTTGGAGATCCTTACTTTGTAGGGGGGTCCTAAAATTTATCTTCCTAACCAGGACACTCTTAAGAACAAAAGGAGGTGCTAATAACATAATATTGGAGCAGTAGGAATAAAACGGGACTATCCTGAGCAAACCAAGACATAATGATTACTTGACTGCCATGATTTTATGGCCACCAACAACTGGTAAAAATTCCACGGGCAGGGCTGGGCCCCATCTTTAGTAAGAAACCCTGAATTTTGGTCTTGCTGCCCTCCTTACTTTCCACCCAAACTGTTAACAGTGATTGTTTTTTGAACCATCTCCTGTTCTTTAACCAATTCTTTTGTGAGAATTTCAGCCCTAAAGCCATTTCAGAAAGCAAGCATGTACATATACTTATAATTTCAAGCAAATTTCCCCCACAGGCACTTCATAACCCTGACTACTATCTTGATCAGATGCATATTTAATGCCTTTTGACAGAGACACAGATGCAAACTGTTCAACCCTTTCTGAGGTGTTAGAATGCTGCCAGGTCCCAGTACAGCTTCTGTGAGAGCTACTGGAATGCCTGGAGCTACCCTCTCTCAGTGTCCCCACAAGACCCAAATCTCAGGAAACTTACCGCAAGGTAATAGAAGGAGAGGCAGGGCTTATTAAGTTTCCTTCTACAGGCCATTTGATTGCATTTGTGCCCTGAGCACAGGCTTATTTGCATACTTGATTTATGGCTTTAATTCAAATATTACTGTTGTTTCACATAAACCACTACCCTGATTTCTCTTTAAATTTTTCTTTTAACAATTCACTCAATACCACATGGAACCTAGTGAAACCAGGGGCCTTTAATATGAGGCCTCCATTTCCATTTCCACTGGGACAGAGGAGTATGGAAGATGGAGAATGGAAAATGAACTAACTGTTAAGTTTCAGAAATGTTTACTCCCACTGCAGGGCAGTCTGGCTCACACAACTGAAGCACATTCAGCTTCAAGAATCTTTGATAAGAATCTTTGTTTTTATGTTACTGATTCTGTAAGAGGAAATTTCTTTTAAAGTTGCCTCTTCTCTTCTTTTCTTTATTTGCTCTTTCCAAAAGACAGTCAAAATTTATGGAGCCAAGCACTGAGCTAATGTCTCAGATGATGGTAGGGCTAAAGATAAGTTTGTCCTGGCCCTCAGGGAGATTGTATTCTTGCCAGACAATACAGACATCAGGAAAGAATTACACATTCTTTTAATTAATTATGTATTCTAAACACCTGCTTTGCTGAATAGACATTTTAAATGTAGTCTATCTAAAAGCACTGGAGAGATTCTGAGGTTACCAGAACTGAGGGGCCAGGATTACAGAGATAAGGGATATGCAGGACAGTGAGCCTGTGACAGTTATTCCCTTAAGGCATTTGCCTTTTTTTAAACTGGAGTTATAGAACAAGAGGTAGAGAATGTGAGAGCAAGAGAGAATGTGATAAGTTTCAGGAAGGAGCACAGTGTGACTAAAAAGCTATGCGGCACTTTCATCAGTCTAACACTACAGGGGAGCGAAAACATTGAAGTCTGAGACTCTAAGAATGAAGCATCTTGGAAAACACACAAGATTTTCAGGTTGAATCCTTCAAGGGCTACATTATGGAATGGGGTTGGATCAGAGGTCGACCAAACCTCACAAAGTCTGAGAATAAGCCTCAAAGAAGTGGCATTATGGCCCTGTTCTAACCACCTGCCAAGAGGATCAATGATTGGCTGATAACACCAAATAATGCCAGTGAGGATGTGGAGCAAACAGGAATTCTCATTCATTGCTCGTATTCAAAAATGATACAATGATTTTGGAAGATAGTTTGCCATTTCCTTAAAAAATGAAATATAGTCTTACTATATAATGCAATAATTGTGCTACTGGGTATTTACCCAAAAGAGTTGAAAATTATGTCTACGCAAAAACCTGAATGTGAATAGTAGCTTTATTTATAATGGCCCAAAACTGGAAGCAAGCAAGATGTCCTTTAGTAGGTAAATAGATCAACAACATGTGGTTCATCCATACAATATTATATTATTTGGTAGTAAAAAGAAATGAGCTATTAAGTCACAAAAAATAAGTGGAAGAACCTTAAATGCATATTTCTAGGCAAATGAAGCCCGTTTGAAAGGAATACACACTATATGATTCTAACTGTATGACATTCTGGAAAAAGCAAAAGTATAGAGACAGTTAAACAATCAGCGACTGCCAGGGTTTAGAAGGACGAGAGGGAAGGATAGATGGAGCGTAGGGAATTTTTATGGTATTATTGTGTAATAATGGTGTATTCATGACATCGTGCATTTAGGGGAACATAGAGAACTATATGACACAAAGAGTGCATCTTAATATAAACTTTCAACTTTAGTTAATAATAACAAATTGATATTGTTTCATTAACTGTAACAAATGTATTATACTAAAGCAAGATATTAAAAACAGAGGAAACTTTGTATGTGTGTGACAGGGAGGGCTTATATGGGAATTCTGTACTACCTGTCAATTTTCTGCAAACCTAAAAAGTAAATTTTAAAATAGAACAAAAATTAATTGATAAGCAATTTACAAGTAAAAAACTAAGAGAAGGAATAGACAAATGTTCAATCACAGTAAGACACATTAACATACCTTGGTAACTGATAGAACAAGCAAAGCAAAATGCTCAGTGAGGACATAGAAAATCAGTAAAAACACAATTCAAGAAAACCTGATCTAATGGACATATGTACAACATAGTGCCCAACAGTGGCAGAATACACATTCTATTAAGTGCATTAGAACAAAATCGATTACAAGCAGAAACATAAATATCAATATAGATATTTTTTGAGAGTCTAATCTCCTCTAATTACTCAGATAATCTTATTTTTGACTGGACTCAGACTTAGGGTAGAAGCTTGCAGAGAGGACAGTCTGCATCCCTTGGCAATCTGTTCCTGGCATTTTTCTTTGGCTTCCTTCATTGTCTTGGCCAAAAGTTTAGCCTATTTTGCAGCCTCTTTTTTATTTTTCTTAGTACTTTTTTTCTTCAGAGCAATACACTGGTGTTTGTGTTGCAGGACATATGGAGTAACAAGATGCTGAATCTTGGGTGCTTTGGTCCTCGGTTTCTTACCTTATTTGTCTAAGGGGTTTCTTACAACATATTGGAGGATGTCATCTTGTTTAGGCAGATTAAAAAGATTGTGGATTCTGCTAGCTCCTTTGGGCCCCAGGCAATGAGGCACCATAATATCACTCAGTGCAGGAACATTATTCTCTCCTTTTTTAATTTTACAATAACGAAGTTGAGAACATTCAGATTGACATCCACAACGCAACCTCGAACAGATTTGTGCTTTTTTTATCCGGTTCACCTTGGTCTATAACAGGAATGCCCCTTTCTCAGTAGCAGGCAGACACAGCCATGGGTCAAGACACACTACTTCATGGGGAAACCTTGTTTGTCATTCCCACCACTGACTCAGACCACATAACCATCCTATTCTTCACCAAGAGTGTTAGCGGCAACTTCTGTTCACCACACACTTCTCATAAAAAGTATGAAATCTGCATTCAACATCAACTTCAATGAGTTTCTGGCAGCCAGTGGCTGGGAAGAACATATTCAGCTTCATCTTGAAGCAGCTGATCACCTCTGAGGTGCCACGAAAAGGTGCTCAATATATTTTAAATGAACAATTTCATTCAGGCTGTGCTGGAATCAAGCCGGATATCAATAACAAAAGAATGCTAAAACATCCCCAATTACTTGGAAATTAAGCAATATAGTTTGAAACAATCCAGGGATTGAAGGTAGAATCACAAGTAATATTATAAAATATTTCAAACTAAATGAAAATGAAAATATGACATAAAATTTTGGAGGATGCTAATAAAACTGTGGTTAAGGGGAAATGTTTAGGTCTAAATGCATATATTAATAAAAAATGGAAGGCTGAAAAATCTCAGTGTCACTCTCAGAAATTATAGCCAATAGATCCCAAACGAAACTGAAGGAAAAAAATAATAACAAAATCAATGAAACAGAAAATATAAACACAAAAGATTCAAAGAGCCAAAAGTTGAATGTTTGAAAAGGTGAATAACGTTGTTAAATCTCTAGCAAGTCTAGGCAAGAAGAAAAGAGGAGAAATTAAAAAAAAAAAAATCAATAGCAGAAACAAAAAGTGAGATTGCTATAGATCATACAGAGATTTGGAAAGATAAGAGAATATACTGAAGAATTATATTCCTGAAAATTTGGAAATGTAGGTATAGGGGACAAATTTCTTAAGAGCACATTTTTAAAAACCTGGTACTAAGAAATAGAGAATCGGAATGGTCTTATATCATTTAAAGGAATTGAATGTGCAATTTCACAAAGAAATACCTAGGCCCAGGTATCATCTTCTCCAGTAAGTTCTTTTAAATCTTGAAGGAATAAATAATAACTTTATGCAAATGCTTGCAGAAAGTTATAAAGAAGGGGAAACATTTCCAAATTTGTTTTATGAGGACAGCATAAACTTAATACCAAAACCTAACACATACAGTACCAGAAAAGAAAGTTATAGGAAAATCTCAGGAGCATAAACGAAAAGTCTAAACTAAAAATTAGTAAATAACTCTAGTGATGTATATGTGTGTGGGGGGGAGTGGGGTAGGTAGATAGGTGACTGGTTTTATTTTAGGAATAAGGTTTGCAAAGAGAATTTGTGAAGTTTGTTTATATTTAATAACCAATCAATGTTATTTACCACATTAATAGAATAGGGAAGAAAAATAATATAATCTTAACAAAGACATTTATAATCAATCCCCATTTATAATAAAAATTCTTAGCAAGTCAAGAATGTAAAGGCCATCCCATATCTGATTACACTATTTATAAAAACCCTATAATGAGCATAGTACTTAATGATAAAATATCAAAATTTTGCCTCTATGATCAGAAATGAGACAAATATGTTTATTGTTAACTCTCTTATGTCCAACATTGTACTGAAGATCAGTTAGAAAATCCAAAGTAATTTACACTAAAATAAGTTTGGCAAATTAAGTAGGAAGGTATGAGGTTAACATTTTAAAAAAATCAGTATTTTTACATACTAATAAATCAAAGATTTTAAAATAAATCTTATTTTAAAATAAGATTTAAAATAACAGTACTATTAAAAGAATCAAATATTTAGGAATAGAACTTTCTTAAGAGAAATTAAAGAATACATAAATAAATGGTATATGTTCATATGTGAAAGATTCAATAATGTAAAAATGTTGATTGTCAACCATTAATAGATATATTAAATGCAATCCAAATTAGAATTTTGGAAAATTTTTGTTTTTTGTGGATATTGACAAAGTAATTCTAAAATTTGTATAGAAATACAAAAAGTCTAAAAATATCTGAGGTGATCTTGAAAAAGAACAAAAATTATGGAGAATTTACACCATAAGATATCAAGACATTAGGCTACAGTAATTTAGACAGTATGTTATTGGCATATGGAAACAAAGCCATCTAGTTGCAATAGAATAGAAAATTGAGAAAGCAGAATCATATCTGTATGGTTAATTTATTATGGAAGAAACAGTAGTAAGTGTACATTCCAACAGTGCTGGGCTAAATATGCACATGGAAAAAAATTAATCTTAAGCCTTACTTCATACCAAATGTAAAAATTATTTCCAAATGGGTTGTAGATATAAATGTTAAATATTTTAAAAAGTGCTTCTGTAAGATAAGATCTTCAAGATCTTGTGGGTAGGCAAAGATTTCTCAAGCAGAACACAAAATGTACTAAGAGTAAAGATTGATACATTGAACTACATTGCAATAAAGAACTTATTTTCATGATTAAGAAAGAAAAATACAATAAAGAGAGTAGAAGACATTTGTTAAGAAGTAAAGAGCTGCTGTAAATCAATATGGAAAAAAAAAAGACATGAAAAGGCACTTTGCAAAATAATGATTATAATATCATTATTAATCAGGAGAATTAAAGTCATGATGAAATACCACAACAGAACAACAAGACTGATACAGTGAAAAATATAGATAATGCTAACTCTTGTAAAGGATATGGATTAGCTGAAACCATGGTAAACTGCTGGTTTGAAACATTTCAGAAACTTGTTTAATAATATATACTATCACTTAAAATAGACTGTATTAGTCAACTCTTATTAGCGACCATAGTAAGATACCACAGAATGGGTGGCTTCAACAACAGAAATATACCTTCTCGCTGCTCTGGAGGTTAGAAGTCTGAGATTAGGTGCTAGAATGTTCATGCTCTGGTGAGGGCTCTCTTCTTGGCTTGTGCACAGCTGCCTTCTTGCTGCGTCCTCAAAGGGCAGACAGAGAAAGAGAGAGATCCAGTGTCTTTGCCTCATCTTATAAGGGCACCAGTTCTATTGGAAGGCTTCCCTCTTATGACCTCATTTAACCTTAATCTCCATAAAGGCCCTATGTCCTGTAGAGACACATGGGAGTTTGTGACTTCAACACATGAATTTGCAGGGAGGGGACTCAATGTAGTGTAGTCTATAGCACTTGCATTGTTCATGATCTAGCAATTCCACTGCTAGACTACAACCAACAGAAATGAGATACCAAAAGACATGCTTAAGTATGTTTATAGCAGTATTTTTTATATTTGCTGTAAACTAGAAATAACCAAACAGTGCATAAATGGTAAAGTAGCTAAATTATTTGTGGTCCTTTGTTACATGGATCTTTGCTCTATATGATGAGAATAAGTGAACTACTGTTACATGCAATAACATAGATGGATGTCAAAAACATAATATTCAACAAAGGGAGCCAGACACAAAAGAGTACAATTCCATTTATACAGTGCTCATAAACAGCAACACTTAATCAATGGCAGGAGAAATCAGAGTAATTATTTTCTTCAGTTCAGAACTTAAAAGATCATCTCAGCTGGATGCCATGGCTCACACCTATAATCCCAGCACTTTGGGAGGCTGAGGCAGGCAGATCACGAGGTCAGGAGATCGAGACCATCCTGGCTAACACAGTGAAACCCTGTCTCTACTAAAAATACAAAAAACCAAATTAGCTGGGCGTGATGGTGGGTGCCTGTAGTCCCACCTACTCGGGAGGCTGAGGCGGGAGAATGGCATGAACCTGGGAGGTGGAGCTTACAGTGAGCCAAGATCACGCCACTGCACTCCAGCCTGGGCAACAGAGCCAGATTCTGTCTTAAAGAAAAAAAAAAAAGATAATCTCATTTATGCTTTCTGTTATACAGTCAGCTTTCAACTTTATTAATACTCCTTTGGAGGTAATATGCATTTTTAGCTCTTTCTACTTTTAAGGGCTTCTCTGTCTTTCGTTTTTAGCAATTTGATTTTGGTGTCCTTCACATGTATACTGTTCTCTGTCTTATTATTTATTAAATTAGTTCACCTGCCTCCATTTCTCAGTATATTCAGTTTTTCCTTCCTTTTAAATAATCCCATCTTCTCTATGGTCAATATTGTGTTAAATCTATCCATTATGTTTTTAATTTGATGTTTATTTGATTCATTTTTTATAGCTTCCAGTTCTCTGATGAAAATCTTTAATTTTTGTTTTTTCTTTATACTTTTAAACGTATGAATTGTAGTTATTTTGAAGTCTTTGTTAACATGAATACAGTAGATCCTTATTATTTGTGGGTTCCATATTTGTGAATCTGCTTACTTGCTAAAATTTATTTGTAAACCCCCCAAATCAATACTACGGCACTTTCACAGTCATTTATGGAAATGTGTGGAGTGGTGAAAAAATTTTTTTTTCTTAATGCACATGTTCCCAGCTGATATTGAACAAGGTGACACTCTGCAGTATTGTTTCAGCTGTCTTATTGTGGTCTATTTTTGTGTTTTTGTGCTTTGTCAATTTTGTTGTTTCAAATGGCTCCCAAGCATAGTGCTAAAGTGCCGTCTGGTGTTTTAATGTGCAAGATGGCTGTGATGTACCGTACAGAGAAAATATGTATACTAGACAAGCTTTGTTCAGGCATGAGCTATAGTACTCTTCATTATGAGTCCAATGTTAATGAATCAATAATGTGATACATGCAGAAAAAGAAAGAGAAAATTTGCCAGTCTATAAGTAAGGCCACTCTGGAAAGTGCTAAAGTAACATGTATAGTGCATAATGAAACCATGGAAAAGATTATAAAGTGTCTAAAATTGTGAATTCTTAAGATGATGATTGATTTTTCAAAAGCATAATGTACAGCACTACCATGACGGTGAATGTCAAACTTACTGTTACATCACTCAGGGTCAGGAAAATGTTACACACTTCCCAGTTAATGATGGTGGCTCACACATTTGAAAAGGTGATATAACATGAGAAATATTAAATGTAGGCAAAGGAGGCTCTGAAGATCATGAGGCTGTGGAAGAATTTTTAAAATACCTGCTAAGTAGTATTATACAGGAAGAATTATGTGGAAGAGCAGGTCATCAAAGCTGGTAACACTGGCTCATCTTACAAGATGTTGTCAAACTTATATAATGCCAATAGAATCTTGGCTGATAGAACTGTTGTGACCAGAGATTTTCAGAACCACATCCTATATTTCCCTGGGTAGCGACAGTTCACTATTCATTACTTCAGCATTCTTAGCAATTTATAGAGCGTAACTACCACAAATAACAAGACTTGACTGTTTTGAATCATCTGCGGATCTGTTTTTATCATTTGTCTTTCTCCTTGGTTATTGATCATATGGTCCTGTTTCTACATCCCTAGTAAATCATTACTATTTAAATATGTTTAAAACACTGCAGAGTTTCAGCTGATCTTATCTTTCACAGGGTAGATTTGACCTTTCCTCTGATGGGAAAATGGATGTCAGGAGGCTGGGATGGGGTGGCTAATGGGTAAGCCTGGGCTGCACTTTTCATAATTACCAGTCTCAATCTAATTTCCTCCTATTGTTAGGTTGTGGCCATCAGGAAACTTAATTGAGAATCCAACTTTCTTCTTTTTTTAGTACTGAGTAACTGCAGAATTTTTTGCTCTACTTTAAGGATATTTTTGGCTTAGCATGTTTATAACTTCAGAATTTGGCAAAGGTATTGAAGAGGATACTGGTTATATGTTTGAGGCTCCTCAAATCTTCAATTTTGTCACTTCAGCCCAATTTGACTGCCAAAATCCAATTCTGCTAGTGTATCTCTCCCATAGCGGTGGCCCTTTGCCAAGGCCAAACCTGGATTTGCAGATTTTAGATGTGCTCAGATTAGCAAGTGCTCAGGGGGAAAACAGCTGCAGATAGTAAATGTTGCTGCATGACTCCCTTGAGGGCTATATTCATTTGCTGGGGTTGCCATAACAAAGTGCCACAGACTGGGTAGTTTAAACAACAGAAATTTTTTTTCTTTCAATTCTGGTGGCTAGAAGTCTGAGATTAAGGTATCAGCAGGGTTGGTATCTTTTAAGGTCTCTCTCCTTAGCTTGTAGATGGCTGTCTTCTCCCTTTGTCTTCATGTGGTCTTCCATTTGTACCTGTGTCTGCACCCCAATTTTTTCTTTTTCTTCTTTTTTTTTTCCCCCAGAAATGAGTCTCTCTCTCCTATGTTACGTGGGGCTGATTTGGAACCCCTGGCCTCAAGAAATCCTTCCATCTCAGTCTCCTGAGTAGTAGAGATTACAGGCATGAGCCACCATTCTGGGTTCCTAATTTCCTCTTCTTAGGAGGAAACTAGTCATTTGGATTAGGGGCCATTCTGATGATCTTATTTTAATTTAATTTTCTTTTTAAAGATATTGTCTCCAAATACAGTCACATTCTGAAATACTGGAGGTTAGGGTTTCAACATATGAATTCAGATGAGTCACAATTCAGTTTGTGACAGGTATCCCAGTTACCGGTGGCAAATTCCAAATGGATCTGTGGCAACCTCAATTACCTCCTCAGAAAAAAGAATTCAACTGAGGGGCTTAAGGCAGAGAAAGAGACCCAGGCAAGTTTCAGAGCAGAAGTGGAAGTTTATTTAAAAAGACTTTAGACCAGGAAAGAAAGGCAAGTGTGTCTGGAAGAGTCCCAACTAGAGATGTGAATGAAGGTCAAGTGTGGTGTTTAGGGGCTGGCTCCTTTCCCATGATTCTTCCCTTAGGGTGGGCTGCCCGTATGTGCAGTGCTCTCCTTACCCTGGGAGGTGAGCACCTGCAGTGTGTTTAGGAAGTTGTACGCATGATGTTTTTATCATTTGTCTTTCCCCTTGGTTATTGATCACATGGTCCTGTGATCAACAGAAAGCCTCCCCACCTGAGGGTTTCTTCCCTTTTCTGGTGGGGTGTCCTGGAAGGTCATACCCTGCCATTTTGTCTCTTAGTGCACAGGCCTGGGCAGTTGCTTCTCCCTGGCATCTGTATTCAGTGAACACTTTAGTGCAACAGATATGGACCATCAAGAAATGGCCTCTCCCTGGTGGTAGCTGCCAATTTATCACTTCTAGAGATGCAATGTGATGACTGCTGAACCATCATCTGACATTCCTACGGGTGGGGCAGAGCCCCAATCAAAGCCTAACTACCTGTAACAAGTCTATAATACTCCTTGTCTATAGTTTCTCAGAGCCCACTCTCATAGTTGTTCCTTGTCTTCTAGGCACTGCAAGGCTGTGGGAAATTCTGTTCTTTTCAGAGTTTGGGTTGTTAACCAAAAAGAATTTGACAGGTCTCAATCAGTTTAGAGGTTTATTTTGCCAAGGTTGAGGAACATGTCCTGTGACACAACCTCAGGAGGTCCTGAGAACATGTGTCCAAGGTGGTTGGGTTACAGGTTGGTTTTATACATTTTAGAGAAATGGAAGTTATAGGTGTCATGCGTGTCTGTGTGAAGAGACCACCAAACACGCTTTGTGTGAGCAATAAAGCTTCTTAATCACCTGGGTGCAGGCGTGCTGAGTCCAAAAAGAGAGTCAGGGAAGGGAGATAAGGGTGGGGCTGTTTTATAGGATTTGGGTAGGTAAAGGAAAATTACAGTCAAAGGGGGGTTGTTCTCTGGCGGGCAGGAGTGGGGGTTACAAGATACTCAGTGGGGGAGCTTTTTGAGCCAGGATGAGTCAGGAAAAGGAACTTCACAAGATGATAATATCGCTTAAGGCAAGGACCGGCCATTTTCACTTCTTTTGTGGTGGAATGTCATCAGTTAAGGCGGGGCAGGGCATTTGCACTTCTTTTGTGATTCTTCAGTTATTTTAGGCCATCTGGGCGTATACGTGCAAATCATAGGGGGATGCGATGGCTTGGCTTGGGCTCGGGCTCAGAGGCCTGACAATAGATAAAGACATAAATCAACACATGAAAAGTATACATTGGTTTGGCGCAGAAAAATCGGACATCTCTGAGCTGGGCCTCCCAGGTCATAGGTGGATTCAAAGATTTCCTGATTGGCAGCTGGTTGAAAGAGTTAAGCTCTGCCTGAAGAGTTGAAGTCAGCATAAAGAAATGTTTTAGTAAGGTAAGGTGGGGGCAGGGATGGGGGAAGCCAAGTTTCTTATCATGTAAATGAAGCCTTCAGGTAGCAAGCTTTTGAGAAAGATTATCTCTTTTCAAGCCTTAAAAGATGTCAGACTCTTCAGAAAAGACCTAATAATGAGAGGAGATTCTCTACAGAATGCAAATTTCTCCCACCAGAGACGCTTTGCAGGACCATTCAAAATATGTCAAGGAACAACATTTTGGGGTAAAATACTTTGATTTCCTTCTGTGCTTGATCTCTGTCATGTGATGCTATACCAGAATAAGGTTGGAATTTGGTATCTTATTGCTACATAGAGTCTATTTTGCCAGGCTTAAGAGCTCTGTTTTAAGGTTAATGCTTGTCAGTTACCTCTTAAATCCAAAGGGAGGAGGGTATAATGAGGCATGTCTGACCCCCTTTCCCATCATGGCCTGAATTAGTTTTTCCAGTTTCTTTGAGATCCTCTTGGCCAAGAGGGGGCCCATTCAGTCCGTTTGGGGGCTTAGAGTTTTATTTTTAGTATATAGGGCATAGCGCTTTCTCCTTCTGCTTCAAGCAGCTTCAACATTTAGCAAATGTCCTAAGAGAAAATGCCATCAGTGTGAAGCCATTCCATTTCCCATTTAAGTCACTGCATCCCTGTGCATCTGCTACAAGCCTTATTGTATCACTTTCTTAGCACTTGCCCTAGCATCATTGCTCTGCCTGGGCCAAGCCCAAATTTTTAGCCTCTGGCTCAAGCCCAGAATTGGCAAAAGGCAGCTAAATCCGAGCTCACTTCTGCAATGCTTTCCCCCATAGAATTTCACTGCTGCTAGTCTTCATTGTTTCTGCAGCACTCTAATGCCTTTACATGTACACCTTTTGAAATCTATCAAGTTTTTCTTGTTCTTCAGGCAACATGGCTTGCATGAACTTCTCTATCTTATCAGGAAACCAGGTCAGTGGCTGAGTTTAAGGAGGGATGAGTAGTAACTTACAGGTGTTATGAAGAGAGTCTCTGACTTAATCTGGGAGTTGGAGTTGCAGAGGTGTGTTCATATGAAGAAATCCATTGAGTTGTCCACTTAGATATACATGTGCTGGAATGTGTGTTATGTTTCTAATAAAATACATACTTTCCAAAAAGGAAAAGACAACATAGAAAAGAAAAATATAAAGCTATTGCTAAATACAGCTTTCCCAAAACTCAGTGAGAAAAGAGGCTCTCATTCTTCTCCCAGTTTCTCTGGGAGAAGAAATTTACACAGGAAATTAAATTTACACAGGAAAAGATAAGGAAGAGTGTGAAGTGCCACCCCTCTTGATGTGAGGTGATCAACAACCCAGTTCTCACTCTCTTATCCTGCCACTGTACAATTTCCCAAATCTGGGTCCTTGCATCAGGACTGGTTTCCTAGAAATTTGGCAGCATAAGTGGAGATACCTATTGGTATTCCAGCGTGGAAAGGGAATTTGGGGCTCCAAATCTCACAGACTTAGGTGGGGGCAGGTGTATCTTCCCGCTTGGTTTTTCTGACAGAATGATTTACAGGTACATCTGTTTAATTAACATAGTACCTGTTGGCCTGTGCCCATACTCACATCTCTGAAGACATTATTAGTTCTCAGAGACAGCACATTCTTAAGCCATAAGAGAAAAAAAGTAGCTACTCCAGTGCCTGTGAGCTGCAGAGCCCTTCCTTTTCCACAAAGTTAGTAAGTCCAATTATTATTCCTTCCTCCTTCCAGATTGAGACCTAGGGGGCCTGCTGGAATAAGAAAGAGACCATATGCCCTTTCATCAAGGCTCCCTCAATTATGCAAAGAGAAACTGCAAAATGTCTACTCTAGAAAGAGTTCTTTCCCATCAGTCTCCATCTGGGGGAAGGGATAAGGCTTAATTATAATTATGGTAAGGGCAGTACAGGGGAGATATAAAGTGTCATAAGAGTGAATTGTGGGATGTGTTAGTGTGAGACCATCATGTTGGGCCCATTTGTGACCTGTCTCTGCTGCCAGGGTCACTCTGTTTACGTGCTGATCAGATGATGTCTGGAGTGGCTGAAGACAAAGGCTGTCTAACATCAACGTCCCAGTCATTTTGTTTCCTTGGTATTTCACTGCATCTTCCATGGTGGATGCTTTCTGGTGGGATTTACCATAAGATACAGATTTCTTTGTGCCCACACATGTATATTTATCCATATGTCTTCATTATCTCTAGTCTTTCAAACTTTTTCCTCCATGCTTCAAGAAACCAGTCAGAAATATATTATCACCTTCAGCCACTGAAATAGGAGTGTATCCAAGTTGGTGGATAAGGACTGGGTCGACTGTGATGAAAGGAAATAGTATGAAGTTTTCGGCTTATACCTCCTATCCTAAAACAAAAACACACACACACACACAACCACACATACACATTTTTCTATAAGCATCTCCTCCCACTCTTCTACCCACTGAAGTTAGGCTGTGGCAGCATCCTACAGGAGTAGGATGGAAGTGACACATTCAAAATCACAAAATTGGTAGAGATATGAAAATTGAGTAGCATCCACGTTAAGAAACTTGCCAAAGTCACTAAGCTATTAAATGGCGGTCCTAAAACCTAGGATGAATGGAATAACCATCAATAAAGTGAGATTCAGGTCTCTAGTGCCCTAAGTCTACCTCTACCCTCACATCCACTACATGCTTTGTGGAAGGTGTTCTCGTAGAGAAGAAAGATCACAGCTTTGAAGTTTGGCAGATTTGAGTTCTAACTGACTCTACCAATTTCCAAACATTTGTCTTTGAGCAAACTCTCAGGTCTCATTTTTCTCCTCTGTAAAATAGAATTAATTCTATCTGATTTATAAGATTGATAAGATATTGGGCCGGGCGCGGTGGCTCAAGCCTGTAATCCCAGCACTTTGGGAGGCCGAGACGGGCGGATCACGAGGTCAGGAGAGCGAGACCATCCTGGTTAACACGGTGAAACCCCGTCTCTACTAAAAAATACAAAAAAAAAACTAGCCGGCCGAGGTGGCGGACGCCTGTAGTCCCAGCTACTCGGGAGGCGAAGGCAGGAGAATGGCGTGAACCCGGGAGGCGGAGCTTGCAGTGAGCTGAGATCCGGCCACTGCACTCCAGCCTGGGTGACAGCGCAAGACTCCGTCTCAAAAAAAAAAAAAACAAAAAAGATTGATAAGATATATAAATTTGCATAGTCAACAGCAGCTAGTACACTTTGAGCACGTTGTAGAAACGTAACAAATATTCATTTCCATCTTAGGAAGATACGATTATGATGGACAGAGCTACTTTTTGAGTCTCCCAAGTCAGTGAGCAGCCTATCAAACAGGGCCCTTACCTAATCCCATGGCTAAACTAAGGCTTTATTGTACATCAGCCTCAAGGTTGCCATTTGGAAGGCAATTATATTGATAGCAATTAATTTCCTCAGTCCTGGCTTTCCTGTTAATTATTCTGAAAACATACCCACAGTCTGTCAATAAGCCTGCTTTCAAAATTAAAATTGTAGCAATTTTTCATCCTTAATAAAGACTCCTTCCTCTTTCCTCCCTTCTGTTTCACAATTGAAAACATCTTAATTCTTGAGAATTTAAAAAATGTGGGAAAACAGGCTGTATAGTCTTCCTTTATAACAACATAAATTTCTCTCCCTAATAATTGCTCCCTAAAGAAGAAAATGACCTCTCCTTTATCCATTTGGTGCAGACCTTTTACATTCTCTATCTTGCTCCATGTGCACACCAAAGTTCCATGTAAGTGATTGATAACTTGTTATCCTCACAATAGACATGAAGAAAGCGAGGCTGAGAGAGGTTGCCTCCCTTGATCAAGATCACATGGTAAATGTGAGAGTGAATATTTGAGCCGTAGTTTGTCTGATATCAAAATCCATGCTTTTTCTCCATGCATGTGTTGCTTATGTGCCATTTCTACCTAAAATCACACACACACAAACACACCCCACTCATGTTTATGCATGCATACAGACTTTACTGCCTCCTATTTCTGGTCTATTGTTAACAGAAGGAAGTAACTCTCTTCTCCATCAGCTTCTATCCTCCATGTCTAAAGTCATTGTCTCCCATTAACCTCACTGAATACCCAGGAAACGGTAGTTGTGAATGAAGCTTACTTATTTTCTTCATGGTATTGAAGAAAGTTATTTGCAGATTAGACATCTTAGGGACTTATCTCAGCACTGTCACTGATTTGCTTTGTGACCTGGGAAAGTTACTGTTCTCACTGACCCTTGGTTTTCTCACCTCTAGAACAAGAAGTTGTACAGGACAATCCTCCAGGTCTCTTCATCTCTTTGTCTATGACATTTTGCCTTTGTGATTATGATGTGTGCCAGCCACATCTCCATACTTTGGGACACGCCATCACAGATGAGTAGCATGCATCTTTCTCACCCCTCATTCCTGTTGGAGGGCAAAACAACATTTCTTTTTCCCCTTTCCTGATAGTGCAGGAAGGTTAAAGGTTGGAGGAGCTTCTTTTCTCACCGACTCTATTTTCAAAGAAATAGTTTCTTCTATGTAAAGAAAGTGAAGTCCATTTATTTAAAAATATCTTCCCCAAATATATTATGTATCATATCATGTATCATATACATATTTTTTCTAAATATGTAGAATCCCATTTCTACTGACAAGTCATCTTTCCTTCAAAGATTTCTGATGGGCAAGGCTGAGTCAACACAATTTCAATGAGAGCAAAGTCTAGCTTTTTTCGGTTCCACTGTAGAGGAAAGAGATGTTGACAGGCAATTGGTTTTCATTGTGGTTTTAGTTCTGAAGGTGAAGGAAGGAATTGCTGGTGTCTTGAGGTCATTTTTGTCTCAGCTGAGAACCATCTCCCTGACCAGCCAAATGAATTTTCATTACTAGAAAAGTATGCAAATGTCTTTTAGACACATCTAATACTTTAAAGTGCCTTTGGATCATATTTGGAGCCAAATTCTGAAAAATAATGCAGTATATCAAAATACTTTCTGTTTCCAAAGGGGAGAATAAATGATGATTCCCAATATTCATGTTGAAAGTTGTTCTCTAAATGGTAATGAGGCATCACTAGGTAGACGTTTGCTAGAAATGTGGGAAACAAAATACTTCTGTGCCGTGCAACCTAAGAGCACAATGACTGCGAGGAAGAGAGGCTAATCTGAAAGCAGAGGTACCCAGCACACCCCGTAAAAGTAAAGCGTGGAGGAAATGATCAAGACTTGGCCACATCTGGTGAGCCTCAGACTGGGCAGAGTCTGAGACATCATTGTATTCCTAAACAAGGAAACTAGAAAAAAAATGCTCCCATTTAAGTTTCTGTATTACTGTCCTTGTCCCAGTCTTTTGCCAATGTACCAGGAAGAAAAATAACAGTGGAAGAAACGGGCACAACATTCCTCTCAATATAGGAGACTCACCGTATGATAGGAAGGTCCATGCCACAGTGAGGCTCTAGACCTGTGTTCATTGACCCAGGGCCCTGGAGCAGGATGCAACCTACACAGCTGTGTGCAGCAGCCCTGGACTCTCAGAGGTGCCATGTTTTCTCTTGAATTGGGACCTTTTTCCAGCCTAGAGTCCTCTCTACCCCTTCTCTAGCCTTTTACTGGTGTGCTGCACACTCTTCTCTTAGGTGTCTGCTTAACCATTACTTCTTGGGACCGCAGCCTGCATTAGATGCCTGCTTTAGGTTTCTCCACCTCACCACTCATAACTGAGCCACAGTTGCCTATTCTTTGATCCTCCCCATGATCTAGGGAACTCCTAGAGGCCACTGTTTTTCTCATTTTTTTTTTCTTTTCTGCTATCCATGGTGCTGAGCACAGAGCGGGCACCTGGTAAATTTGTGTAGCAGGAATGAGGGAAAAGGTGAGTAGAGCAGGGAAAGAGAAAAAGGAAGAAAAGGGGAGAGAGAGAGAAAAAGAATGTTGGAGAGGAAGGGAGATACAAGAAAGAGACAAGGAGAGAGAAATAAAAAGAGAGAGTGAAGGAAAGGAGAGAGAAGAGAGAGAGAGAGAGGAGAACAGATCTGCTGCCCAGGAGGTGGAGCTGGGCTTCCCTGCATCTTCACATGCCTCCTGGCCTCCTCTCCTCTCTCCACCTCCTGGGCAGCAGATCTATTTCTCATCTCATGGTCACACCTCATCTAGTCCTAGTCTGTGGATCCAACAGAACAAAACCTTTTCATCTGTGAGAAACACACAAATCAGAATCTCCCTTTTCTCTTCTCCTAGAACTATATTCTAGGATTTCCATCAACAAAGTCAAAACCCAAATCTGAGGAGTAAGCTCAAACCAGCAAGACCCCTTGCCTTGGAGGTCTCCTCATTTAAGTTTACTAAGCTCCTCCCAGCACACAGAGAGCCAGGAGGATGCTGTAGGCAATGTGGGCTGCAGAATGAATTGTTTCCCAGAGCTTATTAAAAGTGTGTCCTTGGGGAAATGCCCTCTTTCTGCTGTAGTAGGGGCTCACGGTCTTGCTTTAGGGCCTCTTGTTTATGGCATGTTCTGGAAAATGGTTCTTGGTCTGGAATTTCCTACTAGGCCAATTCACTTGGTTGAGAGAGAAATTCACTTGGTTGCTAGAGGGCTGAGAATTGAATTTAAGTTTTTACTTTAACTTGTGAGTTTTAATTTATAGCAACATTACCTTGGGGAGCTTGCTTAAAATGAGCAATCCTAGGTTCCAGCCCCATAGACTCTTACTCAGTGGGTTGGAGAGGGGTCTGGAATTCTGCCTCCTGCTTACTTCTGATACAGGGTCTCAGGACCCTTTGGGAGAAGCCTGACAGAGGAGGGAGGCTTGGTCAGCAGCTCTCAGTGCAGTGAAAACCCTTTGCTTGCTGACCTTGGTTCCACCATGAGCAGGAAAGAGGATGGTGAAACTTCCAGCCACATAGTTTCTGGAGAGGGGGCACTGACCATATTTTACTTGGTGGCTAGCCCTTGGTGGGTTTGGAGTATCCAATTTAGGTCTTAATTTTGTTTCTTCTAGAATTTTTCCTTCTTGCTAGGGGCTCCATTTCTGGAAATTGGGTCACATTACATTCTTATTACCTTCTAAGGTGGCTCCACAAGGTGATAGACACCACTCCCTCCAGTGAGGACACAAATGGTATTTTGTGAAATAACAACTCTGAACAGGGCTGGCTTCTTCCTGGGAAGCTACAACCTAGGCAGTAAATTAGAAACTTTGTCAGAGAAGGTGGGTAGGAGGACAAGATGCTGAAGATTCCTCTGGTGGTCCATAAATGTGCATTGACAAGGGCAGACTGCAGAATGTCAGCTGAGCAGGGAGAGGCGGGTGGCAGGGTGGGAAGGAGGGAAGGTGAGTAAAGACAGCAGGAGCTGGATACTCTGCTTCCTTTCCCCTTTCAGCTACTGAGTGGCTGGGGGAATGTGGTGTCAGCCTTCTGGCTCTCAGGGATTCTGTTTGCTCTTACAGAAATGGAGAACGTACTGCTGGCACCCTTGACCCCCACCCCATAGCTGCAATGTGAAGGGTAAATGCCATGACACATACGGTAGCACCTTTAGAAACCCAAGCAAAAGTCTCTCAGCAACTGATTTCATACAGCAACTTGAAGGGTGCAGAATCGGCCACCCCAAAATACGCTACTTTGGCACACAGATTATTTTGGGATGAAGGCCCTTTTAAAAAGCCAGCAGGTGCAAGAAGGGTGCTCTAACCCTCCCTGTTATCTTCCTGAAAGCAGGAGAATAACCCCCATATGGAAGATGGCCTCCCTGTACCAGAAGAGAAAGAACATTCTTATCATCAAGGACAGGAAGTTGAGACCAAGAGAATTCTGTACAAACAGACCTTGTTAAAATCATTCTTATCTTCCTTTAGCCTCCCCAAACAGTTTACTTTTACACAATTTGCCACTTCTTTGAGTCTTCATTTCCTTATGAGGACTTATAAAAAACTTCAATTAAATACATTTGCATGCTCTCCCCCTGTTAATCTGTCATCAGTCAAATTCACAGGCCCAGCTGAAAAACTCTAAGTGTGAAGAGAGAAGATTTTGCCTTCCCTACACATAATAAGCAGCACAATCGCCATGGAAGATTATGTCCTGTGACATTTCTAATGCTTGCATTTCCAGCTGCTACCTGTCCTTCCTTCCTATACATTTCCAGGTGCTGTGTCCCTGCCTGGAAGGTCAGCTCACAGCTTCCATTGTCTCTCAGCCTAGAGTTCTGTTTTTCTACATTTGGCTTCTCAGAAGCAATCCATTTTTTGTTGTTATTTTCTCATATTCCATACTCTTCTCCTCTCCTGCTTTGTTTCCCATATTCTAGAGATGGCTGCTCAATTGGTGAGTTCTTCAATAAATACCTTCTAAAAAATCATATGCCCTTCCACAGTCTATTATTTAGTCCGTTCTTTATTGCTTCATTTCTCTACAAAAACCAAGTGAGGCGACTTGTCAAAGTGCAAGGTCTTGACTCCTGGGAAACCAGACAGAACATTCCTCCAAAGCACTGCAACCTCCAGTCTAGAATGGTCTAGACCATTCTCTCAACGCATCTGCCATACCACATCTGCTCCTGCCACCCAGACCCTTCTGCCTATCCCAGGCCCAGAGTATTCCACTTGCTCTTCCCTCCCTTCTCCAAGTAGCACCAAGGCTCCCTGCCCCCTTCATCCATGTGGATCTCAGCTCAAATGTTTCCTCTTTAGAGAGTCTCCCCTTGATTTCTACATCTTACACAGCTCTCTCATTATTTGACATCCCTCTACCCTGCTTCATTTCTCCTTCAGAGCACTTTAACTGGTGATTCTCAAACCTAGCTGCAATTTAGAATCACTTGGAGAGCTGAGTAACTGCCTAGGTTCCCAAGCTCTAATCCCTGATTTGATTTAATTGCTTGTGATAGAGGAGCATGGCATTTTTTTAAAAAAGCTCTCCAGGTAATTCTTACATGGAATCAGGGTTGAGAAATTCTAGCTAACCATTGTTATGTATTTACTATTTGACTCAACTATTATTAGAATAACCATAGACTGCAAATAAATAAAGGCCACAAATTCCTTCCAAAACTGTATACCTGCCATTTACAATGTATCTTTGATGCATCTCCCATCAAGAGATGAAGTACCTTTTACATCTGCACTGGCCTTGTGAATTGATTTGACCAGTAGAATGCTGAAACACAACACTGTAGAACGTCTGAGGGAGCCTACTGGAAGGAGAAGGGCTATGCGGAGCAGAGATAAGCTGTCTCCCCTGAGGCCCTTCGACCAACCAGCTGATAGCTAGCACCAGCTAGGAGTCAGGCCTTCTTAGACCACACAGTCCCAGATAAGGTGCCACATAACTGCAGGTGCATGAATGGACCCAGGTGAAACCAATAGAAGACCAGCTCAGCTGAGCCCAGGCCCAATTGCTGACCCACAGAATTGGAAGTAAATGGTTATTGCTTTAAGCCATTAGGTTTTGGTGCCACTTGTTATGCAGCAATAAACTGACATAGAATGTAGGTCTCATGAGGACAGAGACTCTGTGGGGTTTTGGGGTTGTTGTTTGTTTTTGCTATTCTGTCCCCATTCTCTAGGTCAGTGCCTACCAGAGCACGTGGTAGGTTCTCAACTGCTATTTTCTAAATAATTCAATTAAATATCTGATAAGCCTTTACAAATAGCTGTTTTGCACTTGCTAAGAGTCTGGTTGGCATCATGGGAGACTTCTCTATGTACTTAGAGTCAGGTAATGAGAAAGAATATGACTCCTTTTCTCTTCCCCAAGAAATCTCTTAAACTGCTGCAGTGAAGCTTTCCTTTCTCAGTGGGTCATTTCATAAAAGGGTTGTTTAGCATAAATCTTTGCTGATTCAGGAAATCTTTTTTTTTTTTTCTCCTAACTCTTCAGTTTAAACACTCCTTAGTTCAGAGATACTTTAGAAATTCACTGCTTCCTTCAGTTCTCCCTTGAGAGGAGCATCAAGGTAGCCTGGGATGAGAGGACACCATTCTGAGCAGGTGGGTGGGATGGGAGTGGAGCTGAGGGCAGTGGAGTAAAAGGCATTTGCAAAACAACAACAACAAAAACTGGCAAACTGGTGACAGTGGTTTTATTCCAGTTTCTGTTATAAGCAGACTGGGTATTTTGGTAATAAGCTCTATTCAGAAGCAAAAGGACTGTCATTGTAAGTCCCAGTGCAAAGAGAAACTAAGAGAGGGCTAACGGGGTGTAATGGGGTGGCCTAACCAAGAATTGTCTGCTGAGCTGGAGAGCTTTTTGAGTCCAGCTGTCTACAGCTGGGTTCTCCCTTAAGCAGACTCTGAAACTAAGATTTGGGTGATCCCAGGAAACACAAGTCGGGAAGTGTGGAGGTGACATAGGAAAGGGAAGGAGACCAACAAAAGATGTGTTGATGAGTAGGTTACTGTGTGGGCAACTGGAGCTCAGTCCTGTTGGGGACCCTGGCAGACGGTAGAGAACACACTTATGAGTTGTCCTGCTCCAGGAAGCAAGGAGGCTGACGTAGACATCCACCTATTTTGGGCCTGCTCTAAGTAGAAGTCTTGCCTACTCCTGCAGTCAGAGCAAGCACTCAGAACAGGATGGAACAACAGTGAGTACACAAACCATGAGGGAAGAAGTGACAGTGTCTGCTATAATGACCCATAGTCTCCAAAAGAGCCCATCCCAAGCAATGCAGCTCCTGAAGGGAACTGGGTAGCTGGCGGTTGGGATCTGCCAGGCCCTGGAAGCCTGTGTCTAGGCATTTGCCCCAGACTTCACCACAATGGCCACTCTTCTCAAGATACGTCTTCTTCCTAAGGGTACTTGTCTCTAGATCTTAGAGCTTTCTTAGGGTGGCTTCCTCTGAGTGGACGGTAGAAGGAAGTAATGGCAATGTCATATTTGATACAACAGACAATGCTTATTGAATGCCACTGATGTGCTAGACAAAGATTATACCATTTCATTCTCAAGAATGCTATGAGAGACATTGTCATGAAACATCTTTTGTATCTGATAGAACAGGCACAGGGGGGTGAAATAATTTTCCCAAATCACACAGTTAGATGTAAGAGTTGAAATCTTAGCTCTGTCCTTTGATACCTCCGCACCCTTGACCACTACCCTTGACCACTACTCCCTATAATAGGGAAAATTATAAAGAGTTTTTGGGCAGATACAAATGGTATTCTGGGATGGTCTCTGAGTAGCTAGATGACTTTGGATAAGTCATTCAACTTTTTTTTTTTTTTTTTTGAGACAGGATTTGCAGAGCTGGTAGATAAATAATCTTAGGACATCTTTCAAGATTTCAGCTCAGAACCACTGAGTCAGCCATTAACTGACATTATGGCAAATAGTTACTCATTTATTTGCTCATTATCTTTCTCTCTCTACTGGAATGTAAGCTCCAAAAAATTTATTTTGTTCCCTGCTATATCTATCTGTATATCACAGTGCCTGCCATGTAGTAGGTGCTCAATAAATACTTGTTAAATGAATGAATACATTATATGCTAATTTCATAGTTTCATTATCAGAGCAGCCATCTCATTTCTAAGCTATTTGGAGGCACTTCACTCCCTTCTGCCCCCTCTCCACAAACACACACCACCACTACATTTTATCCTCATGAGACTTATACTTAACTTGTCAGAGGGCACATATGAAACCATTAAGCACTTTAGGTAACCCACATAAAAGCAGGGTCCTTATATGTTGTGGACTCTATGGAGTTACGATCTGAGAACCCAGTCTAACACATAAATATTACAAAAGGAACCTCAATTTTTACGTATGTATCTTAAAGAACATAAAAGTTGATAGAATTCATAACCTATAAGCCATGTTTCTGATAAGCACCTTTCCTCTCCTTCTTTTCCACCTGCGATTACTCTGTTATTGCTAAAAGTCTTTCTTGATGTCCAACCTATTTGACATTTCTGTCTTCCTCTTTCATAACCCCCAGGCCTACGTTAGGTGGACTGCCTGAGCCTAGTTGCCTAAGTCTTCTGATCTTCCCTTCAGTTTCTCTAGTATGCTATCACTTGCTAGCTGTGTAGCCTTAAGTGTGTTACACAGATGTTGCCTTACCTTTCTTGTATATAAGGAGGGCATTTACTCCTATAGGGAAGGGACTATGAAGATTAATGAGCTCATACTTATAAGATGCTTCCAACAGTGCCTGGTACACAGGAAGTGCTTAATAATCTTAACTGCTAGTAGTAGTAGTAGTAGTAATATTCACAGTAATATTATCACCTGATTGTACACCACTAAGTACTAGAGGATCAACCAACTAAAATGGGAAGTCTAGAGACAGCAAAGAGAAGGGATGAATCTTCTCTCTCTTTTTTGTTGTGTATGTGTATGGGAGAGTTGGGTAGAGGGAAAGGTGGAAGCCTCATTACAAAATCCTGCACACATAGACACCAGGTGCTACAAGGATTTAGGTACTAGGAGATTTCTCTTCTCTCTTTACTGTAGCTCATGGTGTCTATTTTCAGTTCTGTCTATTCTTTCAAAAGAGGCTTTTTGGACCACCTACCTTCAAATATTTTAAATCTTCATTGAATTCTGTCCTGAGACTCTCTGCTTACATGCCCTGACCTTGTTTTTTGATTTTCTTCCTCTGTTTTTATAGCTTTTTTGCTGATCACAGGGTTGAGTCTCTTAGACATTCTGAAGGTCTCTTCTTGGCAATATTCTCTCCATGTGACACCCAAAACATCATTGTAAGCTCTACATGGCATTGGGGAAAGGTAGGATGAGGCCTAATCCAGGCTGTTTAATTTTCACTCATGGCCCACATTCTACCAGTGACAGGCCACAGGGCAAACCTCACAGAAGTAATCACTTCTATAGGGCCAGCTGCCTGTGTCTACTGTCCTCCACCCACACTGATGACGCCCACCAGACACTGGTGTGAATTCTGTGTGCACAGGGAGATGGGCCAAGAGAGCCAATTTCATTTGAACCCAGGGTAGAGATCAGGTGAATCTCAATTTTGAAAGAAATTTAAGTGAGTTTGTTTGGGCTCTGATTCTAATTTGCTACTTGGAAGCAATTCAATAGGATGTAGCATTTCGGGTTTAAAAGATATACTCAGAAGAGGGGCTAGGATTTTTGTGTTTTGCGCCTTGAATATCTGTTTTCTCTGTTTATAGGATTTCTTTTTCCAATCATATTCTTCTCATAACGCAAATACAGTCTGATTTAGAAAGGAAGGGTCCTTATTTAAAAAACCCAAACTCACAAAAGAAATTGTGAAGTGTTGATTTGCTTCTATATGTTATTCTCAATTTTAAAAAGGAACTGCTAAAGCTGCAAATTCTCTTTCTAAGCACCTTACTCCTTGTTGAAGTCTTACAGGAGTTACGGTTGTGTGGAGCAAAGAGGAAGAGAGAAACTGAAATCTAAGGCTGTGGCTTGGAACCACAGCCAACAGAAGCTCAAAATGAAGTTAAGGTGGAAGTGTGTTTGAATTTTAACTTAATGCAAAGGGAAAACGCAGTGAATTCACAGGGAGAATTTAATACACATTCTTGTTAATCTTTCAAAGAGAGGCTGAAATTCATTCACTGACTCAAAAATAGGTATTGAATGTCAACTAGCTGTAATGCCCCCTTGAAGGTATTAATGACCTGGCGATACATAAAACAGGCAAAACTCTCCCCCCATAAAGTTGACATTCTAGGGTATGTAGACACACACATATGAAAGGATCTACAAAAAACATCTATACACTTCAAAGAAGCAGCACAAGAAAGACTACCTGGTTCCCACTTTCCAAATGAGGACATAGAACGTTTAACTGAAAAGGATCTCCTGATCCCTTTTCAGTCAAACCCTTCCGCATGTCCCCAGGCCCAAAGATCATCCTGGTGAGTAGAGGAATCATGCCCTTGCTTTGCTTTACAGTTTCACAACCTACACACTGAACATGTGATGTTATTTTATTTAGTTTTTCATTTTTCAGTGTCATATAAATGGACATATGACTTACATTCTGTTGTGACTTCTGTGGCTCTATATTATGTTTTGGGGTTGATCTTCAGAGATGCCTGGACTTGGAGTTCACACATTGTCCTTACTGGGTAGGATTACATGTATGACTATCCCACACTTTATGTGTCTATTCTATTATTGATATATTTGGGTTGTTCCATGTAAAATATATATCATGATCAAGCTTTGTTGATCATTCTCAAAACTGTCTCTAGGTTCCCATATGTAAGAGTCCCTGCAGGAAAAGAATTTCTGGGTCCTTTTCTATCTACTTTCTAGAGGACAGAACCTCTTCTCTCAGATGCCTGTTGTTGCCTTTTACAGAGTGGGTGGTCAAAGTTGGTTTAAGGAGCAAACTAAAAGGAACCTGGTTAATGATGAATTTCATGAGTTTCTGATTCAATTTTGCTTTGGCAAGAAAAAATAAAATGCAAATGTAGTCATCCATGGCTTTCAATTTCTAAATAAGAGGAAAGCTTTCTGAAGAAGAGAATATGAAAGGAACAGTTCTTCAAAATGGGTAGAATAAACCTAAGTCACTGTGGTATCAAGAAAGAACATCAGACTGCAAACTTCATGAAGGCTGGGACTAGGTGTTCTCACAGGTGGCAGCAATAATGAGAACAATGTCCATATAATGGGTTAGCATTTAATTATGGGTTAGCAATTAATTAAAGGGGATGTGTAAGAGGCTTAGTCCCATGCCCACCATGCAGTAAGAGATGTGTCCAGTCTTATTTCCTCCTCTGCATTTCAGCTCTTCGACTGACAAGCTCTGTTACCTTTAATGGCTTGCTTGGTCTCCCTGTAACTCAGTTTCTTCATCTGTGAAATCCCATCCATGAAAGCAATCCAAAGAGCCAGGTGTCACAGTTTAAAGAGGAAATGAAGTTCCCAGCTATTTCAGAGTGATTGTCAGTGATGGGAAGCTGGGAGAATCAGCAAACCAGCAGAAGGAAAATGTATCTCTTGCTGACATGTCAGCACAGGCTGTGAGGACAGACAAGGGGCAGATCAACATACAGCATCAACCATCTTATCCCTTATAGGCTACTTTAAAAAGACCTTCACATTTCTTTGAGTCAAGAACAGCCAGACCAAGTGGTCCTTTCCATCCTGGCACCTGGATGGAGGGCTCCAGAGTCCCTTAGGCCTTGGGTACTGGGCTGAGATTTCTGGCAACAGCAGTGGTAACAGACTGCAGGTTTCAGGCAGCTCAGAGGCAACCTATGCTAAAACCATCAGTGTAGCCAGATAATAAGGAAGGGATTACATGGATTGATGAGGCCAAAGGAAGGATTCTGGCAGAACAAAGTGGGATCTAGAGGCCTTGCTAGGTCATGCAGAGCATTTCAAATTCACGATCCAGGTCAAATGCGGCTGCCGAGGTTTTCCGTTGGTATGGCTCCTGCCAGTAAAGAGGAATAACCCTGGCTTACTTGCTGCCTATGCCCAGTAGAGTAATCCATTCTGAGATGCAGCATCTATGAACTCCAAAGCCCCCATTGTCCTTGCAGAGAGAGGCCAGCAAATCCTTTCTTTTCAGGGGAATTGTGTCCCTGGCATCTCATGGTAAGTGCCATTCACTGACCAGTCTATCAGGAGGGCTGCGTGTTGGCTCAGAGGATTCCTGCCCACTGGAAGCTCAGAGGATGGGTCAGAAAAGCACTCTTAGTCTCAGAATATCTTGGGAGCTTCACAGATGGGACATCTTGGCCTTACAGTTGCTCTTTAGACATTGGCTCCATTTGGAATAAGCAACAGAAAAGCTTGGCTTTCAAAGGGCAGCCAAGACATGGCAGAGAGGCTCTCCAGATGGTGGCAGAACAACCAGCAGCAATCCCAGCATGGGCTCTGGTGGCTCAATTCACTTAGATATACCAGATCACAAGGAACTAAGAACACCAATCTTCTGTTGCCCAAAATCTCTGGAAAGTTTGGATAGGTTCTTTCCTTAGGATAGAGAAGGAAGCTATTTCTTTAGAGCTTTCTGAGGCTGCTATGGAGAGAATGGGGCAATGCTTCTTCAGATTGTTCAATGAAGTTTACGGCTATTTACAGGAAAAAGCATCTAAAAAGGTGAGAGGAAGCACTCTTGCTCTGCATCAAAGTCTCTTTGGTCTTCAGGCCTGCTCTGGTATTTAGCTCTCTCACCCCCAGGCCTCTACAGGACTTGATGGTCCCAGTCCAGAATTGTTTTCCCCTAACCTCTCCTATGCTGTGAGTCATTCTTGTGGACCTCAATACCCAAACTCCCTAACCTTCTTCCTCCAGGAAATGGTCCTCCAGCACTGCCCTGAAGCCTGTCCTATAGGAGTAGGTAATATACACTTGGCATCTTTAGCTATGTGTGCCTGACCTAGGAAGTGAGACAACAGCAGGGAAAAAGTGGGCCATGATCTTGAGGATTAGAGAGTGGTGAGAATTCTTGTTCTGCCACTTACTAACCGTGCATTTTGGGCATGTCACTGAAGGATAAAGAAGAAAAAGACTCAAGTGCTTCACTGATTATCGTGAGGATTTAAATATATTTTTTTGAGAGAAAATGGAAGGGAAGAGATGGGGAGAGAGAACAAGCTAAGCACAGTGCCTAAGTACCTACTGAGTAGTAAGTGCTTGATAAGAAGGAGCTCTTATTATTATGATAGGAAAATGCTCATGTGCACAGTTTTTTAAATAAAATTTTAAATGATTTCAATAGAACTCTAGGTTAAAAGATCTGATCACAGATCATCAGATCCAATCACTTTATGTTTTAAATTAGGAAAGTGGAACTAAGTCCCAGGAGAAGTGACCTCCCTGTGGTCACCTAGTTACCTAGGGGCAGAGCCACTGCTGAGAACTAGGGCTCCTGACCCCAACGCCCTCTCTCCCTGGCTGTTTGCCTTAGAAGGAGTCACACAGACCTCACGGTATCACCTACCATCTGGTAAATGAGAGTGGTTGGCAAGAGATCTCCTTACATTGCAGGGAATAGAAAATTGCTCAATTCATTTCCTTGTAGACAGTAGTGAAAATCTCATTCAGGAGAAAAATGGGAGTATGTGGATGATCAATCGATGTCATCACAATGTACCTAACAACCCTCAACAGACAGCCTTGGGGTAATGAGCTGTCAGGTCTGTTGGGCTCTGGTTGTGCCGGACATCTTCTGTTCTCAACCTTCTCCACCCTGCTCCCTGTCCTTGAAGGCTGACCAATGTGGATCATGCCAACAGGCTTCCTGGCCCCTGGGGTCTGGTTTGGTTCAACCAATCAGGAGCCCTGGCAGGACATCAAAGAGAGGAAGGGAAATGAAGATGGAGAATTCCATTCCTTTTCCCTCCCTGCGAGGTTACCTATGGCTGGCCATGTCCCTCAACACAAGGTCATTGCCCCTCACTTGATCATCTGGGTGTTCTAGGTGACTCTCTTCTTCAGGATTCCCACAACTCTTCCTCCCCTTGTCCTTTTGGGCTTAGGGGTGATGATGTCTCTGTTCTTATTAACCCTGGGATATTATCATCCCCTGTGGCTTCCCTATATGCTATCCACACCTTGTAAATAAACTATCCTTGAATTATCCTGAGTATACTATCTGCTTACTTTCAGAATTCTAATTTATATACCAGTAATCAACTTACCTTAAACCAAGATCCAGCTATAGGCCCCCAGGAGATGTCCTGTGTTGGCTAGGGAAAGAATTCCATATCAAATAATCCTGTCTTTCTGAATATGCTCCCTTTCTTGATATCTCCCTTATTTAGCCCTTCTTAAGGGCTTTGCTGATGGTGGCAATGGAGTCTGACTCTTCCATGTTGTGAGAGAAATTCATGTGTTACAAATGGCAGGTAAAGGTGAAAAGAGGGGGGCCTACCTCAGTCTCTATTTATCTTGTGAACTTTATGGGGCCTCTTTTGGTTTTCTGACCTAAGCTGAGCTTCAGAAAAGCAACCTGAAAAGCCATTAATTGTAGTAGTTTTATAACTAATTCTAACCCTAAATCCATTTTCAATAGTTAGGAAAACTGACTTCTTGAGATACAGAGATAGGATCAGTTGAAATATAAACCCTTATTAGAGTTTATGGTAAATCTAGGAGCCAATCTCATGTTTACAGTCCTTGCAATTTTCTTACTCTATATTTTCCTGTTTCATCTTACAATAAACATTAGATAGTAAGCTCTCTAGGGACAGAAAAGATACTTTTGTAAAATTAATTTTTTTAAATTTACAGTCACTAAAGTCAGGCACTAAACTGGACATGGAAGATGCAATGCTTACTAAGAAAGATGTGATCACTCTAATCAAAGAACATATGGTGTAGCCCTGGGTAAATTATGGCTGCAAGCCAACTGCCTGTTTTATCAATAAAGTTTAATTGGAACACAGACGTGACCATTTGTTTATACAATTTGCTTTCTGGCTGCAAGGCCAAGTTGAGTAGTTGCAACAGAGATTAACTATCTGTAGAGCCTGTAATATTTACTACCTAACCCTTTACAGCAAGTTTGCTGACTCCTGGTCTAGGCATATGCCTTCCCATTACCTGGCACAGCACTAGGTACAAGTTTTTTTTTGTACAAACAGATTATATTTTCTACAGTTTTACAGTTAGATCAACAGATTATTTGCAGCTGAAAAGTATCACCACTTTCCTGTTAATAGGAGATAATCCTTAGTGGATTATTTTTAATCTTTGCCTCTTAAATAATTTGCTGAAATTTCTGGATGCTGTTGACATAAAACAATTTTTTTCTTTTTTTTGGTGGATCAGTGTGAATTCAATACACCTGTGCCACTGTGCAGAAGTTTCAAAGGGGGAAATATTCTGAGGCAGAGGGTAGAAGGAAAGGATTGAATAGAACCTTGATTGCTCCCATTCCAGGATGTGTCATCTGGTTTTCTGCTGCTCTTAGCCTTCTCTAAATGCACTTCTGCTGTGAATTTCTTTCTAACATTTTGCTCATAAATGTGTGAAGAAAATCAATAGGCTTAGAAATCTCTTTTAACCATTTCCCTCTTGGTATTTAACTGCAAGTGAGTAGGGCAACATTGTAAATATTCTGGGGAAGAGAAAAAGGGTTGACAGTTGCTACTTTGGTTTACTCAGTGCCTAAAGCTGGCTTATATGTACTCTTTTGGGCCACAAATGCAAAATATTGTGAATAAAAATTACTCCAATCAAGGGTAGCCTTATAACCTTTGGTTATCTCAGTTTATTTGCATGATCCATTCAATGTGGAAGAAATTCACAAAGGCCCTGCTATGTTCTAGGCACTATGATCATCCTAAGAAAATATAGCAATGATGTAGCCTACAATACCTTATTCAGAGGATTTACAATCTAGTAGAGAAGGGTAAAAAAATGGCTACACACACACACACACACACACACACACACATATATATATATATATATATATATAAATAAAACAGCAGTGTGATTTAATTGCCACACATAGTTTAAGAGGACTGGAAAATCCAGAGGAAGACAGAATTAATGAGAGATGGAAATAATGCAGGAAATTTTTTGGTATTGGACTAAGGCCTTGGAAGAAGAAGAAGAGAGGAGGATATTCCAGGAGATGTAACAGTATAAGCAAAGGTAAGGACTTAGGCTGCGCAGTTATATGTGGTTGGATTATAGAAAACCCACTGCTTGGTAAAGAGGTAGGAAAAGTCATCCAGGATCTTAAACATTAGTGTAAAAAGTCTGGACTTAAGTTTGTAGGCAATAGGGAACCATTACGTTTCTGAGGATAGGATTGGAATGCTTGAAGCTTCTCTGTAAGATTGCGATGGTAGCTATCACAGTGATATAACTGATTGGGGGATGAGACATTGGAGGTGTGGAGGCCACGTAGATGGGGATACTCCAGGTGGGGATAAACACTTACAGTCCTCCAGGTGGAGGTAAATGTGGTTATAGGAGTGGACTTCCTGTGGAGATACATGAGGCAGGCTTGGCACTTGTCAGAATATGAGGGAAAAGGAGATGATGGTGACTTAGTGTCTAGAAGCAAGGGCTTCAATATAGAGAGAAATTCAATAATATGTACCCCAATTCTGATTGCAGCCAAGATGGACCTACTAATCATGATGTATCAGTCCAAAACAAAACCTATTTCTAGACCTTCTATACTGATCTGTCAGGCCCCAATTTAAGAATGCCCCTCCCCCAAGAATAATTTTTCATAGATAGAAACAGGTCTTGTTTATATTTGTGAATCAATTACAATGTGAGTAATTGTAGAAAAATTGTAGGAAAAAGCCAGTATCTTTTATGCTTTTGTTATTCACTAAATATTCTAGTACAGCACTAGGCATACAGTAAATGATACGATATGAGTGCAGAATAATTCATCCTGATAGACAATCTCTGAAACATTAGGTCATGTACACATCGAAGCTACCTGCCTGGAATGATGAGCTCTGGACAGAAGAGGTCCTAACCAGATATCCATTAGGTCCATCTGGATGTATGTCAGGAGTTATTTTAAAAGGCCCCAAATGAAGAGTCTTTACAATAGTAAAGAGTGATTTTCAGGGGACTAGGAATGGGGCTGCCTAGATGGGCTGTTGCAGTGATGACTTTCAAGCACTTTGGGCAGGAGTGAATATGTTGGGCAGAGTTGCATGGTGACAGAATTGACACATATAAGACCAATTCTGGTTGATTTAAATCAAAGGTGAGGAATTTTTATTTGTCCTTGGGTTAATGGGAAAACAATGTGGAACATTAAAGAGTAATAGAAAATGTTGACTAGGGCTCTCTTCACAAGATGCTCTTGGGGCCTCCTTAAAAGACTGTGACTGAAGATCAGGAAACCTTCCAAAATTAAGTCTTTTCCAATACTGTCGGTGAGACTGAAGCTGCTTCACACACATACAAAAGTTTGCGTTTATTTGTGGGATACAAACTATATAAACTTACGTCCCTTCGGCACACATATCACTTAATGTTAAAACATTAGAAGCATTCCTATTAAAATCTAGAGCAAGAGAAGTATGGCTGTTATGATCACTACTATTCAACCTTACAATGGAGCTCCTAGATAATGCACTACGATATGGAAAATAAGTAATGACCACTAACAATAAAGAGATACTGTCAGTATCATTTGGATTTATATAAAAACTAAGTAGTTTGTTAGGCAGTCTTCCTTGAATTTTCTATTTGAACCCTTAAGAAAACTCAGCAACATAGCAGATTCTATCTTCCTATCTATCATCTGTCTATACACCAGTGATAGTTATAAAATAAAATTTTCTAATACGAATATAAAAGAAAACCATAACATTTACTGAGGGGTGTAAAAGAAGATTTGATAAAATAAGTATGGTGTATTTATGGTTGAGAAGACTCAATAAATTCTTCATAATTAATCTAAGTTCAGTGCAATCCTAATGAAATTTCTATGGAACCTATCAAATTGATTCCCAAATTATTACAGAATAGAAAATAGATAAGAATAAATCAATTGTTAGAAAAAATGATGGGGACATGTCTTATTAGACATCAAAATATACTAGAAAGCTATAGTGATGAATAGGACAAGAATAGGAAATAAAATAGATTAAAAAAATCAGTAGAAGTCAAAAGAATCTGAAGATAAACCAGAGATAAATGCATATTAGAAATAACATTTTCTATAATTGAAGAAAGAGCTGGAGGCAACTGGGTAGCCAACTGAGAAAAAAAACAAGTTAGATCAATATTTAAAACAGTCTACAAAATAAATTCCAGAGAAAGCAAAGATAAAAACATTTATTTTTAAAGGTGAAAAGCATTATTATAAAATAAGAAAATATAGAAAATAATTAGAAATAAATATTGGAGCAGAGAATATTTTAAGTTAGATAAAGAAGTTCATTAATTTGACTCTATAAATTATCTGACAAAAGATATCAAGTTTAAAGGCAATAACCTATGTTGCAACTATTTTCTTCCAATCTAGCAGATTGAAATGTTTAAAGTTTCCATTATCAATAAGGAAAAACGATAAAAAGAGAAAGGAATATGAGCAGGCTATTTACAGAATAAGAAATGCAAATGGCCAATAATATAAAAAAGATGCAAAACTTCACTAATAATCAGAGAAATATAAAATAAACAATAGTGAAATATCAGTTTCCCCCCCATAAATATGGAAGGTGAGGAGGAAGAAGAAGGAAAACAAAAGATGATGATGATGAAAGGTTCTATTTACTGTTGGTGCTGATATTGATACAGGCTCTTCTGGCAAAAAATTTCAATGTTTACCAAAATTTGGTATGCATAACCTCTTATTTAGCAATTCTTAATATAAGCATTTTTCCTAAAAAGTCTTTCCATGTGTACAGAAAGAATAATCATTGCAATGTTGCATGTTATAGTGACAAATTGAACACAACAAAATGTCCGTTAGTAAAGTACAGTTAAATGAAGTATACCACATCCACACTATGAAATATTATGCAGTAATGAAAAAGAATGAGATAATCTGTATTCATTAAAATAGAAAGATCTCTAAGACATATTTCATTTGTTAAAAAAAGCAATTTGCAAAACAATATTTGATATAATCCCAATTGTGTAAAACAAGCAAACAAAAATATATAATTCTAAATTTAAACACATATATATGTAAATGTATAGAACAAGATCCAGACATATGTACAGTAAACTGAATAGAGTTCTTATATCTAGAGAAGACTGTGAAATTTGTGTGGCAAAAGGGATCTTTCTTGTAGGATTATTTGTTTGAATTTGTATAAGAATGTACAAATTAGTTGTATCCTTAAAAATAATAAATATATTTGGGAGGCCAAGACGGGTGGATCACGAGGTCAGGAGATCGAGACCATCCTGGCTAACACGATGAAACCCCGTCTCTACTAAAAAAATACAAAAAACTAGCCAGGCGTGGTGGCGGGCGCCTGTAGTCCCAGCTACTCGGGAGGCTGAGGCAGGAGAATGGCGTAAACCCAGGAGGCGGAGCTTGCAGTGAGCTGAGATCCGGCCACTGCACTCCAGCCTGGGCGACAGAGCGAGACTCTGTCTCAAAAAAAAAAAATAATAATAATAATAAATATAACTAAAAAAAGGAAACAAACCAAAATTCAAGCACATAGGATTATGGCTCATGCTTAAAGGAGTCTGATCTAAGTATTTTTTCTTTTTTTTTTACATTATGTAATTGTACGTTCCTCCTTTCCAACGGACTTCTTATTTCCCTTTTAGGATTTATCCTTGGAAATGTCAATGCCAGAGACCCATCCGTTAGCTAATTAGGCACATTTCTGAGTATACAATTCTTTTAGGCATAGCAGATGTTACATCTCATGTCCAAACTTTGGCTAATGTGTAGATCATTAACTCAGGTCTGACTCACATTAAATTTTTTGAAGATATGAGGGCCCTTCTTTTATTTGTTTAATAAAGGCTAAAATTTTCAGCTCCTTAGTGATGTAAATTTATTAGCTTGCATTAGCTTTTCTCTAGATTTTTACATTATCCTGAGTTCTCTACATAATGTTGATCATATCACTGACTACAATCCAGGCTTTAGCCATAAATGGATAAGAATTGGACTTTCAATCATATAATCAAGCAAAAAAAGCTAGAATGGATATACAAATAAAACAATTTTTGCTTAGCATTACATTTTTCTCTGCAAAACAGGAAAGTTGCGAAACATCAATCATGGCACAGTTTTGCTGAAGGGAATGTTATTTTTATAATGATGTCTAATTTTAAACATCTTGTTGGGTCACCTTCCAATTTCCATTTCTATGGACTTCATCAGAACTAGTCAACAGGGCACCAACTATGTCGAGGACTTTGCTTTAGACAAATCTGGGTTTTGACTTTTAAAACAAAGGAAAAGGTCAAGCCAACTTCTTGAATGTGCCATGTTCCTGTGCCTGGCACCGGCTTCCACCAGTTGTCCTGTTCAGCAAATATCGGTGAGCACCTACTAGATCCCAGGCAGAATACCAGGACCTGGGATTTGGAAATCAGTCCAGCAAAGTCTTCCCCTTGTGCTGCTCACAGCCTTGTAATCACAAAGATCAATTAGAGAGAGGATGACTGGGCTGCCTGGACCACTCTACTCACTCAACCCTTATGTGTCTTAAGGCCTTTGGTGTGGGGCAATGTGCTACCCTGGTGACACAGCAGCATCCTACAAGACTCTCTTGCCCCTGTGGACTTACAGTCTGTAGGGGATGAAAGACGTGATGATGGCAATGGAAATATGGCAACCTAGGAGGGAACTACTAGGCTTAGCAAATCAGTCCCTGAGGTGTCAGAAAAGACTTCTTTGAGGAAGAGTTTTAAGCTATGTGATGCTTGAAGGATGAGTAAAAGTTTGTAACTAAGGGATGAGGAGTAGAAGAATTATAAATGGGATAAGCCTGTGCAAGATATGGTGATGGGTACCTGGGTCCCAGCCTACAAAGGGCTTACCTTCCTGTCTCTATCTCTTCCTCATCCTGCTTAGAATCCTACTGTATCTCCTCTCCCTTCACCTCAGGTCATGCTCCCTCACCCTCTAGTACAGCAACAGCCCCTGGATGCTCTTCTTGGTCTCCCCATTTCTACTTTGAGTGACTCCATCCTCCTCCCTCACCCTATCACCATCCAAATGACAGCAAAGTAACTGACATCACTGCATTTGGGCAGTTCCTCTTTTTCGGCTGTCCTTTTATGAGTATGAAACCATGGCCTTGTAAAAGTACAGGGTACTTATATTCTTGAGGTTGCCCTGGGATGCTAAATCATCCTAATATCCCCGCTTGCTGTCCTTGTTTTCAGTCATAACGACAGTCAGGAAAACACACCCGCAGTGTACTTTTTTCTTCTGTGGTCTAATAGACAGTTTCCAATTTCAATTGAATTTGGTATAATCTGCACTTCTTAAGGGCTACACATCACTGGGGAAAGCTTCTGAGTTTATTGTAATAAACTCTCACAGTGAATAGCATTTATTATAAGTTTTCCAGAATCTCTAAATGATGAGCAGACCTCCCAGCTACCTCTGCCACCCTTACTCCCTCCCCTAATTAAAAGCATATAGATGTGTGTATAGATGCTAGGATTTGGCACCTGCTTTATAATTATTCAGGAACATGACTCAGCTATTTTGGAATCCCATGGGGGACAGATTGGAGGGTATGGAGAGTAGAAAATTTGCCCTTGTGAGAGAGAAGAGGGGATGGGAATCTCTGATCTCTCCTTCCTCTGAATACTAGGAACTCACTAGGTAATTGTTTTGTTATTTTTTTTTTCTTTTGTGTCTAGTAAACATTAAGCTCTTATAGGCTGGTGGTAGCACTGTGTACTCCCAAGTTGTTCCCAAATCGTATCAAGCATAAAGCCTTGCAAATAGTGTACTAGTGAACAATTGTTGTCCATGATGTTAGGTAAAGAGAAAATTCTTAAGTAAAAGAGATAGAAGAGTATGTGGAAGGGAAAGTCAAGGACTGGCACTGACAACTTAGATCTTCCAAAATGTATCTGGATATTTTTGTTTAAAATAAATAGGCCGGGCACAGTGGCTCACACCTGTAATCCCAGCACTTTGGGAGGCCGAGGCAGGCAGATCACAAGGTCAAGAGGTACAGACCATCCTGGCCAACATGGTGAAACCCCATCTCTACTAAAAATGCAAAAATTAGGTGGGCGTGGTGGTGCATGCCTGTAGTCCCAGCTACTCGGGAGGCTAAGGCAAGAGAATCCTTGAACCCAGGAAGTGGAGGTTGCAGTGAGGAGAGATCGTGCCACTGCACTCCAGCCTGGCGACAGAGTGAGACTCTGTCTCAAAAAAAATAAAAAATAAAAAAATAGTTAATAGTTTTCACCTGTAATTTAACAAAGGGAAAAGGTAAGGAGACATTAAGCTAAATGTTGATGTGGACAAAAGCACTATGGGATAGGCACTCTGACTCCGAGCTGGGACACAAATGGATACTATTTAACTTTAGGTTCAGTGGGTACATATACAGATTTGTTATATGGGTAAATTGTGTGTCCCTGAGGTTTGGTGTACAAATGATCCTGTAGTGAGCATAATACCCAATGGGTCGATTTTCAACCCCCGCCTCCCTCCCTCTAGAAGTCCCCAGTATCTATTGTTCCTATATTTATGACTGTGTGTACTCAACGTTTAGCTCCCACTTGTAAGTGAGAACATGCAGTTTTTGCTGTTATGTTCCTGTGTTAGTTTGCTTAGGATAATGGCCTCCAGCTGCATCCATGTGGGTGCAAAGGAAGTAATTTTGTTCTCTTTTATGGCTGCATAGTATTCCATACTGTATATGTATCACATTTCCTTTATCCAGTCCATGGCTGATGGGCACCTACCTAGGTTGATTCCATGTCTTGCTGTTATAACACTGCTTTACGGGAGGGGGAAGTAGAGAATGCCAATTAAATCATATTAAATTGTTTGTGTTCTTAGACCTAGGAATTCCATTTCTAAGATTTATGCTCAGGAAATATTTAATGTTAGTAGTGAGAAAGTATGAGCGGTCATAAAATATTATTCTCAGTATTATTTGTAACAGACAATATTAGAAACAACCTAAATGTCCAATTGTGTGGGGATGTTTGAATAAACCAGGAAATATCCACTTGATTATAAATTGTGTAGGAGAGAGGGATTAACAGTGCCCTCGGGGGAGGGATTCCACAACCGCCCATTCTAGATTAGATGGCCTGAGCAGAGTTGCTTTCCTGCTTATGTTTATCTGTAAAACAGGTATAAAAACTGTTGCCCAATAAGGTCCTCATGGTATCTACTGAAGGCTAGCACTGTGGCTGAAATATGGTGGACATTTCATAAATCAGAGCTACTAATATAGAGCTACTAAACATTCATGAAATCTGTGTAAAAACAAGGAGAAAGTCTTACGCTATCTTAAAGTTAAAACAACATAGCATTCCACATTAAAAAATAACAATTTTAAGTAGAAAAAAAGACTTAAGGATATACAGAAAAATTGTTGAGTGAAAACATTATTAATAGAACTAGAGTAATTTGAGTTTGTGTTCTGCATTTTTTCTGACTTTTTTCATAAGTATACGTAATTTTTAAAATATGGTAAAACTTCTTAATTTATGGACAATAATCCATTTCTACATTTTCTTACCCTTGTAACCAGTGATATTTCTAGGCATCTATTAAATTAGCACTACTAGTAGAAAGAAAACACATACAGTGGGGATCTAATACGGGTGGTGGGTATCAATATAAAGGAGGAAGTTGAGGCAAAATTAGTATTGAAAGTTTGTTTGGGTCAAGATTGAAGGTAGCTGTCTAGGACACACTTCCAAGTTGCCAAACGAGAGGTTCAAGTTTTTAAAGAAGAGACAAATCAGGAAAGGGTTAATTACAAAATCCATAAAAGTTGTCCACAAGGTATTATCATTGGCTTACAGAAATAACATTGATTAGCAATGAACTATACGTTGTTGAACTATAGGGTAAGAGTTATGGGATTCAGTGCATGGCATTTTATGGCTATTTGGCATCAGCTAGTCTAGATCCCGCATAGCAAGTGGCTTCAAGAGGTAACGGTTTTTCACAAGCCAGGAGTGATGTGACTATTATTTTTCATTCCAATGCCTCTCTGGACCTGGTAATTTAAAGAGGCTTATGTTCCTTATATAAAAAGTGTTTTTTCTTTCTCATAGACAAGCACAGAACTGAGAGTTGAGAGACTTGGTACTTTTCCTGCTTTATGACCTTGGGAAAGTGACCTTGTGAAGGTTACTGGCTTTCTCTGACCTCTCTTTCTTTCTAGAAATGAGAATAACAATACTTGAGTGACTGTCTCACAACTATGAGAATATTATGTAAGACTGAAAAAAGACTTTAAAAAAATGGGAAATGCATTACAAATGTTCATTACCTTTCTATTACAGGCTTTATCTCTTCAAAGATTGAATTCTGCCCCTTTTATCACTTGTTCTGTGAAAAAGCCTACTGGGTTGGAAACCAACATTCACTCTTATCCGTATTTCATTTCTTGTCTCTATGCCTTATAAAGAAAATCAAGGGGGCGGAGCAAGATGGCCGAATAGGAGCAGATCCAGTCTCCAACTCCCAGCGCGAGCGACACAGAAGACCGGTGATTTCTGCATTTTCAACTGAGGTACTGGGTTCATCTCACTGGGGAGTGCCGGACGATCGGTGCTGGTCAGCTGCTGCAGCCCGACCAGCGAGAGCTGAAGCAGGGCGAGGCATTGCCTCACCTGGGAAGCGCAAGGGGGAAGGGAGTCCCTTTTCCCAGCCAGGGGAACTGAGACACACAACACCTGGAAAATCGGGTAACTCCCACCCCAATACTGCGCTTTAGGAAACAGGCACACCAGGAGATCATATCCCACACCTGGCCGGGAGGGTCCCACACCCACGGAGCCTCCCTCATTGCTAGTGCAGCAGTCTGTGATCTACCGGCAAGGCAGCAGCAAGGCTGGGGGAGGGGCGCCCGCCATTGCTGAGGCTTAAGTAGGTAAACAAAGCTGCTGGGAAGCTCGAACTGGGTGGAGCTCACAGCAGCTCAAGGAAACCTGCCTGTCTCTGTAGACTCCACCTCTGGGGACAGGGCACAGTAAACTAAGACACACAGACACCTCTGCACAGACGCAAACGACTCTGTCTGACAGCTTTGAAGAGAGCAGTGGATCTCCCAACACGGAGGTTGAGATCTGAGAAGGGACAGACTTCCTGCTCAAGTGGGTCCCTGACCCCTGAGTAGCCTAACTGGGAGACATCCCCCACTAGGGGCAGTCTGACACCCCACACCTCACAGGGAGGAGTACACCACTGAGAGGAAGCTTCCAAAGCAAGAATCAGACAGGTACACTCGCTGTTCAGAAATATTCTATCTTCTGCAGCCTCTGCTGCTGATACCCAGGCAAACAGGGTCTGGAGTGGACCTCAAGCAATCTCCAACAGACCTACAGCTGAGGGTCCTGACTGTTAGAAGGAAAACTATCAAACAGGAAGGACACCTACACCAAAACCCCATCAGTACATCACCATCATCAAAGACCAGAGGCAGATAAAACCACAAAGATGGGGAAAAAGCAGGGCAGAAAAGCTGGAAATTCAAAAAATAAGAGCGCATCTCCCCCGGCAAAGGAGCGCAGCTCATCGCCAGCAACGGATCAAAGCTGGACGGAGAATGACTTTGACGAGATGAGAGAAGAAGGCTTCAGTCCATCAAATTTCTCAGAGCTAAAGGAGGAATTACGTACCCAGCGCAAAGAAACTAAAAATCTTGAAAAAAAAGTGGAAGAATTGATGGCTAGAGTAATTAATGCAGAGAAGGTCCTAAACGAAATGAAAGAGATGAAAACCATGACACGAGAAATACGTGACAAATGCACAAGCTTCAGTAACCGACTCGATCAACTGGAAGAAAGAGTATCAGCGATTGAGGATCAAATGAATGAAATGAAGCGAGAAGAGAAACCAAAAGAAAAAAGAAGAAAAAGAAATGAACAAAGCCTGCAAGAAGTATGGGATTATGTAAAAAGACCAAATCTACGTCTGATTGGGGTGCCTGAAAGTGAGGGGGAAAATGGAACCAAGTTGGAAAACACTCTTCAGGATATCATCCAGGAGAACTTCCCCAACCTAGTAGGGCAGGCCAACATTCAAATCCAGGAAATACAGAGAACGCCACAAAGATACTCCTCGAGAAGAGCAACTCCAAGACACATAATTGCCAGATTCACCAAAGTTGAAATGAAGGAAAAAATCTTAAGGGCAGCCAGAGAGAAAGGTCGGGTTACCCACAAAGGGAAGCCCATCAGACTAACAGCAGATCTCTCCGCAGAAACTCTACAAGCCAGAAGAGAGTGGGGGCCAATATTCAACATTCTTAAAGAAAAGAATTTTAAACCCAGAATTTCATATCCAGCCAAACTAAGTTTCATAAGTGAAGGAGAAATAAAATCCTTTACAGATAAGCAAATGCTTAGAGATTTTGTCACCACTAGGCCTGCCTTACAAGAGACCCTGAAGGAAGCACTCAACATGGAAAGGAACAACCGGTACCAGCCATTGCAAAAACATGCCAAAATGTAAAGACCACCGAGGCTAGGAAGAAACTGCATCAAGTAACGAGCAAAATAACCAGTTAATATCATAATGGCAGGATCAAGTTCACACATAACAATCTTAACCTTAAATGTAAATGGACTAAATGCTCCAATTAAAAGACACAGACTGGCAAACTGGATAAAGAGTCAAGACCCATCAGTCTGCTGTATTCAGGAGACCCATCTCACACGCAGAGACATACATAGGCTCAAAATAAAGGGATGGAGGAAGATTTACCAAGCAAATGGAGAACAAAAAAAAAAGCAGGGGTTGCAATACTAGTCTCTGATAAAACAGACTTTAAACCATCAAAGATCAAAAGAGACAAAGAAGGCCATTACATAATGGTAAAGGGATCAATTCAACAGGAAGAGCTAACTATCCTAAATATATATGCACCCAATACAGGAGCACCCACATTCATCAAGCAAGTCCTTAGAGACTTACAAAGAGACTTAGACTCCCATACAATAATAATGGGAGACTTCAACACTCCACTGTCAACATTAGACAGATCAACGAGACAGAAAGTTAACAAGGATATCCAGGAATTGAACTCATCTCTGCAGCAAGCAGACCTAATAGACATCTATAGAACTCTCCACCCCAAATCAACAGAATATACATTCTTCTCAGCACCACATCATACTTACTCCAAAATTGACCACGTAATTGGAAGTAAAGCACTCCTCAGCAAATGTACAAGAACAGAAATTATAACAAACTGTCTCTCAGACCACAGTGCAATCAAACTAGAACTCAGGACTAAGAAACTCACTCAAAACCGCTCAACTACATGGAAACTGAACAACCTGCTCCTGAATGACTACTGGGTACATAACGAAATGAAGGCAGAAATAAAGATGTTCTTTGAAACCAATGAGAACAAAGATACAACATACCAGAATCTCTGGGACACATTTAAAGCAGTGTGTAGAGGGAAATTTATAGCACTAAATGCCCACAAGAGAAAGCAGGAAAGATGCAAAATTGACACTTTAACATCGCAATTAAAAGAACTAGAGAAGCAAGAGCAAACACATTCGAAAGCTAGCAGAAGGCAAGAAATAACTAAGATCAGAGCAGAACTGAAGGAGATAGAGACACAAAAAACCCTCCAAAAAATCAATGAATCCAGGAGTTGGTTTTTTGAAAAGATCAACAAAATTGACAGACCACTAGCCAGACTAATAAAGAAGAAAAGAGAGAAGAATCAAATCGACGCAATTAAAAATGATAAAGGGGATATCACCACTGACCCCACAGAAATACAAACTACCATCAGAGAATACTATAAACACCTCTACGCAAATAAACTGGAAAATCTAGAAGAAATGGATAATTTCCTGGACACTTACACTCTTCCAAGACTAAACCAGGAAGAAGTTGAATCCCTGAATAGACCAATAGCAGGCTCTGAAATTGAGGCAACAATTAATAGCCTACCAACCAAAAAAAGTCCAGGACCAGATGGATTCACAGCTGAATTCTACCAGAGGTACAAGGAGGAGTTGGTACCATTCCTTCTGAAACTATTCCAATCAATAGAAAAAGAGGGAATCCTCCCTAACTCATTTTATGAGGCCAATATCATCCTGATACCAAAGCCTGGCAAGGACACAACAAAAAAAGAGAATTTTAGACCAATATCCCTGATGAACATCGATGCAAAAATCCTCAATAAAATACTGGCAAACCGGATTCAGCAACACATCAAAAAGCTTATACACCATGATCAAGTGGGCTTCATCCCTGGGATGCAAGGCTGGTTCAACATTCGCAAATCAATAAACATAATCCAGCATATAAACAGAACCAAAGACAAGAACCACATGATTATCTCAATAGATGCAGAAAAGGCTTTTGACAAAATTCAACAGCCCTTCATGCTAAAAACGCTCAATAAATTCGGTATTGATGGAACGTACCTCAAAATAATAAGAGCTATTTATGACAAACCCACAGCCAATATCATACTGAATGGGCAAAAACTGGAAAAATTCCCTTTGAAAACTGGCACAAGACAGGGATGCCCTCTCTCACCACTCCTATTCAACATAGTGTTGGAAGTTCTGGCTAGGGCAATCAGGCAAGAGAAAGAAATCAAGGGTATTCAGTTAGGAAAAGAAGAAGTCAAATTGTCCCTGTTTGCAGATGACATGATTGTATATTTAGAAAACCCCATTGTCTCAGCCCAAAATCTCCTTAAGCTGATAAGCAACTTCAGCAAAGTCTCAGGATACAAAATTAATGTGCAAAAATCACAAGCATTCTTATACACCAGTAACAGACAAACAGAGAGCCAAATCAGGAATGAACTTCCATTCACAATTGCTTCAAAGAGAATAAAATACCTAGGAATCCAACTTACAAGGGATGTAAAGGACCTCTTCAAGGAGAACTACAAACCACTGCTCAGTGAAATCAAAGAGGACACAAACAAATGGAAGAACATACCATGCTCATGGATAGGAAGAATCAATATCGTGAAAATGGCCATACTGCCCAAGGTAATTTATAGATTCAATGCCATCCCCATCAAGCTACCAATGACTTTCTTCACAGAATTGGAAAAAACTGCTTTAAAGTTCATATGGAACCAAAAAAGAGCCCGCGTCTCCAAGACAATCCTAAGTCAAAAGAACAAAGCTGGAGGCATCACGCTACCTGACTTCAAACTATACTACAAGGCTACAGTAACCAAAACAGCATGGTACTGGTACCAAAACAGAGATATAGACCAATGGAACAGAACAGAGTCCTCAGAAATAATACCACACATCTACAGCCATTTGATTTTTGACAAACCTGAGAGAAACAAGAAATGGGGAAAGGATTCCCTATTTAATAAATGGTGCTGGGAAAATTGGCTAGCCATAAGTAGAAAGCTGAAACTGGATCCTTTCCTTACTCCTTATACGAAAATTAATTCAAGATGGATTAGAGACTTAAATGTTAGACCTAATACCATAAAAATCCTAGAGGAAAACCTAGGTAGTACCATTCAGGACATAGGCATGGGCAAAGATTTCATGTCTAAAACACCAAAAGCAACGGCAGCAAAAGCCAAAATTGACAAATGGGATCTCATTAAACTAAAGAGCTTCTGCACAGCAAAAGACACTACCATCAGAGTGAACAGGCAACCTACAGAATGGGAGAAAATTTTTGCAATCTACTCATCTGACAAAGGGCTAATATCCAGAACCTACAAAGAACTCAAACAAATTTACAAGAAAAAAACAAACAACCCCATCAAAAAGTGGGCAAAGGACATGAACAGACATTTCTCAAAAGAAGACATTCATACAGCCAACAGACACATGAAAAAATGCTCATCATCACTGGCCATCAGAGAAATGCAAATCAAAACCACAATGAGATATCATCTCACACCAGTTAGAATGGCAATCATTAAAAAGTCAGGAAACAACAGGTGCTGGAGAGGATGTGGAGAAATAGGAACACTTTTACACTGTTGGTGGGATTGTAAGCTAGTTCAACCATTATGGAAAACAGTATGGCGATTCCTCAAGGATCTAGAACTAGATGTACCATATGACCCAGCCATCCCATTACTGGGTATATACCCAAAGGATTATAAATTATGCTGCTATAAAGACACATGCACACGTATGTTTATTGCAGCACTATTCACAATAGCAAAGACTTGGAATCAACCCAAATGTCCATCAGTGACAGATTGGATTAAGAAAATGTGGCACATATACACCATGGAATACTATGCAGCCATAAAAAAGGATGAGTTTGAGTCCTTTGTAGGGACTTGGATGCAGCTGGAATCCATCATTCTTAGCAAACTATCACAAGTACAGAAAACCAAACACCGCATGTTCTCACTCATAGGTGGGAACTGAACAATGAGATCACTCGGACTCAGGAAGGGGAACATCACACACCGGGGCCTATCATGGGGAGGGGGGAGGGGGGAGGGATTGCACTGGGAGTTATACCTGATGTAAATGACGAGTTGATGGGTGCAGCACAGCAACATGGCACAAGTATACATATGTAACAAACCTGCATGTTATGCACATGTACCCTACAACTTAAAGTATAATAATAATAAATAAATTAAAAAAAAAAAAAAAAAAGAAAGATAATAATTAAAACAAAAACAAAAAAAAAAAAAAAAAGAAAATCAATACATGGATCTTACATGGCATTTGTTTTCTTTTTTTCTTCTTTCTCAATGAATTTCAACGAGAAACATCTGCTGTCAGATTAGGAGTGACTAAGCTTGATGTGACTTTCTCAGTTTAGATATTTAGGATCATCAGCTCTTGCTTTTATCACCTTGCTGTCAGTTGGTCTTACAAACCAAAACAAAGGGGCAGAAAGAGGGAAGAATGTCAAATACCCCAACAGCCAAAGGAAGATAGTACTCATGAGCTCAGACCTGCTCAGTCAAGAAACTGCATTGATGATATCGGTAAAGTGGTAAATAGCACATTTAATGATTGTATGGTTATTTTCAGTTGTTAGCCAATCCTTCCATGCTGAAACCTAACAAATAAGAAGTCGAAGTATTGGTCATCTCTGGTACCCAGACATATAGCTTTACCCATAATAAAACATTTATTTTTATTTTTTAAAAGGCTTCTTACTGCCACCTCAATATACCACACTTTTGAAGACCCTGAGTATCACATTTTCATTTTCTTTGCTTGGCATACCTTTCCCCCTTCCTACATCTGCTTACATAAATTCTCACTCTTTATCCAGGTGAATCCATTGATGTTGGTTTCTCCTGAAGTCATATCTGAGTTCTTTATGTCTTTGAGTCCTCAAATGATACACAAAGTCTAATCTTTTCTAAATTGTATGCAGTGAGCAAGTCTAACTTTTAAAACAGAAAAATTCATTATATTAAAAAGTAATTGCATATATACATAAATTTAATACTCACATATGAATTATCCCTATGTACTTATGTACATGACATTTTCTCTAAATTATTTAAATTTCTCTAAATTATTACTTAGAAAAGAGGCAGTTATTTCATATTTGAGTCCTTATGAAGTCTCTCATGTTAAGACACCTGTCCTTCTCCCAGTCATTTTATTTTGAATAATAAAGGATTGCTTGGGGGAAGATAGTGGCTTTCAACCTTGGTTGCACAATGGGATCACCCAGAGAACTTAAAAATATTCCAGTGCCTGGACTGTATCCCAGATCATTAAATCAGAATCTCTGGGAGTGTATCCAGGCATCAGTGTTTCTTAAATACACTCTAGGTGATTCCAATATACACCTAGACCTGAGAATCACTGTGTTAACCTGAAACAACCTTAATCAATGCTAGATAATTTCATCTGACAGAAGCAGGAATTAAGTACAGCTTTAGTGAGTATTTCTAGGTGGAAAGACTTCACCACTGCAATGATGAATATTACTGTTAAAAAATTAAAAGTCATTTTTAAAAGGATACATAGTCACTATAAGCTGCAATAGTCTCAAATATATATCTACAGGATAAATGAGAAACATATTCTTCTATTATGCTAGTGAGTTCTAGTGGCATGGGATAAAATTTCCAGTGACAGAACTGTGCCTGAAATCAAAAAGTGTTATAGTTGAAACAATTTAGTCAGCCGTGAGTATGGCGTATAAGAAAACTTTGTCAGATGATTCAAAAAGGGAGCCTAGTGATGATTAAGACACGTCAAAGTCCCATATAAAAGGTCTGAATTAAAATTGTTCTGTAAAATTTGAGTGTAGGAAAAGTAATATTTCCAGATCAATATATTAGAGAACATTTAATTTAAATATATGTTACAGTTAAATTCAGAAATAAGATATTGATCATTTAAACCACATCTCTAAAGCATTTATAGATCAAAATTGAACACAAACATTAAAGTCAGTGGGAAAATACCTTGTATTTGGGGGCCCCCTTGTTACATTTATGTTATTTTTCTTCTTTCACTTGCTAAAATTAAGCTCTTTAACGACAGAGGCTATCTCTTATTGACTTGTTTTTAAAACATAACTCAAATGTAGATTCAGGTTTTGTGGGATCAGAAGCATGTACAATTTGGGAAGTCCATTTTATACAGAAGAATATAGAATGACCATAGGACATTATTAGGGCCCTTCCCAATGCCATGAAGTGCAGGACTCTGAGGCTTAAGCCTTGCGACTTTCATGGGAAATTCACTTCCACACACACTCTAGTGCCTAGCACCGGTGGCTGGATAAGACGCTGATATATCTTAAGTTGCATTGCTTTCCTTAAATAGCCTGAAAAATCCTAAAATGATTTGGAGCATCCTTGATTGATCTCAGCTTTCTAAGAAAGCAGGGACAATTTCCTGTTTTGGAATAGAATGGTCAGCTGGCACAACGCAGGTAGAGCATAAGAAGGCAAAGATGTGTTCAGTGTAATTACTGAAAATTGAGCTAGGGCAAATGAAAACCCCACATCTGAGAGACAGATGTGGCTAATCACGTTTGGGCCATGGAGCTCCTGAAATGGAGGTGGGGAGGTATGAAGCATCTGGTGGTATACAAATAGTGTGGTCTAGCAGAGATTTTTCCTGTTCAGAGATTCCTATTTCCTGTAGAGTGAAAAGGACCTATTTAAAAACAGTTTCAGACTCTTACTGTTTGGACCACTGACTTCCACGTGGGCTCTTAGCAGGCAGGGGCATCTGCTCATTCAGCTTGGCATCCCCAGCACATGTCTCTCACTGCCTAGCTGGCATCAAAATGCTTACTGAATTTGTCTAGAAACTTTAATGTAGTCAGTGATGATAGCATCAGTATGGATGATCAGCTTCTGCATTTCAACAGAAATGCAGAAATTAATTTCAATGAAATTAATAGTTTGGTATTCATTTTCTTATTCTCTCTTCAGCCCAGAATTCCACTGAGGAAGCTGTTGTGGCAGGGAGATAGCCTGCAACTCAGGTGCCCAGGTAAGATTCTAGCCAGATTCCAAACTCAGAAATATTCAGTCCTCCTACATTTTGGGGGAAGAATTGGCTGAAACTTCAAGAAAATTCTTTAATTTGACGATTTGACACTTGGAGTCTCTTGGTTTTGGGTACAGCTTGAAATCTCTGACTCAATGAACTGGAAGCCTAATAAAAGGAAAATGTACCATTCTTCTATACATATTAGAAGTTCACCCAAAGTTAGTACCTGAAGCCACTTAAAGGTGACTAAGGATTCACTTTGAAGATGAAAGCGACTGAAATGATGAGCTGGTGCGGACCCAAGCGATCCTGGAAAAAGGAAATGGGGCAGCTGAGAAGCAGCAGCCCTGGAAGAAAGAAAGATCAAAACACACTTCATGGAGAGCAGCAGGAAACACTGATAACATCAGATCATAGGAGACCTCTTGACATTTCCCAGCGGCCCTAAAGCCAATAGATAGCATCCTCTTGGAAGCGAGCCTTTTGAGAATATCAGAATGAAAAGAACACAAGAACATGAGTGTTCTCTATGCTGAGGACACAGAAAGGTTTTAGGGAGAGCCAGGATACAGCATTTAAACTAAGATGGCCATTCTGGTGTATATACAGAGAGCAATGGCAGCTTAGGTTGGGGGTAGCAGGTGGGGCATGGGATGAGATTTGGGTTCTACTTCAGTTCTGGGTGCTATGAAGTCTTAGAATGATTTCTTTTTAAATAACTCTCTAGCAAGGACTGTTTTGGGGGGAACTTCCATGGTCTCCTCCTTGGAGGTGAAGTAAAAAAGAAAAAGTCAAGTCCTAGAGAATTCACATATATCTAACTCATCTGATCCACTGGGGAACCCTTGATCAATTCTGTAATCTTGCTGCCATAGAACTTCAATGACAGTGTCAGCTGCTTCAAAACCCTTAGTGACATTTCCTGGAACACAGATTTCATTCTGTGTTCAGCTTTCACTTGACACATTTCAGGCCTGATGATTTTAAATGAGGGAGAAAAAAAAGAACATGTTGTTAAATATTACTGCAAAATTTTACCTTGCTTAATGGCCAATAAAATAATACAGTGTGTTCAGGTGGCTCAGCCTTCCGGTTTGACCATCTGGCCTGATGAATATGCCCAATTTCTCTTATCTTTTGCTGGCTTTCCCTCCATTGCCTACCGAGGAGTACTTGCTTCTCAGCATAATTGGCTCCTGCCTGAGCCCTTCTTAAAGGGCATGTCCTGACATAGATCTAACAATACTTTAATAAAGTTTAAATAGATAGAGTTTAATAGAGTTTAATAAAGAAAACCCACAATAGAAGAAATTCCAGTCAGTCAAGAGTGTCAGCCTTCCTTGCATGGCTTAAAAATACACCTCAAGAACATTGGTATTTCTTATTCAAACGAAATGCTCAAAGGGAATAGCCACTCATTCCTTCTCCTATAACGTTCTGGATTTAGCATTTAGGAAGGAGCATGGACCTTTCAAAAAAGAGAGGCCTGAGCTATTAAAAAGGAAAAATACGATTAAAAATCGAGAAAAAGTTGCAGAAATGGTAAGTCTGGCCTGCTTAGACTGATGGAATCTTAGAATTTCCACAGGAGGCTGACAACTGAAAAGACAATGAGTCACACTATCTAGAACATTTCTAGACCATCTTGCCCCACAGGACGAGGCAAACAAATATAGAAACATAGTCACCTTGTGAGTTCAAGCCAAAAATACTCCCCAATTTTCCTTTTCTTTCTCATGATAAAAACACTTCCCCATTTAATTTTATGACGTTTTAGAGTTTATACAAAAACAATCTGAAGTAGACAGCATATGCATAACAATTTTTTATCTTCACTTGGCTATGGTACAGTAGTTGTTACAAAACTGTTTTCTGGCATTGAATAACAGGCGGGGAAGACCACAATAGCTAAGATCAGGGAAACTCACAAGGAGAGTACCAAGATTTTCTGCCTGGGTACAAGTTTTTGACGTCAACCTAGTGAGCTGGGGTCCAGGCAGAGTGCAGGTGTCCCACCGAGCAAAAAAGGCAGAGGTCAGAATTCAGGGCAGTTAAAAGAGCTGGATTCTATATGGTACGGCATCAGAGGCAGAAAGCCGAACATGGGCTGTATGAGAGTTCGTTGGTGTTATTGGTTGAGGGTTAGGCTTTGCAGATTACATGGAAAAGCTTATGAGAAAGTGGCCATTAATAGTATTGAGAATGCAAAAGAGTTTCTAGATACAAATCAGTGCTGAGGGGCACTGGTGGTCCAGTCCAGCTAAAGTGGAGAGAGCTCATTAACACTGCAGCATCTAGTTAAGAAATCAGAAAGTACTTACTTTAAAAGAAAGCACCACACTTTTAGAGAATGGCCTGTTCTAGACCCGCCCAGAGTCAAAAACAAAAAGACTGAAGCAAAATTAACAGAGCATCAGGAACTTCTGAGATAATATGGGGAACCCTATCAAACATGTAATTAGAGGCTCAGAAAGAGAAAAGAGCAAGAAAGCAGCAGAAAAAATATTTGGAAATTAATGGTCAAATATTTCCTATATTTGATAATAAACACTGACTTATAGATGCAAGAGCTCTGTGAATCCACAACAGGATAAATACAAAGAAAACCACACCTAGGCAAATCAGACTCAAACAGCTGAAATTCAAAATTAAACAAAATATCTTGAAGGTGAACAAAGCACAGTACATACAGGGAAACTAAGGATGATAGTTTCCATTGGAACTAAGGAGAAATATGAGAAAGTATCCTTTATAAATGTAAAATGAAAGCTGAAAAATTCATTACCATAAGACCTGAATTATAACAAAGGCTAAATGTTACTCTTCAGGCTGAAAGGATCTGATACCAGATGGAAACTTGGCTATGTGGGAAGGAAAAAAGAACACTGGAAGTGGCAAATAATTAGATAAATATATGACAGTTTTTTCCTCATATTGTTCTGAAAAGACATCTGACTTTAAGGAAAAATTATAACGCTGTAATGTGATGCTCACAACATATTTATAAATAAAATAAATATATAACAAAAATAGTACAAATGATGTGGGGTTGGGTAAGTATAATTACATTACTTTGCAGTGTGAAATGGGAATTGAGAAGAAGAAAATGAAAACCATCAAGGTTCAAAGTCTGAAGAGGTACAATATCTATTTCTAAATAACATTGGTGTATCAAGTTTGTATATTTTTAACCCAAAAGTATTCAATAAAGATAATATAACTAACAATAAGGGCTATTAAATGGTTCCTTAAAATATTTGATTAAGAAAAAAGGGCAGAAGAGAGCTAAAACATTGGACAATTACAAAATAAATAGCAAAGTAGTAAACTTCAATAGAACCATATCAATGTAATGTTAATGTACTAACCAAAGATTCTAGTTAAAATGCAGAGATTGGTAGGCTAAGTTGAAAAGCAGGTTTCAACTATATGCTATACATTAGGAACATATTTTAAATATAAATAAACAAAAAAATGTTGAAATATGAAGAACAAAAAAAGCCATACCTGGCCAAAAGCAAACATAAGGAAGTAAGTATGGCGATATTACAATCTAAATATATAACCATAAAGACACTAAGTATTGCAATAAAATGGATAAAGATGGACATTTCATAACAATAAAAGGTACAATTCATGAGGAAGACATAATTTTTAAATATATATACAACTAATAACAAAGCAGCAAAATTCACAAAGTTGGAAATCAATAGAAATATAAACCAATGCAACATTATAGTTGGAGATTTTAACATTACTTCTCTTAGGAGTGTAGGTATGCTTGATATAACTAGTAGGGTAAAAAATGTTGATAAAGGTATAAAAATAAATTTGAATAATACTGTAAACCAGCTTGACCCCCTTGAGAGATTTACAGAACACGATACTCAACAACTGTAGAAAATGCATTATTTACAAATGCACATGCAATGTTCACAATTTTATTTGACAAAACAATAAGCCTCAGTGATTTTTAAAAGATAGAAATCTTATAAAATATGTTCTCTGATCACACAAGAATTAAATTAGTAATTTATAACAATACAATATCTAGAAAAATCCTTAAATATTTGTAAATTAAACAACCCACTTCAAAATGACCCTGGTGAAGCAGTTGCAAGAGAAAGCAGAAAATAACTATAGTCAGCTGGGCGCAGTGGCTCATGCCTGTAATCCCAGCACTTTGCGAGGCCGAGGCAGGCAGATCATTTGAGGTCAGGGATTCAAGAACAGCTTGGCCAACATGGTTAAACCCTGTCTCTACTGAAAAAAAGAAAAAAAAAAAAAAAAAAACTACAAAAATTAGCCGGGTGTGGTGGGTGGTGGCAGGCGCCTATAACCCCAGCTACTCAGGAGGCTGAGGCAGGATAATTGCTTGAATCCGAGAGGTGGAGGCTGCAGTGAGCCAAGATCACACCACTGCACTCCAGTCTGGGCAACACAGCAAGACTCCGTCTCAAAAAACAAACAAACAAAAACTATAGTCAATAATAACTGTGTATTTTAAAATAGCTTAGAGTGTAATTGGATTATTCGTAAGTCAAATGATAAGTGCTTCAGGGGATGGATTTAGAAAAGGAAAGAAAACATTTTAAATTGAATAATAATGAAAATATATCCAAAGGTCAAAATCAACTTGATTTAGGTCATCTGTGAAAAATTTACAGCTAACACCTACAAAAATGGTAAAATATTGAATGTCTTCTCTTTAAGTTTAGAAATAAGGCAAGGATGTTCACTTCTATCCAACATTGTACTAGAGATCTTAGCCAGTTGAATAGTCAAGGAAAAAAATGCAAAAGAGTAGAAAGAAAGAAAATTGCCTTTTTGGCATACAATGTAAATGTCTATTTAGAAAATCCTACAGAATCTTACAAAATAGTATGTGAATGAATGAGTGAATGTAGTAAAATCACAGGATTCAAGGTCAAAATACAAAAATCAACTTCATTTCTACATATATTGATAATAAATACTTAGAAAATAAATTTTTAAAATTATATTTACAATGCCATAAAATCCAATTATGTACAAAAACTCCACATTCAAAAACTGCAAAACATTGTAGAGAGAAATTAAAGAAGATTTAAATAATGAAGAATTATATCATATTCATGCATTGGATGTTACAATACTGTTTGTTAAGTGTCAGTTCTTCACAAATTGATGTATAGATTCAACAAAATCACATTCATAATTCTATAGTCTCTTTAAAAAAGTCCACAAGCTGATTCTAAAAATTATTTGGCAACATACAACAGATCTAGAGTAGCCAAAATGATTTTGAGAAAAAAAAGAGTTGGAGTTCGTACATTTCCTGATGTTAAGACTGTGTACTGTAGATACACATCTACAGAAATCAAGGCAGTGTGATTCTGGTAAATATACACATTTAGATGAATGGAACATAATGGAGATTCCAGAAATATACCACACATATGGTCAATTGATTTTCAACAAAGGCACTAACATAATTCTATATAGAAATAAAAATGTTTTATTCCTATCGGGGGAAAAATAAATTTTAACCACTCCCTCACACTTTATAAAGAAAAGATAATTCAAAATAGAACATGAATGCAAATATAAAAAAACTAAACAAAATAGATGAAGTTAAAAAAATCATGATGAATCAAGAAAGATACAGGAGAGTACATATATTACTTTATATAAAGTGAATAAAAGGCAAAATAATGGGCAAAACAGTGGTGATGTAACTCAGAACAGGAGTTTCCTATGGGAGTGGACATGGCTGGAAAGGAACCCCAAGGAACTTTCTGAAATAATGGTAATGTTTTATATCCTAATTGTGATGGTAGTTGCATAGATTTACATATTGGTCAAAGCTCACTGAATTGCATATTTCAAATGTGGGCTTTTTAGTGTTTGTAAATTATACCTCAATAAAGTTGATTTTTAAAAAGCTGATTTAGAAAGTTCCCTGTTAGGCTGGGTGTGGTGGCTCACGCTTGTGATCCCAGCAGTTTGGGAGGCCAAGGCGGGCAGATCACCTGAGGTCAGGAGTTCGAGACCAGCCTGGCCAATACGGAGAACCCTGTCTCTAAAAATACAAAAGTAGGCAGGTGTGGTGGAGCATGCCTGTAATCCCAGCTACTTTGGAGGCTGAGGCAGGAGAATCGCTTGAACCTGGGAGGCGGAGGTTGCAGTGAGCCAAGATCATAGCATTGCGAAACTCTGTCTCAAAAAAGGAAAGACAGTTCCCTGTTGAAGAAAGTATATCTTCCTTCCACAGATTTTTTTCCTTTTTTTTTTTTTTTTGAGGCTTCTAAGTCCATCCTGCATTGACACCAGAATTTATAAGAGCAATGAGCTTAATTCTGTATTTGGTATAGTTTCCTGACACACTGTCAATGACTATTTAACAAGACAGCTAGAGAAATATTTCGTTTTATAATGGCTTCTTTTAGTATTATTTTCTTTTATAATGTTAGAAAAACAGAACATGATAAAGAAACCAGTGGCATTGGGTTTATTTGCTATAAATTATTGATAAGCATTTACATTGTTAAGCTGTGAAATGGAGTTCAATATTTTTTATTAGATGTTTTCCATAGCTCCATTTTGGTGAAAATATAAAGGAGAGAGAAATATGGTTTAGAAAGCCCAATAAAAATGTAATCACGTGTATAGTTGCCCCTATAACAGCTGGCCATCCTAAGCTGGGTTGAGATCCCAAGAAGCTGTGGAAGCAAAATGCATTCCAATTGGTGAAGTGATGTATAACAGTGAGAAGATAGGTTGGGGGCTGCTTGAGGGAATTATTGAATCCTGATAATGCCAATATCACCCCCTTTCTTCGCTGACTTTAACTTTACCACTTACATATGGTTTACAAATGATTAAAATTAAGCTGGATATGGGATCATGGTGGCTGGAATTGTACTGTGTTCAGTCGCTGGCTGTTTGCACCTGAATGTCAATTCAATTCCCTCTAAGGCTTAGGGAGAAGTGGATTTAGTCACAAACTCATCATCTTGGATGCAGACAATGGCAAATGACAGTAACAAATAACCAATAAATGTTCAGTTCAAAAGGTTTCCATTAGCAGAAGAATTGGGAGGAAAAGCATGGGTTGTTTTTCGTTTATTTGAACTGTGCCCAGGTCTCTAAGTACAAGGTAACACAGAGTTCCATCATTGTAAATGACTGATGGTGGCTGAATCTTCAAAAACCACATATTCAGGTTGGCTTCAGTAAGGGGGAAGGTCAGGTGATTATCTTGGAAATTATTTGGCTCATCTCAAACTCTGAAGCCTGAAAAGCAGGCCTGGATTGCTTTAGGAGAGTGGCTTGCAGCTAAGATTTTTCTGGCAAGCAGAAATGTAGTTTTGACTAAACTGTTCAGATGAAGGAAGATGGAAGCTTTCAGAGTTTGTAATGAATAATTCTTCAAAGGCACATGCTTGCCCCTCAGTGGGGCAGGAACAGTTTCATAGCTGTTTCTTGGTTCATTCTGAGTGGGATCAGGGTTGGATGTGTGGGCATGGGAAATGGGGTGGGGATGTGACCTGGGCTTTGTCTTGGAGCTCATTTCTCTGCAGTAATGTGTTTTGGATTAGATTCCTAGGAATATATTATGATTCTCAGAATACATGTGTTCTGAAAGAAAGGACGGTGAATAAATATGAGAAATGTAACATATGCTTCTTCCTTTTGGCATCTCATAAAATAAATTGGCACCACAACACTCTTTCAGAAATCCTGCTGTAAAGAAATCTGTTCCCTTACCTCTTGCCACTATCCTTGAAGCCCTTGATATCTGCAATGATCTTTCATTTAACTCCCGGACTTCTTATTTACTTGACCTCCTCATAGCTAGTGATCTTTCTCTACCCCACCTCCTTTTTCCCATGTTTGAACTTTTGATCTCTCGATGTCAAGCATGTCACTATCTGACCACCACCTGTGACTTTTCCAGCTCGTCTACCTCATAATATGAGCTCCAAAAATTACAATTGAGGCTGTGTCTTTAGGGGATAAATGCGGGCTTTGGCCCTGGACTACCAGGCTTCAAATCCCAGCATTAAACAGCTATGGGACTGTGCACAAGTTCCTTAACTTCTGTGCTTTCAGTTCATTTCCCTTTAAGAGGCAAATAATAACAATAATGAGAACTATCTCTTAGGGTTGCTATAACAATTTGATAATATATATAAAATGTTCCAAACAGTGCTAAGCACATGGCATTTGCTCAGTGAATGTGGAGGCCTCATCGAGCTCTCAAACCCCTTTAGTTAACTTCTCACTCTCCATTACCTCCCTCCTTCATGTCCTTACTTTCCTCCTTGACTGGCGTAAATTCCATCATATGTTCCTTCCAGGCATCTTAGCTCCCGCATTCTATTCCATATCTATATATATATACACAGACACACACACACACATATATACACACACATACACATATATACACACACACATATACACACATACATATATACATACATACGTGTGTGTGTGTGTGTGTGTGTGTGTGTGTGTGTGTGTGTAGCAAAGCACCCAACTAATTAGAGACAATTACTGATTTCTTTATGCCTTCACCTGAGCAAATGGATGCTGCTGGGGAGAACCACCAAGAGTCCTGACTTCTCAATTGCAATTCCTCACCCAGCATCTCTAATGGAGCCTTAATACCACTTGGAAATCCAACAACACTTTCCCACTTTTCAACAAATGATCTACTTTATACATCATTCTTCCTCTTCCCATTTTCCATGCCACTGTGGACTATTCTTCAGCTAAGGATCTTTTCTCATGGGTCATTGAGAAAGCATAATTGACCTGAAGGAACTGCATGATTTTATCCACTACCAAATCCACCTCTGTGGGTTTGGATTACCTGCCTCTGTGCTCATCTCTCTTTACTGTTCCCAAAGATCACAGGCCAGCATGTGCACTTGGGCTTCATCAGGTCCCCTCTGGGTCCCCTAGGAACCTGGAGACATACCTATTTTCCATCTTTCCTGTATCATCAATTTCTTCCTCTCTCAGATCATTGTCATCATGGAAATGATCTAGTGTTTCTTCTTTAACAACAATTTAAAAGCTTTCTTTGACCTGCATTCCCCTCTAGCTGCTGTCCTATTTCTCTGCTCCCCTTCACTGTACGCCTGTTTTGTAACGTCTATAATGAAAAAATTTCAAACACACGCAAACATAGAATTGTATAATGATCCCCCATATACTCATCATATGGACCATGTTAACTTTAGGTCGTATTTTCTTCATTACTTTTTCAGTTTTTGCTGTAGCATTTTAAACTAAATATCAGATCTAATGACATTTTACTCCTATTTCAGTTTCTTTCTTAAAAATAAGTGCATTTTCTTGCATAATCATAACATTATCACATCTAATACAATTAACAAACATTCCTTAATATCCTCTAATATCCAACTTAGCTTCACATTTCCTCAATTATCCTCAAAATGTCTTCTTATTTTGGTAGTTGAACAACAAGCCAAATAAGGTTCATACGTTGCATTTCATCATCTCTTAAATCTCTTTTAATCTAGAACATACTTTTTTCTATGCCATGGACTTGTTAAAGATATACTTAAGTTGTTTGCTTGTAAAATGCCCCACACAGTGTAATTCCTAGCAGAGCTCCACTCCCTCATCTGCTCTTCTCCCTTGGCTGGGTTTCCTGCTCCAACACCCCATAAGGAAAACTCTGCCATTTCTGCATTAACACAGCCAGCAGGCATGTCTATTTTCTTGCTTGACTTCATCTCTCAGCCATCATTTGACAAGTCATGACTCTGCTTCTTGAAACCCTCTCTTCTCTTGATTTCTGAGATCTATGCTCTCCTACATTTCCTCCCACCTCAAAGGTAGCTCCTTTGTAGTCCTTTTCTGCCCTTTCTTACCATGACTCACCCCTACATAGTGGCCTGCCTGAGGGCTTCATCCTAGGCCTTCCCTTTTCTCTCTGGCCTCTCTGCTGAGTGCATCTCATCCAGGCCCATTACTTTAAATACCACCTATCCATAGTTAACTCACAAATGCAGGTCTCTAGCCCAGATTTCTTCCAAAATTCACAAGTAAAATTTCCAATCTCTTACCTGAATTTCTGTTTAAATATAGAATGGGCATATCAATTTTAACTTACCAAAAGTAAACACAGGCCGGGCACGGTGGCTCATGCCTATAAGCCCAACACTTTGGGAGGCCGAGGCAGGCAGATCACTTGAGCTCACAAGTTGGAGACCAGTCTGGACAACAAGGTGAAAACCTGTCTCTACAAAAATATAAAACTTAACTGGGTGTGATGGTGCAAGCCTGTAGTCCCAGCTACTCAGGAGGCTGGGGTGGGAGAATTGCTTAAACCCAGGGGGGCAGAGGTGGCAGCGAGCCAAGATTGTGCCACTGCACTCTGGCCTGGGCAACAGAGCAAGACTCTGTCTCAAGAAAAAACCAAACCAAACACAACACGTTCCAATGTCCTCTCCTCATACATTCTCCCTTTACCCAAATCTTTTAAATTTTATAAATGGTACCACAAAACACCTAGTTTCTTAAGCCAAAAATGTAGAAATAATTTTTGTTTCCTCTTTTCTCCAACTTTTAATTTTTTAGCAAAATGTATTGACTCTGTCTCCAAGACATACCCCAACCCTATACCCTATCTTTCATATCTCCACAGGTACCACCTGAGCCCAAGGCACCATCATCCATCTCTAGATTCTGCACCCCAACTGGTCTTCCTGGTTCTACATTCGCCCCTATTCATTTTCCCCACAGCAACCAGGGTGATCATTTTGAGAATGTAAATGAGAACATGTTACTTCCCTGCTTTAAACACCCCATGACTCCTCCACCAAACCCATCATAAATCCATATTTCTTCCTCTGACCACCTCTGTGTCCTGATGTCCTATCCTTCTCCTTGCATTTCTCCCTAGTCACAGTGAGCAGGAACCAGAATGTTGCTGATGAAGAACATTAGCCTCGCTGGCAAGGCTGATGAGAACCTTATAAGCCCATTACAACACCTCAGCCAAGTCATTTCTGACAACGCTCCTTAAACTGACAGACATGCCTATCCAGGCAGAGGCGCAGATGGTGACCTTCAGGCCTTCCCAGTAGCATGTTTTTTCCTGCATTGCTATCCTCTCTTAAAAATGTTACCTTGGCTGGGCGAGGAGCTCACGCCTGTAATCCCAGCACTTTGGGAGGCTGAGGTGGGCAGATCACAAGGTCAGGAAATCGAGACCATCCTGGCTAACATGGTGAAACCCCATCTCTACTAAAAATACAAAAAAATTAGCCTGGTGTGGTGGCAGGCGCCTGTAGTCCCAGCTACTTGGGAGACTGAGGCAGGAGAATGGCATGAACCCGGGAGGCAGAGCTTGCAGTGAACCAAGATTTCACCACTGCACCCCGAGCCTGGCCAACGGAGCGAAACTCCTCCTCAAAAAAAAAAAAAAAAAAAAAAAAAAAAAAAAAAAAAAAAAAAAAAGTTACCTTACACATTAACAAAAAACAATGTTCTCATTGTTCTCTCTTGGCACCCAGTTCTGTTCTTCTTTACCGAACTTTCCAGAGTTTATAATTACGTAGTCAATGCATGTGTTTCTGTGTGCATATGTGCATTGCCTGTCTTTTCCATTAGTCTGTAAGCTCTAGGAGGAAAGGCTTCACGTTACTTTTGAAGGCCTCTGTATATGTAGTATGTAGCACAGTACCTGATAAATAAATATTTGCTGAATGAATAAATGCATAAATGTAGTCCTGGGTGACTCAATTAGTATCTTCGCTCTCACTGGGAATCTTGCTTGCACTTGTGCATTCAGTAGAAGGAGATGAAGACAAAGGGATGCTATGTGTGAGTGACATAGGAGGGTCAGTGAAGATCATTCTGGAGGAGAATTTGAGAAAACCCCTGCTCCTCTGCTTTCCCTAAGAACAAAATAAGATGTTCCACAAGAGACTGGGATGGTCTCTAATTCCTAACGGTCATAAATGGCTAATTGCCAAGAGTTTGTTTTTTCTGTTGTTTAAACAGACCTCAGGTGCACACAATTAAATTAATTAGAATCTGTGACTCATGACACACTTTCATCATTGGCTAATGTCTGGCCTACTTTTTATTATTTAGTTGATTTAAAAAATTTTAATAAGCATGCACAAATCTACCACCAAAAACAAAAGCTAGAATCTTTCAATAACCTACATCTAACCATATGATATTTCCCAGCAGCACATCTCCTGCTTTCTTCAATCCAAATTTTGTGTACATCATTCTTTTCCCTTCCTTTTTATATTGTTCTATTAAATATTCATGCATGCCTAAACACATATCTTTTATTTAGAATGTTTTTAAGTTTAAATAATGTCATGCTGTATGTAATCCTTTGAGAGTTATTTTTTGTTATTATATTCCTATGATTCATTCAGACCACTGCATGCAACTGTAACTCAATTATTTTCACTTCTGTATTATACATTTCATTGTGTGACTATAGGCCACTTATTCAGGCACTCTCCCATGGATGAGCATTTGGGCCAATATTACCCTCACGCAGCTACCATTCTGAGGTTGTCCTTTACCTCTGGAATTCAGCTAAACCAATGTCTTGTGTGTGTTCATGTAGTGAGAAATGTACTAGGAATATGGGAGATGTCAAGATGAGTCAGATATGTGTCTGTCCTTGGCAGGTTCACTGTCTGGAGACGGTGACACAGATGGAACCATACCCACAGAGGGCAGAATTTGCTAAATGCTGCAAATGTGCCATGTAGTGGGGTAGAACAGGGGAGGATAGGAGAGACTCCACATGCATTTCTAAGAGGTGTGAATGTTATGATGTGGGCATGCCACTTTGATAACCTTTGAGTATTCAAACATTGGAGGAGCATTGAAGACAGAAAATATTTTGAGTGGGGAGAATATGAGAAGTTCAAGGGTAGGAGAAGATACAGAGAATATGGAAGATAGCGATATCTTGAAGTAGATGAAGCCTGAGTTACCTGACAGAGAAGGGGCACATTTTTTGAAAAGTTCAAAAAGGAGGAAGGGAGGTAGAATCCTGGCTCTGGAAGCTTTGAAGGCTGGGAGGAGAGATGAAGCGTTTATTCCATCTGCACTCGAAAGTCACTGGAGAAGACAGTGTCAACAATTTTGGTGGCTCTGAGGGTGAGCAGGTGGGTTCTGATGGGCTTGGGTCCTCTTTTGGACCTTTTGCAGGCACACTGAGAAGGGTGTATCTGCTAGTCTGGAAGATCCTACAGACACCCTTTTGCCTTCAGTTTATTCACCCAACATCTTCCTTGATATTCTCTACAGAACTTGCGGGCCTGTCTCTTACAGTTAAGAGGTCAGAGACACTGTCTCTGAAGACAATCTTTGAAGATGGAGACACTGATTTTTGAATGTTCTATGTTGGGTCTAACACAAAGTTTTTGCTCTAAAAATATTGCCTGTCTTAGCACTTTTCTTATGATTTTTTTCTTTCTAAAAAGAAGTGCTAAGGCGGAAGGAGAATTTTTTGGTTATTTTAAAGATTTCTCTTCAGGAAGAAGATGACTTCCGCATGTATGTCACATTTTGATGAACAGAGAAAAATAACTAAGAGGACATAATAATAAATAATAAAAATAATAAGAGGTTTAACCTCTTGTCACTTGCTTGACAAACAAATACATGCACATTCACATTGAACTACCCATTGGGGTCAGAAGAGGAGATGCTGCCAAATTGTTTTATTTCAGAGACATTCGTTTATCATGAGAGGAGAAAGATGTAATCCCTTTTCTCTAAGTGGCTCTTTACATAAATCACTTGGAATCATTTTGAAACAAACTATACCCTGTTTGTTCTATTATGGGGTTAGATGCTCTTCACTTTCAGAAGAAATCCCTTCTTGGTTTTTAACTGCAAAATTCCTCAGATTAAACCTCTATTAACAACTGGGAAGCCAACTCCCATGACTAAGCCTGTGTAGTAGAAACTCTTTGCCCTAATTACATAGATTTGAACTCTAATGTGTTTGCTTCTGCTTTGGGATATGAGCAAGTGTCTTTCCGAAGAAGTGGAATAGGAGGGGAAGAAATACTCAAAGGCTCAAATAAGTGACTGAACCAGAAAAACTGTATGGAAATTAGGTCATTAAGTCACAGTGACACCGCAGTGGCCCAAAAGCAGCAAATTAATACTTAGAGGTGAGCTGGGCTAAAAGCTATAGTGTGAGTCGTTCTGAAGAAGAGAAATCGAGTAGTGTTCAGGGCTCCAGAAAGAGGCAGACTCCACAGAGCTCCAAACCCTCCTGTGGGCAGGCGCAGGGCCTGCCACATTTCTCAAAGGCCTTTGCTGGATATTGACTGGTTCCTTTGGCTTAAATCAGGGGAGCATTTCAAGGTAAAAGGCTATGCAATGTCCAAAAGAATGAAAAGAACGGAAGAACTTACCAGTTAAAAGCACAGGATTCGAAGACACTTATATCTGGGTTTGCTGTTAACTGTGGATGACCCTGGGCATTTTGTATAAGCTCTCCATACCCCAGTCTTCTCTTCTCCAAGAGAGGGATAAGCAGTCTACCTCATATTTCTTAATGCTTATCAAGTGACAGTTTATTTATTATTATTCTCTCTCCTGTAAATATAAGTTCTGCAAAGATGGGGACCTGGGGGTATTTTATGCACCGCTGCATTGCGAGAGCCCAGGACAGCTGAATTCTGAACACAGTTATTTAGAATGAATAACTGAATGTATCAATAGATTTGCTCTGTGAATTCAATGAGCCCTGTTTTGATACAGTGTCTAGTAAATTGTCTGGCACATACTAATTTGTGTGATAAGTGGTGGCCTAACCTTTTCCCTCTACTTATCTCTCTCCATTTCTAGAAAGAGGCACAGATCCCTGGTTAAATACTAGAGAAGAAGATCTCTGTTTGCACTGTTTAATGATGACTGTGATTTCTCTGATGAAAAGTAAGGGCAGGGACCCAGCATTTTCTGGCACCATCTAGGAAGATGTATTATCCCATTTATCTTGAATCTCATTCACTCCCAGCCTGGAAATCTTTTTCTTAGCCACACACTCTGCTCAGTCCTGCCTCTCACTTTAGTGGTTACTCTGGGCTCTGCCAACAGTGGCTTGTCTTCTCTCTCCCCTTCTGAGTCCTAACCTTTGGCAGGGTCCATCTCAAGCACCTGCTCCTCTGTGGGGTCCTCCCTTCCCCCTCCTCCCTCAGTCAGCTTCTCCTGAGTATTAGTTCTTTTGGACACAAGTTTACATAGAATATGCCCTATATGGGCCTTTCGGAGCAGAGTGACACAGGCCATGAGTACGAGGCTTGATCTACTTCAAATAGAGACTCCTCCATTGGCCAACACTTGTTGAATTCCTACCTAACACTCAGTTCAGTGTGAGGTGCTGGAATGGAGATTAACAAGGTGTTAGGGGCAACTTTAAGAAAACCAAGATCAGGTGGAGATCTGCTGCTCTGGGATTTGGCCTAAAAGAAGAGAGGAACTCCAAATACTAGAGGCATACCCCTGAATTACCTGAATCTGTGTGCATCTTTCTTTCTCTGTAGTGATAGCTTGAGTGATACACTAGTCCAGATAGGCTGTCAAATTTATTCCCATACATGTCAAGGAGCTTCTGCCACTTGGTGTGCTGAGAGGGCTTTGCAGGGTGACAGGAAATCAGAGTTCTTATTTACCTTGAGGACTCCGTGGATTTTCTAATGCAGTCGTAATGTCCATTTTTCTTTTCAAAGCAGTATATTTTTAAATGGGAAATATTACATAAAACCCCAATATATAGACAAAAAAAGTGAGCTGTTCTAGATAGTGTATGCTGCAGGAGAGGCCAGAGGTCTCAGACTCCTACCTTTTAGCCTTCCTTTTTACTACAGAATTTTGCCTTTTCATGGAACTCAGAGGTCATGATTTATAGTGTAGAATCCAAAGCAAAGAAAAACAAAACAAAAAGCTGCAAGAGCCAGGCGAGATCATTTCTAAGTGACCTCAGGTTGGCTGAACTGTTTTATGCCCAGCCCTGTATACACCTTATTTTATCCAGTCTTCCCACTCACCCTTTGAGGTAGGCTTTGACAGTCCCATTTCACAGATAAAGGAACTGAACAAAAGGGAGACTCAGGATTGTATTCATTACTACCCTGCCTTTAATGCTAAGATTCAAACCCAGATCTTATTCAAACCCAAGTAAGTTTGGATCCCCACCTTACTTCCAACTCCCGAACTCTATTCCTCCTGGAATGGGCAGTGGTAAAACTACTCTCAAGAGCATAGAGGCAGAGGATGTTTTTAAGATCACAATTTTTCATCTTGGTCTTTTTTGTCCCCCAGTAGGCCTTAGCCACACCAACTCTGAAGGCCAATGTCTTTGGTAAAGAGCAAGTCTGAGTCACACATACACGGTATAAGTAAGACATGGGAGAACAAAATAGAGTAAGACAAAGGCTCTAGGACTTGGCCAAGTTTACAAAATCAGCACCAAATGACACTAGTCTTCCAACCCCAAAACTTTATTCCTAAGTCCTACGTCTCCAGAACAAAACCAGAGCCTGGTGGCTTATACATGCCCCAGAGATGGAGCCCGAGAGAAGCCCTGGAAAACAGCCTCCCATTAGAGATGGTCATCCGCAGACAATGCAGGAGGGGACGCAGAGCCCAACTCTGTACTGTTTCTTCTCTCCAGACGTCCAGGTCTGCCAAGTGTGGAAGCCGCTCTCTAATGGGAGCCCTCAGAAATGGCACAAATTGAGGCCTCCAGTAATGCAATCACTTCTAATCAGTGTTTAATGAGGATACAAGCAGCCTCAGCTTACCCCTGTTTCAAAGAGGCAACTACACATAAACCTCAATTACTCAGACATTTAAAAATCAATTTCAAATAAAATGTCCAGGTGATGGAACTAAAGGGATTAGAAAGATCTGGATGTGTGCACAGGCCTGGCATGCCTTGTCAATGCAATTGAGGTAGGCAGCTCCTGTAATGTAATAAAGCTGGCCAGCTTTGTGCCCCCAGGGGTAGAAGGGGAACAGGTCTAATTTTCCATTTCCCCACAGAAACAGAGGAAGATTCCAATGACAGAAGGAAGAAGGCATCTCTGTACTTCTGCCCATTCAAGCTGTGTTCGGAATGTTGTCTTCATCTCATTTTATAGTTGTAAAGAGGAAAAGTAGCCTCAGGCTATACAACTCAAGGTCTCTGCTCCAACCTGGCCTCCACCTGTACTACCAAATCGATACATTACTATTTTTACAGGTGATCATGACTTTTTTGCCAGTCATATTTACTTATCATTCCCATCAACATGCTGGTAATTTAGGTCAATAAACTTTTATTGACTATGTACCATGTGTCAGGTGCTTTTCTGGGCACGCAGGGGCACAAAGGTGAGGAAGTTATAGTCTCTACCTCAATTTACACAGTAGAGGAAGGATGAGGCCAACTCCCCACCTCATCTGGATGTATGGTCCTGCAAAACCAAGTTACTTGTCTCTCTAGTCAAGTGCAACGTGCAGCCAGAGAAACACTAATACGTAGGGTAATACCGTCAGTAATAATCATCATAGCTAGCATTTAACGGACAAGGGGCTAAATACTTTACTGGCATTTTTTTTTTTTTTGACCACCAAAACCACCCTATGAGTTGGGTATTGCTATTATCTTCATTTCCCCATATTGTAGGTTAACGAACCTTACAGGGTTGTTGTGTTAATTAAGGAGGTCCATACTGTAGTGGGCACCAGTGGGGTTGGCTACCCGTGCCACTCTCCCTAAACCGAGAGTTGCTGCCCTCTCCATTCATATTGCATTCAGTGGTATGCCCTGGAGTTGTGAAAGCATAGCTTTCAAAAATTTAAAACCATGACTCATACAAAATAGAATGAATACAAATTAAAAAAATCTATTCAACTTATTAATTAATGAAGGAAGCAGTAGGCTGGTAAAGCTGCTTCCAGGAAAAATTAGAGGAAAAAAACGTATGTAGTTGGTCAGTCAAAGAGATATTAAAATAAATTTGCTAATTAAAAAAAAAGGCAGGGGATTAATGTCTTACAGGGCAGTCAAGCTCTAGCTTTCTGGTTATCTTTTATCCCTTATGGAAGCTGACCAGAAGATCTATAACTCAGAACATCTGGGGTTTAATCAGATAGGAAATAGCCAATTCAAACACAAGCACATTCTCCTAGGTCAGGGGTCAGCAAACTCTTTATAGAGCCAGGTAGAAATACTTTTGGTTTTGCAGGTCACAGGATCTCTGCTAAACTACTCAATTCTAGCATTGTAACATGAAAATAACCTTAGATAATACATAAACAAATGGCTATGGCTGTGTTCAAATAAAACTTTACTTACAAAACATATGGCTGCCAGTCATAGTTTGTCGACTCCTGTCCTAGATAATTAAATATGAATTTGGGCGAGTCAGTTAATGCCCAAGGGTGATATTGAAGGGACATGCAGTTATCCTCTTGTTTTATCTCTATTTTTTAATTTATTTTTCTTAAAAGCACTAAAGTGGGAATGGAGCCTCCTGGATTTGCTGATACAGTGTCTTGCCCGCCTCTCATCTACATAGATACAGTGGAGCCTTCATGTTTATTCAGATGGACCACTTCCTCTCCCTGCCTAATCTTATTAGAATTGATAGGAACACAGCTGGCAACGGACTCAGTCTCCAGATTTACAATGGTGCTGATTCCTGCCTCAAGCTGGTTGCTATCTTGAGTGGAAGAGGTATAACCTCTAGGGCTGAGTTTCTTCTGCGTCACTTGGAACCAAGGCCTTTGAGGTCAGAAGGAACTCAAGTTCATCACTCACTGTGTCTCTGCACCTCTATTTCATTATCTATACCGCGAAGATAATAATGTACCTACTTCATGGGGCTGTTATGTAGTTTAAATGTAGTAGTGCACTGTGTGCAAAGCACCTGACTTGGAGCAAGGTATGTGCACTGCAAATATCACTTCTCTTGTCTTTAGGATTCCTCCCTTGTTCTCATCTCCAGTGACTTCAATGCTAAGTGGCTTTAGTACTGACACGGGAATTATGCTGATACCACAGCTCTGCCTTCCCTTTGCTTGAGTTCAATGCCATTTCTCCTCCATGATGCTGTTTTATTTCATTATTGATGCCTAACCTTTGACTTTCATTCACATTACTTCTAATAACTTTGTGCTTTATGGGGGAGTAAGTGTGCTATCTGCTCTATTTGCTTTTGTGAGCAAGAAAGAGTAGGTGAGTTTTAAGTACAAACACTGAGCAGTCTTGTGGCTGGGGGCTTTACATAGGCCATCTTTAATCCAAACAACCATTCATTTTTAGGGACATCATTCTCTCTGTTTTATAGATGAGGAAACTGAGGCTCAGGGAGGCTTTAGTCGCTGGCCAAAGATTGTCCTCCTAGAAAGTGTTTGAGGGCTGGGATTCCAACCCAAGCCTGACCAACTCTAAAGATAATGAATTATTTCGTCCATTATGAAGGAACAATTCAAAGTGCTCTTCATTTGGCTGAAATTTTGCGTCTTACTTGCTTCTCTTTCTTTGGCAAAACTGATCCTCTGTGGCCCAAATGAAGAAAAAAAAACAACAATTTTCCAGTGCCTAAAATTAAACGAGAAGCTTTTAGGATGATGTGCTCAAACACTTCAGCAGCTTATATCCCATTTTCCATTCTTGAGCAAGTCAGTAGGCAATGTCTCCACTGTGGATTTCTCACTTCTCTGGAAGTGCTTTTCTATATTCTTACCAGGCTCCACTCTGACCATGACAAGAATTCAGAAGCCAGAGTCACATAAAAGCACGATGCATAGCCAGATCATTCCAGAAGGTTTATGTCCGTGTCCATCAAAATGTGGCTTTACTCCTTGAACAGAATATGCCTGCATGTCTGCTCACAAGAAAAGCATATCCTATGGCAGCTGGGACCAGCCACTACAGTAACTTGGAGAAACAACAGGATAGGGAAAAGATGAGATGAACTTTCTATAGACACTTATTTTTAGCTGCTGGGCATTGTAACATCCTACCTATTTTTAAGAAACATGATAGGTTGAAGTCATTGCTCCTCTTCCCTCTCCCTATTACAGATCTTGCTCCACATCCCAGTTCCTTGGCAGGTATGTCATGTGACATACCCATACACATGTGACATAAACTGGCCAATCAGATTCTCCCATCAAGGATTTCAAATTTCAAGAATGTGATACATCTGTACAGAAGCAGTTAGAGATTAATCCTGATAGCTTTGCGGGAGTTTAAAGTCTATCAGCAGAGAGGCAAGTGTCCAGGAGTATCAAGGCTGGTGGAAGCAGTTCAAAAAGATGATTCCTGTCACAGGATCTTGATGGTGCCCAACCTCCTTTGGTTTCCGCCCATTTTCTGAGCTTGGTTCTCCAGGATCTTATCACTATTCTGAGTTTTCCAATAGTTTTCTAGGAAATTATTGTTCTACTTAAGCTAGCCTGATTTGGTTCCCACAGTTAGCAAGGAGTACCCTGAATGATGTGCTTCTCAATATCCACCTGCAAGACCTGGGCCCCTGGGCATATTACCATTCTCATTCAAAGGACATTCCCTCAAAAGAGGCTGTCAGCATTTCCATTAAGTTGGAAGAAAAAGACAAAAAGTCTCAGAACTTTATATATATATTTAGAACCTGAGCACCAAGCAGTTATTTTGGTCATCACTTTAATTTTGCTAATCTACTAATCCAAGGGAGGTGTATATACAGGAGCCCAGACAAGGACTTTTCCTCCTGCCTGTCATCAAAAGATAAGTTTCAATAATCTCATATCAATGCCTAGCTTATTTCTTTCATAGGAATAGAAGATTTGAGAAATGCATTGGGTCAAGGTTCTGCTGTCATATTCATTGAATAAATAAGCTGAAACCCAGGTTCTTAGTGCTTGCTTTTGTTCCAGCCTGTCCTAGATGTCTTAGTTTCATCCTAGTCACAAACTAATAAAGGAAACGGACATTTATTGGACATTTGTACCATTGAATTCATTCCTTAAATCTGCATGGTGAGGTAGGCACTATTATACCCATTTCTTAGTGGAAGAAAGAGGCTCGTACAGATGAAAGAACTTGTTCAACCATGGTGCTGGTAACTGTGCAGTCAGGATTAAAAGTAACTTCAAAATCCATGAACTGTCCACTCTCCCAGTTTTGGGAAAACTGAAGCCATTGTTGCTGATAAATTCAACTACAGATGAGACTATCCTGGCCAAAAGAAAGAATCTACTTTTGCCAAATAATGCATGGAGTTATTTTAATTGAACTACCTTTCATTTTGAAAGAATCATTTTAATGGATATACAGAGTGCCTAACACATAGTAGGTAGTAAAAAAAAATATTGAAATAAATGATTTCTGACTTGTTAAGAGAGAAAATAGTAACAGATACAGAAAGAAATAACCCAGGCTTGTGTGTGGTGTTTTCCACATTTTTCAGTTTGTTTTGCTGCTTGGCAAACATAAAAGTCAAAATTCTTTATGGGATGTTTCATAACTGATAGATGAACTTGGCCTAATTGTTGATCCATAGAGAGTGATTCGAAATGCCAATAGCCTCAGGGTTAAATTTCCCAACATTTGTTGTGGAAATATTTAGTCAGCTAATAATCTCTCTCCTGCTGACGACTTTGGCAGGAAGTGTACCCCTTGTTTTTAAAGAAACCAAAAACAATCCTCAAGGAGGATTCATAGCTGCCTGAAGCTCTGGAAGAGCTAGAATGACGATGATGTGGAATAACATGCAGGACGGAACTTAAATTCCTTGCTAAATATAATTAAAGCAAAAAAAGTTTTAAAAAGAACCTGTAAATACAAGAATGTGCATCCATGATATGAATAAATTAAGCAGAAAAAAATTCATGTACAAAGGACTGGTTAAATTTTTTTTTTAATTGTTTTCTGGAGTCTTGCTATGTTGCCCAAGCTGGCTTCAAATTCCCAGGCTCATGCAATCTTTCCATCTCCATCTCCCAATTAGCTGGGACTATAGGTATGCAATGCCATAGCCAGCCTAGAAATTTTAAAAACATGATCTCTGCCAGGTAGTGTCAGAATGGCCTAAAGAAATTTCTATTTGAGCATCTATCCCTCCATCCCTCCATCCATCCCTCCATCCATCCCTCCATCCCTCCCTCCGTCCCTCCCTCCGTCCCTCCCTCCGTCCCTCCCTCCATCCCTCCGTCCGTCCGTCCGTCCGTCCGTCCGTCCATCCATCCATCCATCCATCCATCCTGAATACATATTGAACTTCCACTGAGGAGAACAGGAAGATGTGAAGACTGGCTGTTCCCCTTGAGGAGCTCAATGGAAGTAAAACATTTTATTCTTTGTATTTCTTTAGCTAATGTTTATTTAGCATTTGCTATGCAACATGCACTATGCTTAAACAGCAGGAAAAAATCCCATTCAACTTTCACAACTACTCCATGAAAATATTGTTATCCCCATTTTCCTTCCAAGAAACTAAGGTGTAGAAAAGTTACATAATGTATACATATACAATGAGCTAATGAGTCCAAGTCCATCTGATTCCAAAATTAAGGGCATCCTTTTAAGTACTTTGCTATAATGTCAGTTTATAGAGGCACAAAATCAGAACATGAACTAACTTCTATATCTGGCAAATAGTGATAGTTATATTTTTTGAATGTGAAAATTACAATCCTCATAAGATGTGTATGTGTGTGTATTTCCTGAAGGATTAGTATAAACTCTTGGAGAGAGGATTAAGGAGGAAAAAATATGGATCAAGAAATGCTTTATGAATTCTTGGCAGTAAGTTTGATCCTTTAAAAAATGGATAGAAGGAGAGTATCTGGTAAAAGAGAACAGTATGAGCAAAAGTGTAGAGAGAAAAATGTGTTCTAAGAGCTTATGAAGAAGAGGGCCATCCAGACAGTATTACTGAAGAACCTGTCTTGCACCCAGATAGATCGCCTTTGGTTGCTAAAAGTCTAAACTTCCACCATTTGAGAAATATTCCTTTTTGGCATTAGCGTTTTCAGCCCTTATTCTGTCAAAAACACGGTCCTATTCAACACCAGAACTCCTGGGAGGGGTAATTAACTAAGCAATTTGTTCTCAACTATGAAATTAGAATCCTGGCAGGAAAAAGATGGCATGTTGACTTCTTATTCGGGGACTATTTCAAAGATATGGACAACGTTAAAGGGGACCAACGAGGGCTGGTTAAGAATTCCAGGGAATAGCAACAGGAAGGCTTCCATCCCTCATCCCTCCTCCCTCTTCCCCTGGTGGGGCAGGAGCCATTCCTGGATCCCCAAGAGAGCTGTAGATGCAACTCAGCCATTCCTGGATCCCCAAGAGAGCTGTGGATGCCCATCAGGAGTTGAGTGGACTTTGAAAGAGGAGCCCAGGCCAGCAGAGAAAGAGATGAAAACAAATACATCAACCTATCTTTCCTCCTGCCTTCCCATATGCTGATGGTATCTCCCACTGGTCAGACCCAACAGGAAGCCAGAGGGCAAAGGCATGCAGCTGAAGCACTGACAAAAGGGGGCCCTCCCAGGGCAAAAGCAGGCTGGGGAACGGTGGAGAGAAGATCTGGAAAGGCAAATGGAGAATGGCCCGCCTAAGGGCTTACAGTGGTCAGGTGGGACATAGGTCATCTGTCACTAATTGCATTTAAAGTAATGACCTTGCAAATTGATTTTAGTTTTGTAAATTAAGGCAGTATTCAACATCATCCCTTGCAATAGCTTTCTCTAACTCACCTAAATTTAGATTGTCTTTTAAGTTGGTGACAGAAAAGGGGGTATACCCGGTGGGCTGGGCATTATCCATGACCCTTCATGCACTCAGCAGTGTGTCTGACATGAGTGGCATCCATCATGTGTGTTGTGTGGAGAGAAGTGGAGGATCATTGCTTTGAGTCAACCAACCAGCCTACGGTAGGAATTGATAGTTGATCAGACCTCTTTCCCACTAGTGATGGAGGAAGGAATGGAGAGTGATGAAGCAGGAAGAAGTATGTGTGATCAGAACATTGGGAAAGGGAGTGGGGGCAGAAAGAAGGGGCAAAATTAAAAACACAACAGTGATAAAATTTTGCCTAGAGCAGGTCCTGTTAGGGTAAGAAGCCTCATTCCTCTCTGATCAAAGCACATGAAGCCAGTTGTAATCAGATGTGAAGAGTATCATCTAGCATCACACACACACACACACACACACACACACACACACCCCTCAGAGTCAATTTTTAAAGCAGTACAGTAATGAATCCAAGCTGGTGTTGTAAATGGAAGGTAGAGAGAGGGTTGTTTGGGAAACATTGATCTCCCTTATCTCAGAGTGATACAGAGAACGTGCAGGAGTGGTGTGTGTGCGTGTGTATCTGTGTGCCAGATAATTTGGGACACGGAAGCTCAAAAGTGCTGTTTTTATGCTCATAATTATCTCTTTCCCCATTAAAAAGTTGTCTCTTATATGTCATTACTGGCTGGATATTAAGTGTCTTCTTGAGGTGATTTTGAGACTGTTTTTCTTTTTCTGCATGCACATGCATGCATGCACACACGCATGCACACACAGTTAGATGCATGGTTGTATGCATAATAAAACTTGAAAACTTAACCGCAGCACACTGCATAAATTAAATAAGGCAAACATATCCTTGGCAAGACTTGAAGTAAATGCTAGAGTTTTCCCAGAAATAAACAGTTCCATATTAATGGAAGTGAAAAGAAAATAAACTAAAACTTCTAAGTCCATCTTAGGTACATGGAAAGTCCACTAAAGTTTTCTTAAGAAGCTGATACTAAAACCCTAAAAATCCACTCTGGATTCCAAGGGTCGACTTTCCATCCCAAGTCATTACTTACTGGTGCAGCATTTCCATTATCCATGTTGAGCCATGGCTTATAGATAAATAAGGAATTTAGAATACAGCATTTGAATTCATTAAGCTGCTTCCAGTAAGTAATTTGAAACTCTGAGAAATGCCAAAAACATAATTACTAATCCAAATAGCCCTTTTTATCTGAATAAGTAAAAATGGAGATTAGTATCTGGTTAATGGAGATCATTTCCTATTATATTTTTAATGTTGTGATATGGACTTTAACAGTTGCTTTATATTGTTACATTGTCACTGTCATTGGAAACATCCTGTAAAGAAGGGCAGATTGAAATGTACTAGCAAGAGAGATATCATCTTCTTCTGCAAATACTGGGCTTGGGTAACTCACTGGAGACTGCTGAGTCTCTCCCTGGATTTTCCTGAGGTTTCATTCAAATGCAAGTGATTCCTGGAGGCTCTCTTCATAGGAAGGAGGCCTGGAGAAGCCCTCAGGACTTCAAGATAAGATAAACAAGTACATAAAAATTCTTACTATATCTCTTACTTAAACTTATACTGTGATCACAACCAATTTTGGTTCATACATTCTCCAATTTCTCCAGATTAGGAATAATTTTGTCCCCTCCAGACAACTTGTAGAGTTCTTACAAGACCCAGAAAGACCCAAAGGGCACTTCAAAATCTCAGGAACCACTGGAAGGGCAGTGGGTCAAAGGACTCAGGGTCTGCAAACACTGTGAATCAAACTTGGCTCCACACCTTCCCCATCAAGGTCATCTGTCCCCAGTAACCCAAGCTCAAAACTTGAGGCTATCTTGATTTCTGCTCATCCTCCTTCAAAGGAACTTAGTTCTCAAGTCCTTATCACTGCATGCCGTAGCTTGCAGTTGATCTCAACAGAGAACCATGGCGTGCCAGGGAAGCACTGGTTGAGTGTCCAGCACTGGTAGGTTGTCCAGCTAACTCTTATTCCATTTCCCTTCTCTGCTAGTAGAAGCCATCTCCCACTCTAGAGACTGAACATGCCAGGCCTGGCTTTCTCAGTTTCCCTTGCAGCTATGGCATGGCAATGAGACCCAGCTCTAGCCAATGGACCAAGTCTCTTAGGATAACTCTGGTAAAGGTTTTCTCCTCCCAATATGAAGAGACACACTATGTACACTTAAGAATGGTTAAAATTAAAAGGACTGGCAATACCAAGCATTGGAGAGGATGGGGAGGAACTGGATGTTTTCCACATTGCTGATCACAGTGTAAAAAGATCCAAACACTTTGGAGAACAGTTTGCTAGTTTTATACAAAGTTGAATACATACTATTTGATCCAGCAGCTTCACTCCTAGGTATTTAGTCAAGAGAATTAAAACACATGACTATGAAATGTTGCACATGAGTATGCAAAGCAGAGCATATTCATAATAGCCCCAAACTGGAAACCCAAATGCACACCAACAGTGAATGGATAAACAAATTGCAGTTTTCTCATAAAATAGAATACTAAGCATGAATAAAGAAGAATGAAAGACTGATACATGCAATACCATAGATGAATCTCATAAACTTGCTGAATGAAAGAAGGTAGACACAAAAGAATAGTAAATAGTCACATTTCCATAAAATTATACAAAAGGCAAATCTAATCTACAGTGACAGAAAGTCAATCGGTGGTTGCCTACAGCTGGAGGTAGGAGAGAGTACTGGCAGTAAGAGTGGGTACAGGGAACTTTTGGGGGTGATAGCAATGTTTTATATCTTGATTATCGTATTACATGGATGCACATATTATTGAACTATACACTTATTATAGGTACATTTATTGTCTATAAATTTTATCTTAATAACATTGATTTTTTTAAAAAAGAGAGATAAATAAACAAATAAAAAGACCACCAAAGCCTCAGAACTGTGAAACTGGGTTTCAGAGGCGGTTTGAAATATTGTTGAATTTTGCATTGAAGTATATTTAATGGTTCAATTTCAGAATAACATATTATCAATAAGACTCATTATTTCTGAGATTTCTTTTAATTTTTTTATATTTGAGCTCTTATTACATGCTGAGCTCTCTCTCTCTCCTTTAATCCTTACTGTCTGAGGTAAGGATTATTTCAATGATGATTATATCAACTAAAAAACAGGAACTGCTTTAGAACTTTTAAGCATGAAGAATTTGATTCAGGAAATTGGTTACAGCAGAATGAGGGAGCTGAGAAGGCAAAAAGGGTCAGCGAGACAACCCCCAGATTAGCAGTAGCAGGAGGCTCCTACTCCCTCTGGAGCTGGAGGCAGAATGGGGGGAGGTGGAGTTGTCAAGTTCAGAAGCAAGACACGCTGAGAGAGGGGCCACTCTGCATAAGTTGGAGCTCTGGAAGAGATACTGCTATTGTCAGAGGCACAACAGGAAGTGGAGAGAGTGGGAGAAATACCTTGACATGTCTCTGACTCCCACCCTTCCACCTTTCACCAGTGTGTCCCATGGGTTAGACCAGCCCAGGAGCCAGACAGCAGGGGAACCTGGAAAATGTGGTTCTCTTCAACACAGAACAAAGCAGGAGGACAGAGAATGAATCAATTGACGGCAAATAGATATTGACAAACACAGTGTCTTTGTTTTATCAACTTCCTTGACTTCCTCTGTGACTGCCACCTCGACAGTTCCCTCCAAAATCGAGGTAAACTGGCAAATAGACCCTGTAAGAGGAGCAACAGCTCAAGTTGCTGTTTTTAGATTCCCTTCCTTTAATCCTAAAGAGAAGAAGAGATTCGAACCAAGGCAATACAAACAGGCTGGCACTTATCTCTCAATGGCTTCACTGGGGTGGAATATACCAGCCAATTCACCCAGGAATCCACCAGATGACACATTACAAAGTATGACATGCAGTGGGCATCAGGTTTAGGTATTTTCACAAAGGCAACGTTCAGGCATGATGAGAGTGATGAGGGCAGAAATAGAGGCATGTTACAGACTGAGTTGCGTCCTCCCTCAAATTCATGTGTTAAAGTCAAGAGAGGCACTTTAAGGAGATGATTAAGGTTAAATGAGGCCAAGGGTGGGGCCCTAATGCAACAGGACAGATGTCATAAGAAGAGGAAGAGACATGACATGAGGGAATGCATGTGCACAGAGAAAAGGCCATGTGAAAACACAGGGAGAAGGAGGCCATCTTCAAGCCAAGGAGAGAGGCCTCAGGAGAAACCAAATCTGCCAACACCTTGGGCTTGCACTAAAGTCCCCAGACTTTAAATTTCTTCTGTTTAAGCCACCTGATATGTGGCATGTTGTTATGGCAGACCTAGCAGATAAATACAAGGTACTGAGCACAATACATCCAACAAGAGTCAATGCTTATTGGTGTTTTCAAAGATGATTCCAGGGGTTCACCCGCAGTGAACTACCTATGCCTTGAAATTATTTACCAGGCAACCAGTTTGTTCCCATAGTCAGGGATAAGGCTTAAAGACATACCCATGGGAGAAAATCATAGCAATGATCCAAATTTGTACATAGATATAAATGATCTTCTTGAGGGTGAGTTGTAAGCTGTGGGGAAGACAGAATGAAGCAACTGGGTATTCAAAACAGAAGTGGTTTCAAAGAGGTGTGTGGTGGGGGGAGGAATTGAGGAGTCTGAAAATAAAATTTTCCAAGTTTAGAAATTTACCATGTTGGCCTGGCTGAAGTCATGGTTAAGAATTTTTTTTTTTCCTCTTTATAGTTGTGATTTTTGTCCAATACCATATATGGCAGCAGATCAGCAAGTTATTTTTTGACATGTTTCTTTCTCCAGACCATTTTACATGGAAAGTTACTAAAATAGTCTAATTTGGATGTTTTTTCTTAATCTTACAATTCTTGATCAAACAGGACACAATAGTTCTGTGTCAGTATAATTATGAGAATATTATTTTAATGAAGAAGCTTAAAATGATGTCCAAATAGACCAACGATGCTCAGATAGGCCATGACAGTTTGGGGATTTTAAGAGCTTCTATGTGATTGCTTTTGAGGAAAGCAGTTTTAAGAAGTAAATTAATATTCTGCAATCGGCATTGCTCTCAGGTCCCCCCAGGGTCTGAGCAACAATTCAGGACCTGCTTCGGATGAACAGTTTCACATTTTTCCCTTGGGACCAGCCCAAGTCCTGTAAGTCACCAGTGAATGCTATAAACACACTTTTCCCTGTAGAATCAAAGAGGCAGTGTGTTGGGATCTGGGGAAGAGAAGCAGGGTTTTCTGGTGAAGGTTGCCTTAGGAGGAAGCAAAGGAGAAAACTGTAGCAAGGCTTGAAGCCCTATTGAAGAGAAATCTATGTGCAAAAGCCCTAGGTTACTTCCACCTCCAGAAACCAAACTCACAGAGTTTCTGATGCAATTGTCAGTAGCTTTTGGAACCTTGCTACTCAATGTGTAGTTCCAGATCAGCAGTATCAGCAAACCTGGGAGCTCATTAGAAATACAGACCCCCAGACCTATCAAACCAGAATCTGCATTTCAACAAGATCCTCAGATGACTTCTATGCCCATGGAATTTTGAGATGCAATTCTCTAAAGTATTGTTCAGCCAGATGGATGTGAAAGGCATTGAATCATTCTGCCAGGGCTTGATTGTACATGCAAGGCTTTCATTCCCATCATGAAGAATAAAGCTGAGGGGAAAAGACATAGAGAACAGAAACAGGATTGAGGTTGTCTCACACCCAACAACTCTCACCCTCCACCTGTGCCAGGCCATCTTTCAGAAGCAGCAGTGAACAGAACCTACTAAAGTTGCAATGGCATGCCTAGACTATGGGGCAAGGGCTGCCACTGAAGCTGTTGTCAGAAAATGTACCACTCTCGGAAACTGGTGCATGGTTCACAGAGTTCTTTCTTCTCCCTTTCCAATCCTGTTTCTCTGGTCTCCCCTGTGCCTGTAAGAGGTGAGTACCCATTAGTTGCTATTGCCACCCTGTATTTAAAACCCAACACCAAACAGGTTGCCACTGCTGTTGGGGAGGTCACTCTCAGTGCTAGGAAACTTGAAGTCATGAGCTAAAACTGTCAAGTAAATTAATAGATTCCAGACTTGATGTGATCACCACTTGGAAATCTGGTAGCATTTTGCTATAGTTTAAATGAGTCTTTCCAAAATTCGTATGTTGAAACCTCAATGTGATTGTATTTAGAGATAGGGCATTTAAGAGGTAAAGATAAGTAAGACAATAAGGGTTGAGTCATGATCTTATAGGATCGATGACCTTATAAGAAGAGGAATAGACAGAAATCTCTATCTCCATGTGCACTTTGTGAGGAAAGACCACATGAACACACAGTGAGAAGAAGGCTGTCTGCAAGCCAGGAAGGGAGTCCTCACCAGAAACTCATTGTGTGGCACCCTAGTTTCAAACTTCCAGCCCCCAGAATTGTGAGGCAATAAATTGTTGTCATTTAAGTGGCCTGAGAAAACAAAGACATATTTCCCCAGAAAAAGGACTGCTGGAGCCTAGATTCCTGATAAGAAAAGAAATGGTTCTGAATTTAAAGTTTATCTGCTGACTTTGGGATTGTTAACTTTTTGCTAATGACCTGTTGCTATGTATGACTTCTGAAGAAATGTCTATTATGTTCAATAGGAGTATATACTACTCATTCTTTTTATTACTTGCCAAAACTCACACACTAGGGGCAGGAAGGTTGTATTGACATTTGCATTGCAGAGGAAGTAACAACACACACACTAGTCCATTTAGGGTCTAAAGTCTGATTCGTCCAGGAGTGAGAGGCCTTCTAGGACACAGAACTTTCAGTGCTAAAACCAGAAAAGTCCTGGGCAAACCAGGACAAGTTGATTATCCTAAATGGGCTAAGTTTCACCTGCTGGAAGACTAATGGTGACATGTAGTGAGAAAATGGAGCATTTGTTAAAAGTGAGTAAGAACCCTGAACTAGAGCCCTGGTTAATTTTAAGATTGTGTAGCCTTGGGTAAGTTACTTCGCATCTCTAGATCTAACTCTCCTCCCTCAGAAATGAGGGACTAGATTATTCCTAAGGGATGTCCCAGTTTCAATATGCTACAGTGTTTGAGTTCCGGGTTATTCTGTCAGTTGAGAGTTGGGGAGATCAATTGTATTAATCCACAAAATAATCTAAGAAGAAGTTTCTGAGCTAGGTGCAAGGATATAACTGTGCCTAAGTTACTGCCTTTATGGAACTTGCTGTCTACTGAGAGCAAGAGATGATAAAGAAGAATTGATGTGACAAGTGCTGAGAAAGAAATAAGAAAGTGTTGTGATAGATAGTGATTGGACATCTTCTCAGAACCAGGAATGTTGTTTTAGCTGACATTGGCAAACCTGGGAGCTCATTAGAAATACAGACCCCCAGACCTATCAAATCAGAATCTGCATTTCAACAAGATCCTCAGATGACTTCCATATCCATGAAATTTTGAGATGGAATCCTCCAAAGAGCCAAACATGAAAAATTGGGAAAGGATAGTGTATTAGTCTGTTCTCACACTGCTATAAAGACATACCTGAGACTGGGCGATTTATAAAGGAAAGAGATTTAATTGACTCGCAGTTCTGCATGGCTGGGGAGGCCTCAGGAAACTTACAATCATGGCAGAAGGTGAGAGAGAAGCAAAGACATGTCATACATGGTGGTAAGCCAGAGAGAACAAATGAGCGAAGCGGGAAGAGCCCCTTATAAAACCATCGGATCTCATAAGAACTCACTCACTATCACAACAGCAAGGGTAAAACCACCCCCATGATCCAATCACCTCCCACCAGGTCCCACCCTTGACACATGGGGATTATGGGAATTACAATTTGAGATGGTATTTTGGTGAGAACACAGAGCTAAACCATATGAGATAGGGAAGAGCAAGCACATAAGAGGCTGCAGTGGGAGAGATTATAAAATTAAAGAAACCAAAAGGGCTGCAGATGAGTGGAGCAGAGTGAGGCAGAAGATAGTGTAAAGAAATGAAGCTTTAGAACTAGGCAGGAGCTAAATCACATTAGGCTTATAGGTCACAGTAGGAAGTTCAGGTTTTATCCTATGTGCCAAGAGAGGATGATATCAAAGGGTCTGAAATCATCAGAGTTATAAAAAACTGGTTAACCTCACTCACTAAATTACTAGTGTATAATTGTGGATTACACAAATAATTATAGGTATAATAATGTAATATGACAGTCATGACAGGAATGTTCCTGTTCCATAAGTTTGGTTTTAATTAACCAAGAGTGGCGTCAAAGGTTTGATGCAAGTTCACGATAACTTGCATCAGTAATTTTACCTCATCACTTTAAAGTTTAGCATCCATTTCAGCAAGACTTTCAGGGTAAATGACAAAATAAATCTGTGGCTCAAATTACCCCAACCTACCCCTTTGGGAGCAGAATGTTACTTGGAACATATTCTTATAATTAAGATCTAATTGTTATTGATGTTCAGACAAATGTTCTTGCTGGCTTCATCGCTAAGAAAGTTAAAAAAAAAACAGATTTTTCCCCTTTGCTTACTGACAAATAGCACTTGAATAAGTGCTCAAGGAGATATTACCCCTGATTTTAGATCCTGACAGGAGTTTAAATTAAAGCAGAAAGGACCACAAATTCGATCTGTGTGGGTGGACGGTTTATCCCCTACCCATTACAAGAACATTTGAGATAGTTTCAAAAATTAAACACTGCAAAAAGCAATGCAATAAAGAGAATAAAAAAGAGAGTACAAATCTCTTCCTCTTTCAAAAGGGAATGACTTTACAATAGATAAACTTGATAACTGAATTTTGCCATGAATTTTCTGGAAACCAAGGCAAGAGAATGGTGGTTTGCATAATGTTTATTATCTTATTTAAAAGAAAAACATCAGAATCACTCTGCAGAAAAGAATTTTTTTCTTTGAACCCCAAAGAAAGAGGAATTTATCCTGTACATGTTTATAAAAAGGACATTGGGTATCTAGTGGACAATACCTTCAAGTAAAATTTTGCAAGAAAGAAGACAGAAATGCAGTTAAAAATAAATGTTTCTTGGGCCAGTGTCTGTAAAAGTTAACAGTGGTATAAATCCACAAAGGAATTTTTGTAGGAAGCCAAGGTATTATGGTCTAGATACTTTGCTTTATGACAGGGACTGTGTTTAGAGAACCTGGAAGAAAGAAGACATTTCCTAACATGTCCATTAGATACTTTTTACCAAATTACAGCTGTTTTAAGCAAGTTTTTGATCAGTACAGAGTTGCAGTCAATTTGGAAAAGTACAAATCTCAGGGAAGGCAGACATTCAGAACTATCAGTCCAAGTGTGCTCTAAATGGCCAGTGATGAGGGAGGCTGAGCTGTCCTGCTGGGCTGGGAGGTTAAGATGTAGATTTGTCTAGAGCATGTACCACTTCATCACAAGTTTGCTGGAGAAAGATGCCTTTTTCCTTGGAAAAGAGCTTTGAATATTCTTGAGAAGTTATACAAGTCCTTTGTTATAAACCCAGATTTCCATCCCCGAAGTCATGAAGAAAGGAAGAATGTGGGCAGGTGTAAAAGGGAGCATCTGACTGGGGAATATCATTTTGTAGGGATTTTTGTTTGCTGATTTTATGGCTTCTCCCACAGTTATTTAAGTCAAACCTATATAATACATCAATAGTTTTGCATTTTTATACTTTCTTATTATGTTCTAATTTGGCTTTGTGTCTTTGCTAAATTAAAAGGCTGGGTTATATCTATTTCTTCTTTTCATTAAAATTATTTCCTTTTTTTTTTTTTTTTTGAGATGGAGTCTCACTCTGTCACCCAGGGTGGCATGCAGTGGCGCAATCTCCGCTCACTGCAACCTCTGTCTCCTGAGCTCAAGCGATTCTCCTGCCTCAGCCTCCTGAGTAACTGGGATTACAGGCATGCCCCACCACACCTGGCTCATTTTTGTACTTTTAGTAGAGATGGGGTTTCACCATGTTGGCCAGGCTGATCTCGAGCTCCTGACCTCAAGTGATCTGTCTGCCTTGGCCTACCAAAGTACTGGGATTACAGGTGTGAGGCACCATGCCTGGCCAGAATTATTTACTATTAAAAATTAAGGCTAAATATTAATTTCTCCAGTTTACAACTTGATTGTGTGTGTGTATAAAGTTTTATTCAGCTATGTAATGTATACATCTAGTCCTTCTAGCTGGATCATTCTTAAGGTAAATAAACATAACAGCAATGCATGTACACAGGGCATTTATTATAATGTTGACTAGGAAGTCAGCTACGCCAAGCCACATGGCTCTCACAAGAGGACTTATTCCCGGCTAAACTCAATCTGCTTGGGTGTAGGTGTTTTCCATGTGGAGTCCACTGGGCCCATTACTGGTCTCTACAAGTTCTTCAAGGCCATAGTCCCTGCCCTCTGGGAACCCAGAGAAGGAGAGGCTTAGCACAATTCCTGTACAAAGTAGGTAATGGATGCATGTTTCCTGAATAAATAAGCAAACAAGTGATGAGAAAGCTTCACATATAGCCATAACATAGGGCTGAACATGAAAGCCAGAAGATAAATACCAAGAGCCACTGGGTTTAAGGGGGGAAAAAGGAAAACCACATCTAGCTGGATAAATCAGCAAAGGCCCCAGAGAAAGGGTGATATTTAGATGAGAACTGAAGAAGGAAAAGAATTTTAGACTATGAAGATGGAAAAGGAAAATAAATGTAGTGATTATTGTTTTTATCTGGACAGCACCAATCCCAGGGCAACTTTAGTAGCAGACTCTGCCATACTAGCCAATGTGTGGCAGATGAGCCAGGTTAAGCCAATCATCATCCCACTTGAATTGAATTTGATTTACTTTATTGTATTGTTTTCTGAGACGGGGTCTCTCTCTGTTGCCCAGACTGGACTGCAGTGATGCAGTAATGGTTCATTGCAGCCTAGACCTCCTGGGCTCCATCGATCCTCCCACCTCATCCTCCCAAGTAGCTGGGACTACAGGTGCGTGCCATCATGCCTGGCTAGTTTTTTTTTTTTTTTTTTTTTTTTTTTGGTAGAGTTGGGGTTTCACCATGTTGCTTAGGCTGGTCTTAAACTTTGGGGCTTAAGCAATCTTCCTGCCCTAGTCTCCCAAGTGCTAGGATTAGCAGAGTGAGCCACTGTGCCAGTCCACTTTACTTTAGTCTCTGCAATAGAACACCTTGAGGCTAAGAGACACTTTGCTCAAGCCAGGCCATTCAATCACATGGTCTCTCCTAAGGATTTGTACCTTGAACATACAAGATGGAGAAGCTAAGAAGGGGTTGACTGGGATAAAGACACCTTGAAGACAGCCTTTGGAATAAGGTTCCCAGGCTCCTTTTGCTTAGATCTCTGAACTACCTTGGGATGTAGACTTCACGACAATTAATTGTCCTGCTCTCCCTTTGAGTCTGTGAGCCACCCTTCCAGTTAGTGCTCTCCAACTCCTTTATTTTTCTTAAATCAGTCCAAGGCAGTTTACTGCTTACAAAGAATTCTTAACTATACAATTAACAGAGAGAGGCATGGAAGCAAGGAAATAGGAATTCAGAAAGACTGAGTATTTTAGCAGGAAGTAAAGTATAGGAAAATAATGTACTGTAATATTGGAGAAAGAGAAAATGACCTTACTGTTGCGGGATTTAAAATCTAGGATGAGGTTCAGTTGAACTCATTATTCACAGATCTTGCATTCCCAAATTTACTCACTAAAAGTTGTTTCTCATCCCCAAATCATTACTCACGGTGCTTTCACAGTTATTCTCAGACACACACAGAATGGCAAAAAATTTGATGCACACATTCCCAGCTGAGGTTAAAGGTCAAACAAGTTGAGGCTTTGTCTTTTCAAAAAAAATTAACTTTTTTTTTTTTTTTTTTTTGAGATGGAGTCTCGCTCTGTTGCCCAGGCTGGAGTGCAGTGGCGCGATCTTGGCTCACTACAAGCTCCGCCTCCTGGGTTCAAGCAACTCTCCTGCCTCAGCCTCCCGAGTAGCTGGGACTACAGTGGCGCACCACCACACCCAGCTAAATTTTTTTGTATTTTTAGTAGAGACAGGGTTTCATCATGTTGGCCAGGATGGTCTCGATTTCTTGACCTCATGATCTGCCTGCCTCGGCCTCCCAAAGTGCTAGGATTACAGGCGTGAGCCACCACTCACGGCCAAAAATTAACTTAAATATCACAATATTTAAATGACAGAGGTTGTATATATTCAAGGTATATAATGTGATGATTTGTGTAATGATTATCATAATCAGATTAACACGTTTTAGCTCTCATAACTACAAACAAGTGTCCATTTTGTGGTATATTTAGTGACATGTATTTCACCTTTTTGTGCTTTTTGTTGATGATTTCACGATTTAAAATGCCCCCAAAGTATAGTGCTAAAGTGCTGTCTAGAGTTCCTAAGTGCAAGCAAGCTGTGATGTGCCTTAAAGGCAAAATACATGTTTTAGATAAGCTTCAAAAGGCAGGAGTTGTATGTTGCTGGCCATGTGTTCAATGTTAATCAACAATATGTATTAAATGAAGTGTCTTTAGGCATGGACACATACAACAGGTTATATATTGATTGGTTTACAAAAATTTTATGAGCAGGGGCTTTCTGGAAACTAACCCTATTGTCCCTAGAAGCAGTGGTTCAGTATTCACTAATTCAGTATTTACAGTGACATTATAGAACATAAGTACTGTAACTAATGAAAATCAACTATACTTAGATTTTACTTTATAATCAAAGGGGAGTTATTGAAGGTTTTGAACACAGAACTGATGTGTTCAAAACTGTGCAATGGGAGAATTATTTGTGTGGCAAATGTGCAGAGTCCATTTAAGCTGGGGGAGGCTAGAATCAAGAAGACCAATGGAGGCTGTCTGGGAAGTTACCTTCAAGCAGGAAGGAAGGTAAGAACTTTCTCAAGGACTGTGGTACCAGAAAAGAAGACATGCAAGTGAGATATTGTGAAGGCAAAAAATATAGGAAGTTTGTGGCTGTGGGACCGAGTTGAGGAACAAATCAAAAGGGACACTACAATTTCGAGTCTGGGTGAGTGGGAGAAAGACTGATAAGGCAAAAAGGTATGTCAGGCAAGAAGTTGGTCAGGGGAGGAAGATGATGGTCAGTCTTAGATGTGTTGAGTTGGGAGACCTGTTGGTATGTCAATGAATAGTTAATACCCAACAAGCAATAGTTATATTGTTGATAATAATTGTGAGGAGGAGGAAAGTGGTGGCAGAGGAAGAAGAGAGGGAGGAGAAAAATATTGCAGACACTTGCCAGGAAAACTGGCACTCAGCTGCCCCTTTTAAGGCCAATATCCAAAATGGCTGAGCTCTAGATAGCCCCAAATGCCAGTCACTGCATCCCTTAGTGTGCAAACTGAAGGTGTGACACAGCAAAACTGCTGGAGTTTTTAGCTCTCAGCAATCAACTCTTGCAATGCAAGCATAATATGGAGTGATGTTTCTTGAGCCCACCCATCTACCATGGTGCTGACCCAGGAGAGATTCCAACATCAGCAACAGGCTGTGTCTAGAAGCAGCTCTTGTCAGGAGCCCCCAGAAAGAAATTCTCTACTTCATCTAGAGGCGCAGACCTTGTTTTGGGGGCCTGGAGCTTATGTGCAAAGCTGAACCTGGAGAGCAGAGGGCCTGCTGCAGCACTGTTGCTCCCTTAAAGAAGAGCTTGGACGGTGCCTTCTGCTCTGAGGCTGTGTCTTTGTGGTCAAGTTTTCTTCTATCTCAGAAGCCTGGTGTGAACAAGAAGAAAGTCCCTCCTCCTTCTTGTCCTATGGATTGCCCTAATTCCCTAGTCCCAAATTTCTTTCTTCCCAGTAAGATTGATCTCTATTTCCTTCAAGGGAAAATTCTATCCCCACCTATTTGGACAGTCTTACCTCATGGGCCCCTCAACTGAACAATCACAGACCAGCCTAGGATTTCTGAAGGTCGAGATAATTTGGTATAATTCAGTCACCTGATTAAAGTTCTACAGATCTCTGCTGTGTGCTGTATGCCAATGGTCTGTAGGTTGGTTTGGATGCTGTGGTTAGTATCTACCGCATACTTTCATTCCCTGGAAGCCCTGGAAAGCAAGATACCACCTTCATTCTTTCCAACTTCGCCAGTGGCCATTGATCCTGCAGCTCTGTCCTGTGGCCCTAGAGGTGAGCTTGCACAAGGAGAAATGCCAGCATCAGCTGGCAGTGTGGAGAATCAATGTCAGTGTCTCTGAAGCATCCCCTCACTCACCTGGCCGAGGTGATGGGGGCAGCACCTCAGAGGGGGTAAGCAGTGGATGAAGAATCCAAGCTAGGTATATTAGTTCATTCTCATGCTGCTGTGAAGAAAGACCCATGACTGGCTAATTTATAAAGGAAAGAGGTTTAATTGACTCACAGTTTTGCATTGGTGGGGAGGCCTCATGAAACTTACAATCATAGCAGCAGGCAAAGAAGCAGCAGGCACCTTCTTCACAGGGCATCAGGACAGAATGAGTGCAAACAGGGGAAATGCCAGATGCTTACAAAACCATCAGATCTTGTGAGAACTCACTCACTACAATGAGAACAGCATGTGGGGGGAAAACACCCCCATGATCCAAATACCTCCACCTGGTCCCGCCCTTGACATGTAGGGATTATGGGAATTACAATTTGAGGTGAGATTTGGGTGGGGACACAGAGCCAAACCATATCTCTAAGTCCCCAAGGTCACATTTAAACTTCTTCACATCACAGTATTGAGAAAAAAAAAAAAGGCAGTTGCAGAAGGGTCTCTCAAAATGACCATTTTCCTTTCATTATTTGCTTTCCTTCTTCTGAAATGCCTCTGTGACTTTCCAAAATAAAATAAAGTTAGGAGGGAAAAATCATTCCCTCTCCCCTTCTGATACATTGCAGCTGATGTTAGGGTTCTCCTAATACTCACTGAGGTGAATTTCACTAGGTAACATAAAAAAAGCCTTTCAGAAAAGGCACTAACAGATGTTACAATGAAAGCAGACACCTTTGCAACTGATTTATCAAAACCCTTGAAGAACCATTTCAAGGCAGGTGGCAAAGGCAATAACGTTGAACAAAGGGAGTACATCCAGAGGCAGAACTGTATTGCACGTTCTTTTTTTTTTTTTTTTTTTTTTTTTTTTTTTTTTTTGTTGAGACAGAGTCTCGCTTTGTCGCCCAGACTGGAGTGCAGTGGCCGGATCTCAGCTCACTGCAAGCTCCGCCTCCCGGGTTCACGCCATTCTCCTGCCTCAGCCTCCCGAGTAGCTGGGACTACAGACGCCCGCCACCTCGCCCGGCTAGGTTTTTGTATTTTTTAGTAGAGACGGGGTTTCACCGTGTTAGCCAGGATGGTCTCGATCTCCTGACCTTGTGATCCACCCGTCTCGGCCTCCCAAAGTGCTGGGATTACAGGCTTGAGCCACCGCGCCCGGCTGTATTGCACGTTCTAAAAAGAGAAAGAGAAATAGGAAGTCCATGAGGAACCATTTTCCCCATTTTGTGAATGTCTCTTTACCAGTTTCTGAGCATGAACCAATATATTTTTTCTAGAGCCCATTCAAAGCCAGAGGGGGATAAATAAAGGCACTTTTCTCAGCTTCTCATAAAAATACGGTAGAATTCTCTTCTGAATTTGAAGGTAATTATAGAAAGTTGCTTTTCTGTTCCTTTAAGGAGGAGCAGTCAAAAATAACCTCCTGTAAAGTCATGGTCTTTGACGGTCAACCAAAGGGAGCGTCATCTTTGAATAAATACACGCATCAATGGAGGCATAAACCACACACATTATACTTTATATTAAAACCTCTGCTGGGTAAAAAGAAAGGGGGACTTGCAACCCAAGAGAACAAAGGTGCCTGGATAGCTTCCAGTAAGACATCCCGTCCTAGGGAAGGACTGAGCTGCAGCAGTCTGTTCAATCAATGCAGTGAGTCAGCACTGTGGAAAGAGAATCAAGTGAGAGCAGTGAGCTTTGAAAGGCAGCCTGCCTGGGAGCTGGAGAGGTTCCTGGAGGGGCAGGGCCACGTGACAACTGAAGCCCACACTCCTTCCTCCCACCACCCATCCCCATGGGAGAGATCTCAAGGGAATAATGGAGGCTTTGAATGCTAGAACATTCCAGCTGGGTGGGACACCCAGGGCTCATCTAGTCCAACCAACCAGTTACATGGTCCAGAAATTGAGGCTCTGAGATAGCACTAATAAAAGCTAACATGATGAGCTTTTTATGTTCCAGATACTGTTCTCACCACTCTATCTATAATAATGTGTAATTTAGTAAAACAACAACTCTTATCTTTGCAACAGACCTGAGCGTTGGTGCTGTAATCTTATGGTCCTCATTTTACAGATGAGAAATTTGAGACAAAAGGAAGTTAAGTAACTGAACTAAGGACCTATAAGCAGAAAGTGATGAACCTCCTTAGTGATGACCTTGAGGATCCTCACCTCAGTCCTCTGAGCTTTTGTATTTTTATCTTCCAATGCCTTCCTTAATGGGTAGTTGTAAAATTTAAAATGCACCTCTAGTAGCTCTGGGTACATGTTAGACACATAGTTGTTAAGTGGAGTTGAAGATGTTCATGAAGCATGAAAGGGAAGGAGGACCATGCACGATGCTGTACTTCTCTAGCTAGTTAAGTTTGCTTTAACCCCGAAAGGCTCTTTTTATGCTACCTTTGCTTAACCTCAGCCAAAAATTCACAGGGTGAACGTGGGGGAGTGAGAGAAGAGCAAAGAAGTTGAAGAAAGCCAAATCTACAGGACAGTGAAAGAGAGACTGTATTTGACAGAATTCTCTAGAGAAGCAGAACCAATAGGATGTATGTATCATCTCTATCTCTAGCTGTCTGTCTATCTACGTACCTACATACCTACCTATCTCTACACCTGTATTATAGCTAACAATATCTTGATCTATTAATATCTATCAAATAAAAAATTGGCTCATGCAATTATGAAGGATGGCAGATTCTAAAAGCAAGCTGGAGATGCGGGAAAGCAGACGATATAGTTCTAAGTCCACAGTTACCAGCCTTGAGACCAGGAAGAGCTGATGATTCAGTTTGAGTCTGAAGGCAGGAACAAACCAATATCCCAGCTTGAAGACAGGCAGGTAGGAGGAATTCTCTCTTACTCCAGGGAGGGTCAGCATTTTTTGTCTATTCAGATCTTCAACCTGATGGAGCCCACACACACTAGGAAGAGTAACTGTTCTCTCAGCTAACTGACTGAAACGTTAATCTCATCCAGAAATATTCTCACAGGCATACCGAGAATAATGTATAACCAAATAACTGGATGATTCATGGCCCGGTAAAGTTGACACATACAATTAGCCATCACTAGTTCATCTCTTGTCAACTTGGCACCCATATGCATCTGCTTACTTAATCTTAGGTACTTAGTCTCCAAAGAAAGATAATAACAAGGTTATAATTCTGCCTAACATGATGTAACTATTCTGCTCACAACTAAAACCAAATTAACTTCTTTCCCAGAAGAGAAAGTAAAATCCTTGAATGATGTTTACTTTTCTCCTTTATATTCTGTAACTTCAGTACTATGGTATAAAATCAACAATGATTAAATGCTATAAAATAAAGTCAATCAATAAAGTAATGTACATCTCATGTTACACGATAAGGGGATGAGAGGAAAGAAAACAAAGATATTTGCTTAATACACACACTAACGGGATGAGAGGAAAGAAAACAAAGCTATTTGCTTAATACACACATGTATTCATAACAAAATAAGGAGCAAATAATCATGACAATTACAGTCCTTGTTTCTGTAACTGGTCATGTGGTCATAGCTGGTACTTATAAACTATAAATTACCTTCTTCCACTACCCATTCCATATTCCCTTTACCTTAGGCAAATGCCTCAGCTGGTCATTGTTTTTTACCTGGTAGGCTGACCCAAACCTTTATTCCTGAAGGGTCTGAGCTATTAGTAGTCCTGTCTCAATTCAGTTGTTGTAGTTTTCCACTGTTCTTAATCACAACGAAATGGTAATATTAAGAGATGCCCCAAGAGATCTCCTGTATTCTAGATATACTCTTCTCTACTTCCATTATGGACTAGTAATCCAATTTCCCCGCGTTTTTCAGGATCAATCATCTCAGCCAACACAGTAACTCATTTCTTTGCCTGCTGATTCAAAGGCCTGATGAGGAACCCAAAGTGGCCAGGTGGCAGTTTGAACATCCTGTTCAATAGAATTTTGGTTGTGTCTCCTGGAGGAAGCATTTCTCCCTTTGGAACTAAGATCTCTTTGCCAGAAGAATATAAGGATGCAGGAACAGGAAGCAAGTATTTGCTAGTGGGTCACCAAGTCATAGTGAATGGTACCACTCTCATTTCTACCCCTTGACTACTGGACCCATAATTTCTGGCTATGGGAAAAATAGCACCATACATTGGAGGCTTATATAGAGCATACACAGTGTTCTGGAGAAACTTGCCCAGAACTGCAAGGAATTGCCACTAGTCAGTGCTATAACTGAATCATCAAAAGGCCATGCCACTGTTCTACCAAACAGCTGCTTCAGGATGGTGGGGAACATGGTTAGACCAATGAAGTCTGTGACCTGGGCCCATTACTGTATTTCATTTGCTGTGGAGCAAGTTCCTTGTTCAGAAGCAGTACTATATAGAATACCATGGTAGTAGATAAGACATTCTGTAAGTCCTCAGATAATAGTTGTGGCAGAAGTGTTACATGCCAAGAAAGTAAATCTATTAAATATCCAGTATCCATGTCTATTTGAGTAAGAACAAAATGCTGCCCCTTCCGTAATTGAAGAAGTCCAATATAATAGACTTGCCACCAGATAGCTAGCTGAGCACCCTAAGGAATAGTGCTGTATCAGTAACTTGGCGTGGGGCTCTGCTGCAGGACAACTTAGCATTGGCTGCAGTCAGGTTGACCCTGATGAGTTGAAGTCATCAAGGGTTAAACCCACGTATAACCTCTATCTATGCTACCATGCCAACTTTATCCATGAACCCACTGGGTGATGGCAGGGGTGGCTGGGGAAGAGGCTAACTGGTATCCAAAGAATGGGTCATTCTATCCAATTGATTATTAAAATCTTCCTCAGCGAGGTCATTCTTTGGTTAGCATACACATGAAACAGAAATATCTTCACATTATTTTCCCATTCATAGAAGTCTCTCCACATACCTCTTCCCCAAACTGCCTTGTCACCACCTTTTCAATCACGTTCCTTTCATGTCCCTGACCATTCAGGCAAATCATTGGCCACAGCAATGAATCAGTATATAATCACACATCTGGTCATTTTTCCTTCCAAGCAAAGTAAACAACCGGATACACTGCTCAAAGTATGCCCAATGGAAGAATTTCCCTTCACTACTATCCTCAGGAATGTCCCAGAAAGGGGTTGTGATGCTATAGCTGTTCACTTTTGGATGGTACCTGCATATTGAGCAGAACCATCTGTAAACCAGTCCTGAGTCTTCTCTTCCTCCACCAAGTGATCCTAGGAAACTTCACATGAGGACAGAGGTGCAGGCTCAGAAATAGAAGGCAGTGTAGCAGAAGTGGGGAATCATGCATTTGGGCCACCTCTTCATGTAATTTATTTGTGCTTTCAGGGCTCGCTCAAGCCCAGTCATGTATATACCTTTTCCATCTGATAATGGAGTGCTGCTATACACATCAAACTTTGTAACTTGCTGGGTCAGATATCTTTCAGTTAATGATGGGCAGTTCAGGTTGTATGGTAACTTACTGGTCTGTGGCTAAGTGTTTAGTCTCTAGTAAGGCTCAGGAGCAGGCCAAGAGTCATCTATAGAGAATGGCAGGGCTTTGCTCCAAAATCCTAGGGGCCTATGCTGCAATTTCCCTATCGGAGCCTGCCAAGGTCGCCAAGCCACGTCACTATCTGCCATGGACATTTTACAAGCACCATTGGATCTGATGGGTCATATGGCCATGTGGCAGAGCAGCTTGCATGGCAGGCTGGACCCACTGCAGAGCCTTCTCTTGTTCTGGAACTCCCTCTCCACTGCCCCCAATCTCTGCTGCAAAACTAATAGCTTTCCAGATCATTTAGTAAATAGACTGGAATAGCGTATTCAAATGAGGATTATATTGTTTCAAAATTCACAGGACCACTAGGCATTGTGCCTCTTTCTTGGTTGTAGGAGGGGCCGGATGGAACAACTTAGGTTTCACTTTAGAAGGAATATCTCTACATGCTCCACCTCACTGGACTGCTAGCAGTTTCACTGAGGTAGAAGCCCCAAATTTTTTGTCAGAATTATGTTCTACTCTCTGGTGTGCAAATGTCTTATCAATAAGTCCAGAGTGGTTGCTAATTTTTACTTATTAGGTCCAGTCAGCATAATGTCATCAATGTAGTGGACCTGTGTAATAGCCTATGGAAGGAAAAAGTGATCAAGAGTCCTGTGAACTAAATTATAATGTAGAGCTGGAGACTTGATATATGCCTTAGGAAGGAGAGTGTATTAGTTCATTCTCACACTGCTATGAAGAAATATTCGAGACTGGGTATTATAAAGGAAAGAGGTTTAATTGACTCATATTTCCACATGGCTATGGAGGCCTCAGGAAACTTACAATCATGGTGGAAGGCACCTCTTCACAGGGTGGCAGAAGAGTGAATGAGTGTAAGTAGGGAAATGTCAGATACTTATAAAACCATTAGATCTCATGAGACCCACGAATTATCATGAGAACAGCATGGAAGCAACTGCCCCCATAATTCAGTTACCTCCACCTGGTCCCACCCTTGACACGTGGGGATTATGGGAATTACAATTTAAGGTGAGATTTGGGTGGGGACACACATATCAGACAGTGAAGGTGTATATTATTGGCCTTGTTAGCTGAAGGAAACTGCTTCTGGTGGTCCTTATTGACAGATAGGGAGAAAAAACATTTGCCAGATCAATAGCTGCAAACCAGGTATCAGAAAACATGTTAATTTGTTCAAGCAATGAAATGACATCTGGCACAACAGCTGCAATAGGAGTTACTGCCTGGTTAAGCTTGTGATAATTCACTGTCATTCTCCAAGATCCATCTGTCTTCTGCACAGGCCAAATAGGGGAATTAATGGGGATGTAGTGGGAATTACTACCCTTCCATCCTTCAAGTTCTTGATGGTGGCATAATGTATGCAATCCCTCCAGGAATGCAGTATTGATTTTGGTTTACTATTGCCTAGGTAGGGGCAATTCTAACAGCTCACACTTGGCCTTTCTTATCATAATGGCCTTCATTTCACAGGTCAAGGAACAAATGTGGGGGTTCTGCCAGGTGCTATTACCTGGTTATATTCTGCCAGGTCTATTATAATTATGCATCTAGAACTGGGAAAATAATCACAGGATGTATTTGGGGGCTCACTGGGTCCACTGTGAGACTGATCACCTGATCTCCATAAACCCGTATTCTGACTGGTGGACCACAGTGACATTTTGGGTCTCTGGGAATTATATGAGTTCCAAGACAGTGTCCATTAGTCTCTGATGAATAATTAGTCTGATTATTTCCTTTTCCCAGTGCACACCACGATAAAAAGCCATAGGTCCCTTTAGAGAAGGCTGGAAGAAAGATTAACTATAAATTTTTGGCAGTAACCTGGGGTCCTTCTGCAAGGGGCTCTGAGTCTGCAAACTCATTGAAATCTAAGAATTCATTGAGGGGCTGAACTCTCTGTTTTTATTATTCAGGTTAAACTTTTGTTTACTTCATCTAGAAAAAATGTCTGCTTATATAAATCAAGTGAGAATTTAGGAGGTTTCCTATTTATTTTACTTCTGGGAGCACCATGACCAACTAGATAACACCCTAGGTCTGTGCAGGTCAAATTATGTTGATTGTTCTTTTGACTCTGCAGTCTATTCTGGCAACTTTATCCACCTTGTCTTTGGTGGTTGAGTGCTGCCACTTGGCCTCTAATACTCTGGGATCCAGTTACTTCCACTGCAGTTAGGCTCCCAATTCAGTGGCTGCTATAGGTTTGACTTGTAGAGAAAAGCAATCACAGAGCAGGACTCCCTCCACAAATACATTTCTCACAGTATTGGTGAAATATGTTTTCTGGACCCTTCCAGGGTGGGTGATTAGGTCTTAAATGAGAAATCTATGCTAACATTCCAATCTCTCTAAGCCTTTGAATCTCTTCTCCTACATTAAACCAAGGCAGGTTGAGCATTTCTAACTCACTAACTGTAGACCACCTATTGGTGTATGTTTCAACCAACCAATCAAACAAACTGTTTTAACAATCTCCCTTTCTAACTCCCTGAACTGCAACATTAAACATTAGAATCTCTGCTTAGTAAGTCCATATAAATAAATTTGGCCTGGTCTCACTTTATGTTCCTTCCATCACTATCCAACACCCTTAATGCCCATTTTCATACAAGTCCCCTGGATTGCTGCCTGTATAAATTAGAAAACTCAGACAGCTATTTTGAAGTATAGAATACCTCTTCCTGGTTCACACCTTGTACCTCACCTTTAGGGACCTGCTGTGACTTGAGTCAGTTATAGATCTACAGCAAAGATAAGTGGTGGAGTGTGTTCCAAGGGGACTCAACATTGTCTTGTGTGGCAGCTGCCTGAGTAGGGCCATTACAGTAATGCATCACATTACTGCATCCCTCAGGCAATGCATTATTCTGCTCAAACAGGAGTGGGGCGGCTACTTCCAATGGAGGTGGGGAAGCTGCTTTCACTGTAAGTGGAGAGACCTCTTCCACTGACAAAAACATTCATCAGAATTTAGGGGCTCAATATTGTCAGCTGTAGCAGGGGATTCACACACATCCCTATCCAACTTTTAGAATCCCATTTCTTCCCAATCAATGCCCTAATTTTAAAAGCAGACACCTTATGAGGCTGGGACTTAACCTGCATTGTAATTCAGCCAGTTGCAGGTTGAGATTCTGGGTCTGATTTTCAGTAGCCAACCCTGTGGCTGAGGCAGATAAGTTTATTTCAGGGTACACATAGAAGCCTTCAGGTAATTTATGTAATGCTTAAGCTGGGAATTCAAATCCCTGAGCCTATCATTCTTTTTTTTTTTTTTTTTTTTTTTTGAGACAAAGTTTCACTCTGTTGCCCGGGCTGGAGTGCAGTGGCGTGATCTCGGCTCACTGCAACCTCCGCCTCCCAGGTTCAAGTGATTCTCCTGCCTCAACCTCCTGAGTATCTGAGACTATAGGTGTGTGCTATCACATATGGCTAATTTTTGTATTTTTAGTTCAGGCGGGGTTTCACCATGTTGGCCAGCTGGTCTCAAACTCCTGACCTCAAGTGATATGCCCACAATGATGTCCCAAAGTGCTAGGACTACAGGCATGCGCCAACATAGCTGGCTAATTTTTGTACTTTTAGTAGAGACGGGGTTTTGCCATGTTAGCCAGACTGGTCTCAAACTCCAGATCTCAAGTGATCTGTCCACCATAGCCTCCCAAAGTGCTGGGATTACAGGCGTGAGCTGCTGCACCTGGCTGAGCTTATTTTCTTTCTCCACTTTGTCCAGTGACATTAGGAGCAACCACCCAATTTCATTATATTCATTAGTTTAAGAAATATGTTTGAAAGTATCATACACAGTGTCACCCAGATCCCTGTGTCATCTAAGTGGTTGATTAGGAGTATTAAATGGTGATATTTTGCATATCTTCATTGCTAGATCACATCATTAGCTATCAGTCCTCTCTTTACTACTAAAAATAGAATTGTTAGCATCTTTAATCCTGTTAGAGGGTCAATTTTAGAAACCTTAGAACCAATTCAAAAAACTCTTTCTCAAAATCCAGTTCCTCAAAAACTGCTCCTACTAACAAAATCTGTGGTAGTCAGGGTTCTCCAGAGAAACAGATACAATTTGTGTGTGTGTGTGTGTGTGTGTGTGTGTGTGTGTGTGTGTGTGTGTGTGTGTGCAGGTACGTAGGAAGAGAGAGAGGCAGAGATTTATTATAAATACTTGGCTCATGTCATTATGTGGGCTGGGAAGCCCCAAGATCTGGCACCATCACACAGGGGAACCCGGAAAATCAATGGTGTAGTTCCTTTCCACAGCTGGTAGGCTTGAGATCCAGGAAAAGCTAATGTTCCTGTTGGAATCCAAAGGCAGGAAAACACTGATGGCCCAGCTTGAAGGCAGTCAGGCAGGAGGAATTTTCTCTTATTCCAGGGAGGGTCAGCCTTTCCTTCTATTTAGGCTTTCAATTGATTGGGTCAGGCCCACCAATTAGGGAAGGTAGTTTGCTTTACTCAGTCTACACATTTGAATGTTAATCTCAATCAGAAACATTCTCACAGGTATACCCAGAATAAAGTTTGGTGAAATGTCTAGGTACCCTGTGACCCAGTCAAACTGACACATAAAATTAAACATCACTGAGCCCTCATTCAAATATTTCTTCATTAAAAAAATTTTTCTAAAGACCTATTATGTTCCAGGCACTGGTTTAATCATGGGAGACATGTCAGTGAACAGAGAGTTAAAAATGCGTAGGTCGTTGAGTCATTAATACATTCTAGGAGGGAAGAAAGAAAACAAATACATCAAATACACAAATTATATAATATGTTAGAGGACTATAGGTACAACAGGAAAAAAAAGGAGCAGGATACGAGACTGGAAATGTTGGTGAGGGCAGCAAAAAGTTTGTCATTTTAAATAGACTCAAGTCTGATGCCACAGTTGGTGCCCCTAATCACTGAGTTCAACTGCTGCTCTGGTAGAACAATATTTCTATAAATTCCAAATGTGTCAGATCTCTCTGAGCCCTGGTAAAACACAAATAAAAGATTTTTTGAAAAATTAAACTCATTAGAAATTTCTTATCTTGAGCTTTATGTTTTCAGATCAATTATAATAAAGCATGGGGATTTTTGTGTCTTAAGCCTTGGCTCAAATATGACATAAGAAACTAGAATGAAGGGTGATATAGGTAGTATAAATAATGAGGTTGTGCTATGAACCTAATTGTGTTTCCCCAAAATGTATATGTTGAAGCCTAACTCCCAAGGTGACTCTATTTGGAGACAGGGCCTTTAGCAAGTGACTAAAATTCAATGAAGTTATAAGGATGAGGCCCCAATCCAATAGGGCTGTTGCTCTTATAAGAAAAGGATGAGGCACTAGAGCTCGCTTGCTCTTGCTCCCTCTCTCTCTCTCTCTCTCTCTCTCTCTCTCTCTCTCTCTCTCTCTCTCTCCCCCCCCCCCCCTCTGTCTCTGCCATATGAGGACACAGTGAGAAGGTGGCTGCCTCTAAGCCAGGAAGAGAGCCCATGCCAGAACCTAACCATGCTGGCACCTGATCTCAGACTTCCAGCCTTCAGAACTGTGAGAAATAACTTTCTGTTGTTTAAGTGACACAGTCTATGGTGTTTTTCTTTATGGCAGCCTGAGCTGACTAATACAGGAGATAAGCATGGGAAATGAGGAGTCTGTGGCACTCAGATCCTCCTTATAGGCACATACACTTTCATATAGTTGGAAAGAGCATAGAATTATTCAGTGAAGAACTTGAGTTGTCAAGACTGTATATATAATTTGTGTACAACTGTGATTCATCATAAGTGGAGTTTCTGGCTAAACAGAATTCCTAAGCATTTGGGAGAATGAAGAAGCTGAGTGCAGCTGCCTCATTCCTTCTGCCTAGGTTTGCTGACTGCTCAAGGCCTGCCGGGACTGGGGCTAAGGACTAAGCCCAACTCTGGCTACAAAGCCTCCTGTTAGGGTGGGCTGGGAAGACTGATTGGTTTGGGAGACAGGGTTCCAATGACAAAGCCTGCCAGGCTGGGCATTTCTGAGTAATCTGTAGACAATAGGAAGTCTGAGGAAATTTGGACTGGATAGAAAATGATTAAGTATATGCTGAATAGTCTAGTACATTCTGGAAACATAGAGGTCAGAGGTGGAAGACAGATTGGAGGAAATCTCAAAAGCTGGGCTTAGTAGGTGCGTTCTACATTAAGACAAGGATGATTTTGAGAAGGGTGAACCTTCATCACTAACTGCATTCAGAGGGTGAATAAGACCAACAATGCACAGATGTGTAGCTACGACTGTCAAGATTTGAGAAAGACCAATGCATTTATAACCTATACAAAAATATGTGTCTTTCTGTGATTTACAATTTGCAAACAGCAGAATTCCAACTCACAACTTGCCTGACTGTGGTCAGCTTGGCATGGAATAAGCAAATGTTTGGGATACACTTTAAGGATAGCAAATTCATTTTGACTCACTCATTCATTAATTCATTAAAAACAAATCAATAATTGTTGAGTATCTACTCTGGGCTAGGAACTGTATTAGGTGCTACAGATACAACGATATGCAAGATAGACATGATTCCTGCCGGAGCTTACGGTATAGTGATCATGTTTTAACTTTTTCAACTAACTCATTCTGTAATTTTCTTCATGGCCACAGCCAAACAAATGTCCTCACAAGCTAGGCATAGACACCTTGATAACCAAAGAACACAGAAATTTATTCTTTTTATCTACCCTATAAAATGCAAACTCTATGGGCACCAGCCTAGCAATTTCACCTATGGTTACAGAATCCCAATTACTTAGTGTCTCTGCAATCATTCTCTCTGGGTTTCCGGAGAAGGGAAAGTAAATGGTAGACTTTCAATCCAGTTTTAGGTCTCGAGTTTTCCAAAATCTGTTCTCCAGACTGTTTTGTTTTTAATTAAAATTTACATAGAATTGAATGAGTTAACTTTCGGAAATCCACTAAAGAGTGCCTACTATGCAGTAGGTAGTAATGCCAGTTAGTGTCATTTTACTGAAAATAGAGCTACTTGTGTTTTGTTTGTGTTAGCACTCCCACCTCTTTGCTGATCCAAAGAAAACCTCTCAGAGTTACACAGCAAAAGAGAATTATAGACACCATTTAAATGTGAACTTTTGCCCACAGTTTTGCTTGGAAGTGAGCAGGTCAATTTCTTATACCCTCATTAAAGCATTTCATATTCTCATATGTGAGGAAGGATAACCTGCTGCAAAGAGAAGAGCTGAGAAGAGGTAGAAACGTGCTTGCAGATGATCAACGTGCCTGGGATTTGCCTGTGGCTTAGTAAAGGCCAGAAGCCAGGGCTTGGTCTAACTTTTAGCCAGTGAACAAACCTTTTACTAATGCCTGATCATTCATCTACTCAGCAATTGGAAACCACCTCCCTCCAGGAGCCTACTGACAAACCACAGCCCTCTTTTCCAGTTCTAGGGAAATGGGCAAAATTTAAGGAACAAAATGCTGTCTGTTTTCTTCCAATGCTAGAGCCACCTCGTGAGCCAAAGAGTCAAAGAGGGTGGTTTGTGAATGCATTCTAGAAAAGCAAAGTGAGAGCTGTTATGGAAAGAGTGCTAGACTTGGAATTAGAGTTCTAGTCATAGCTCTGTTTCTTATTAGTTATATGACCTCACACCAATCACGTGCTTCAGGTGTAAGACTTCTAATCATGGGTGTTTGCAGAATACTCTGCCTTACCTACCTCACAAAGCCACAGTCATGGTTTTTTATTAATAATTTCAAACATGTATAGTACAGAGAACACCTATATACTACACCCAGATTCAACAGTTTCCTAGATATTGCCACACCAGCATCAGACATTATGCCTTCTTTTCTTGGCTAAGTGTTTTTAAGTAAATCTCAGAACTCATGTCATTTAACCACTCTATACTTCAGTATGCATTTCTATAAAATATAGACATTTTCATATATAACCACAATGCCATCAACTCTAGTCAAATTAACAATAATTCTGTGATTTGTCTAATTATCCATTATATCACATTTCCTGACTGTAACGAAAATTTCATTTTATAGTGAGCTTGTTCAAAGCAGTATCCAAATAGGATTACACATTGCATTTGGTGATGTCTCCTAGAATCTTTTAATACAGAGCAGTGCCTTCCTCGTCATTTTATTGATTCTATTGCATTTTAATTTTTTTCTGTAAACTTCATATTTCTTACAAACAACACTTTTGCTCTGAGGGTTCAATTATAGTCATGTTTGACCTTTCTTCCCAAAATTATATCATAGGGGGTGCTATGTATTTTATCTTGCTTCAAGTGGTAAATATTTCTGGTTTATTCACTAGAATAAGTATTACTCAAATTAATCAGTGGGTTCAGATGGTAAAAGCCTGATCTTTTCATTGAAAAATCCTCCATTCATTTTAAAAAATGTTTTCATTCATTGAAAATCTTTGCCTAAATTATTGATTCTTATTATAAGTTGCAAAATGATAATGTTCTAATTCTGTCACTTCTTCAACCCTTTACATTTATTAGGTGGAATTCCTCTATGAAGAAGTAATTTTCTTCTTCAACTAGGGCTACGTGGTCACCTTGAAATACTGCTTACCCAAGAAAGAAAAAATAAATGTCTAATTATTTCCCTTTAATTTTCAGAGTGAGGTTACTTCCAATGTGACCAATGAGTCTTTTTTAATTTGGGGCTATCTTTTTTTTTAAAAAACTATTATTATAAACATGTATATTTTTATACATTCACAGAGGTGTTCCTCAGTTAATTTGTTTTGATGTTCAAATTGTCCCATCTTTGGTCAATGAGTGACCCTTCAAGCTGGTTTCAATGTCTTTTTGATGTAATTACATTAATCTTTGACTACATCTTTGCTATCTGCGTAAAAAGATGGTCAAGGCTCATCTTATGCATTTCCTGTCTCAGATATGGAATCAGCCATTCCTCCATGGACTCCTATTTCCTTTTAGGGGGACATAGTCAGTTTTTGAAAACTGGGATCATGAACATGGAAGTGTAAACACTAATGTGCCTGGATCCTGATTACTATTAGCTTCCACTGTGCCACACTCTCAGTGTCTGCCAGAGCAGATCTTTCAGTTGACTGTGATTTTTCTCTTTCATCTCCTACATGCTACACCTCCTGCCATGATTTTCAATGCACACAATAAATATTCCTTGTGATGAGGACTGGGTATAATTCACCATTGAATCTCCAAGGTCTAGAACAGATCCTGAGATAAAACTTTTTGTTGCATGAATACATTTTTCATTCTAAGAAAACTTTCCTGCCTCCCATCTTTCTGAATCAATTACTTTTTAAAGTTTTAAATTACAATTTATATCTCTATTAAAAAGTTTCTAGCACCTGATACACTGGCACAGAGTAGGCATGCAATAAATATTATTAGATAAACAAATGAACATATGATGTCATGACACCAATCTTTTTCAAATCTATCAGGGCTTCCTTATTGCTCTTGCATACATTTTCAATTCCTCAACGTGGTATACAAGGCTGTACATCATCTGGCCCTGCCTATCAATCCTTTTAGCCCCATCTTCTACAACTTTTCTTATTGCTCACCCAGCTCTAGCCTCACAGAGGCTTTTTTAGTTCTTTGAAAGTACCTCATTCCACCCTGCCTCTGGGTTATCACATGCTCTTCCCTCTACCTGACATGATTCTCTTTCTTCTCCTCCCCCTTCTCCATTCTGCCCACTTAATTCCAGTTCCTCTTTGGATATCCCCTTACAATCATCTCTTCTAGAAGGTCTTGTATGACTCACATGCCCCCAGACCTCCTTGCTATATGTCCTCATAGCAAGGAGGTCTTGTTACTTTAATATCATGGTATTTATTATACTAGTACTGTGTTATTACTTGCTTAATGTCTGTATTCTCCACTAGGCTGTAAGCTCTATCCAGGCAGTGTGATCTAACCCTCTATTCCCCATTTCTCAGTAGGTGCCCAATCAGTACTGGCTGAATCAATGGATATTAGATTCATTATTAGTAGATGGTAAGCTCCTGGAATACAGGAACTATGCTTTTTCCACCTTCGTATCCTTTTTAGCTTCCAGAATGATTTGGATTACTAGAAGAGGTTTAGGAAATGTTGATTGTGGCTAGACAATCAAGGCATTTAGTTGCCCTAAGTGTGCAGAGAAAATCATTTCCTGGCACAGCCTACCACTCCAATCCAGATTCTGAGTATGAAGTACTTTTCCTCCTAATGCTTTGCAATGTGCCTGTATGTTCACTTCCCCCACCATCAGCTCCAGACAAATCACAATGCCAAAAAGCCAGCAGCTGGAAGGGTGGCCTAAGGAGATTGCCACACTTGGACTGATTGCACTTTTCTCTGTGCACATAAGAACTGGCATTTAATCCATATGACCCTGCTCTATGCCTAGGACGAGGCTGAGTGCAAGTTGGGGGAAGAACCTTGCTCTATCCAGAATGATTTCACTGATAGGAAGCCATGCAACTACATTCCATGAGTCCCTTTCAGCCGCCTCTTAGTAACATAACAACTACATAACCAATTATACCTATAGCCAGGAGGGGAAAGTCTAGTGCCACCTACTGGTTACAAGTCAGACTGCCTTGCTTATATAACCTCTAAGAAGGGCAGGCATTTTGAATATCTTGTCAACTTTAGTGTGACCTTTTATTATAGAAAGAACCACTCCATTTCATTTGGGACAGGGTGTTCCTTAGTGGATCAGCATACTTGGAATCAGTCAATTGCAAAGTCAGGAATAAAGGTCCTTTAAAAACTGGCACGGTAGATTTAAGCTAATGATCTAGAAAATTTCATATTGAGAAAGCAGAACTTATTTCCGGTGGTGATAGGATAGGGTGGGGAAGAGTAGAGAAGTGGCCTTTCTTCAGTGCATCCATTGGTATCTGAATAACTACCCATCTGCAAACACAGTTACTGGCTAAGAGACGGTTTGCACAATGGTTAATACCTCAGACTTTGGAATCAAGCAAATCTGGATTAAAATTTCAGCTTGGGCACTTATTAGCTGCGTAACCATAGGCAAGTTGCATAACTTCTTTGAGCCTTGATTTTTCTCATCTGTAGAACAGAAGGACAGTACATAGTACCTACCTTATAGGATTTTGTAAGACATAAGTGCAGTAATATATGTAAAGCACTTAGCCCACGTACTCCAATTGTGCTTATTAAGGTGATTTTAAAAATAGTTACTTCCATAAGAAAACCTCTTAGAGAATTGTTTTGATATGATTTTTCCAATTATTTACATAAAGACACAGCTCAGACTCTCAAAGAGCTTGCAGACTAGCTGGGAAAACTAATACATGAACACCTAACTGGAGCACAACTGGACACTATTGTAGTTGAGCCATGGGAAACAGAGGAGGGAGCAATGAAGTCTGTTTAGGCTGGGAGAAGAGACACAATAATGGAATGGGACCTTGAAAGATGAAGAGAACCACAACTAAGATGGACAAGTGAAGGGAAGAGCAAGAGTAAGAGCTTAGAGGCATGAAAGTGAAGGGCATATTAGGAAATATGCAGTTGCCTGATGCAATGAAAGAGAACTTTAGGTGAGATGAAGCTCAGTGTATTCAAGTCCCCAGAAGAAGGCATAGTGGATCGAGTTGTCAAGAGTAAGAATGGGGACAGATGCTCTGCAAGGAAGAGTCCTTGGATGTTCTGTGATATTAGTAATGGACATTGACCGTTTTTGTCTGTCCAATGCCCATTTTTCTATCTGGCAACCTGGTTTTCCTTTGGGGCTAATCCATTCTGAATTTTCTGTCCATGTGGTTTGGGTTGCGCTGATAAGCTAACCTCATACCCATTTCATTTTAAGGGGTAGTCATATGATCTATACTTGGAGAATGAGTATGTTCCATCTGCTTCATCACAGTGGCTGCTTCAAAGATTGATGATGTTACCTGGGTTAATTGAATCCGAGTGAACTCTAGGGCAATTGGGAAAGCTTACAGCATTTGATTACTGTAGGGTGAGTGTAATGAACCCAACTGTAATGAACCAAAGGTGACTCAGGGCGACTTACAGCATTTGTTTACCATAAGGATGTGCAAGCCTGGGCTGCTGGGGTCATCACACGTCCACCAATGAGACAACAGAGAACAAAGAAAAAGTGGAGATATAGGAGGAGATGGACTAACCCCTGACTATGTAATTTGGACTCCTGGATCCAGCATTCCTGATGAACTTTTCAATTCCTGAACTTTTCAGTAAATGTATCTTTTGCTTTAGGCCTCATTAAATGGCTTGCTATCACTTTCAACCAACAGATTCCTGACCAATAAAATATCACTGGCTTCATATTTTTAAAACTTTTTGCATTTTATATCTCATGGTACTACCTCATTGTTATAACTCATACATAACTAGTAGAAATTATTAATACATTTCCCAGCAAAATCAGGGATTCCTCTAACTCCCCAAGCCACGTCTTTCAGATATAAACTCTGTAAATTCCTGAAGAGCGAGGAAACAATAGACTCGGAAGATAGGTAAGAAAGTTATTACAACTAGTTTGCTGCCCAAGCTAGTATTTCAGTCAATAATGCATGCCATTTTTAGACAATTAAGGTTTGAAAACCATCTGCATGAGTTGTAAAGACTGTTACAGGCCCTCTGCCTATTGTTGGTCATGTTTTCACTGCTGAATTCCCCCTGAATATATAAGAAGACTAAAAAGAAAGCTCTTTACTATTGACAGCTTTGATTCCAGCCCCAGCAAAGCATTATACTTGGAAATCAGCATGCGCTCTTGTTGGGCCTGGCAGCCAGCCAGCTGACAAGAAAGAGCCACTGCTCTGGGACAAGGCCACAAACACAGGTGCCAGCATGCCCTCTCTCAGCTGCCCCTGCTGGAACTGCAGTGCTCAGCAAGGGATGTATCTGTATGGGATACACAGAGGCTTCAGCAGAGTAAAAATGTTCATAAAAGGAGGTATTTGGTATGATAGATTGCATTTTTCCTCTCATTATATAATTTCAAAGGTTCAAACAGTACTAAGTTAGCCCACCCAAACAAAAATCCTTCCCCCTACACCCAGGAAAGAGGGGTCAATTTGAGGAGACCCCATCATGAATCATGAAAGCCTAAAAATTGTGCCATCCAGAAGGAATAAAAGCAACACATCCATCCACAGTGCCCCCTGAATGTATAATACAATACACACATTCCGTCTGCCTTTCTGAATCATTATTCTGACAATAGAGTATAAAGAGGTAGATTCCATAGCAGGTAACAAATGCCCTCTTCTAGGCTGAGGAAATAGCACATATGCTGCTAGTATAGGTATAAACTTTCCTCAAAGATAGTTTGTCTTCCAGAATCTTATTAAAACCGAAAAGTGGTATTATCAGCTTCCCTCCCTCCCTCCCTTCTCCTTTCCTTCTCTCCTTCTCTCTCTCTCTCTCTCTCTCTCTTTCTTTCTTTCTTTCTTTCTCCAAGACTGAGTCTTGCTGTGTCACCCAGGCTAGAATGCAGTGGCGTGATCTTGGCTCAATGCAACCTCCATCTCCCTGGTTCAAGTAATTCTCCTGCCTCAGCCTCTCAAGTAGCTGGGATTACAGGTATGTGCCGCCACACCCGGCTAATTTTTATATTTTTAATAGAGACAGGGTTTCACCATATTAGCCCGGCTTGTCTCGAATTCCTGACCTCATGATCCGCCTGCCTCAGCCTCCCAAAGTGCTGGGATTACAGGCATAAGCCACCACATTTGGCCTACTATTTGTTTTAAATCAAATGCGGGAAAAAAAAAAATCACCATTTAAAATTCCTCCGTAAACATCAAAGGGTATTTCAGGACTCAGGACAACCCCACACAGTTAACAATATTCTCGATCAACTGCCAAATCTAACATCATCCAGTGTCTAGGTCAAAGAGATTCCCTTTTCCCTACAAGACTGCAGACACTGAATAATAAGGAAAACCTAAGTATGTGGGTGTGTTTGTATGTGCATAACCCCCATGGCATTGCTGTTATTGCACACTATTTTTTTTCCTAGCACTTCCACAACTGTAATTAAAGAATGTGTTGTGCAATGCCCTTATTTCCTCGTTGCCTGTCAGTGGACTGAAAACTCTGTGGGAACTGGGACTAATTGTGACTTATTATTAAATCCACCTGAGCCCATCACAGACTTGAGAGAATAGAAAGCACTTGTTAACAACTTGTTAAATGAGTGGAGTGAGAGTGAAAAAGAGGGGAAGTCCACTTCAAATGATGTTGAGCATAAGACTAAAAAATAAAATACATTACACTATATATGTATATTTGCATATATACATATACATACATACATGTATATATAATATTAATATATATCTGTATATCTCATACATTGATATGGTTTGGCTGTGTCCCCACCCAAATCTCATCTTGAACTCCCACATGTTGTGGGAGGGACCCAGTGGGAGGTAACTGAATCATGGGGGCAAGTCTTTCCCTTGCTGTTCTCATGATAGTGAATAAGTCTCATGAGATCTAACGGTTCTATAAGAAGGAGTTTCCCTGCACAAGCTTTTTTTATTCCTACTGCCATCCACGTAAGATGTGATTTGCTCTCCTTTGCCTTCCACCATGATTGTGAGGCCTCCCCAGCCATGTGAAACTGCAAGTTCATTAAACCCTTTTTCCTGTTTAATAAATTACCCAGCCTCAGGTATGTTTTCATTAGTGTTTTTTCATCAGTGAAAATGGACACACACAGAGTAAATTAGTACTAGTAGAGTTGGGGCGCTGCTGAAAAGACACCTGAAAATGTGGAAGCACCTATGGACTTGGGTAACAGGCAGAGACTGGAACAGTTTGGAGGGTTCAAAAGAAGACAGAAAAACGTGGGGCAGTTTGGAACTCCCTAGAAACTTGTTGAATGGCTTTGATCAAAATGCTGATAATGACATGGACAATGAAATCCAGGCTGAGATGGTCTCAGATGGAGATGAGGAACTTGTTGGGAACTGGAGCAAAGGTGACTCTTGTTATGTTTTAGCAAAGAGACTGGATGCATTTTTCCCCTGCCCTAGAGATTTGTGGAACTTTGAACTTGAAAGATATGATTTAGGGTAGCTGGCTGAAGAAATTTCTAAGCAGGAGGCGACTTGGGTGCTGTTCAAGGGATTCACTTCTATAAAGGAGGCAGAACATAAAAGTTCAGAAAATTTACAGCCTGACAATGCAATAGAAAAGAAAATCCGATTTTCTGAGGAGAAATCCAAGCCAGCTGCAGAAATTTGCATATGTAACAAGGAGCCAAATGTTAATACTCAAGACTCTGGGGGACTGTCAGGAAGGCATGATTGGTTTTGAAATGGGACATGAGATTTTGGAGAGGCCAGGGGCAGAATGATATGGTTTGGCTGTGTGCCCACAAAATCTCATCTTGAATTCTCATGTGTTGAGGGAGGGACCTGGTAGGAAGTAATTGAATCATGGGGCAGGTGTTTCCCATGCTGTTCTCATGATAGTGAATAAGTCTCATGAGATCTGATGGTTCTATAAGGGGGAGTTTCCCTGCACAAGCCTTTTTTTTTTTTTTTTTTTTTTTTTTTTTTGCTTGCTGCCATCCATGTAAGATGTGACTGGCTCTTCCTTGCCTTCTGCCACGATTGTAAGACCTCCCCAGCTACGTGGAACTGTAAGTCCATTACACCCTTTTTCCTATGTACATTACCCAGTCTCGGGTATGTCTTCATCAGCAGTGTGAAAACAGACTAATACCTACCTATTCCATAAACCACCCTCATTCTGGGGAAATATATTAATAGCAAATGAAAACTGATCCCAAAATGGAGAAGTCATGCTTGCAGATGCAGCAAACATTGACTAAACGTGATGCTGTGACAAGAATAGAGCTGGGCTTGTAAGGAATCCAGTCCTTATCCAGGAAAAGTAGTTAACACACACATGAAAGATGAAAGCATTGGATAAAAAGAAGCTTAAGGCATGTATTCTTTTCAGTGACCCCACCCCCTGCCCCCTGCCCAGCTTTCAGGAGTGTGCACCCACCTAGATACAGCCAAACAATACTGGTCCTCTTGAAACTGTCTCAAGCTATGACCTTGGGACCTTTTGCATTAGAGTCACATTGGGGACTTATTAAAATGCAGAACACTGGGCCTCACCTAAAATCTATTGAATAAGCATCTCTAGGGCTGGATACTGAAAGTTGTTTTTTTTTTTTTTGTTTTTGAAATTCCTGGTTGATTTTTTCACATCCTAAATTTTTGCCAAATCATTGCCAAATCAATAAGAGTAACCTGCCGTAATTTCATGACCTGAGGAAAATATCCCTGAAAATGCTATATTTTAATAAAAATTGATTAAAATGTGATTTTAAAACGTGACATTAGTGCTGGTCAAAAATGCAAAATATTTTGTCAGCTCCTTTGATGTGTTTAAATTGGGCACTAGTTTGTTTGGACACTTTTTTTTTTTTTATCAAATGGTTTGCATATCTGGGATGACTGGAGCTGGGAGTGAAAGAAGGAAAGTGCTGTGAGAGACACAAGAGAGGTAGATGAGAATGAGCCAGAAATGACTATTTTGAGAATGTTGTTTTGTATACTAATAACAATGGACACTCACTGACAGAGTGTTTAAGCAGGGGCAAAAAATGTTCACTTGGCTTCCAGCATACCTGAAAGCACTTTCTGAGAGCAGGAAAATAGTTGAGAAAACAGGGGGTGGGGAAGTGTGATAACAAGGAGACCAGGTGGTTCCTGCAGAGCTACAGATGAGAGGAGATGGTGGCTTTGGAGTAGTGTATTGGTAGTCAGAAGGTAGACCTGCATGACTTTAAGAGAGACATAAGAAGCAGAATTCACAAAACCTGGTTATTGATGGGATATAGTAGAGGGAGAAGCAATAAGAATAATTCCAGGTTTTTGGGCAACTGGAGGGTGGTGACCTTGGCTTAGACAGAAAAGCCTGAATGAAGACAACCAGATGGGGAGGTTAAAACAAGATGGGGATAATTCATCAATTTTGGATATCTGGAGTTTAATAAAGTGGTGACATCAAAGTAGAAAAATCTAGTAAATAAATACATCTAGAATTCAGGAAAGAGATTTGACCAGGATCAGAAACATAGCTGTAGGAGTCCCTAGAAAAAGAAGAAGAATTAAAAGCATAGGAGTAGGTGTAATTATATAAAGACAGTATGAAATTGGGATGAGAAGTGGGTCTAGGCTACCACATTTAAAGGATAAGCAAACAAAGTGGAGTATATAAAAGGGATGGAAGGAAACATCTAAACAGGTAGAGGACAAGAAGGAGTAGGCAGTTAAGGGAAGATAATATTTCTAAAAGGAAGAAATAACTTACAGTGGTGCTGATGCTGTGAGTTCTCAAGTTATACACATATGTATACAAAACATACCTAAGCAAAGGAGAAGAGAAAAGAGAAAGACTTCATGTTGGAAAGAACTAAATGGCATAGTAGGGCCAGAGCTAATAGTGACCAAACGCAAAATGCAATGCAGTTAAAAGTTGCGAAGTATATTATTTTCCAGAAGGAATGGGGTCTGAGTTAATTCTTGGTGAATGATGGATGTCCAGATAACTGAAGGAAGCCTTATGTTGAATACTAAGTCTCATAATTTTGGATACCCAATTCCTGTATGACAGTGACATAGTTCAATATAGTATCAATTTTAATCATAGTCACCAGTGCGCATTAACTTCCAAATTTTTTTTAGTGATTTTTTAAAAATTTCAGGTTGACCAGGATTCATTCATTAAACTTTGTTTTAACAGCCTCTAATTTCACTTGGCCAGATAGCTCTCCCTAATTTTAATTCCATTTGGGTATGATCAGTCTGTCTCCTCCCCTTTCATTCCTCCTTTGAGTTTCATGGTTCCATTGGTGACATGAAACTTCTATTCAAAACTATTCTTAGATGATTTTGTAGGTGATACAGTTGGAGCTCCTCAACTCTCAAATGTTGGAACATTTCACAAACAAAAAATTGTCACATTGGAACTGTAAGATCCCTTAGATGTAATCTAGTTTTCCATTTCACAGGGAGCAACATGTGAACCTAAGAGCTAAATTAACTTACCCAAGGCCATACAATGGTAAAACTATATCAGGTAACTCCAGTCATGGGTTCTAATTGCCTTTCAACAAGCACTCTATTTCCTCACTCCATGTTGCCATTGATCTTCCAGAAGATGAAATTTGGTCATAGCCATTGGTTCAGATTATGGTCACATGGAACAATTAGACTCAATTCCAGGATTTTTTTTTTTTTTTTTTTTTTTTGAGCTATTAGGGAAGCACACGCTTCTTCCATTGTTTTTGAACTTGAACAGCTACCAAAATTTTACCCTTAGAAGGGAAGAATCTTTCTGAGAATGGAGCTAAGACAGCAGAAGGCAGAAAGAAATCAGATCTCAGTGCCATGGTATCAGCCACTTGTCAAGCCATGCCTCATGAGCCCTAACCACGGAGGTGCCACCTAAATGAGCCCTCATCTTTCCCTTTTTGCATAAAGCAGTTTAGATTGTGTTTTCTGTCACTTACAATTAAGAGGGTCCTGATTAATACATCATTAATTCTTCCACTGTCCCTTAACTGAAAGCAAGATGTCCCTAATGAAGGTGAAATGCACTGGTTGTAAGAACTCTGAAGATTTTAGAAGAATCCCAAGCAATCTTTTATTTTAAAACATGTGCCGCATGCTCACATCACTCCCTGAGAAATTTCTACCTTGAATAATGTTACTCAACCTTGGCTCTTGTTGCTTCATTATGAAATCTAGGTGAAGAGGCTGCAGTCATTCTGATTCTTGAAGAAAGTAATCACATCAGAACCTTGGGCCCCGTGCTGGGAGTCAGCTGGCTCAACTTTCCCTAGGACAATACCAAGGAGCCCTCAAAAGCAATTTTCCATGTTCCCATTGATTAAACCCAAAAAAACTTTTTTAGAAATAAGAATTGATTGTTCAACAAGAAAAAGCTTGCAAAGTTTCAGCATAGTTTTCTCCATACTAATTGTCGGTTTAAAATGAGAGATGCCATATTAAGTATTTCTATGTAAAAAATAAAGATAAAGAAGTATTTTGAAGATTGGAAGGGCATAGGTCTCGAGGGTCAAAAACCTGGATCCAGTCTGAATTTTGCCACTCATAGCTGTGTATCCTTGCCATCTCTGGACTACAATTTTTATTTATTTATTTATTTATTTATTTATTTATTTATTTATTTATTTATATTTTTTTGAGACAAAGTCTTACTCTGTAGCCTAGGCTGGAATGCAGTGGCATGATCTCAGCTCACTGCAACCTCTGCCTCCTGGGCTCAAGCGATTCTCCTACCTCAGCCTCCCTAGTATCTGGGATTACAGGCACCCCCCACCACACTCAGCTAATTTTTGTATTTTTGGTAGAGACGGTTTCACCATGTTGACCGGGTAGGTCTCAAACTCCCGACCTCAGGTGATTTGCCTGCTTCAGCCTCCCAAAGTGTTGGGATTACAGGCATGAGCCACTACTCCCAGCCAGGACTATAGTTTTTGATAAAGTAGAGGAGCTGGATTGTTTGTTTCTTTAGTGGCTACTTGTTTACTAATAGTAGGTCAGAATCATTGAGAAATGCATTTTGGGGTTCAGGATTCTCACAATGTAATCCACTGGCTGAATTACCTCCTTCAAGGACCTTGACCTCTCTGAGCATCTGTTTCATGATCCAGAAATTGTGGTAAATAAATGTATTTACATTTTAGGGATTTTTAAGGAATAAGATTATACACATAGAGTTTAATTTATATGAGTTAAATAAATTGCAGTAATAATTATTAGCAACTTAAAATTTTATAAAATTTTCCAGAGATGTAATGAAAGATAAACTCTTTCAAGACTAGGAGCCCTGTTGTTTGATATGTTTCAGGCATTGCTTAGAAGTATAGAGCTTAGGATGGGTGTACACAGGATATCGGGGGAGGGGATGGTCATCTTCATGATCTTTTCTTTTACCTGCTTAAACAACTTATTTTGTACAGAAATGTGTATGTATGTATATTTTTACATAGGTAAACATAGATGTATGTATATATACACACATACATATGTATACATGCACAAAAATGCATGTATATTGCTGGCCTCTATATAATGAGAGGGTTATATATATGAGATGTAACCCTCTCATGAGAACAATGAGAGGGTTAGGTGTGCTGACTCCCCTTAAAATCAACTACTAATAGTCTATTCTTAACACAAATAGTTGATTACATAAACAGTGGATTAACATATTATTTTGTATGTCATATGTATTATATACTGTATGCTTATAATAAATTAAGCTAGAGGGAAAAACTGTTCTTAAGATGATCATAAGGAAGGGAAAATATATTTACTATTCATTAAATGGAAGTGGATCATCATAAAGGCCAGAGTAAGATAAGGAGGAGGAGGAAGAGGAGGAGAAGGAGGAGGAAGAGGAGGAGGAGGAAGAGGAGGAGGAGGAGGAGGAAGAGGAGGAGAAGATTGGTCTTGTTGTTTCGGGAGTGTTAGAAGTAAAAGAAAATTTATGTATAAGTAAACCCACATAGTACAAACCTATGTTGTTCAAGGGTCAACTGTGTGTGTATGTATATATGTGTGTGTATATGTGTGTGTGTGTGTGTGTGTGTGTGTGTGTGTAAAATCACATGGGAATAAAAGAAGAGCTTTTTCCTGAGTAGGCCCTTTCCACAAGGGATATGTTAGTAGAAAAAGGGTGAATGTGTTCTGGTTTCCTCTACACCACCCAGAATCTGACACTATGTCCCATGAGATTGGCCCTGCATGGACCCCTTGAAATAGCCTAGTGAAAAGCCCATGGGGAGATGGGGAGGCCAGCCTGTTTTCGTATGCTAGGCTTCAAAATCTCCCTGCTGACTTGGCAGCATGAGAACAGTAAGTATAAATTCCTCTTACCCTTGTAGGACCTTGTTCATAGCATCACAGAATTTAAACGTCTAAGATTTTTTTAAAAGTTTAGTTTTGGCAAAATATTGTCTGAAAATGCAGAGATTTCTGCCTGTGTTAGATGACTTAATGATTTTGGATGGCAATAAAATATCTCCTTTAAAAAACGTTTCCTTTAAAATGTATTTTTTAGAAGACAGATACAAGAGAGTCAAACTTAAATGTCTGAAAAGGCTTCCATCTTTTTTATAACATCATTTTTCAACATATTTCTTGAAGAAATATGACAGAAACAATTGCTTTAGAGAACAGTGAAATTATACTTAATATGGCAATGAGAGTAAATCTCTCCTCTGCAGCATTTCACTTCTAATCAGTCTTAAGTAATAGTGAAGAGACATTCATTGGGAGCATAATTTACTCTTTATACAAAAGAGAAAAATTATAGAATAATTTACTACATTTACATCTCCAACCCAAACATAAAACAGGAGGGAAACCAATTTTCTTATCACATGACATGATGATTTATAGGAGAAAAGAGAATTAATTTATCTTCTGGTAGGACATGAAAATATCCAAGAACAAACCATTGTGATTTTTTTTAAGCATAGGAAGAGAAACAAGTACAATGCAAATACCTTTGATCTCAAAACCTTCCCCCTTTCTGTGTCTTAAAAAAAGACTTGTGTCTTGTCTCTCAGTCAAGTATAATAAACACAGATTCTTGAAACAGTTGTAGGCTCAATTTGAGCTATAATGTTCCCTCCTCCTGTAAATGTTCTCTATCAGACACTCTTTCCAATGCACACTTTTAAAATTTAATTAGTTCCCTTACACAGAGAAATAATGTTTCCAAAGGACAGTTCAAAAAATGTTAAACTTATGTGAAATCTTAGCATGGGGCAAACATTTTGCCCAAAGTTTCCCCAGTTCATCTTTAAAGTTTATTTCTCCGAAAAAGATGTTAGCTTTTTCTCTCCAAGGCCTATATGAAATGAATAATTCTTGTCCTAAAATTCGTGAGTTCTAGAATATTCTAATTTAATTTAAGCCATGAGTGCTTTCCTCAGATGCTTTTTTTTAGACAAGTGCATCACCCTCACCCATACCCAGGGAGTCTCCAGTTAGACGATGATATTCTAGAAGTCCATGTATCAACTTTTTGGCTTTCAGTTTATCTTTCCTATAGGCACTGTGATGGTTAATGTTGAGTGTCAACTTGATTGTACAATATTTAAGTACTGATTGACTCTAATGTTTAGAGTATATTTTAGTTACATTATAGTTTATATGTTTTGGTAGGTCTTGGGGGAAAAATCCTTTCTGAGATCTTTTTAAGAGTGAATCTCCTGGGAATGTAAAATATTGCAGCTGCTTTGGAAAATGGTCTGATAGTTTCTCAAATAATTAAACAGGGAGTTACCATATGACCCAGCAATTCTACTCTAGATACACAGGAGAAATAAAAATACATGTCCACATGAAAACTTGTATACAGACATTCATAGCAGCATTATTTATGATAACCTAAGTGGAAGTAACCCAAATATCTATCCAGGGACAAATGGATAAACAAAATGTGGTATATCTGTATTATTTGACAATAAAAGGAATGAAGAACTGACATATGCTATAACTTGGATGAACATTGAAGACATTATCCTAAGTGGATGAAGCCAGTCACAAAAGTCCACATATAAGATTCCATTTATATGAAAGTCCAGAATGGAGAAATCTATAGAGACAGGAAGATTCGTGGTCATTTGGAGCTGGGGAGAGGGTTGGGAGTGGCGAGCAATAGCTAAAGTTTACAGGCTGTAAGATGTAAGATGATGAGAATGTTCTAAACTTGTAATAGTTGCATATATCTGCGAATATATACTAAACAAATTAGTTTCTACATTTTAAATAGGTGAATTGTATGATATGTGAATTTTATCTCAATAAAGCTTTTTTAAAGAGTATATCTAATTATTATCTCAACCTCAGCATAAGCTAGTTATTAGCAGGGTAACTTATAACCCCTTGCCTAGGTTTCTAAAACAAAATATTGCTTATTCTGCATTAATCCTGTATTGTAATCTAAAGCTCTTGATAGTTGGTCAAGTTCATTCACACTTAGACGAAAATGAGTTAAGGTTGTCACAGGCCTTGTGCTTTCTGTATACAAAGGAAGTATTCTCCTACAGGAAATTTAGCTTGGGTTATCACTTTTCACTACAGGCATTTTTTACATAGTCTATAAAATTCCTTCTTATATCCTTACAGAATACAAAGCATCAATATTGGGAGAAATCTATGAAACTTAAAAAACTGGCAAGGAGTAATGGTGGTGGAGATTTGTTTATTTTTTCTATGTCTTCACACATCCAACAAATTCTCAGAAAATACCAGGTAACCAGATCCCTTCTGAGTGTAGTTGAGCAGAAAAAGAGTGATGACAAGACAATATTACAGTTCATTTTCAAATTAATAGAGGTCAATGTATCAGTAAGGATATATATACACACATATTCATGCATGCCTACTATATACATAGCACTCCCTACCTCACACCCATTTTAGGTCTGAACTTCACTTGGAACTGGTAACAGAAGCAATTTAACTCTGATATGCTAAACTCTGATCTGCTTTACTCATTAATCTTATGCGTTTACACTGTCCAGTTGAGTAAGACTGAAGGATGAAGGCTCTTGATGCTAAGAATAGTTAGATAATTACAGAGGTGAGCCCTAGGGCACCCTCAGTCTCCTCTCTTGATGGGAATTATTAAATCATAAAAAGCCAAGACGTCTTAGTCCCATACTTAAGGAAATAGGACAAAGGTGAGTCAAGGACACATTGATCCCTAAGAAGATAGGAGAGGTCAAATGAAAAACATCTTGCTTTCTCCTCCACTGATTCAAAGAGCAAGAAGCAAAGAGAAGATGGTTATAGGGCTAGTAGTAGTCTTTTTTCCCCATACACAAGTAATCTCATCATAGAATGGGTGTGTGCAAAATTTTCATGACCTTAGAGCATTTTATTTCCTGTCTGATTCTATAACATCAGAAAAGTTTTAGGAAAAGCAATGTGGCTAACAGGAGGAAAAACTGTTAGATGTCAAATGATACTTAATGTTTATATCTAACAGCTTACATCAATTGAGGCAAAAGTCCAACCTGCCAGGTCCTGTGCTAAACACTTAACATCAATTATTTTACTGTATGCCAGTAGCAACTTATGAGCTAGAAACCATTGTTATCTCTGTGTTATACATAAGAAAATTAACTGACTTGTCCAGTTCATACATGGCAGAAGCCAGAACATAAAACCCAGCTCTATCTGCCTTTAAAGGACATGCTCTTAAAATATCACCACTTTATACTGCTTCTTTAAAATCCCTGAGTAACATGAATTGCCCCTGTTTAACTGTCAATTTAATCTACATTAAATGTTAGAATTAATAAGTACATTTAGCAAAATCCTGGGTACAAAATAATTTTAGTTTCTAAATGCTAGCAACAAACAATAAAATATTATTTATATATAGTATCAGCAAAATAAATAGGAATATTTTTAATGAAATATGTAAAAGGTTCCTATATTGAAACCTTTTTAAAAAATATTGAGTTATAGAAGACCTAACTAAATGGAAAGACTATACCATGTTCATGGATTAGATCTACCATTTAAATATGTTTCCTTCAAACTTATTTATATATTCAATGCAATCCCAACCAAACACCAGGTTGTTGTTATAGTTTATTTTCATAAAAATTGACAAATTGATTCTAGAATTTATGGAGAGATGATAGGGTCAAGCAAATCATAAGGAACAATAAAGTTGGCTGGGCATATGGCTCATGCCTGTAATCTCTGCACTTTGGGAGGCTAAGGTAGGAGGATCACTGGAGCCCAGGAATTTGAGACTAGCCCGGGCAACAAAGACAGACCCTGTCTATATTTAAAATAAACACTTTTAAAAAAGAACGGTATGACTATAAGGCTTATGTTACCAGAAATCAAGTTAATTATAAAGTTACAGTAATTAGTACAGTTTGGTGTTTCAAAGACAGACAAACAGACCAATAGACCAGGATAAGAATCTAGGAACAGACCTATACATATGCAATCACTCAATTTGTGACAGAAGTGAAACTTTAAGGTAAGGGGATAAGAATAGTCTTCAATTAATGGATCAATGTGATATATATTCATAAAAAAATAAATCTTACCCTTATTATACATTATACATAAAAATTATCCCCAGATAAATTGAAAATCTAAACAAAAATGGCTTAAAATACCATGAAAGAATATCATCATAATTTTGGGCAAGGCAAATAAGTTTTAAACTGTATATAAACAGCACTAACCATAAAGGAAAAAAAAATAATTAATTACATTAAAATTAAGAATTTCTGTTCATTAAAAGGAGCCATTAAAAGTGTAAAAAGGTAAGTGCCAGAAAAAGGGAATATATTTGCAATACATTTTTTTCAACAACACAGAATACATGAAGAATCCTCACAAATCAATAAAGAAAATATAACTAACACAATGGGGTTAGATGGGAAAAGATACATATAGAAAATTCAGAAAAGATGTTTAAAAAGCAATACAAATATGAAACAGTGCTCAACTTGTGGTCAGAGAAATGAAAATCAACATCACAAAGCAATACTATTACACACCTACTTGAATGGAAAAAATGAAAAAGACAAGCGTTGGTACATATATGGAGCAACTAGCTGACTTTCCATCATCAGTGTGTGAAATTTCTAAGTCACTCATATATGTGCTAATACTTGTCTTTGGAAAACTGTTTGGTGGACAGTAGCTACTAATGCTGAACCACTTCAAGGTAGATACCTAACAGAAACATGTAAATATATCCTCAGAAAATTATTGGTATGTGGAACAACATGAATTTCACAAACATAATGACAGACAGATGTCAGATACAGAGAGGAACTACTATATGATTCTGTTTACATAAACTTTCCAAACACAAAACTAATCTCTGATGTTAGAAGTCAGTATAGTTGGTGGAGGTTAGTATTGGCTGGGGCCTAAGAGGAATTTTCAGGTGCTAGTGATGTTCTATTTTTTATCTAGGTGCTAGTTGCCTGGATGTGCTTACTTTATGAAAATTCATTAAAGTATATACTCTTATGGCTTGTGTCCTTTTCAATATGCTTGTTATACTTCAATAAAAAATTAATTTAAAAAGTAACATATGATCTTTATGGATATATTCCTGTTTGCTTCAGAAAGATTAAGATGATTGAGGAACAGATTCTTCAGACAACATTGCATCTCTATCTAGGGTCTTGCATCCCACTAAGCACATAGATTAGCAAGTGAATTCATTGAGGTCATTCGCTACTTGGAATGAAATGAAATGTAGTGCACTCTATTCCTTTTAGTGGAGCATAACTTCATTAGTTTCAGCTTATTTGTACCACATCTATGAGGGCACCATTGCCTGCTATGACTAGGATCAAAGTCAACAAGCTGAGAAGACTTGTTCTCTATTTTAGCAACACACACCTGCAGTTTTCTTTGCCTGCCTTTGAAGAGTCTTAATCCCACCTTCACTGACTTTCCAAGGCTATTACAGAATTTTTTTCATCAAGAAAGTATATATATAGGTGATATATAAAGAAATAGATAGCACTTAGAAAGATCTTAGAGATTGCCTAGTCTTTCTTTCCTCTGGCCATTCATTTTCAAGAGGGTGTGACTAAGGAGCAAAAATAAAGATAATTCATTCAAATAAATAGAGCTAATTAATGGCAGAACTCAGATTAAAATCTAATTCTTATGATTGCTAGTCTACATTCTCCCCACTGTATTGAGCTTCTCCATGATCTTGTAACAGTAATCATTTTAATTCTGTGGTTTGCTGTGCGCTTCTTATTAAAATGTTGCTCCTTACCCTGCAACACCTCAATTATCTTCAGGATGGAGACTACACTGACCTGACCATGGTCACCTGCTAGCTAATTCAATCAGCCACATCAGTTACTCCACATATCTTTTGGAATTACATTTCTCAGACCAGGTAAGGAAGAAATAATAGCAGGATCAAATAAAAGAGATGGTTCTAGGGAGGAGAGTCAATGCCAGCACAGATAGTCATGACCAGGACACCAGCCTTAAATGCCCTAACTCTCCCTTAATGCCTGAACAAATACAATCTATCTGCCATGGATGAAAAACTCAAAGTCAAAGAATTCAACCAAAGGCACTTCTGCTGGCTGCCACTTCAGTGCATCATTTACTTGGAGCTGAAAATCAAAGGAGACAAAGGATATATCCATTTTATTCAAACTCACATTCATTTTCCATCAAATTTCCATTTTTACCCTTAAATGGGTGCATTTTAATTTTTGGCTCATTATTTATTGTCATTTCATTTATTTAGAAATGGAAAGTTCAAACAGTTTGATTAACAGATTAAATAACTGGACTTTCTAAAGCTAAAAATAAATCAGCAAATCTAGGTACGTGTTGGATTAAGTTTCAAAATATTTGTGATTTTTGATCCAATCTCAAAATACATTATTGCCACATATTCTTTCTTTCTTTTCAAATTTTAAACACATGTATATTTTAGGGGAAATTCAATACAAAGTTTTCAGAGTCATTGCTAAAGATACGTGAGCTTTATAAAGAGCTTCTCTTTTAAAGTTAAACAAATTCTTTCTAACATAAAATTAGATAGTGAAGAAATTCTGATCCTTAAAAATGTACTTACTTAATCTTCATGTTCTAACCAACTCTTCAAAAGCTACAGATACCAATTTAATCAAATGCCTTCAACTTTTCCCAATAAAAGTTTCTCAAGAAACTAACTTACAAGATGCTGTGCATTTTCAGGTCTGGTGCCTTATTTACTTTTGAGAAGTAATAATAATTCAGCTCTTAGAAGATGAATTATTATTTCCTAAAGAGTTGAGTCACTCCACATTTCAAAGGAAGAAAATGGCAGAACTGAGATTTCCCTCCAGGTCTGCTTGATTCTAAGGGCTGAGCTTTTAAAATAATTGTCATTGTGTATATCTGAGCTGGCTAAAGGTAAAAGACACAAAATAAATGACATGAAAATATAAACTTTCATTACTTTATCTTAGATGAGGGGAAAAAAAGAGAGAAAAAAGAAAAATAAATAAAGCACCATTAAATAAAGCTCCAAAAGACATTTTTATGTCATAACATTTCTTAGCCTGGTATAAACCCAGTTTGGACCACCTGATTATATTTATAAAATACTCTCTGGGAGCTAACAATTAATTGGGAAAGTTAAATAAATGAACATAAATTACCACCACAATGAGCACTATCTTTTATTGTGGCACAAAAGCATATCTTCCAGTACTTAATGGAGAAAAACTCCAAGGAGAGTAAAATGCTCATGGGTTAAAAATGGCTTTCAAGAAATGATTGAAGTAGATCAAAGACAATGCATTAGAGAAAGCTGAGTCCTGATGAGTCACATAATTTCATTTCAACTCCATTCAACATGCATTTATTGACGATCATAGAGACATATGAAAACCCATCCAAAAATTGTCATGGTTATTTCATTTGAATTTGAAAAACTACCAAGAAAAACACCAACAGCTAGAATCATATGAATTGTTTCCAAGACAATTAAAGCATTCATAACTCTTTAAAGTGTCACATGACAGGACGGAGCCAGAAGTTATCATTGTCAGTTCTGCTTTTGAGATACAAAAACCGAATTTCCTTGAGAGCAAAGGTCTGCCCAAGGTCACGTGACACATCAGAAATGGTGCTACTCACTAGTCTCCGTTTTATTCCAAAGCTTCTTCTCAACTGGGCGGATTACACAAATGACACAAATAGTCAGACACACTCATATGACAGATGGTTTATTGTGCTACTCATAGTTATCATTCGATATTGGAAACATGGATACTCCTGAGTATTAAGAGAGCTGAAAATCAACCCACTGTCTCCAAGTTTTAAGAAACCAATAGGTAACAGCATTTTAACCCACCATTTCCCCCCAAAGGAGTCACCATAAGGAAATAAGGTACTGCAATCCTGGGAAGGGTTGAGTCTCATGACTAGAGAATTCCAGAGAAATCTAATGACTACTCAGGTTTTTCTGCAAGCATGATTGGATGCCAAGTTTTGTAATTAGTCAAAAAATTTCCAGGGGGAAAGAAAGCAAGTACAGCTCCAGGCAATCCAGCAGAAAATATTTCCATTCCTTTTCCTGCTCTTTGAGGGCACTGGAAAGCAGTCAGTTCTAGGGATTCTGAATTCCACATATGGAAGGACTATGGGATAACCAGAGAAATTCCTTCTCATTAAAAGACTGGGTATTACCTAAGGCCACTTGGAATTTTTCACTGTATCTTTGGTCAATCACACCTTATAAATAAAATAATAGTAGTTATAACAACTATCATTTATTGAGCAGCTATTATGTGCCAAGTGTTTTAACAAAAACAATGACATCAGTGAGGAGCATTTTTCAGATGGCTATGAAAGTAACTTGTTCAATGTCAACACTAAGTGTAGAATATGGATTTTACCCAAGATCAGTCTGGCCAAAACTCCCATCAACTTAGAACCATACCATTCTATCTTCCACAAAATGCAGTCTGTCATTCTCTGATATGTGTTTACAAGAAGAAATTCGTGATACTGTATATATGCTCACCTGTGACTCTGGGTAAAGATTAGATTTAGCTGGGCGCAGTGGTTCACGCCTGTAATCCCAGCACTTTGGGAGGCCGAGGAGGGCAGATCACGGGTCAGGAGATCAAGACCATCGTGGCTAACATGGTGAAACCCTGTCTGTACTAAAAATACAAAAAATGAGCCGGGCGTGGTGGCGGGTGCCTGTAGTCCCAGCTACTTGGGAAGCTGAGGCAGGAGAATGGCTTGAACCTGGGAGGTGGAGCTTGCAGTGAGCCAAGATCGCACTGCTACACTCCAGCCTGAGTGACAGAGCAAGACTCCATCTCAAAAAATAAATAAATAAATAAAAATAAAAGATTAGTTTTAAAGGGTGAGGTTGTTTCCCTCCTGTATCTTGAACCAAAAATTCAACTGTCGAACTTAGAATATGTGAAAGACATGACATAAATTTAAAAGTGGACATCATTCATTCATTAAAGCAGCTTACTACGTGAGGACATAAAAGGAAAGAAACTGGGTATAAGCCTGTTACTTTTAAATGGCACATGGATTTGGCCACAAAGATACTCTTGGCTGGATTAATTAATTGAGCTCCTTATTTTTTCATTACAAATTTTGAGCAGTACTTACTTCAACTAAAGGAATTGCCTTGTGATATGGTTAGGCTTTTTGTTCCCACCCAAATCTCATCTTAAATTGTAATCCCCATAATCCTCAGGTGTCAAAGGAGAGACCAGGTGGAGGTAATTGAATCACAAGGATAGTTTCCCCCATCGTGTTGTCATGATAGAGAGTTGGTACTCATGATATCTGATGGTTTTATAAGGAGGTCTTCCCTGTTCGCTCAGTACTTTTCCTTCCTGCTGCCTTGTAAAGAAGGTGCCTTTCTTCCCCTTTACCCTCTGTCATGATTGTAAGTTTCCTGAGATCTCTCCAGCCATGCTGAACTGTGAGTCAATTACACCTCTTTCCATTATAAATTACCCAATCTCAGGCAGTTCCTTATAGCAGTATGAAAATGAACTAATACAGTAAATTGGTACCAGGAGTGTGGCACTGATATAAAGATATTTGAAAATCTGGAAGTGACTTTGGAACTGGGTAACAGGCAGAGGTTTAAACAATTTTGAGGGTTCAGAGAAGACAGAAAAATGTGGGAAAGTTTGGAACTTCCTAGAGACTTGTTGAATGGCTTTGACCAAAATGCTGATAGTGATATGGACAATAAAGTCCAGGCTGAGGTGGTCTCAGATGGAGATGAAGAACTTATTGGGAACTAGAAAAAAGGTGACTCTGGCTATGCTTTAGCAAAGAGACTGCTGGCATTTTGCCGCTACCCTAGAGATCTGTGGAACTTTGAACTTGACAGAGATGATTTAGGGTATCAGGCAAGAAGAAATTTCTTAGCAGCAAAGCATTCAAGAGCTGACATTGGTGCTCTTAAAACCATTCAGTTTTATGCATTCACAAAGAGATGATTTGGAATTGGAACTTATGTTTAACAGGAAAGCAGAGCATTAAAGTTGGGAAAATTTGCAGCCTGATGATGTGACAGAAAAGAAAAACCCATTTTCTGGGGAGAAATTCAAGCTGGCTACAGAAATTTCCATAAGTAATGAGGAGCTAAATGTTGGTGGCCAAGACAATAGGGAAAATGTCTCCAGGACATGTCAGAGGTCTTCATGGTAGCCCCTCTCATTACAGTCCCAGAGGCCTAGGAGGAAAAAATGGTTTCATGGGCCAGGCCCAGGACCTTGCTGTTTTGTACAGACTCAGGACTTGGTGCCCTGTGTCTCAGCCATGGCTAAAAAGGGCGAATATAGAGCTCAGGCTATTGCTTCAGATGGTGCAAGCCCCAAGCCTTGGTAGCTTCCATGAGATGTTGGACCTGTAGGTGCACAGAAGTCAGGAATTCAGGTTTGGGAACCCCTGCCTAGATGTCAGAGGATGTATGGAAACACCTGGATGCCCATGCAGAAGTTTGCTGCAGGTATAAAGCCCTCATGGAGAACCTCTGCTAGGGCAGTACAGAAGGAAAATGTGGGGTTGGAGTCCCCAGAGTCCCCACTGGTGCACTGGCTAGTGGAGCTGTGAGAAGAAGACCACTGTCTTCCAGACCCCAGAATGGTAGATCCACTGACAGCTTGCACCATGCACCTGGAAAAGCCACACTCAATGCCAGCCCATGAAAGCAGCCAAGATGGGAACTGAACCCTGCAAAGCCACAGGGGCAGAGCTGCCCTAGGCCATGGGAGCCCTCATCTTGCATCTGCATGACCTGGATGTGAGACATGGAGTGAAAGGTGATTATTTCAGAGCTTTAAGATTTTACTGCCCTGCTGGATTTTGAATGTTCACGGGGCCCTGTAGCCCCTTCCTTCTGGCCAATTTGTCCCATTTGAAATGGGTGTATTTACCCAATGCCTGTACCTTCATTCTATCTTGCTTTTGATTTTATAGGCTCATAGGCAAAAGAGACTTGCCTTGCCTCAGATGAGACTTTGGACTTTTGGGTTAATGTTGGAATGAATTAAGACTTTGGGGGACTGTTGGGAAGGCATAATTAGATTTGAAATGTGAAAGGGACATGAGATTTGGGAGAGGCCTGGGGCAGAATGATACGGTTAGGCTTTGTGTCCCCACCCAAATCTCATCTTGAATTGTAATCCCCATAATCTCCACTTGTCAAGCGAGAGACTAAGTAGAGGTAACTAAATCACGGAGGCAGTTTTGCCTGTGGTGTTCTCATGATAGTGAGTGAGTTCTCATGAGCTCCGATGGTTTTATAAGTGCCTATTCCCCCATCGCTCAGCACTTTTCCTTTCTGCTGCCCTGTGAGGAAGGTCTTGCTTCCCCTTTGGCTTCCACCATGATTGTAAGTTTCCTCAGGTCTCTCCGGTCATGCTGATCTGTGAGTCAATTAAACTTCTTTCCTTTATAAATTACTCAGTCTCAGGCAGTTCTTTATAGCAGTATGAAAATGGACTACTACACCTCCCAAGGGTGTAAAACATCAGGATGGCAAAATTACATCTTGACCAAAGCAAAGACTAGGGCTTTCTTTCAGAGGTTCATGAGAAGAAGCTGGGGCATAATTTTACTCCTGACCAGCCAAGAAATTAGCAGCCAAATAAATTACCAAGAAAAGTCATACAAAAGCTGGAATGTCAAGGGCGTGATTATTTCTCATTCATCCCATTACCTTTAATTTGTTCTCTTGCTGGAGAGCAGCAAATTTGCTGGGCCAAAAATGGTTTTAGCAGCAGGACTATACTGAGCCAAAATAACTGAGCTGGTTGCATAGGCATGCAAAAGGAGCAAAGAAGCAACATCATACCAAAATGTAATGACCCTCTCACTTCACTGACATTTTCTATCTCCTTCTGCTAGGCTATCTCTGATAGTACTGAATACAGAAATGCTGTTTCAGCTAATGTGGTGGCTTGTGAAGTAATAAACTTCCTTTTTGGAAGCTCTGGTGATTTTTTTCTTGAGAAGTAGCTTTACAGTTGAACAAACACCCCAGCCAAGGTTGGAGTCTCTAAACAAATACTTCACTTAGACCCTTGCTTCAATCAGAGGTCTTCCTTCTTGGACTTGGGCCTAATTTTGGTTCATGTATTTAGTTAGTTAGTGTTTTTGGAGACAGAGTCTCACTCTGTCACCCAGGCTGGAGTGCAATGTTGTGATCTCAGCTCCCTGCAACATACGCCTCCTGGATTCAAGCAATTCTCATGCCTCAGCCTCCCAAATAGCTGGGATTACAGGCATGCACCACCACACCCAGCTAATTTTGTGTGTGTGTGTGTGTGTGTGTGTGTGTGTGTGTGTGTGTGTACAGACGGGGTTTTGCTGTTTTGGCCATGCTGGTCTCAAACTGTGTCCTCAAGTGATCTGCCTGCCTTGGCATCCCCAAATGCTGGGATTACAGATGTGAGTGACAATGCCCAGCTAATTCTGGTTCTTCAAAATGAGCAATGAAGCAGAATCATATATTTAAGAAGCTAAGAATGGTCAATGAATTACTCCACTGCCTCTTCTCTGTAATCTAAAATAGCACTCAATGGTTTTTGCTTTCTTCTTTTAAGATTATTTTTTTCTTTTATTTAAAGGCTCAGCGGATATAGACCTTTAACTTTTTCTGGAGTGAACAGAAAGGGTTTTGCCTTTCTTCAGTGACCACTCCTCAGAGAAGGTGTTCATCATCACCCATGGGCAGAGATGGTTGGGAGTGCTGAGATCCAGTTCTAACTCTCTTATCTCATCTGAGGTGGGCTTATTGGACAGGCTTTCTTTGCTGTTTGGAAGCAATTTTCAAAAGCAAGTGGGCACAATTTTGAGCAGAACTCTGTATAGGAATACAATATTATTACATGTTCCATTTGTCACCATGTGTGAAATGCATTTTTCTAAGTAAGCAACATACACATTTCAATGCAACTTACTTACTAGACCAGTTTAAAAAAATCATTTATTGTGTAGTACACTAGAATGCTCCTGGTTTATAAAAAGGAATTCAGACAGCAGCTGCTCTGGAATGCTGAATTCAAATCTCAGTTCAGTCCTCATGAATGGGACAGTTTTGGGCCTTTATTAATCCTCAACTTACATGGCTGTGATATGAGAATATTGGACTGCAGCATTTTATGCTAGGAATGAGTTACTGAGGATTTCTCACAACTCACAATTTACATAACTCAGGACTAATTTTCCCATAGGGATGCATGTAATGTGGGATTCACATTATCTCATATTTTATGCACAAAGTAAGTCTTTATACTTTTCAATTTCCAATTTGCATAAAGTGAAATCTCATGGTAACAATAATAGTATTATGACCTTTCTGAGCAATTAGTGAGATAATTCTTACATGCAAACATTTAGCATCTAGCATAATGCACAATAAATGATTATCATGGGTATAAATATACTGTTATTATTACTAGCACCACTGCTATTATAACTATTATTACCAGCACCCTGAACCTTGCATATCCCAGCCTTTATCACCTAAAGAACAATTGCTGAATTCTTTACTCCAGCACAATCATTTTTTTAAATCTAATCTTTTGAAAAATTGGTCCCTCCAGAATTGGTTTGACTGAATTATGCTTGAAAATGAGCATAATCATACACAAAAGTTATTACGCAAAGGGGTCCCATGAAATGTGTCACTGTTCCTTCTGCTGTTTGCTCTTGAGGAGATTAGCCATCACATCCTGCAAGAGAAATTCCTGGCTATTCTGGTTTCCAGAAATGCTTTAGATCAAGGGAATCATTTTAAAATAATGATCCCTGTCAATGGAGAAACTGACAAATCGTACCTCTTAGACCTCCAAAGAACCAGAGCTAAATTTGTAACCTAAGACATTTAAGTGTCACTAGATTTCCTTTTACTATCTTATCTTTCTTCTTTTACCCCATCTTTAATTTATACCACTTTACATGTGGTATATGCCCTTATTAATGTTTTGTATATGCCCTTATTAATTATTGTAGTGTTTTATGGACACTTCATATGGTATGACACAAACTTGGGACATCAAGGGGATATTATGTGGCAAGAGCACCTGAGAACAGAGTTGAGAGAAGGGCTGAGTATGAGTAAAATTATTTGTGCTCCTGAGTGTACCTGAAAGTAAAACTGGCTTGCTTCAAGACTTTCCTGTTTTGTAACCAAAAAAAATTTATTTTCACTTAAGTCAATTTGAGTTATTTGCAACAGATAAAGTTCTGACTACTATCCTCAAGTACTAATATTTCAGCTGGTTTTTCTCTTGTTGAATGTCAAGTGAAATATTAAGTGATAAAATCTGAAAAGTCAAGGTTTTCAACCACATCTCTCAGTCTCCTTCAGAACACCCTCAACACTCCTCATCATTTCAGTCTGGCTGTTTCCTCATGGCCAGCAAATTACAATTGAGAAAGTTTAGATAAAATTTATATTATCAAATCTCTGGAATTTAAGCTCTCATACCTATAAGCATCTGATATTTGACAAAGCTGACAAAAACAAGCAATGGGGGAAAAGCCTCCCTATTTTCAATAAATGGAGCTGAGATAACTAGCTAGCCATATGCAGAAGGCTGAAGCTGGAACCTATCCTCACAATATCAAAAATCAAGTAAAGATGGATTAAATACTTAAATTTAAGACACAAAACTATAAACACCCTAGAAGACAATCTAGGCAATACCATCTTGAACATAGAAATGGTCAAAGATTTCATGAGACCCCAAAAACAATTGCAATAAAAGCAGAAATTGACATGTGGTATGTAATTAAACTTAAGAGCTTCTGCAAAGAAAAATAAACTCAACAGAGTAAACAGACAACCTATGGAATGGGAATAAAATATTTACAAACTATACATATGACAAAAGTCTGATATAGAATATCTATAAGTAACTTAGACAAAATTATAAGAGAAAAACAAATAACTCCATTAAAAAGTGGGCAAAGGACATGAACAGACACTTTTCAAAAGAAGACATACATGAGGCCAAAAGCATGTGAGAAAAAGCTCAGTATCACTTACCATTAGAGAAATGCAAATCAAAACCACAATGAGATACAATCTCACACCAGTCAAAATGGCTATAATGAAAAAGCCAAAAAATAACAGATGCTGGTAAGGTTGTGGAGAAAATGGAACACTTATACACTGTTGTTGGGAGGGCAAATAGTTCAACCATTGTCAAAGCAGTATGGCGATTCCTTAGAGAGCTAAAAGCAGAACTACCATTCAACCCAGCCATCCCATCACTGCAGCACTATTCACATAACAAAGACATGGAATCAACCTAAATACCCATCAATGACATATTGGATAAAGAAAATATGGTACATATATACCATAGAATACTAGGCAGCCATAAAAGGGAATGAGATCATGTCTTTTGTGGGAATATGGATGGAACTTGTGGTTATCATCCTTAGCAAACTAATGCAGGAACAGAAAACCAAATATTGCATGTTCTCACTTATAAGTGGGAGCAAAATGACGAGAACTCATAGACATGAGTAAAGAAAGGAACAATGGACACTGGGGACTACTTGAGGGTGGAAGGTGGGAGAAGGGAGAGGAGCAGAAAAGATAACTATTGGGTACTGGGTTTAATACCTGGGTGATGAAATAATCTGTATAACCAACCACTGTAACATGAGTCTGTCTATGTAACAAACCTTAACATATACTCTGGAACCCAAAATAAAGGTTTAGTTAAAAATAAATTTAAAAAGAAACTCAAAGACAGAAAAAATTCTGTCTTCAACTCTACATGCTGCAAACTGCTGGTAAAGAGCTGTGATTGTTGCTTTAGAGTCTGAGATGAAACTAAAAATTTTTTGTGCATACGTGACACTTTCTCCATGAAGGAATCACTCTATACCCAGTTCTTATATGCTTTTCAGTAACATCAACTGCATGATCACTAGGGCGTTATTTAAAAAAACTGTGGCTTCAGCAACTATTATTTAGTCTTTATGAGAAAATATTTTGGAAGATGTTACAGCAATTTCCATCATCACCAATTTTACACCTTGTCTTCTGTGATTGTTCATGAAAAACCAAAATGTCTCAAGCACACCTTCAATTCACCTTTCACACTTTGGCCAGAGTGAGCTTTTCAAAATACATGTCTGATGACATCCCTCCCTAAAGTAATGTTGAACTCCTTAAAATGGATTGTGAGGCTATGTGTGATCTGGGCCCCACCTACCACTCAGTCTCACCACTGTAGTTCTCCTCTCCCTGTCTAGGCTCCAGGCTCACTGATCTTCAGGTCTCCAGTGTGTCAAACTCTCTCTTCCCAGGGCCTTTGTGTATGCTGTCTCGTATGCCTACCATGTTGTTTGCATTCCAACTCTATGTCAGCTTCTTCTTTATTATGCAGATGCCCCTTGACTTATGATGGGGTTAAATACATTGTAATTTGAAAATGTCATGGTTAAATACACTATAACTTGAAGATATCCTAAGTCAAAAATGCATTTAATACACCTAGCCTACTGAACATAATAGCCAAGCCTACCTTAAACATGTTTAGAACACTTACGTTAGCCTGCAGTTTGGCAAAATCATCAAAGACGAAGCCAATTTTTTTTTTCTTTTTTTTGAGACACACTCACTCTCTTGTCCAGGCTGGAGTGCAGTGGCACAATCTCGGCTCACTGCAAGCTCCACCTCCTGGGTTCATGCCATTCTCCTGTCTCAGCCTCCCGAGTAGCTGAGACTACAGGCGCCCACCACCACACCCAGCTAATTATTTTGTCTTTTTTTTTTTTTTTTGTATTTTTAGTACAGACTGAGTTTCACTGTGTTAGCCAGGATGGTCTCGATCGCCTGACCTCGTGATCCGCCTGCCTGGGCCTCCCAAAGCGCTTGAATTATGGGCATCAGCGACAAAGCCAATTTTATAATAATCTGTTGAATATCTCATGTAATTCATTGAATACTATACAAAATGGAAAACACAATGTCTCACTGCCACTGCCCAGCATTGAGACTATGGTACTGCATATTGCCAGCTCAGGAAAAGATGAAAATTGTAAGTATAGTTTCTATTGAATGGGTATTGCTTTTTCACCATTGTAAAGTCAAAAACTGTAGGTCAACCATTTTAAGTCAGAAATAACCTGTATTCTCATAGAACTATATTCCTTTCCATCAGAGCAACTGTCTCCTATTATAATTAAACACTAATCAGGTTGTGGTAAGCTCATGTTTCTCCCACTAGACATTCGGTTCTAGGAAAGTAGGACTTGTGGCTATCTGTGTGGTCATCTAGGTACTTACCACAGTGCCTGGAATTCGCAATGATCAACTTCCTGCCTTCACTTTATTCACCTTTCAGCAGCATTTGACACAAACAACGAAGCACTGTTTGTAACATTCGTGACTCAACTTTGGGGGCTCCACACTCTCAGGCTACCCTCCCCTGTGGCTGCTGCTTCTCAGTTTCCTTCACTTACACACCTGCTCCATCTCCTACTGTATCCTCTAAAGAGTCACACTGAAGTGGCTATGTTGTCTGGGGTATATATCCTGGGGTTCATTGTCATGCACCAGGAAAATTTAGGACACAGACACACATGAGGAGTTTAGGAGCAGAGGTTTAATAGGCAAAGGAGAAGAGAAGGAGAAACAGATTTCCTTGTAGAGGAAGGGGTCTCCGAGCAGAAAGGACTGGCTGGTGGTGAATGTGCCAGATTTTATAGTCTAGTTTGAGGAGGCAGTGTCTAATTTACATAGAGCCAGAGATTGGTTTGATCAGGTATGATGTTTATATAGTGCAAGGGGAAGTCTGGCCACCACACTTTAATCTTATTATGCAACTGGGCTTTCCAGTTGATCAGCACCATCTTGTCTGCTCCTTACAGTACATGTGGCTGTCAGAGAAAGGAAGATTGAGCTACCATCTTGAACATATATAGATCTTAGTTCTTGCCGGCATTCACCCATGCAAGCTCCCAGCTTGCTTGTCTATATCTGCAGCTCAACTTCATAGGCTGCTCTTTGTTGGAAAATGATTTGGGGCTGCTTTTCATTAAAAAGAAAAGCCTTGCTGAGGACTTCTGTACCCTGACTATCTGCCTACATGATTTCTTCTTAACTCCTATATCAATACATTCTGCTGTTATAGTCTGACTGATGGGATCTTGCCCAAGAAAAGAGCTCAAAGGCTCAAAAAAGTCACATAGAAAAAAATGCCTATTGCTGTAATATTCACAATAATGAGCAAGTTGGAAGTAATTTGTTGGAAGCATCCAACACTAGTGGAATGGTGCAGAAAACTGTGGTGACATCACTTCATGGAATATTATCTGGCTAATAAAAGTAAGAACTACACAATCTGTCTAGGAACATGAAAAATTTTTATAAAAAATTCTTATGATAAAATGTTCAACAAAAAGGATATAAAAATATACTTCAATTATGACAACTTTGTAAAAATGTATATAAATACATCTAGTGAACATGGAAAATAAGTACTGGGTTCAACGGTGGGATTATGAGCATTTTTCCTCTTCTTTTCCAAACATTTATATTTTATAAAAAGGTTGTGTGTGTGTATGCGTGTAGAGGGAAAATTATACTATCATTTTTAAAACACAAGAAAAATGAATATAGTTCTAGAAGTGTCATAAAACATAAAACCAGTGAAGGCCATTGTACAATATTTCATGCAAGAAATTCCCCTAAATTGCAATACTTTGAGAGCTGTCACAGCCCCATGATACAAACACCAGGCTCTCCAGAGGCAGCTGACTCTACAGAGTGGAAGATGATCTTGCCACAAAGATTTCCCTTCATAATTTCAGGAGTTGAGCTGTCCTAATCCTGGAAAGCAGGGGACCACATTGGCCTTCACAGACCATCAAAAACTCCAGCCTCCTCTTGAGGTTCTTTCATCTTATTTGCTTCAACAAAACCACTTTAAGCCACTGAGTTCCAGGAAACAGCAGGACAAACATTAGCCTCTTTTCCCAAAGCAGCCATTTTAACCACAGGCACTACTCAAATTCCACAGTGAAGACCAAACGTAATTGGTTTCCAGTAGCTCATGAGGATGAGTGTGCACTGCCAACTTCCTGTAAAACAGAACCTCACATATTCCTCACCAAAAGATGTTGTCTTTCAGCAGCAGCAAGAATTGCATAGACTTTTAGCAACAGTCCTTTATTAGGGGAAACACAACTGGATTACTACATAGTAAATCCTGCATTACAGTTAATAGAATTTCATTCACCTTTCAGCAATATTTGACACAAATGGCCACTCCTTCCTTGAAACAGGTCCCAACTGTTGAACTCTGGCACCCTTGAACATGATGAAAAGACTACAGCAATCCATTTCAACCAACAAATGTCATTTCAACCAACCAATGTAATTACGTAATAAACTACAGTATAATCTTATGGATGATATAAGGCTAATTTAGGTAGCTTAAACCAAATAGTAATAATATTATTAATAACAATACAGCTTGCATACACTGAGTGAACAACATGTGTCTGGCACTGCATTACATTTATTCTTGCCACAACCTTGGGAATTCCATTATCTCTGTTTATAGATGGACAAACTGAGGCCTAGTGAGCCTAAATAACTAGGTCTCTCTGACTCTCTTTTGTTTGTTTCCAGAGCCCTCTCCATTCTCTGATACCTTTTTTGTGTGTTGCTTCTCCACCTGTCACTGGATTGAATCAGGAGACTTCAGCATTTTGCCAGTAGTATGCTACCCACATCCTTCAGGTTTTGAAAAGTACTTTCATATTTAGAATGACTTGGGGCACATGTTATAATTTAATCCACCCCTGTTTGTTCTATCCATCTCATGATGGTAATAACCATTCCTGAAGGCCTGAGGAATAGGATCTGCCAGAATTGGCTCAGCCCTTCCTGAATCCTTGAGGAAGTAGGGAAATGATTATCTACAGGCCAATCCTTGGACAGATGCATCAATCTACTTTCTCAGTAACTTTATTTATCAACACAATCTGTTATTGTTGAAAGAAAACCACAAGCAAGAGAATCATGTAAATCTTTCCTAAAGCCTGTGAAGTAGCTCTTATTCCCTAATTTCACACATAACAACCTAATGTTCTACAGTCATGCACTAAGTCTTATATACTTGCCACGTAATTCAAGGTTGCCAAACACCTGATAGGCAAATAGCCACTTCCCTGTTTTGTGCCCCTACTAGGCATCACTAATCGTTCATGGCATTTGTCTTAGGTTAGGTGCCCCAGAAACAGATACCGAGATGAAGAACTGAGTTTAAGAAATGGATTTGACTTACCAGGAAGCTGTGGTAAGTGAATGGGGAAGCAAGACAAGGACCAGAAAGAAACCAGTGCTTGGCACATTAGTGAGCAGGTTAACTCCATAGGCAGGTGGGGCTCAGGCCTGCCAGGGACCCGTGCAGAACACACAGAGCATGCCTCAGAGCTCCCCTCCACAAGGGCATGAGGCCTGGAATATTTTCCCACCAACTCCATCCAGTCTTTGACTGTTCCCAGGGGCATTAGGAGCCAGGCGCTTTCTGCCTGCTCTATGCACACTAATGAAGAGAGTTCCAGAGGGCACAGAAAGTCCCTAAGCAAAGGTGTTTGCAGTTGGAAGTTCCAGAGTCAGCAAATGCGGAACCACTGGGTGCTAAGGAGATGTGGACAGGGCTCTGAGAGGGTTGGTCACACTATTTCCCACTGTCTCCAAAAGTAGTTCTCCACACACCCTCCAAATGGCCACTGCCATTCAGTTGGAACTGGTAAGCAAACTGAAAGCTTCTGACCATTTGAATTCTGAATTTACTAATTTGTAAATGTAGATAATTTATCTTCTGACTAGATAATAGGTAGATTACAAATGTTGATCATGTGTAACATAGTCTGTGATTTCTAACAGAAAAGGGACAGTTTCAACCCTTATAGTTTCTAACAGAGAAAGGGCAGTGTGGTGTAGTAGTTAAGGGCACAGACAGTGACATCGGAACTTGGTGGTTCCCCTCCCAGCTGCTGGCTGTAAGACAATTGTCACATGACCTCAGGCAAATTACTTAACTACTTCATGCTTCAGTATTTTCAGTGATAACTTAGGAACAAAATAGCTTCCCATAGGTGTTTGTAAGAATTAAATGAGTATCTGCCTATCTACTATCTATCTATCTATCTATCTATCTATCTATCTATCTATCTATCTATCTATCTATCTATCTATCTCTATCACCTAGTAAGCAGTATATGTATAATCTGTGATTATCAATATACTACATATAACTCACAAAAATAAGTAGCAGATCAGATTTAAAATGTTAGTAGAGTGAGCCTTTAGTATTCGCCTCCCATTCTAAATGGCAACTCCTAAGTCATTGGGTGATCCAGAGGCTGGGCTTATGTCACTATACTTGATAATTCAGGCAGGAAAAAGGACAGATAAATAATTTGTCAACTTTCTAGAGGAATGTAGACCCAATTCCTAGAATCCAGGGGAGAAAGGTGCTCTGTTTTTCAATTTATATCACAATAAAAATTTCCTGAAAGCAGAACTAGGGATCTTGTCCCCGGGTTTCTTAAAATATGAGAGCTGAAAGCACCTCCCTTTCTATTGCTTTCATCTAGTAAGTGGACCCTAAGCTTCTACAATGAGACAGACTTGAACCTCAAGTTTTCAGAGCCTGCACTCTGTCTCCATTGTCTTAGAATTTAAAATCACTGATGATATAAGGGCATGTATAAGACAAGTTAAGCCACATTATTTAAATTACCCATTTTCTCCTTTGGGAAATAAACCAAGCCAGTGGGCATCTGACTTTACAAGGGATGTGAGTTTTCTTTAACTTACTGATTCAGCTCGATTTTAGGCTTGGAAAAGGGATCAGTTCTGAAGGACAAAACATAAATCCCCCTTTTTCTAAATCATAGTCCCTTACAACTGTGCCTGATAGGTCACCAAGCATCATTGGACATACATTTCTTTGTGTGAGGAAATCCCCAGGAATTTATGCATATATTGGACAAGAAATGTTCACATCCTGAGATTAAAATCACTGAGGATGTATTTTCCTGCTCACTTTCTCCCTTTCCCTTCCCCTGTGATCAGAGATACACCTTGAATGACTTACAACTCAATGCCCAGAGTGAGGCAGACAGTAGCACTTGGAACCCACATGGTACAGTCATTTTGTAGCTGTTTCAAAAGTAAATTATGCTTCACTTACATGTGTTTTAGAATTTAAATTAATTTCCCTTTGTAAGGGAGGTGTCTGTGACAAAGGAAAACCTATAAAATTCTAGGCTAGCTATATCTGCTAATAAAAAATAATTATGAATCTTTGATGCTTAATTCTAGAGTGCTGGTAAGACAGGGAGGTGTTAAATGACTTGGAAGCTGACATAAAGAGAAATCCAACTGGAAAATTAAGCATATTTTTTAAAGACAAGCAATATGAAGTCACATCATACTTTTTTTTTCTTTTTACAGGAAGATGCTCAGAAGTTAGCAGGGATTGTCAGGAAACTAAGGGGCAATGCCAAAAGCCAGTGAAATACTTGTTTGTCTATCCTAAATGTCAACTGCAACTTTGGTGGACAATTCCCACAAGGACCGATGGCTTCTGATTTCAAGGACAGGTGTCACTCTGCTTGAAGCCTTTTTTCTGCCTATCAAAGGCTGTAAACGAAGGGAGTTAAAGCTCTTACGAGCCATTCACAGCCAACAAGAGACAGAATGTAGAGGATAATATCTCATGCTCCTTATCTGTGAGACAATCTGGCAGCTGAAATGCCAGCTTGCAGGAAATATTCTGAAAGAATGGGATACATCCTTCAGGAGGCAGTACATTTACAGAGACGTTGTAAGGCACCATTTCCAATAAGGATACACGAGTGCAGGAACCAAGGGATGGAAACAGGAGTGTCTCCACATATCACTCCCAATGTGTTTCCTGTCCCTGAAACCCTAGCCTCTGCAGGATTGCAGGTCTTGGTCCTGTAGGGGACACATTCTACAAAGGGGACACAGCAAAGTCACCATTGAAGTACAAGTTACGGCTGTCACCAGGGCACTTTCCACCCTTTACCCTGGGATTGCAGGTGAAAAGAAGAATTACCATACTGATATGTAATTGTCCTCAATCAGCAGGAGGGTAGAGCTGCTTTTACACAATGGAGACAGGCAGGATACATGGGGAACCCAAGAGATCTATGGAACCACCTCCTGGCACTGCCTATTAACTGTGAACAGACAGGTGCAACATCCCTAGTGAGAAGGGTATGAAAATCAACTTTTCGTGTTGTTCAGATACAAAGATCTGGATCACACTACCAGATAGGCTACCTACCATGACCCATCAAGGTAACAGCTCAGGATGAGAGGGATTTAGAATGGATAATGGATGAGGAAGAGGGTACTTACCAGTTGTGACACCAAGGTCAACAGCAGCCAGGGCATCTGTAAATCATCCCATTAGCCTCCTTCATCTGTTCCATCAGAAGGAAGAAAGCCCAGTAGAGGAGTTGCTCCCTGCACCTGCATGGACAAGTCCAAGGCATGGATTGTGGAGGTCACGTAAATATGTCTCAAGGACCTCTTACTACAGAGAGTGCAATCACTGGGCACCTCAGATGTTTCGCTTTGAAATCATCATCACATTTGTGCTGAGGCCATGCTAAACCCATAAGTAGGATGTGAAGGTAGACCCATTCCTACAGCAAAGGATTTGTTTGTTGCCCAATATTGGCTGAATGACTCCCTACTGGCTTAGAATGCAGAGCAGTCTAAGACACTTTCATCTAATTTTCTCTCCCCTCTCCCTTACTTGGGGTCTGATTTGCATGGCAGGTGGCTCTTCAACCTTCTCCAATTCCCTACTGACCTCCTTTCACACAAATATTTCTCTTAATAAAATCCTCATGACTTTCATTTAGTCTTGGTGCCTGCTTTTCCCTGGATTGACATAAGGACACTTAATTTTCAGTGGGAATACAAAGGACTTTCATCTCAGTAGACCACTGAGCTTACACAAGCTGTTCTTGACCACATTGAGGAGTTGGGGTTACCTTCGGGAAGAGGTGGCCAAGTATTTCACTTTGCTTTAGAAAGCTGCCCCACTGAGACAGAGAAAGCCTTCCCTGTTTTGGGCAGTGGAGGCAGAGTAGAAAATTTGCCATTTCTCCAATGGACCAGTTAGTGTAAGACATTTTTCTGTTAACACTTATCCAGCTGCAACTGACAAGATTTCACTTTTTCAACAATTAAAAACCTACTAATGTAGTACCAGCACTTGCCCATCCTTCACATGTAATGGCATAGAACTTTATTAGATGGTGATTATCTAAAACCAAATCTGTCTCAGTCACATAAATGCATATAAGCTCAAAAAAATAAAATGGACTCTGTGTCTATGAAGCATGCTCCAAAAAGAAAAAAAAAGAAACTCAACTGAAAAAGAGGTACTTATCTTTGCTATTCTAGAAGGGTTTTAGACTGAAGGTATAAAACATGTCATACAAATGAGGAAATAATGTAACTCTTAGGGCACCAAGTTCATCTGTCTTTTGAAATAGAATCTTCAGTTTTTCTTCAGACATGAGAGGAAAATAACATGAGGCATAGAGAAAAGAAATGAACCTATCAGTAAATAAAGGAAGGGGGCTATTTGTGTGGATTACTTTATAAGTAAAGGAGAAAAGTGGGGTGAAGAATGCAGAAGAGAGTATATTAGTCGGGGGATATCCAATAGGCAAAGTGAACACTGGCTTAGTGCACTAGAAAAGCAGGAGTACCAAAAATAGAAAAAGTTAAGAAAGGCTATGAAGATATTTTATTATTGGCTTATACTTATATTTAGTAAAATTTTGAAAATTTACATTTTATAATTTGTCACTTAGTATTCTTTTCATTTCTATAACACATGGCACACACAGCACACACAACTGTCTTTGTAGTACTTAGAGTTTTTGAGAGAATTCATCTGGCCTGGGTTAGGGTGGCGTGCATGCGTGTATGTGTGTGTGTCTGTGTGTGTCTGAAGAGGGAGAAAGAGAATTTGGGGAGTAGGAGTACTTTATAAGATGAACAAAGTAACTTATGCTATCTCAGGATCTCTGAAATGTAGTCTTTCACAATCAGTACTTCCATCCAGCTTTGTTTTAAAAGAAGTGAACCTTTTCCTAAGAGATGGCTTCTAACTCTGTTTCTTCCAACTTCCATTCTTTCTTCCTATTTTATTTCTGCATCCCATTTTTATGCATGCATAGTCTCATGTATAACATTGTCATCCTCTCTGAATAAAAAGAAAGGCATTAAAAGTGCTATGATTATTTTTCTAAGAATCTCAAAATATTTAACAGCTCATTAGACTCCATAGTGCCCTGGAGGGAAAAGAAAGTCAATTAGACAGTAGAAGGGGAGAGGAACAGAAGACTAAATCGGGAGATTTCCATTCCAGAATGCAGGAGGCTTGGCAGCTTGGAGTTCTTGTTGGACTTATCTGCTCAAACTTCCCTACTATCTTTGGTTTACAAACCTTTTGTTCAAATCTTCCTTCCATCCACAATTTCTGCCTTTCAGCATTTGCAACCAATTGTCATACACATCAGCCAATTAGCTCCTTACTGTGCAATGGCATTCATGATGACAGCGACTATGAAAGAGACCAGTCCAGCCCCAAATTAATCCAACACTCCAAAAATACTGGGTAGATGTTCCATTTCATTTGGACAGACATTTACTTAGTGCATTCTTAAGGCAAGGTGTTGCATGAGCTGCACAATCACTGTATTTAAGAAGTTTGCAATCTAGTGATATGTGAAACCATTAAAAATGTTTTCTGGACGAGTGTGGTGGCTCACGCCTGTAATCCCAACACTTTGGGAGGCTGAGGCAAGTGGATCATGAGGTCAGGAGTTCAAGACCAGCCTGGCCAAGATAGTGAAACCCAGTGTCTACTAAAAATACCAAAATCAGCGGGGCATGGTGGCAGGCACCTGCAATCCCAGCTACTTGGGAGGCTGAGACAGGGAATTGCTTGAACCCAGGAGGCAGAGGTTGCAGTGAGCTGAGACTGTGCCACTGCACTCCACCCTGGGCGACAGAGCGAGACTCCATCTCAAAAATATAAAAAGTTTTTTAAAATGCTGGAAGCAATCAACAGTGTCTTCACTCTCTTTTGTCTTCGTGGCGCAGGCAACATTGAACCTCATTTCCTATTTGAATTGCTCCCAGCCAATTCCCTAGGTCCCTCAATCACAACATTGGGCTTGTCTTCACCCTCTGTAGATGGCTCTATCTTTGAAGCAAACAAACCAGGCAATGGGACAGAGATGGGTGGATATCTCTCTTGGGGAAATAAATCATAAATCATGTTTTACTTGTGTTTTGAACTTGTTTTTTGTGTGTGTGTCAGGAGAAGACATGTCAACTGATATTTATGGAGTTCAGCACCATGCCGGGTATTTCAAGCTCTCACTTCACATTTGCTGTGCACCTACTATGTTCCAGGCTCAGTGGCAGGCCCTGGGGAAGCAGTGACGGAGAGTTTACAGCCCCTCTATTTATGCACACAATAATAATTAACTAATTAAGTATTACTGAGTCACTTAAGTATTTTCACTCGAGTGTTTAGGAATGTGTAATCCAAGTGTGGACTGTAAAAGCCTAGAGACAAAATCCTAGAGAAAAGCAATAAAGACTATATGAATTGCACACTATAAAGAAAAAAGGCATAATTTTACTCAATGTCCTCTGCAAAAGGTCACTGTAATCACATTTAAATGAAATTACATTCCAGGTATAGCAGCAATGTTATGTAACAATCCTCAGTTAAACTAATAGAAAAAATTCTCAGTCGCAGAAATAGATTAAATGCGTTTCCTTTCAGCTGCCCCAAATCATAGCTTTTATTTGTTGTATTCTGTTCTGCCTTCTTGCATCTTGAAGAGAAGTGCTCCTAAATCAGATCACTTAGCAAAACACTCCAAGTTGGTTAGACCTGGGCCTAGATTTACCAATCACTAGCAAGACGACCTTCAGCAGATCCTGTCATCTCTTTCAGTGTTAGGTCTCCATTTATAAAATCGGGATAATATTACCTAGTTCACAGGCTTAAAATGTGCAATAAATGGAATGAGATAATGTATGTAAAGTGCCTGAATCACAGCAAGTGCTCAATAATTGACACTCATTATGGTCACAGTGGTCATTACTGCTATAATTATTATTGACGCTGAGACTCCCAGCTTTACACAGAGACTAATGTTTTACCTTTCACATTAGATATAAAACTAATGTTGTGCCTTTCTTATCAGGGCAGGCATACCATCCAGCCTGTCTCTGAGAATGTCAGTTCCTTAGGAAATGGGCCCACCCATGCAGTCTAAGTTTTCTGGTGCCCAAGCTCTTTGAATAACGGTGCTGCATATAAACTCTGAAGAGGAGTTTTGGAGTCTCCCTTCATACAAATGCTATTAATATTTATAGGTTGTCTAAGGTTTTCCATTTTTTTTCTTGATTTGGTAATTAATTTCATTTCAGAAACGGTTTACTTCATATTAATTTTCAAATTTGTTGGCATCTTTTTAAATATTAGTATTCTAAAGTATTCTCCTATATTAGAATTATACCTGCCTTTCCATTGTACATTTTGCTTACTTGTCACATTTAGTTTTTCTTGATAAGCCAGGCAAGAGCCACACCACGACGGTCCATGTAGGGTGGGGGAACAGTAGGACTGGCAGAAGGTGACAGCGGGTGGGGTGACGAATCTCATTCTCTCCCAAGCAGTAGGCTGTTCTCAGATACGCCACAGCTGACGCCTATCCTGAGTTGTCTTCCTAAGTATTGATCATCACTAGTTGTAAGTTTCAGGGGATCACGGACAGTAGCAGACTCAGAAATCCAACAAGGAGTGTCTACGTGAAGCCATGTCAGTTCCTCTCTCTTAATACTTCTCCCAGAATTACCACTTATTTCAAAAATTCAAAAGCTGGAAAGCTTAATGTGCAAATCAAAGGCCAAAGAAATACCCAGAGTTCTGCTTGGTGTCCTGATGAATGTGTTAAAAATAAATGTGATTAGAGAGGTGATAGAGTTAAGGAGGGAATTATGCAGCCTGCTCATGTTTTATGGATTCTGATGGAGTCAGGGGTGGGCAGTGACAGCGCTCTTCTGAATAGTAATAGTCTGAAAATTGTGAGCCGCTTATGACAATTGTTTGGGGGTGATGAGACTTAAACCCCTGATCTGGAAAATACTTTAAATGTATTTTACCTTTAAATACAAAAATGTGAAGAAGAACTTGATCCATTTGCACAAATGGAATGTTTTAAAAGTTTTATTTGTATACATGGAGAGAGAGACCTGGAGAGAATGAGTCATAAAGTCACCAAAACAATTGGCAACATTAACCATAAAAATTTAATCTTCAATCACTATGCATGAAATCATGGCAAGAAAAAAATTTTATTTCAAGTCAGGAGATAGGCAGGATTATATGTGGAAGGAGATGTAGTCTTTAGCTTCCACGCTATAGCTCCTTGTGGTCTACCTGCTTTGGCAAGCCATAAGGATTCCAGATTCTAGACTGTTTGGGTATTATATGTGCCTAATCTGCTTCATTACAGTAATGCCGCTCCTATTTGTAGCTCTAGAAGTCTTAGAAAGCATTTTCTCATGTATTATTTCAATTGTTTTCTGTGTTGTCACAGGAAATTAAACAGCAGAGGTATTATTTTCCCACTTGTACCTTTGAAAAAAGTGAGGTTCCGTGGTTCAAAAGCCTTTGTGGGGTCTAACAGGTGACAATACTGGGCCGGGACTTGGAGGGTCACATTTGAGTTGGAATCCTAGCTCTGCCAGTTAGCTGGTGTATGACTTTGCTAAAGCAATTTACAAGACTAGCTGAGTCTCAGTTTCTTCCTCAATAAATTGTGGATGATTATACACATCTGGCTGCCTGTGATAGGAACAGAGGTAACATGCTTAAGGGCCTACCTCTGTGTCTCACAGTGTAGGGGGCTTAGTGAACAGTATAGCTCATTATTCAGCCAATTCCAATGTGGCCATCCAGCATGCCTTGAGTCTACCACTGACGTCATTAACCAAGAGTTGCCTAGCAGAATAAATATCATGAGCACATTAAAAATGATGCCAGAAAGGCATGGAAATTAATTAAATATATACAACCATGAAATATTCAGAACAGCTAGATCTAAAAGGAATTTTTAAAGGAGGCAGGCTCGCTGAAATCCAGAGAACAAGTCCCCATTTGTTTTCCCTGAAATGTACTTGTGTTCTGAACACATAGGTTTGGGTAATAGGAAACATAGCAGAGGTCATTTCTAGAGGATTTGCAATTTCCCTGTCCCTAATCACCATGGCACTGTGCACGGAAGCCAAGGTAAAGGCAACACTACATTATCCCCAGTTTGGGGGAAATATAGCAGAGGTCATTTCTAGAGGATTTGCCATTTCCCAGTCTCTAATCACCATGGCACTGTGCATGGAAGCCAAGATAAAGGCAAAGCTGCATTATCCCCAGTTTTGCAGCCATTTCTACAGATATATATTGCCCAGCTTCTTTCTACTGCCTTGCGTGTATTCTAATTTCAGGCAGAAAGGGATGACAAGCAGTAGTTCATGAAAACAAATCTAATCTCCATGCCCTTGGCCAAAGAAAGGATCAGAAAAGATATAAAATCCCATCCACTGGCAGAACAGTTTCAAATCAGATTGTGATCCAGCATTTCCCTAACAATGTGAGCCAATCTATAAATAATAAGCAAATAAAAATCTGAATTGTTATTCATGTTCTCCCTGAGGATGTGCATGTTGTATATATTAGTGCACCTGCATTCCAGGGAAGCACTTTACTTGCAAATGAAGTGCTAATAAAATTCCACATACCTACAACTGGCCAAATCATAACAGAAGTCCTTGTAATCAGCTGAGTAGAATGCAGCACTGTAAGCAAGAAAAAACTGGTACCCTAGTTAGAGCCATAGAAATATTTTTCCATGTACTTTGTCATTATTTGGGGGAGTCTGTGCACTTGAGTAGCACCTCATTAATTCAGATGTCACTAGTTGCAAAGATGCAGCAGTGACATTGTAGGAAGATGGGTACATACAACTTAGAAGGATGCCTGGTAATATAATAAGTCATCAATAATTTTGGCTATCTTGAAAATCATCATTATTATCACTAGGAATCATAATATGTAAGGTGTGTTGAGATATATCAAGCCCTGCATTTACCAATAGCTAAGCCATAGGATCCAATCACTTGTAGAAGTTAACAACCTGGCGGCCATAACTCATATAGTCCTGAACTGCCTCTGGGAAGGTAAGACCATAGAGCATTTCGATCAAAGCAAAAGCATCCAGATGCTCCCTGCTGATTCATTACATGAACACTTGTCCAAGTGGGATGACTAAGGCAGAAGATCTGGAAATAGGCTTAATTAGAAACAGACAAAGGGATTTTTGCTGATATTTTTGCCTGGACAACCAGAGTTTGTGTTTGGACCATTGCATTCAATAACTGAAGTTTAAAGCTTTCTATTTGAAGCATTGATTTTACCCGCTGAACCAAGAAAGCTGGTTTTCATCTTGCAGATATGTGATGGGATTACAAACCATATCTTCTGTGCAACGAACACAGTGAAGGGAACTGCATTAACTGTCCTAATTTCACAAAGAAAAAACGTATCCAGACAAGGCATGCAGTAAAGGATGAACACATGTTCTACTGTGTATGTGATTCCCCTCTCAGGACATGAGGGCAGACCCAGCTAGTTTCTTTTGCTTGTTGTTTAGTGCCGTGTTCCAACACCACATCTGACACAAGCTGAGTGATCTTGGGCAAATTCCACAGAAAGCCCCATTTTCACCTTCTGCAATTACCTCTCAGGGTTGCAGTGATGAATAAATAAAATAATGCATGTAAGGCATGTACTTAGAAGAATGCCTGGTATTTTAATAGGTCATCAGTAATTTTGGCTAACTTGAAAATCATCATTATCACTAGGAATCATAAAAATGTGAAGAATGAGAAATCTATAGTCTATACTTGGGACAAACTAACTGATATGGTTTGGCTTCGTCCCTACTCAAATCTCATCTTGAATTCCCATGTGTTGTGGGAGGGACCTGGTGGGAAGTAATTGAATCACAGGGGCAGATCTTTCCTGTGCTATTCTTGTGATAGTGAATAAATCTCATGAGATCTGATGGTTTTATAAGGCAGAGTTTCCCTGCATACGCCCTCTTCTCTTGTCTGCTGCCATGTAAGACATGCCTTTCACCTTCTGCCATAATTGTGAGGCCTCACCAGCCATGTGGAACTGTGAGTCCATTAAACCTCTTTCTTTTGTAAATTGATCAGTCTTGGGTGTGTCTTTATCAGCAGCATGAAAATGGACTAATACAGTAAATGGTACCAGGAGTGGGGTGCTACTAAAAAGACACCCAAAAGTGTGGAAGCAACTTTGAAACTGGGTAGCAGGCAGAGGCTGGAACAGTTTGGAGGGCTCAGAAGAAGACGGGAAAATGTGGGGAAGTTTGGAACTCACTAGAGACTTGTTGAATGGCTTTGACCCAAATGCTGGTAATGATATGGATAATGAAATTCAGGCTGAGGTGGTCTCAAATGGAAATGAGGAACTTGTTCGGAACTGGAGCAAAGGTGACTCTTGCTGTGTTTTAGCAAAGAGACTGATGGCATTTTGCTCCTGCCCTAGAGATTTGTGGAACTTTGAACTTATCATTTGGGGTATCTGGTGGAAAACATTTCTAAGCAGCAAAGCATTCAAGAGGTGACTTGGGTACTGTTAAAGGCATTCAGTTTTAAAAGGGAAAGAGCGTAAAGGTTTGGAAAATTTGCAGCCTGACAATGCAAGAGAAAAGAAAATCTCATTTTCTGAGGAGAAATTCAAGCCAGTAGCAGAAATTTGCATAAGTAATGAGGAGCTGAATGTTAGTCACCAAGATGATGGGGAAAGTGTCTCCAGGGCATGTCAGAGACCTTTGCTGAAGCCCCTCTCATCACAGGCCTGGGAGGTTTAGGAGAAAAAAAATGGTTTCATGGACTAGGTCCCTCTGCTGTGTACAGTCTAGGGACTTGGTTCCCTGTGTCCCAGCCACTCCAGCTGTGACTGATAGGGGCCAAGGTACTTCTTCAAAGGTTGGAAGTCCCAAGCCTTGGCAGCTCCCACATGGTGTTGAGCCTGTTGGTGCACAGAAATCAAGAAATGAGGTTTGGGAACCTCTACGTAGATTTCAGGGAATGTATGGAAATGCCTGGATGCCCAGACAGGTTTGCTGCAAGCGTGGGGCCCTCATGAAGAACCTCTGCTAAGGCAGTGCAGAAGGGAAATGTGGGGTTGAAGCTCCCACACAGAGTCCCTACTGCGGTGCCACCTAGTGGAGCTGTGAGAAGAGGGCCACCATTCTACAGACCCCAGAATAGTAGATTCACCTACTGCTTATACCGTGTGCCTGGAAAAGCCACAGACACTCAATACCAGGCCCTGAAAGCAGCCAGGAGGGGGTCTATACTCTGCAAAACCACAGGTGTGGAGCTGTCCAAGGTTGACAGAGCCCACTTCTTGTATCATCGTGACCTGGATGTGAGACACTGATTCAAAGGAGATCATTTTGGAGCTTAAAGATTTGACTGCCCCACTGGATTCTGGACTTGCACAAGGCCTGTAGCCCCTTTGTCTTGGCCAATTTCTCCCATTTGGAATGGCTGTATTTACCCAATGCCTGTACACCCATTGTAGCTAGGAAGTAAGTAACTTGCATTTGATTTTACAGGCTCATAGGCAGAAGGGACTTGCCTTGTCTTGGATGACACTTTGGACTGTGGACTTTTTAGTTAATGTTTTAATGAATTAAAACTTTGGGAGACTGTTGGGAAGTCATGATTGGTTTTGAAAGATGAGCATATGAGATTTTGGAGGGGCTGTGGCGGGATGGTATGGCTTGGCTGTGTCCCCACTCAAATCTCATCTTGAATTCCCACGTGTTTGGGAGGGACCTGGGAGGAGGTGATTGAATCATGAAGGTAGGTCTTTCCTGTGATGTTCTCATGATAGTGAATAAGTCTTATGAGATCTGATGGTTTTATAATGGGGAGTTTCTCTGCAAAGGCTCTTTTCTCTTGTCTGCCACAATGTGAGACATGCCTTTCTTCCTTCCACCACGATTATGAGGCCTCCCAGCTATGTGGAACTGTGATTCCATTAAACCTCTTTCTTTTGTAAATTGCCCAGTCTTGGGTATGTCTTTATCAACAGTGTGAAAACAGACTAACATATTCATGGAAATGTCAGAGAAATTTTCATGGAAGAGACAAGTAAATACAGAAATATGCAAACTAAGTAGGGAAATGTGGCAGAGACTGGAAGTCTGGTTGGGGATATTTCTGAAAGGCTGCAGGTTCTAATGCTACCACCAACTACAGACAAGTACTGAGGCTGTACTATGTGCCTAGCAGTGTTCTGGGCAATTTATACCCTTTATCTCACTTACTTTACATGTACTCAGCTTATTGGAAGAGTCAATTCAATAGAGTGTAAACAGGAAAAAAAAGGTTTTTGTTTTTTTTTTTCCTCTTCACTATTACCCTTGAAACATTTTCTTTATGATAAGCCTTAATAAAATCTCAAGCAGATTCCCCATATTGTCTTGTCACTTTCATATATGATGAGTCTTATTTGGTGGAGGCTTTTGACAAATTCCGTGTTTTCTAATATCTAACCTTTACTCTCTCAATGGAGTTAAAATTCCCTGCCCTGGGCTTGGGTTGTAATGGGCTTGGAAACCTGCGTGAGTAGGTGGTGGTAAGCTCAGTGTTCTCTGTGTTTCTTTGCTTCAATTTTCCATCTCTCATTTCTGGCTACTAATCTGGCTCCCTTTCCTCCAGGGTTAGAGCACAGCAGAGGAGAGAAAGGGAAAGGAAAGGTTTCAAGATGTCCTGTGCTGGCTTAGAGAGTTCTCCCTGCTGGTGCTGGAACCACTTTGTGTTCTGTCTCTTGGTACTGGGATGCCTCTACTCCTGGTCACTGGCCACTCTTCCTTGGGCCCTTCTTTGACTGCACACTCATCCCACAGGCTGTCTTTCTGGTGGGCCTCCTTATGTGATAACGAGAGCTACCTTCTGCACACACTTGGCCCACAATCTTTTCCTGATTATTCCCCTGCTGGCCACTCTACTCCCCCTGTCCTCCCAGCCTCTCCAGTTGCGATGAGCATAAATAGAGGAAGGCAGTTTATAAAGCAAGAAGAGAAGCAAGAGAACAGAGAAAACATGACAGAGACAGCCTTAGTGGTAATGGCTCTCAACTTATCCCCAGTTTCAATTCAGTAAGGTCTGGCTATTCTTTGCTTCCTCACTAGGTTTCCATAAGACACCTCTTTTGCCTAATAGTAAACCTTCTATGCTTGGGATAGTTTGTGTGGATTAATGTTACTTGCAACCAGTGATGTCTGAACTGAAACAATCCATTTGAGTTGAAACAATCCATTACTGATAGCTTCTTCCCGATGGCACACAAAATAGAATCCAAAGTCTTTGCCATAGTCTGGAAGTATCTCCCGCCCTTACTCCAATATGACTGCATCTTATGCCACTCCCCAACCTTTTCATGACACTCTAGCCCATTTGATTTGCTTTAGTTCCTCAAAAAATATAGCTTTTTTCCGCACCATGGAACGTAAGTTCCATCAAAGACTGGGGCCATGTTGTCTTGTACACTTTTGTGTTTGCCGAGCTTAACACAGTACCCAGTACTTAATACATGATCAATAAATATTTGTTGGATCATCCGTAGCTTGTAAGTGACAGTTAAGAGGTCAAATCCATATATTCTCATACCCTATTCATTATTTTACACTGTTTGGTCAACCAACAGCCAATCAATTTAAGTTTATAGTTTCTGAATTATAAAATCTACAGTTATCATGAACATCTATTAACCCACATGTATTTAGTGAGCTCAAAGAGGAGACATAAGAACCATAGCTGATCTGCTGATACCACCAAAACATGCCACTAGTTATGCTGAAAACATTTTTGGAATCCAAAACAAAGAAAGATAATAGCACAAAATGTATTTAACAAAGAGTGAATAATGTGTCCTCTCTCCTAGAGTCTTAGAAAATGTTAAACCACAAAATTGACAAATTAGCCAATTTTTAGATAGAAAATACTAAGTAGGTGAATAGAATAATTTTTCTTTGAATCAAAGGCCTAAGGGAACATTTTAGAAATGTTCTCCTGCATATTAATAATGGGCTAATAACTTACAATTACATTACATGCTTCTAAAGTTGGAGTCTATTTTCTTCTTCCCTTTTAAGTATCAGTTGTGTATCCCTTATCCAAAGTGCTTGGGACTAGGAGCATTCTGAATTTTGGATTTTTTTGGATATGAGAAGATTTGCATATACATAATGAGGTATCTTGGGGATGGGGCCCAAGTATAAACATAAAATTCATTTATGTTTCATATACACCTTATATACATAGCCTAAAGGTGATTTTATACAATATTTTAAATGATTTTCTGCTTGAAACGTAGTTTTGACTGTGTTCTGACTGCAACTGGTCACATGGTCAGGTGTGGCATTTTCCACTTGTGGCATCATGTCAGCATTCAAAAATACTGGAATTTTGGAGCATTTTGTATTTTAGATTTTGATATTAGGGATGCTCAACCTGTACAAGAAACATACGATTTGTTCAAAGAGATGCTGACCATAAGCCAAGAAAAACAGATACCCAGGGAGTCTGAGAATTAACTTTCCTCCTGGTGTCTCAGGAACATATATTACCTAAGTACCACAGAACCTGATTTACATACATGTGGCTGTGCAGGTGCAACCTGGATTAAAGTATCCACCAAGTGATTACTTGTTCCCTCCACGTAGCAGGGTATGTACCCTCCTGATGGTTTGCCACACATCCAATCATGCAATTTATCCCACCAGTCTAGTCTTTAGCAGAGCACCTGTTAAGTTCATTGCCTAACTTCCTTCCCCATCCAACTTCAGGATCCCCAATACCAGGGTCTGAGTTTTGGCTGCTTTGGAATCCCCATCATCTAGCCTAATGCTTGGCAAATAGTTGCCAATACCAAGACCCATGAGATGCAAAAATCCATCTCGGTTAAGAGTTCAGGTCCAAATCTTGGCTTCATAACTATGCTACATATGTGACTTTGGCAAAGTTGCTTCACTGCATTGTGCCTTAGTTTTCTTATCTGTAGAAACGGTTATTAATAGCACTACTTTCGCAAGATCATGGTGAGAACTGAATGACATAATGTAAGATAAGCACTCAATAGGTTCCAGCTCTTATTGCTACTATTAAATTATTATCGAATGAATGAATGAATGAATGGGTGTTCTTAGAGATTTCTCAAGTTCCTGATTTCTTGTCTTGACCCTAGAGTTCTCCATAGCTGCTTTCCCACGAAGCTTCCAGTGCTTTTGGAACCCAAGGGAGGAGATTCTTAGTACATCAAGTGGAAAATCAGGAGGCCATTGACAGACTCATGATATGAGTAGCAGGGAAAAGCATAGGAATAATAAAAGAGAACATCTTGTCCATCATCTACTGGATAGGCACTGTCCTTGATCTCCACCCTGCTGAATACAAGCATTATTCTGAGCACTGCTGTCACCAAGTAAGGTAGGGACAGGTGAATGAGGAAGAACACAGAATCACTTTGAGTTTACCTTTCCTTTCCAATAAGTCAACCTGCAGTTCTTGAGCACCTAAGTGCCAGGACCTCTGCCAGATAAAGGAGGCATCAGTTAGCCTTCATTCCTCATAATCTAGCAGAGAAGACAAATAATGACCCAGTGGATACAACAACATGAGATGATAGATCAAGTGCCCAGTGTTGTGGCATAATCTAGCAGTGACACATGGCCCAGTCCAGGGCATCAAGGAGGTTTCTGGAAAGAAGTGATGTTTTAATTGATACCTGAAGGAGAGAAGGATTTTTTTTTTAATGAAGAGGGGAGATGAGAATATTCCAAGTAGAGAGAACAGCAAGTTCAAAGGCTCAAAGTGGGGAAAGATGATATGTTAGAAGGACTGAAAGAAGACTAGCATGGCTGAAAGGCAGAGATGGGGAGGGTGGCAAGAGCTGAGGCTGTGGTGATGGTTGTCCCATCCCACCTCCCCCACACTTCTCCATCTTCTCACACTCTTGCCTGTACTAAGGGTCTGCCCTGGAAATCCCCAGCCTTCTCACCACCAAGCCCATTAAAAAATTGCTTCTGTCACTTTTGTTTTTGAATATTTTGTTTTGACATATCTCATCAAACACACAGCATTTACTAAGACATGAATTAATTACCCCATGTTAATTAAAGTTGTATTTACTTGCTAGTCAGAGCTTCCATTAGAATGAGATAGACAGTGTTATCGCACAAAGCTGATGGAAGTTCAGTACAAAGCATACAGATGTGACAGTCTGTTTAATAATACTAGGCAGTGCTAATGTTGGTTGAATTCTTGCTATTTCCAGGCACTATGGTAAACACTTTCTATGCATATCTCTTTTATTCAATCCTCTTGAAACCCTAGGAAGTATCCTATTTTCCAAAGAAGGCAACTGAGCTTTGGAGAGGTTAAGTAATTTGTCTAAAATCTCACAGCTAACAAGGTGTGAACCTGAGATACAAACCCATGAGGTGTAACCTTTAATTCTGTACTCTCTTAATGACTCCATTTGTAGTTTCTGGTCATGCAGATTTATTATAAGTTCATTTGATTTTTTTAAATTATTAAAAATAGCTCTAACATTGTTCCTCCTTCCTTCTCCCCAATTTGATGCATTTAAGGGTTGGACAAGGCTTTTATATCTTAAGTTGTTCTTTCTTTGCTTGCAATCCTGAGGTACTCAAGTTGATTACAAGATTCGTAAAGTAGGGATCAGATTCTGAAACCCTCTTCTAGCCATGAGGCATGTGCAAGAGTACCACATCAACGGCTTTAGTGTGAATTTTAACTTAAATCTTAGAAAAGGATCTATTTGTGCTATTAAGTCAATTTGAAAAGATTTACTGTATGCCGGGGGTTCCCTGTGATTTTGTTGAAAAAACGTTGCCACCTTTTTTTTGTACATATAGTACTTGAAAATGGACACCACAGAGTGCACCATGAAATTCAAAAGAAAGAAAATAAAATGCAAATGTTCTATGCAAAGGTCTAATACGATACTAATAAATCAAAGCTAAAATGTCCAAATATCCCTACACATAATTATAGATGGATTCTGTGGTATCAAGATTATGATATTTAAAGTTAGTGAGAGAATTGTAGCCCTTCAATGTGACAAGTGTTCTATTCGAAAATGGAAAACAATACATCAAAGAAATTATTTGTGCCATGCCCAGACAATTGCATTAATTTATTTATTTGTTCCTATGGCAACAGAAGATGAAACAAGCTGAGCCTATGTTATGAAATAAACTTTCTGAAAGCAATTATTTTGAATTAAAACCAAATGTTAGGTTTATCCCCAAAACAATGGTGGATAATAACAGTGTGATGATGGCTTAAATAGTCTACAGAATTCTTCTACTTCCATAACTAGGAGGGATGTCACTATTTGGACTCAGGACTCCGTCCATAACTGGATCTATTAATAGTTGCCATCTAAGGAGTTTTTCACCACACAAACACCAAACAACTACAGTCATGCATGGCATGATGATGTTTCAGTCAATGATAGACTGCATATATGATGGTGGTCCCATAAGATTTTAATGGAGCTAAAAGATTATCATCGCCTAGTGAGGTCATAGCTGTCCTAATTTATAGTGCAATGCACTGCTTACATGTTTGTGGTGATGCTGGTATAAAGAAACCTACTGTGATGCTAGTAATATAAAAGTGTAGCATATACAATTACATACATTATATTATCAAGTACATAATACTTGATATGATAATAAATGACTACGTTGCTGATTTATGTATTTACTATAATTTTTATGGTTAGAGTATACTTCTATATCCTCCAGACAAAGTTACTATTATCATAGAAGATGACAGTTCCTGAAGACCTTCTAGTGGAACAAGATGCGGAGGTGGAAGACAGTGACATCGATGATCCTGTCCCTGTGTAGGCCTAAGCTGATGTGTGTGTTTATTAAGTAAAATAAATAATAATTTTTAAAACAGGGGAAAAAAGCTTATAGAATAAGAATATGAAGAAAGAAAACATTTTTGCACAGCTGTCCAATGTGTTTGTGTTTTAAGCTGTGTTATTACAAAGGAGTCAAAAAGTTTAAACAATTAAAAAGTTTACAAAGTAAAAAAGTTACAGTAAGCTAAGACTAAAATTTATTATTAAAGAAACGCTTTTACAAATAAATATGGTGAGGCCCAAGTGCATAGTGTTTATAAAGTCTTCAGCAGAGTACAGTAATGTTCCAGTCCTTCACATGTACTCACCACTCACTCTCGGATTCACCCAGAGCAACTTCCAGTCCTGCAAGCCTCATTCATGGTAGGCGCCCTATACAGATGTACCAGTTTTTATATTTTATATATTTTTGCTGTGCCTTTCTATGTTCAAATATGTTTAGATACACAAATATTGAACACTGCATTCCAAAGGCCTACAGTATTCAGTGCATTAACATGCTGCACAGGTTTGTAGCTTCAAAACAACAGGGTTTACCACATAGCCTAGGTGTGTAGTAGGCTATCCCATCTAAGTCTATGTAAGTACACTCTAGGATGTTCCCACCATGATGAAATCACCTTCTCAGAACATATGCCCAGTGTTTAGTGTCACATATTCCCATCGTTTAGTGATTATAATATGATGGGGAGTTAAACAAACTGAATGAATCAATGACTTCTTGGGATATGTAGAACCAGTAAGGAGGTAACTTAGTTCAAAAAACCCAAGACTTATCAGCAGTGAATATTGAACTAGTCAATGTATGTGGCAGTACTGTCTAAATTTTTAAAATATATATATACACACAAAGGAAATGAAAGAAATCCAGTAGTCATACATCATCAAGCAATCACTAGTTACTGGCAGGTTGAAGGGTCAGGAAGATAAATTATGCTTGTCCCTGACTTCCAAGAGATTTAGGTATTTACAGGTTACTACTTTTTTAAGAGCCTCCTTCTCTTCCTCAGATTTTTAAAACGATTATTCTTAATAGGTTTTACTTTTTAGGGCAGTTTTTAGGTTTGCAGCAAAATTAGCAGAAAGTACAGGGAGTTAATTCCCATATAACCCCTCTCCCTGCATCTGCACAGTTTCCCTCATTATCAACAGCCTCTGCCAGAGCAGTACATTTGCTAATTTACCAACCTACATTGACACATTGTTATCACCTGAAGTTTATAGTTCACTGTAGGGTTTGCTTTAGAAGACAGTTTTTCAGTTTCTTAGAAAGACATTCACACTATACAATCCCACAGTTATGCACTTTGGTATTTATTCAAAGGAAGTAAAAGCTTGTGTCCATGCAGTAACGTGAAGGTGGATATTTAATGCAGCCTTCTTTATAACTGGCGAAACTTGGAAACAACCAAGATGTCTCAGTAGGTGAATGGAAAAACTGTTGTACATCCGAGTGATGAAATATTATCTAGCACTATGAAGAAATAAGCTATCTAGCCATCAAAAGACATGGAGAAAACCCGAAAAGCATATTACTAAGTGAAAGAAGCCAATAAGAAGAGGCTAAATACTGCACGATTCCAACATCCAATATGACTTTCAGGAAAAGGTAAACTAAGGTCACAGTGAAAAAAAAACATCAGTGGTTGGTGGGTGGGAGGCAGAGGAAGGGATGACAGGCAGAACACAGATGATTATCAGGGCAGTGAAATTATTCTGAAGAACCTGTAATGGTAGATATATGTCACTACACATTTGTCAAAACACATAAAGTGTATACCACCAGATGTGAACCCTAATGTAAACTATGTACATTCAGTGATAATGATGTGTCAATATAGGTAAGAACTGTACTACCCTGGTGCAGAATACTGGTAGTGTGGAAGGCAGGGAGTCAGTGTGGGGAGAGGGTATGTGGAAACTCTCCATACTTTCTGCCCAGTGTTGCTGTTTAAAAATAAAGAATACGGCCAGGCATGGTGGCTCATGCCTGTAATCCCAGCACTTTGGGAGGCTGAGATGGGCGGATCACGAGGTCAGAAGATCAAGACCATCCTGGCCAACACAGTGAAACCCCGTCTCTACTAAAAATACAAAAAATTAGCTGGGCGTGGTGGCAGGCACCTGTAGTCCCAGCTACTCAGGAGGCTGAGGCAGGAGAACGGTGTGAACCCGGGAGGTGGAGCTCGCAGTGAGCCGAGATCTCACCACTGCATTCCAGCCTGGGTGACAGAGTGAGACTCCGTCTCAAAAAAACTAAAGAAAGAAAGAATACATGCATACATATATAGAAAATATGTATATAAAGTAAATACAAAAATAAAGCTATATATATGTAGTTTTTGCTCAGAAATAACATTTTAGTAAATACATTGTTCACTCATCACTAAATGTCTAAGTAAATAAAATATATACTCATATTTCAGGGCTGGGTTTTCAGAGCAAGCATTTGTCATAAAAATGAGATAAAATGAAAATCATCATGGAAATGAGTCATAAAGAAGAAAAATAGGAACCCATTTTAGAATTGAGAAGGGGAATTTAGCTCAAAATTCTAACAAAAGCAACTTTTAAGTAGGCTTGTCTCACTTCAAAGTACCTTTACACATTCAGTGCAGCGTAACTCCAGGAAAGGCTGGGCTCAAAGTAGCGGGAATTAGAATATTTGGAAAAGAAAAAGGAAGAGGAAGAGAAGGTGAAGAATCATGATAATTCTGTCCATGAACTGAGTAAATAACTTAGATTTTCCATTTTTCTTATACATTAATAAGTTTTAAAGGCCAGATGCTGGGAATACAGACCCAGCAAGTCAATTCTTGTCCCAAGGGAACTCCCATCCCCCTGTTAAACATGAATATTATTTTCTTTTGGGATATCAGGATGTTTTCCAATGTCTTTGCCCTGATGATCCATCCTCCCCTCTCCCTGAGCCTCCACCCCTTTCCATAGTATGCTGCTGTCTTCCACTTAGAAAACATCAGTCAAATTCCTTCTCACCTCTGGGTCTGGTCTGTCATCTTTCTCTTGAGATGTTCCTGTCTCTTTTATGCCATTTCAAAGCATATCTTCTTTCAAATACCAGGTTTTAAAAGCCTTTCTTGACTACTCCAGCACACATTTACTTGATATCTCATTCCCTGGACTCATTACTTACTGATGGTCAATGTTCCAGATTCTCAGTTAATAATTTCACATGTGCATATGTTATCTCCAAATCCAGGCTGTGAGCAATAAAAAATACCCTGTCTTCCATACATTTCCCACAGACTGTCAGAATACAGGGCATCTATGAGGGACATAGATGTCTTTTAATTGATTTACATAAAACTTTATTCATGCTAATTAAAGTTTTCTATTTGAAAGTGGCATGCTGTTTTTCCAAATAAAGCCCATGTAACTATTAATCTCATGAACTCATAAGTGATTTTAGTAACAACCTTTGAAATTTCTTTCTCCCTTGAGAGACTCCAAACACTAACAGATGAGGCAATCTCATGATATAGAAATTAAAAATGAAAGTAATTTACGCTGGTGGCTATTAGGAGAAATATTTTATACCTAATTAGTGCTGAAAGACATTTTAAAAGTTTTTTCAAATTGATTATTGTGAACCGGAACTTGTTGATAATTCCATTTGGTTTAACAAAATTAAATATCTCTAAATTAATAAAAATAACCTTACCACTAACACTAGCTAATCAAAAATTTTTTTAATTTTAATAAAATGATAAGTGTGTTTCATGCCTAGGGAAGAGAAAGACATAATAGCTTATACTCCTACAAGTGAAGCAGTAGATATATCTGATTGGAGCCATTAAAATATAGAGAAAACAGCCCCCTGCCCCAAGAAGATATAACAGTATATTATTTAGTTTTGGGAAATCTTTACTTCTTTTGCTTTACAAACTTTATTCATTATCTATGCTTTTCCACTTTCAGCTTCCCAATAGTTCACAATCGTATGCTCACAGAAGTCCCCCACCTTGTAATCTATGATAGCAATTAATATTCATTAAAACCATGCATAGATGCAAATATTAATTCTCAAGCAATTCCCCTGTGGAAAAAAAAAATGCATTAGAAAAAATCTCAATCATCAGCCTCCAAGTTAAGAAAGGTATGGAAGACAGAAGACCAAACCTACATGAACATTTCATCTTCCATTCATGATCCATCTAAATAACAGAAAATATATTTTTTAGAAAAAATAAATACATAACTTCTAGTTTTGACAAAAGGGCATACACTTGACTCTCTATGCTCTTCCTCATTAATTATAGCCATAAACTCTGGAAATAATAAAACAGACAATCATAAGAAAATGACAGAAACAGGTAGTCAGACTGACTGGGGCGCAGAACTAAAGAAATAACACATTGTTCCAAGGTATCACAAATACCCTTCCAGTGGCAGAATATGATCAGTATCTTGAATCTAAACCACCAATCAAGCAGCACAAGATATTCCAGGTACACTCTGTTCCTGTACCAAAGAGAGTCCTGCTGACAACAAACAGCTAGGCTCTGAGAAATACTTCTCATCTCTGAAAGCTGGAGACTGCCTTCCCTCATCTAAAGTCACTGTGGACCTGGCCAGAAGACGTGCTGTCCAGCCTTACAGGAACCATCAGGGATTAGAAGCTTTGGTTTAACAAGACAAAGTAAGCCAAAATAGCACTGCAAAATTTCTGAAAACTAAGCTATCATTGGAACGACAGCCCACAAAAGTAGTCCGGGAGCTGCATGCCCAACCCAAACAAGATGACTGCCTGTATAAAGAAAATATTTGAATAGGAGCCAAAGTCTTCTAACACAATGTTCAGGATACAATAGACTATCATTTGTCATACCAACAACCAGAAAAATCACAACATGAATAATAAAAGATAAAAGATGCCACCAAAAAAATAAATCAGATATTGGAATTATTTGACAAAGATTTTACAGCAGTCAGCATAAATATGATTCAACAAGCAAAAACAAATTCCTTTGAAATAAAAACATAGCAAAATCTTATAAAAATGAAAATTCTTATAAAAATGGAAATCATATAACTAAAAAATACAATAACCAAAACAAAACAAAAACCTCAGTAGAGGGCTCAGTAGTAAAATAAATATGACAAAGAAAAGAGTAAGTAAACTTGAAGGTAAATTTTTTTGTTGCTGTTAAATTGTGTCCTTTCAAAATTTTTATGTTGAAGTCCTAACCCTGAGTACTTAAGGTGATGTTATTTGAAATAGAGTATTTACATTTAAGCAAGTTAAAAAAGGTTATTAAGGTAGGTGGGCCCCAATCCATTATGACTGACGTCCTCATAAAAAGGTGAAATTTGGACACAGTTACATTTGGTAGAATGCTCAAAAGGTTCTTGCCTTACTGTTCAATAGGAATTAGCCCTAAAACAGTCTTTCTTTTTTCTTTTTGAGATGGAGTCTCACTCTATTGCCCAGGCTGGAGTGCAGTGGCACGATCCCAGCTCACTGCAACCTCTGCCTCCCAGGTTCAAGTGATCCTCCCACCTAAGTCTCCCAAGTAGCTGGGATTATAGGCACCTGCCACCTTGCCCAGCAATTTTGGTGCTTCCTAATAAATCTTAAGACCTCAAAGGATTAAATCCTCCTATCACTTAAGTGCAGTGAATCTCAGAACAAAGTAAAATAATACTTATAGGAGTATGAAAATATTCATTATCTATGCTTTTCCACATTTAGCTTCCCAACAGTTCACAATTGTATGCAAACAACATAAAATTTACACTAATATAACATGCATGCAAGGAAGCAAGAAAGTATGATCCATAATAAAAATAAAAATAAATTAATTACAAAGAAACCCAGACTGACACAGTTGTAAAAATCATCAGATGAAATTATTATAGTTATTATAAAGGAATTCCACATGTTTAAAAACTAGGGAAAAAATTTAATATGCTAACTAGAAATGTTGAAGATATAATACAGACCTAAAGTGAACATCTAACCATGAAAACTACAATGTCTGAGATGAAAAATACACCCAATTAAATTAATGGCAGATTGAACATTGAAAAAATAAAAATAGCATATTTAAGTGTATAGCAATATAAATGATCTAAAATCAAACATACAGAGAGAAAAAGAGACTGAAAAAAACAAATAAATACAATAATCAGTGAACAGTGGGAAAATCTCAAGCCCCCTAATATACATGCAACTGGAAGTCACAAAGGTTAAGGGAAAGTAGTAAAATATTTAAAGAAAGATTTGCTGAAAACTTTCTAATGGTGATGAAAAGTATAACTGGTAACAGAGTAGAAAACCTGAACTGCAACTGATAAATCGCTAGAGTCTCAGTGTGGGCAAGTCTGAGTTAAAAACTCCAGGGGGCCCCCTCACAGGGGCCCTCAAACTTCTGTGAGTTTTACCTCCAGAAGCTCAACCAAGTTTTCACAGTAAATATACCCTGTAAAATTTCCTTCAAAAGTCAAGGAGAAATAAAGACTTTCTCAGACTTTCTTGAATCTACAGAACTATAAGCCTGCAGATTTAAGAGATGCAACACACACTAAGATTAGAAATATTTTAAAAAGAAAACTATACCAAGGTGTGTGATAATTAAATTGTTCAAGACCAGTAATACATAGAAATCTTAGAAGCTAAAGAAAAAAATATATATATACAGAGTAACTAAAACAATAATGTCAGCAGATTTCTAATCAGAGATAATGAAAGTGAGAAGACAGTAGAATACCATTTGGGGAGAAAAACTATCAACTCAGAATTCTATATCAAGCAAAATCTTTCAAAAACAAAAGCAACTTTTGGGTTTTGGTTCTGCATGTAAGGAGCTTGAAAGTTACACTTTATTCTAACAAATTAAAAGCTAAAAAGACTGAGAGACTGGTCAGGTGAGGTGGCTCATTCCTGTAATCCCAGCAGTTTGGGAGGCTGAGGCAGGTGGATTGTCTGAGGTCTAGAGTTCAAGACCAGCCTGGCCAACATGGTGAAACCCTGTCTCTACTAAAAATACAAAAAATTAGCCAGACGTGGTGGCACGTGCCTGTAGTCCCAGCTACTTGAGAGGCTGAGGCAGGAGAATCACTTGAAGCCAGGAGGCAGAGGTTGCAGTGAGCCAAGATTGTTCCATTACACACCAGCCTGGGCAACAAGAGCAAAACTCCATCTCAAAAACAGAACTAGAGAAAACAAAAAAAACTGAGAGATCACAACTCTTATTTGATCTGTAAAAGAAGTGAGGATTCAAGGCAAACTGCTTTCTCCAAGATTGCAGGAACAGACAACAAATAAAGAGAATCATAGTTTACCAGATTAAAGGCTCATAAACAGAAATTGCCATGGTAACTAGTAACATGGTAGAACACCTGAACTGTAAATGATAAACTGTTGAAGTCTCAGTTTGGACAAGTCTGAGAGTTAAAAACTTGAAGGAACCCAGTCACAGGGGCCCTCATGCTTCTTTGAGTTTTATCTCCTGGGGCTCAACCAGGTTTTCACAGTAAATATTAGAGAAAATTGCTTCATGTTTCCAGCAGGGGGAGGAGAAAAGAGCCATTTTTAAATATATGCCAGAAGATTCTTTTCTTAACAAGATCTGTACTTGGGAGAAATTATTTAATAAGAAGTTAACCTTGCTGGTTTTATCAGAGTCTAACTGACCTAGGGTAAGTGTATTAGTGAGGATTCTCTAGGGGAGCAGAACTAATGGAATATATATATATATATATATATATATATTTTTATATATATATACACACACACACACGTATATATGAGCTTATTAAGTATTAACTCATAGGATCACAAGGTCCTACAATAGGCCATCTGCAGGCTGAGGAGCAAGGAGAGCCAATCTGAGGTTCCAAAACTGAAGAATTTGGAGTCTGATATTTGAGGACAGAGAGCATCCAGCACAGCAGAATGATGTAGGCTGGGAGGCTATGCCAGTCTCTTCATATTTTTCTGCCTGATTTATATTCTAGCCATGCTGGCAGCTGATTAAATAGTGCCCACCCAGATTAAGGATGGGTCTACCTTTCCCATTCCACTGACTCAAATGTTAATGTCCTTTGGCAACACCCTGATAGACACACCCAGGATCAATACTTTGTATCCTTCAATCCAATCAAGTTGACATTCAGTAATAACCATCACAAGTCCACCCCTTGTCAACTTGAACCCATACACATCTCCTGAAAGCATACATAATCTTCAAATAAAGACATTAATAAGGACATAATTATGCCTAACATATACAACAGTCCTTCATACAATGGGAAATGCACCAATCCCCAACTCAAATACTATCACATAACTTAAATGCTAATGTGAAGTCAATAAATGTTATGTCACATGATAAAGGAGAAAGGAAATAAAATGAAGATATTTTCTTAGTACAAGTGTATACATGCACAAACACGTTTTTAACAAAAGAAGTAGGAAATACTCATGACAATTACAGTCCTTGTTTCTTCAGCTGGTCACGTGGTCATAGCTGGTATTGATGACTGCCTTCTTCTACTACCCATTCTTTATTCCTTTTGCTTTCAGGAAGTGCCTTGGCAGGTTGTATTTTTTTCCTAGTGGAGTGACCCAAATCTTCATTCTTGAGGGGTATGGGCCATTTGTAGTCTTGCCTGGATTGGGCTGTTGTAGTTTCCCATTGACCTTAGTCACAGGGCATGGTAATACTGAGACATGCCCTAATGGATCTCTTGTCTTCCATGCATACTCTTCCTTACCTCTATTGTGGAGTGGAATTGTAGACTTATCTCACCTTGATATTCTGGGTCAATCACGCCAGTCAACACTGTTACTCCCTTCTTACTTAGCCTGTTGACTTAAAAGTAGGAGGAGACCAAAGTGTCCAGGTGGCAATCTTAACCTCCAGTTTAATGGAATCATTGTTGTGTGTCCTGGTGACAGTGTTCCTCCCTCTGGAACTAAGACCTCTAGGTCAGCAGAACATAATGTTGTGGGAACAGGAAGCAAAAATTTTGCTAGTGGAACACTAGGGGTGATGGTGAGTGGTACCACTTTCACGTCCACCCCTTGCTTCCTGGACCCATGAATCCTGCCTCCAGGAGAAACAGTACCATATACTGGATGCTGATTCAGAGCATACATGGCCTTCTGGAGATCTTTGTCCCAGTCCTCCGAAGTATTGTCACCTATTTGGCATGGTAACTATGACTTCAAAAGGCCATCCCATTCTATCAGTCCAGCTGTTTCTGGGTGATGGGGAACACAGTAAGACCAGGGAATTCCATAAGCATGAGCCCACTGCCGCACTTCTTTAGCCCTAGAGTGAGTGCCTTGATCAAAGGCAATGCTGTGTGGAATACTATGATGGTGGATAAGGCATTCTGTGAGTCCATGGATGGTAGTCTTGGTAGAAGCATTGTATGCAAGATAGAAAAACCCATAACCGAAGTAAGTGTCTATTCCAGCAAGGACAAATCTTTTCCTTTTCCATGATAGAAGAAGTCCAATATAATTAACCTGCCACCAGGTAGCTGGCTGATCACCCTAAGGAATGGTGCCATGATAAGGGCTCAGTGTTGGTCTCTGGGGCTGGGAAATTGGGCATTCAGCAGTGGTCGCAGCCAGGTCCAGCCTTGGTGAGTGGAAGTCCATGTTGCTGAGCCCATGCATAACCTCCACCCCTGCCACCATGGCCACTTTGTTCACAGGCCCATTGGGCAGTGACAGGGGTGGCTGGCGGGAAAGAGTCTCTGAGTCCACAGAAGGGGTCATCCTATCCATTTGATTATTAAAATCCGCCTCTGCTGAGGTCACCCATTGGTGAGCACTCACATGGGATACAAATATCTTAACAGTTTTTGACCACTCAGAGAGGTCCATCCACATACCTCTTCCCCAAATTTCTTTGTCACCAAGTTTCCAATCATGCTTCTTCCAAGTCCATGACCATCCAGCTAAACCATTGGCTACAGCCCATGAATCACTATGTAATTACACATCTGCTCATTTCTTCTTCTATGCAAAGTGCACAACCAGGTGCATTGCCCAAAGTTCTGCCCACTGGGAAGATTTCCCTTCACTGCTGTCCTTTAGGGATATCCTAGAAAGTGTCTGCAGTGTTGCAGCTGTCCACTTTCAGAGAGTACCTGCATATCATGCAGAACCATCTGTGAACCAGGCCCTAGTCTTCTCTTCCTCTGTCAACTGATCATAGGGAACTCCCCATGAGACAATTGGTACAGGCTGGGGGAGAGAAGACAGGGTGGCAGGAGTGGAGACCATGGGCATTTGAGCCACTTCCTTGTGTAACTTACTTGTGCCTTCAGGACCCGCTCAAGTCTGATCACATATATATCACTTCCACTTGATGATGGAATGCTGCTGTGCATGACCCACTTTATGGCTAGATAGGTCAGAAAGCACCCAGTTCATAATAAGCAGTTCAGGTCACATGGTGACTTGATGACCCATAGTCAAATATTCAGATTCCACCAAAGCCCAGTAACAGTCTAGGAGGTGTCTCTCAAAGGGAGAGTAGTTATCTGCAAAAGATGGCAGGGCCTTGCTCCAAAATCCGAGAGGCCTCCACTGTGATTCACCTATGGGGGTCTGCCAAAAGCTACAAACAGCATCCCTATCTGCCACTGACACCTCAAGCACCATTGAATCTGCCAGGTCATATGGCCCAGGTGGCAGAGCAGCTTGCATAGGAGCCTGGACTTGTTGCAGAGCCTTCTCCTGTTCTGGACCCTACTCAAAATTGGCAGCCTTTTGGGTCACTTGATAAAAGGGCCAGAGTAACAAACCCAGATGAGGAATGTGTTGCCTCCAAAATCCAAATAGGCCCACTAGGTGTTGTGCCTCTTTCTTGGTTGTAGGAGAGGCCAATACGGCAAATTATCTTTCACCTTACAAGGAATATTTCAACAGGCCCCATACCACTAGACCCCTAGAAATTTTACCGAAGTAGCAGTTCCCTGAATTTTAGATTTATTTCCCATCCTCTGGCATGCAAATGTCTCACCAATAAGTCCAGTGTGTTTGCTACTTCTTGCTTACTGGATCCAATTGGCATAATGTCACCAATGTAATGGAACAGTGTGATATCTTGAGGAAGTGAAAAGTGATCAAGGTCTATCCAAATAAGATTATGACACAAAACTGGAGAGCTGATATACCCCTGAGGTAGGACAGTAAAGGTATACTGCTGGCCTTGCCAGCTGAAGACAAATTGCTTCTGGTGGGCCTTATGGACAAGAATGGAAAAAAAGGCATTTGCCAAGTCAATGGCTGCATACCAGGTACCAGGAGATGTGTTAATTCGCTCAAGCAATGAAACCACATCTGGCACAGCAGCTGCAATTGGAGTCACCACTTGGTTAAGCTTACAATAATCCACTGTCTTTCTCCAAGATCTATCTGTCTTCGGCACAGGCCAAATTAAAGAGTTGAATGGGGATGTGGTGGGAATCACCACCCGTGAGTCTTTCAGGTCCTTGATGGTGGTGCTAATCTCTGCAATCCCTCCAAGGATGTAATATTGTTTTTTATTTACTATTTTTCTAGGTAGAGTCAGCTCTAATGGTTTCCATTTGGCCTTTTCCACCATAATAGCCCTCACCCAAGGAGAATAACCATCTCCAGTCAGCTCTAGCCTTCCACATCAACGAAGTAAATATTCACCTTCAGTCCACTTTAGCCCTTCACATGAAAGAAGGGAAATACTCAACTCTGGCTTACTCTAGCCATTCTCTCCCACCTAACCAGGTAGGTTACAAACTGAAAATCAATGTTAAAGTTCATAGTCCAGAAGCATCCCTTTTAAAAAACCAAACCTAAACAAACAAACAAAACAAAGCAAAACAAAACAAAAACCAAGACCCAATTACAGGACTAGAGAATGCTTCTTCTCCCTCCCCACATTTTACCACCACATTAATAAAGGCCTATTTACAGCAATTTCTTTTATGTGATCCATTATATCTGGCTATCAAGAAAAAAAAGCCAAATCACAATTTTAAGTGAAAGGGTAAACATCAGAATCAGAAATGGCAGGGATGTTGGAATAGTCAGACTAGGAATTTAAAACAACAATGGTAATATGCTAAGTGGTCTAATGGGTAAAATAGCATGCAGGAACAGACGAACAATATAAGCAAAGAGATAGGAATTCGAAGAAAGAACCAAAATTAAATGATAGAGATATAAATCAATGTAACAGAAATGAAGAACACCTTTGAAGGGCTTATTAGCATACCAGGCATGGCTGAGAAAATCATCTCTGAGCTCGAAGGTATCTCAATAGAAACCTTCAAAACTGGAAAGCAAAGAGAACAAAGACAAAAACAAAAAAACGACAAACCCAGAATATCAAAGGACTGAGACACAATTACAAAAAGTGAAGTAAATACATAATACAGATGCCAGAAGAAGAGAGAAAGGAACAACAACAAAAAAACAATTGAAACAATAATGTCTAAGAATTTTTCCAAATTAACGTCATACACTAAACCTCAGAACTAGGAAGAAGCTCAGAGAACATTAAACAGGATAAATGCCAAAAAACAAATAAACAAAAAACAACACCTAGGCACATTATTTTTAAACTACTAAAAATCAAAGATAAAAAAAAATTCCAAAATGAAGCCAGAGGAAAAAAAACATCTATAGAGGAACAAAGATAAGAATTACATCTAACTTCTCAGAACTCATGCAAATAAAAAAAGAATGGAATACAATATTTGAAGTGTTGGGGAAAAAACTCAGCAGCACTGAATTCTATACCCTGTGACATTTACTTCAAAAGTCAAGGAGAAATAAAGACTTCCTCAGACAAGCAAAAATTGAGAAAATTTCTTACCAATAGACCTGCATTGTAAAAAATGTTCAAAGAAGTCCTTTGGAAAGAAGGACAATAATATAGGTCAGAAACCTGGATCCTCATAAAGGAAGATACACATTCACCCGTAATGAATACACATGAATTCATAATGTGTATGATCCTAACAACAAAATATCAAACTATGTGATGCAAAAATTGATAGAACTGCAAGAAGAAATAAATGAATCCATTATTACAGTTGAAGACTTCGATACTACTTTATTAGAAATGAACAAAGCCAGCAGGCAGAAAATCAGTAAAGCCATAGTTGAATGAAATGACACTATCAATCAACTGTATATAATTAATATCTACAGACTACTTCGCCCAACAACAGCAGAATATACATTCTTCTCAAACTCACATGGAACAATCACCAAAATAAACCACATTTTAGGTCATCCAGTAACCTTGACTAATTTTAAAGAACAAAAATCATAAAATGTTTGCTTTCAGACCACAATAGAATTAAACTAGAAATCAGATAACTGAAAAATTATAAAATACATGAAGATTTAAAAATACTCTTCTGAATGACACATGAGTGAATGAAGAAATCTCAATAGAAATTTTAAAATATTTTGGACTAAATAAAAATAAAAACACAACATCAAAATTTGTGGGATGCAATGAAAATAGTGCTTAGAGGGAAATGTACAGCATTCAATGCATATATTAAAAATGAAGAAATATCTAAAATTAATAATCTGTTTCCATTTTAGGAAACTAGGAAAAGAAGATCAGATTAAATCCAAAGTAAGCAGAAAAAAAAAATTAAGAATAGAAAATAATAAAACAGAAAAAAGGAAATTCATAGAGAAAAATCAACCAAACCCAAAACTGATTCTTTGGAAAGATCAATACAAGCAATAAGCCTCTAGATAGGTGGTTAACTAAGAGAAAAAAGGAAGAGAACACCAATTAATAATATCAGAAATGAAAGAGGGATATCACTATAACATAGGAATATTTTTAAAAAGGAATGCTATGAACAACTCTAAGCTTACAGATTTGATAACCTAGATGAAATATACCAATTCCTTGAAAGACATAATCTTCCAAAACTCACACAAGAAGAAATAATTTGAAAACATACACATTTTAAAAACATATTCAATTATTATTCAATTATTAAGACCCTTCTAAAACAGAAGGAATCAGACTGAGATAGTTTTACTGGGTAGTATTCTACCAAACCCTTAGGGAAGAAATTATACCAATTTTCTATAATCTTTTTCAGAAAATAGAGAGGGAATATTTCTTAATTCATTCTCATCATCAGCATTACCCTAATACTGAAACCATACAAAGATTTTAAAAGAAAACTACATCACGCCTATAATCCCAGCGCTTCGGGAGGCCGAGGAGGGTGGATCACGAGGTCAGGAGATCGAGACCACGGTGAAACCCCGCCTCTACTAAAAATACAAAAAATTAGCCGGGCGTGGTGGCGGGTGCCTGTAGTCCCAGCTACTCAGGAGGCTGAGGCAGGAGAATGGCGTGAACCCGGAAGGCAGAGCTGCAGTGAGCCGAGATTGCGCCACTGCACTCCAGCCTGGGAAACAGAGCGAGACTCGTCTCAAAAAAAAAATAACAACAGTAACAAAAGAAAACTACAGACCAATATCACTCACAAACAGAGATGCAAAAATCAATAATAAAAATTAGCAAATTCAGTCCAACAGTGTATAAAAAATTATATAGTATGTACCCGTAGAATTCATCACAGCTATGCAAAGCTTATTGCACTTTTAATAATCAATTAATGTAAACTATCACATCAACAGGCTAAAGAATAAAAATCACATGATCTTATCAAGAGATACAGATAAAGCATCTGAGAAAATTTAACACCTATTTGGGATAAAAATACACAGCAAACTAGGAATAGAGGAAAACTTTCTCAACTTGATAATGCATATCTACAAAAATGTATAGTTAATATCACACTTAGTGGTGAGAAATTAGAAGCTTGCCCACTAAGATCAGAAACGAAGAAAGAATGTCCCCTCTCACTACTCCTTTTTCACCATTATATGGAAAGTCTTAGCTAATGCAATAAGAAAAGGAAAGGTATATTGATTGTAAAGGAAGAAACAGAGCTGTCTTTTTTGTTGATGACATGATTGTCTCTTTTGAAAATATCAAAGAATTAATCAAAAAAGTCCTAGAACTAATATCTCATCACAGCAAGGTTGCAAGGTACAATACAAAAATCAATTGCTTTCTTATATATCAACAATGAACAAGTGGAATTTGGAATTAAAACACAATATCTTTTACATTAGTATCCTACAAATTTAAATACTTAGTATAAATCTAATAAAATATGTACAAGATCTATGAGGAAAACTGCAAAACTCTGATCAAAGAAATTAAAGAATAACTAAATAAATGAAGAGATATACCATTTCAATTGCTACAAAGGCTCAATACTGTGAAGATGTCAGTTCTTCCCAAATTGGCCTATGGAATCTATTGCAGTCCAAATCAAAATCCCAGCAAGTTATTTTGCAGATATTGAAAAACTGATTGTAACATTTATACTAAGAAGGAAAACACTCAGAATAGCCAATATACTATTGAAGGGAAAGAACAACGTTTGAGGACTAAGACTACACAAGTTCAAATCTGACTATAGATTTTTTTTTCCAAGATGTCAGAGTAGAGGCTTTTAGCATGCCTCAGCTATGTGGAAATAGCAGGATAGTGCATAAAGATAAACTCTGTGAGTTTCAATTCAAGAAAAAAGAAAAAAAGGGAATCACTGGAATTGTGAAGGATACCTGTGATGGTTAATATTGAGTGTCAATTTGCTTGCACTGAAGGATGCAAAGTATTGTTCCTGGCTGTGTCTGTGAGGGTGTTGCCAAAGAAGATTAACATTTGAGTCAGTGGACTGGGAGAAGCAGACCCACTCTCCATCTGGGTAGGCACCATCTAATCAGCTGCCAGTATGGCTTGAATAAAGCAGGGGAAAATGGAAGAGCAGACTTGCTGAGTCTTCCAGGCTTCATCTTTCTCCTATGCTGCCCTTGAACATCAGACTCTAAGTTCTTCAGCTTTTGGACTCTTGGATTTACACCAGTGAGTTGCCAGGGGCTCTCAAGTCTTTGGCCACAAACTGAAGGATGCACTGTTGGCTTCCCCACTTTCGAGGTTTTAGAACTCCGACTGATCCACCACTGGCTTCCTTGCTCCTCAACTTGCAGATTGCCTATTATGGGACTTTACATTGTGATTGTGTGAGTCAATTCTCATTAATAAACTCCCTGTCATATATTCATATATCCTATTAGTTCTGTCCCCCTAGAGAACCTGGACTAATACAGATTTTAGTACCAGGCATGGTTCTAGAGGAAGAGAATTTTAAGGATGGATGTCTCTAGTTGGTTTTGGAGTTTCTGGAGTTGGCTGCTTAATCTGAGTAGACCCCAAAATGCTAAGGACTCTGCTTCTAATAGTATGGAGAACACTGATAGTCCTTGGTGTGAACTGTTTAGAGAGTTATATAAAATAAATGCATTTGATACACCTACTTTACTGATTGTGAGAGTCAAGGAGTTTAGTGACTTTATACATAATACCTTTGACTATGTGTGGGGAACCAAAAAATATAAAGTTAGTTGGTTGCTCCTAACTTCACTGGACAAAGTGATGAAAGAAAAGGATGAGCTCAGGGATTCTAACTCCTAGCTCCAGAAGCACATACTGAGCCTCAAGTCTTCTAAGATTGCCCTGAGAGTCATACCTCCTGTAGACAAAGGGTTGAAATTGCAGAAAATCAGGCACAAGCTCTTATCATGTGAGTGGCTGACCTGCAATGAAAGGTACATGCTCAGTCTCACCAGATGTCTATTAAAGTGAGGGCATTGATTGGAAAAGAATGAGACCCTGCAACTTGGAATGGGGATGTGTGGGAGGACCCTGATGGAGCTGGGGACACTGAGCTTGTAAACTCTAATGAGGCTTTTTTTTTGCCCGAGAAAACAGCTTCCTCATCCCCAGTGGTGGCAACATCCCCTCCCCGTCCTGCTGCCATCAGCCTTGCCACCTTTGTCTGAGGAGATTAACTATGCACTGCCTGAGGCAACAGTGATGGCCTCCCCTGAAGTGGTTGCCAGGCAAGACAATGCTGATTCCTTAGAACCCACCCCTGACACCCCTGTTTGCTTCTAGTCCTATAACTAAAGTCCTGGCAGACCCCTAGAGGTGAGGTTCAGAGTGTGACCCACGATGAGGTGTGCTACACCTGAAAGAACTGTTTGAGTTTTCTAATTTATATGGGCAGAAACCTGGACAACAGGTATGGGAATGATATTAAGGACGTAGGATAATGGTGGAAGGAACATAGAGTTGGATCAGGCTGATTTTATTGATTTGGGCCCACTAAGGAGGGATTCTGAATTTAATGTTGCAGCTCAGGGAGTTAAAAATGGTTCTAATAGTCTATTTGCTTGATTAGCTGAAATATGGATCAAAAGACAGACCACTGTGAGCGAGGTGGAAATGCCTGATCTCCCTTGGTTTAATGTAGAGGAAGGGATCCAAAGACTTAGGGAGACTGGGATGCTAGAGTGGATTAGTCACTTTAGAACTACTCATTCCAGCTGGAAGGGTCCAGAAGAAATAGCCTTCACCAATATTTTGCGAGATAGATTTGTGAGGGCAGCACCTGCATCCTTGGAGAGCTCTGTGATTGCTCTTCTCTGTATGCCAGTTCTTACAGTAGGGACCACAGTAACTCAATTACAAAATTTAAAAGCAATGAGAATAATTGGATCCCGAGGTGGTGGGGGCCATGTGACGGCACTCAACTGTCACAGGCAAGATAGGCATAGTTATGGTAATGGACAGCAGAGGCAAAGCAGCAATGAGAATAGTCTGACATGTATAGAGCTCTGGCATTGGCTGATTTTGTGTAGTGAGCAAAGTAGACTGTGGAGTGGCAGTGAAAAACAAGAGAACAAAACCCAACAAGTAAAAATGATATCCTGAAACCTGGAAAATAACATTTTTCAAGAAGGTGGGAGGGTTCAGCCACGCGAAATGCTGCTGAAAGGTCAAGGAGGATGAGGGAGGTCAGAGACTTGACTATTGGTTTTCTCAATACGTAGAAAGTGGCTGACCTTGATGTTGATACATTTAAGCAGAGTGACAGGAATAAATAGCATTTGGTATGGGTAAGAAGAAAATGGGAAGAGAGGAACAAATGGCTGAAAGAATTAATAGTTATTCATTTTCTTCAAATTTCAGATTTAACATGACTTATTTGAAAGTATCCAGTTAACGCATTTACAGATGAAAATGTGGATGATAAAGAAACCACTCAATTCAAAGAGAAAGTTTTCAAGTATCCAGTTCACTTTGTTCCTGAATATATTAAAGGTTAACAAGACTGCAGTTAGCTTAATAAATAAAGAATCATTGCTTTTTCATCTGGGACATTTTTCTGAATCATGGGTACAAAGCCACATAAACGTAGATCGTAACAGAAATCGTCTATTTTCTTTCATGTTAAAATCACTAGTCTCCCCACACAATGTAGCTATAATTAATTGTTATTATTAATGTACTTCACCAACATTATCTGTTTAGACAATCATTCATTGTAACTCTGTAAAATAAAGTATATCATTGTCCAAAACATGGCAATAAGCCTAAAATGCTCAAGAAAGCTCTAATTCAATTTTGCTTTTATGACTCATGTCTAGTTCACAGTCACAGAATGATGTAACACTTCAAATGGTCTGGAAGGCATACACAAGGAGTAATGAAATCTTGTTGGGATCTAAAATGAAGAGCTAAAACAATGGTCAGGACCAGAACAACACGCACCAATAGCATAAAAGCTGCAGCTCCCCTTGGAGAGATACTTTGCTAATAAATTAGAGCACTACTACTGCCAAAAGAAGACAAGTGTTAGGGATGCAAAATGTACAAGCTATAGATAGAGAAACTATAACTGCAAACATCTTCAAGGTATATTCTGGGTCTGAAAGTTGCCTTGAAGAAAGGGATAAATGAGGGTTATTCAGGTTAACTTCCTTGCCAACTTCAAAGAATCTGGACCTTAGGCATTTTGCTAATATTTGCTAAATGTTGGTGTGTGCAGGCACTGTATAAATCTTTTATATGTACCATTTCATTTACTGTTCACAACCACCTTACAAAGTAATTACTATTATCACTCCTATTTTCTAGTTCAAGAAATAGAAGATCAGATTGCTTGTGAGACTTGATCAAATTCATACAGCTAGAGATTAGTAAAGCTGTATTTGATCCCAGGAAGTCAATACCTCCTTTCTCAAATCCAAACTCTGTACTGACAAAAATACATAATGATTGAAATTTCTACATATGGCTACCCTGGCACTGTGATCTAGAAATTAAGAGACAAATTTTACCTGAGGCTTGACATTAACTCTCTAGGGGACTTTGGAACAGTCTTAATCTCAGTCAATCTCAGTTCAGACCATATTTTATGGAAACTAATGAGATAACAATATGAAGATTTATTAACTGCTATTATTGTGCCCATCTTCACCCATCCCTAAAAAAGTTTTACTAGATTCTATCTATAAAACGTAGAGCTTAAAATACTGAGAACGACCATTTCATCCCAGACTCCTGACTGACTGAATGAACCCATTTCATTCTAGCTGGATGCACAAGAAAACAGTTTTTATATTATTCTTCTTGCAGGGGAATCCAAATTACAACATTTCTAATCTTTAACCCAGAATATTCTTTCTTTCCTAAACATTTCTAAGGAGAAATATACATATATATATACATACACACACACACACACACACACACACACACACACACACAGGTTTCTTTTTCGTTTTTGTTTTTTTTTTTTTTAAAAAAAAGAAAGAATAATATCAAAACAACAAAAACTTCCATGCATAGCAAAAGGCTGAGAGTTAAGTAAATTATAGGGTGCCAATATGATGAAATACTATGCAATTTATTAAATGAAGAATTAGATTTTAAAATATTTAAGGAATATAATGAAATAGTATTAAGTGGGAAATGTAGACTAGAAGGAAATATATACACAATGATTATGACTATTTGTGTGAAAATAATTGGGAAAAAAAGCTCTTAAGAAATGAAATTCAGCATAGTTTGGGGGATTTTCCCCCATCATTCGTTTGAACATATTTTCTTAAAAATGTTTTATATTTATTTAAGAATATTCTAATGTTTAAAAAACATTAGCAACTAAAACAACACTCCTTTCACACTCTCCACCAAAAAAAAAAAAAAAAAAAGAAAGAAAGAAAAAGAAAAAGCAATAAATCTCCCTCCAACTCTTCCTTTATTTCTAACCCCTATTTTGGCAAAGTGTTGACTTCTCTTTCTGGTAGATCTGCCTTGAGTATAAGAAGTCAAACAGCTCAGTTAGTTCTAAAAATGCTCAGTGAAGGACTCTCCAAGAAAGTTCAATCAGCTTGCAATTCCTGTCTCTAATTTGGCACTGTGGCGCGATTCTGACCCACATGACACTCGGTTGCTGCTGTTAGGATACCACCAGTAATTCTTCCAAATCACCTCAGAACCATCCTTGATGCATTTAATGCATTCACACACACATGCAGTCTACTTCGTGCTAAGCACTGGACATTCAATAATGAGCAAAAACTCATTCTCTGGGCTCACTGAAGTTACTAATATTGACCCGCTCTGTTTAAATTTTTATTTTTAAATGAGGATATATTTAACAACGTTTTTGAAAAAGAGATAAAACTCAACCATATTCCACCATCCTAACACAATGTTCTTTTCGGTATATTGCCCTCCTGTCTTTGTCTTCATGCATACATATTTTATAATCTTATAATTACAGTATAAGAGGCAAAGTATAATACTGGGTTCAGAACTTTTCACCAGGATCATAAAGAGTTTTCTAGTTTTTTTACAGTTTTAATAATGATCATTTTTTATAGTTTTCTGTATTCAACCATATATCCTATTCTTTGTCCTTTTCCAATTTCTGAGTATTTCGATTACTTTCAGATTTTATTTTATGTTTACTCTATAATATTGATAATACAAAAAAGAAAACAGGAACAACAAAAGAATGATTCTGACTCAGTACAACCTGGTCTTTACTTCTCTCTCTAGCTTCTTCTCTTATCTCTCCTTACCTCCAATTCCATGCTCAGTTCATGGTAATATCTGGAGGATCCTAAAGCCCCGTATGTTGTTCAGTCTCTATGCCTTCGCAGACGCTCTTACCCTTGCCAATGAGCACTTTTCCCCAAAACTGATTCCTAATTCTCCCATCTTCTTTGCCTAGAAAACCCTTCCTCATCTGGTATGGTTTGAATATTTGTGACCCCTTCAAAATTCATGTTGAAACTCAATCCCCAACACAACAGGATTATGAGGTGGAGCATTTAGGAGGTGATGAGAGGCCTTGAGGCATCTGCCCTCATGAATGAGATTAGCTCATTATAAAAAAGCCGGAGGAAAATTGCTGGGCCCTTTTTCCCCTCTGTCCTTTCTGCCATGTGAGGATACTGTTCATTCCTTTTTGTCCTTTTGCCCTTCTGCCTTCTGCCATGTGAGGATGCAATGACAAAGGTGCATTGACGAGGCAGCGTCTAGGAAGCAGAGAGGAAGCCTTTCCCACACGCTGAATATAGGATCCTTGATCTTGGACCCCCAGCCTCCAGAACCGTGAGAAAATAAAGTTCTCGTCTTTAAATTACCCAGTCTCTGGTACTTGATTATAGCAGCACAAACAGACTAAGACAACTATTTGGGAACTTTTTTTTTTTCTTTTTTTTGGAGACAGTGTCTAGCTCTGTCACCAAGGCTGGAGTGCAATGGTGCGATCTCGGCTCACTACAACCTCCGCCTCCCGGGTTCAAGCGATTCTCCTGCCTCAGCCTGCCGAGTAGCTGGGATTATAGGCACGTGCCACCGCACCCAGCTAATTTTTGTATTTTTAGTAGTGACGGGCTTTCACCATGTTGGTCAAGCTGGTCTCGAACTCCTGACCTCGTGATCCGCCTGCCTCAGTCTCCCAAAGTGCTGGGATTACAGGTGGGGGCCATTGCGCCCGGCCCTGGACCTGTTAAACTGGAAGTTCGCACAACAGGACTGTTGTGCTGTTATCCACTCACCAACTCAGCATTCATGGCGCTTGGTATTTAATACTCCAAGTCCCTAAATGACTCACCTATATCTACTGCTAGAATGTAAGTTCTGCGAGGGACATATCTTTTTTTTTTCCATTCACTTTTCCTTCCTTTATGCTTTCTCATTTCTTTGTAAGACCTCACATTATTTTGTATTATTAAATATGCTATAAATTCAAAATAGTATATGCAACATAAATATAAATAAGGTATAATAATAAAATGAGACCCATGTATCTACCACCTAGTACAATGTTGTCTTTTTGCGCTGATTAGAATCTATAACAATGTTTTGAATAAAACTAGTGAAATCAAGTATCCTTTTCTTTTCCTAAGTTTTCAAGGGAATGCTTGTAAAGCTTTACCATTAAATGTGATACTTGTAGTAGGTTTTTGGCAGACATTTATTGGGTTAAGGAATTCACCTTCTAACCTTAGTTTTCCCGAAGAATTTTTTTTTATCATGAGTAGTTATTGAATTTATCAAACGTTTTTGCTACACCTACTCAGACGGGTATATGATTTTCTCCTTTTATCTGCTAATCTGGTGATTTACATTTTAATAGGTGTTCTAACGTTAAAATAACCTTGCATTTTAGAGTTTAACCAATATGATTAATGGGTATTATATTTTTAACACATTGCTGAACTGAGGATGCTCATATTTTGTTTTGAATACTTCATGTATGTTCATGAGCGAAATGAACTTCTAATATTCCTTATACTATCCTTGCTTGGTTTTAGTATCAAGGTTATATTAACCTCACAGGAAAACAATAAACCCTCTGTAACTAAGTCTATTCTTTGAAAAAAAATCTAAGATATTATCTGTCTTTCAAGTGTTTTATAGAACTCATATACAAAACCATTTGGGCCTAATATTTTCTCAGCATAAAATTCTTCCCAGTACTTACATCATCTTTTTTTTCTTTTTTTTTTTTTCTGAGATGGAGTCTCGCTTTGTTGCCCAGGCTGGAGTGCAGTGGCATGATCTCGGCTCACTGCAACCTCTCTGACCCAGGTTCAAGCAATTCTCCTGCCTCAGCCTCCTGAGTAGCTGGGATTACAGGCGGCTGCCACCATGCCCAGCTAATTTTTGTATTTTTAGTAGAGACAGGGTTTCACCATGTTGGCCAGACTGGTCTCGAACTCCTGACCTCAGGTGATCCACCCGCCTCGGCTTCCCAACGTGCTGGAATTACAGGCGTGAGCTACTGTGCTTGGCCACATCATCTCTTTTAATCATTGCTTTATGTATAGTTATGCTTTCCTTTTCATTCCTAATGTCTATGTCTCTTTTCTTTAAATTTTGGTGGGTTTTATTGGACATGCATTGATTTTGGTAGTCTTTAAAAATGACTGGCAGTTTTATTAATTATATTTGTTTTCTATTTTATAAATGTGTCATTTCTTATTTTTACTTTTATGTGTTTATTTTGTTGTCCTTCTAATTTCTTAAATTGGATGGTTCTCACATTATTTTATTCTCGAATATAAGTACTTCCTAGGAAGTCTTCCTATAACCAACAAATTGAGTTTTATATTATTGTTTCTGTTTCCATAAAGATTGATGCCTTAACTTATAGCTCTTCTAACAGTTTTTTAAAAATAAATATTCAAGTGTATGTTGCTTTCTGTTTCTTAGTGGTGTTGTTAATTTATGAATGAATTTTATTGTATTCATACAAAGTCTCCATGAGATCCAATTTCTGGAATTTGTTGTCAATTTTTTTTTTTTTTTTTTTTTTTTTTTTTTTTTTTTTGAGATGGAGTCTGGCTCTGTCGCCCAGGCTGGAGTGCAGTGGCCGGATCTCAGCTCACTGCAAGCTCCGCCTCCCGGGTTTACGCCATTCTCCTGCCTCAGCCTCCCGAGTAGCTGGGACTACAGGCGCCCGCCACCTCGCCCGGCTAGTTTTTTTTTTGTATTTTTTAGTAGAGACGGGGTTTCACCGTGTTCGCCAGGATGGTCTCGATCTCCTGACCTCGTGATCCGCCCGTCTCGGCCTCCCAAAGTGCTGGGATTACAGGCTTGAGCCACCGCGCCCGGCCTGTTGTCAATTTTTACAAATCTTTCCTGCATGCTCAAAACAGCATTTTATTCTCTGGCTCTTGGGATGTATTTCCTGTGTCCATCAGATCAAGCTTATTAAGTGTATAGTTCAAATTCTCCCTATCCTTTCTAATTTTTGTCTATTTGATATATCAATTACTAAGAGAGAAGAGAGAGAATAAAAATCCCTTACTTCTCTTTGGAGTTCTGGCAATTTTTGCTTCAAATATTTTAAACCTATGTTATTAGCTAGCATTATCTCCTGGAAAATCATCTTTTTTCTTATTATATAGTTACTGTCTGTAATAATGCTTTTTGTTTTGAAGTCTATTTGGTCTATTAGTAACAGACACCAGGAACATTTAATAGTATTTCCCTGCTATCTATCTTTGCATTCTCTGCCTTTCAACTGTCCTCTGTTCTTAAGTTTGATGTGTGTTCCTTGTAAAAAATCATGAAATTGACTTCCATATTTTTTGGACATGGTCATTTTTTACAATCCCTGTCATCTCACTGATAATTAGTCTTATATTTTTATTTTTTTTCTATCTTTTTTGGTGTTATTTGCCTTGGTTTTACGCAGCTTTATTTTTTCTTCTCTTGCTTTCTTTTGCTGTGTTTATTGATTTGTTTTTTTTTTCCTTTGAGAAGTTTTATTTTTGTCTTATAAACTTTTAAAAGTTTAAAGTTATGTTGACATTATTGCTGAATAATAAAGGTATCTTAGAAGACCATTCTAATCATCTGTCACAAAAACTCCACTATCATGTTCATTCTGTTCACAATAGAAAGTATACCCTGCTTTACTTAACTCTCAATATTTGACATTAGCATTATTGAATTTAATCATTAATCATTTTTCATTTATCCAAATTTTTACTCTCTAATCAACATACTTTAAATCTTAGACCTTCCTTCTTGGATCATTTGCTTCTTTCTGAAGTACATGTATTAAAGTTCCTTGTGGCAAAGTTATGTTGCTAGCAAACACTGCTTCAGTTACTTCTAAAAACGTCTTGCTTTTCTTCTTGTTTTTGAAAGTATAGAATTATAGATGGTTCCTCAGTTTTTTTCTCAGGGCTTTGAGGCCAATTGTCCAGTAGCCATTTCTTTAATATTTCTTTTTTTCTTGCTACTTTTATATTGTTTTCTAAATAATGAAATTGCAAAAACCTCAAGGGCAAGGTGCTTACAACTGGTCTTAGTTTTTAATTATTTTGCTTTGGATCCACTGGACTTCCTAAATCTGAAGATTTATGTCTTTAAGTGATTCTGGAAAACTCTTGCCAATTGTATTTTCAAATATTGCCTTTTCATTCTCTCTATAATCTTTACCTAGAAGTGTTAGTGAATATGTGTTGAACCTATTCCCTCTAAACTCCTTATCTCTTAATCTATTTTTCTTGGGTTATGTCCCTTTTTCTCTTTCTGTTCTAGTCCATGTAACTTTTTGCATCTCTTTGAAGTTGATTAATTTTCTTTTCTGCTTTGTATATTCTGATGTTTAACCATTCCATTTTAGTTGTATATTTAATCTAGAAGCTTTTATTAGTTCTTTTTTTAACCAATCTTTCTGGTTATCCTCAAATAATTTCTAGTTCCCAATTATGATATTTTGTGTGTCATTTTAAAAATATATACATTTAACACACTTATTTTGTGTTCTGTTTTAGGTCACTAAATTTTTATGGATCTGGTTCTGTTTTTTGTCTTTTATCTTCCTTCTTAGTTGTCTTACATTGATAGTATCCTGTTTCCTTTTGTGTAGGATTTATTATTATTATTATTATTGTCATAATTATGAGCTCATATTTGGAACTCTGCTTACAGGAATCCTGTAGGAATTTCATGGCTTCTAAGTTCCTCTGAGAATATCTGCATTTATTTCTACCCAATACCTAGGAACAGTACTACCTTTGTCCATTTTAAAGTAAAAGTCTCAGTTACGGCTTTTCAGTTCCCAAATGTGTGAATTCAGTCCCCAGTCCCTCATGGGGGCTGACTGATGCCATAGATTCTCAAAGGAAGCTTTTTCTCCACCTTCAATTAAAGCCAGTTCTGAAACCAACAAGTATCTCCCCTTTATGCCTCTGCGGAGTATAATCTGAAAACCAGAATTTCCATGCATCCTTTGTGGTTTTATGCTTTATCCATGGAGGAGGGTAGGCTGACTCGATGCCTTTCACTCTATTCATTCTTTGTCACTCGTCCTACTGATAAGATTGTTAAACCAAAACTATAAATCAATTACTTGGGTTATCACACACTCCCGGACAGTCCAAAGCTTCACTGTGTTGCTCACCTCCATTGAGTTATGGTCCCATTCTTTCCCTGACCTTTCTGCCAAACTCACACATTTATTTAAATTGTCTTTTTAAAATTTCATATTATATGGCATTTTTAGTTGCTTTGTAAGAGGAGAGTTGCTGGCTCTCTGTAACTGTCGTATTTCCAGAATGGAAGCCATGAACATTGACTTTCTTATACACCATTGAATCCTAGTACCTAATGTAGTGCCTGACATTAAGCAGACATTATATGAAAATTTATAGAATAAAGGAATTAATTAAAATATTTGATATTATGTGCATAACTTATTGATTCTGAATCATTTCTTCAGGATAAATTCTAACAATTTAGATTATTGGGTTCGAGGTGTGGACAATATCTTACTATACACTCCTATATTACTTTCCAAAAAAGATGCAAATACACATAGTAGGTTACTAGGTTAGTACTTATGTTAGGTGTGCTTTAAATTTTTACCAAATGGCTAATAATTTGTTTCCTTTCATCTCTGAGAAACATACACATCATCACTTGTCTTTGTGGATGTAATGTGTGCTTGCTAATGACCTCTAAAGCGCTGAACAGAATGCTCTGCAGGCCAAAGAGTTTGCTTTGCTGCCAATCTTGAATATTACAGGATACAAAACAATTATTTGGCCCTACTTTGTGATGCAAGAATTTCAAAGGCAGGTTAATTAGTATGAAGAAAGTATATTTTTTCCCTCATGGGACATGACTTCATTGCCTAGCTAAGGCTGTGTCCTATTCTCAATTTTTCCCTTACCCAAACTACACTTATGGAATTTAGATAGAGAAAAACATAATCCTCCTAATGCTTCTGACAACAATTTTGACCATGAAAGGTTAAGTACCTCCATGGGCAACTTGAACTTATATGACTAGAATTTACACACACAATAGATCAAGATCACTACTCTTAACCACACTAATAGGCTGATACTTTCCTAAAGAAAAAAAAAAAGGCCCTCCTGTGTATTAATTAGATTTGGTACTCGCTGGTATAGACAAGAATGTCTCCAGGGTCTGCTGTATCCTTTATTATACAACTCGAGTGTAGAAAATCAATTTCAGGGTAACTCTATGCTGGGAAAATCTTCCCTGGGGTTTTAGAAAAATTTAACTGGGGCTCTGAGACAGAACGTGATTCTGGCGTGAGTGTGTGTGTGTGTGTGTGTGTGTGTGTGTGTGTGTGTGTGTTTGTGTGCACGTGCAAAGGGAGCATAATATGGAATAGGTGTTCAGCACGAGTTTGCTGAATGGAATGAAAATAATATGTAGACAAAGGATTTTTTTTCCTGCTTGGCATAGAGGGGTATGATGGTTTCGAGATGATGCCATCTCACTCAAAATTCCAGGGTTCTTGGGAGATAGAGCTACTACAGCAAAGATCACTCTCCTTCTCTCACTGCTATGATGATCCACCAGATCAGACAGCTTAGAGTGCCCTCCTGTTCTTAACATGGCTTCATGTCCAGTTCTCATCCAAGAGTCTGGACTCAAGCCCAGTATTCACTCTAATGTCTCCTCCTCAGGCTTGGATAACTAATCTTGGACAGAGCTTGAATCTGAATCCTATTAAGTAGTTGTTGATAAAGTGTTTGTCAAAAGTTAGTCTATTAGTTAAGACACTTACCATAACCAGCTGCTGAAACAACTTCAAAATCTCAGTGGCTTGGTTTTCCATTCCCGAGTCACTTCACTTAGAATAATAGTCTCTAATCTCATCCAGGTCATTGAAAATGCTGTTAATTCATTCATTTTTATGGCTGAGTAGTATTCCATCATATATATATGTATGTATGTGTGTATGTATGTATATATGTATATATGTGTATATATACACATATATATATATATAACACACATACATATCTATGTATATACACACCAGAGTTTATCCACTCATTGATGGGCATTTGGGTTGGTTCTACAATTTTTCTATTGTGAATTGTGCTGCTATAAACATGTATGTGCAAGTGTCTTTTTTGAATAACTTCTTTTCCTCCCGGTATGCAAAGGCATAAGAATGATACAATGGACTTTGGAGACTTGGGAGGAAGAGTGGGAGGGGGGTGAGGGATAAAAGACAACAAATATGGTGCAGTGTATACTGCTTGGGTGATGGGTGCACGAGGTTCTTACAAATCTCCACGGAAGAACTTACTCATGTAACCAAATATGACCTGTACCCCCAATAACTTACGGAAAAATAAAAATAAAAATCTCAGTAGCTAACCAAAGGAAAATTATCATAATTCCACACAGATCACGTAACTTTCCTTGCTGGTTCTATTCCAAAAAATAAATAGAAAACCAAGTTCCTACCCTCTTATGGCTCTCTCATCCTCTTAGACTTCCTCAAAGTCCTTGGTTGGATGTTTTTTTGTATTTACACAGGAAGAAGAAGAAGAAGAAGAAGAAGAAGGAAGAAGGAAGAAGGAAGAAGGAAGAAGGAAGAAGGAAGAAGGAAGAAGAAAGAAGAAAGAAGAAAGAAGAAGAAGAAGGTGAGAAGGACCTTGCAAGTTGTTTTACAGCCAGGTCCGAAAATGACCTACTTCAATTATATCTGCTCACATTATATTAGCCATAACGAATAACATAGCCTCAACCAAACTGAATGATAGGCTGAGATATGTGGGCAGGAGGAGGAAATATTAGTGAATATCTAGTTCCTCTCGGCCATAGCTGATTTGTGTGCCAAGTATACTTATCAAAATAAATATGAGCCTAATATGGAAAACCCAATATCCTAAAAAAGATAAATTAGAGAGCTGTGATCTAAATTATTATAATTTGACAGAATACAGTGTATTTTAATATTCAAAACAATGAATTAACTGAAATTATCAACATTTCATTATACTAGGATCAACTAAATTCCATAACATTTGATGGAAGAAAAGATACCATTTAAAATTATAAGGTTACTAGGAGTAAATCTAACAACAAATTAGAAACTTTATAGAGAAACTTATTAAACTTTATTGAAGTTGAATAAATTTGAAAAGTAGGAGTCACATTTTGTTACTTAAGGTGAAGACTTAATGTGTTCTTTAACTCCTAGTTAATCTTTGAATTCAGTGCAATACAAAATATGACAGGCATATTCTGAACTTCATATGAATAGAATAATAATCAGCTAAAACAGTTCCGTTAAAGAATAACAGGAAGGACTTTTCTCTACCAGATACTAAGACTTGCTGTAATGCTATAGTAATTAAAAGTGTGTGAAGCCAGTACAAAAAATAAACATGAATAGAACAGAGAACTCAGAAACAAACTTATACATACATCATAAATAGCATATAATAGAAGTGCTATCACAAATCAATGGGGGAAAATGAAGAATAGACTACTCAGTGGCTTTCTAGGACAAAAAAGGTCCTATATAAGATAAAATGCAAAAAATAATTTACATATACACTTTAAAAATAACATTAAAATAATTATTTAAATTCTTATAGTGGACAATATAGGCTATGTATAGAATTTCTGGCAGTTATAATTTTTTTAAAAATGCACTAAGAATTTACCATAAAGGAATAAAGTGACTACATCAAAATTAAAACTCTCATCATGAAAAATCACACCTCTAAGCTGGCTAAGTGCCAAGCAACAGAGCAACAGAAAATGTTTCAGTGTAAGAATAGAAATATATCCAGAATAGCTAAGGAAATCTTAGAAATTAATAAGAATAAAGCCAAATAACTCAAAATAAATGTGGACAAGAAATACGAACAAGCAATTCAAAGAAATGGACATATGAGTAGCCAATAAGCATATAAAAAGGTGTTCAGCTTTAGTAATTACCAGGGAAATGCAAAATAAAAGGATAATGATGTATTATTTTTCACTCAGAATGTCAATATCTAAGTCTGATAATGGTGAAGGTTCATGAGGGTTTGAGTAATGGTCTTCTGCTAATAGAAAGTTGACTCAACAGAGTTACACTGGAGATCAACTTGGCAATATCCATAAAATTTAAAATTTCACACTCTGTGGCCTGATACTTACTTCCAGATATATATCCTAAAATAACTGAGTATGAATATAGGAAACTTAGGAATGGACATTCATTGCAATGTTGTTTGTAATTGTAAACAAATGGAAACACCTTAAGTGTACACAAATAATGGAAATATTGAAAATAAAAATGTTTTATACTATACAGTGGTCAAGATGATCTAGACCTGCATACATATCAATGGGTAGTTGTTAAAAACTTAATGACAGTGAATAAATAAAAAAATAGCATAAGACATACATTGGATACAATTTGGGTAAACTTTAAAAGTACTAAAAAGTTTACCATATACAAAGGGACTTCAAAAACTTGGTGGAAAAATTGAATTAAAATACAAATATAAAAAATATAAACTTTATTTCTCAACATAAACTCCATCAAGTTCAAGACATTTTTTTAAGTGTCTTGATGCCATTTAGTCCATCTCTAAAGAACTGAGGTCCTGGGAACTTAACTAAGTCAATATAGATTTTTTTGTCACTATTAACTGACAAAAAAATGGGTGTCCTTTACAGATTTTTTAAGATTAAGACACAAAAAGCAGTCAGAAGGAGCCAAATCAGGACTGTAAGGTGGATGTCTAATGATTTCCCATTGACACGCTTGCAAAATTTCTCTTGTTAGATGAGAGGAATGAGCAGGAGCATTGTCATGGTGGAGAAGGACTCTGGTGAAGCTTTCTTGGGTATTTTCCTGTTAAAGCTTTCCCTAACTTTCTCAAAACACTCTTATGATAAGCACGTGTTACTGTTCTTTAGCCCTCCAGAAAGTTAAGCAAAATACCTTGAGTATCCCCAAAAATTGTTGCCATGACCTTTGCTTCCGACCAGTCAGCTCTTGCTTTGACTGAACCACTTTCAACCCTTGGTAGTCATTGGTTTGCTTGTGCTTTGTCTTCAGGATTGTAATGATAAAGTTATGTTTTATCTCCTGTTACAATTCTTTGGAGAAATGCTTCAGGATCTTGATCCCACTTGTTTAAAATTTCGGTTGAAAGCTCTGCTCTGCAGAGTTGCTCTGGGTACAATAGTTTTGGCACCCCTTGCGTGGAAAATTTGCTCAACTTTAATTGTCCAGTCAGAATTGTTAAGCGGAACCAATACAGATGTCTATGTTTTGGCTATTGTTTGTGCTGTTAATTATTCGTCTGTGTCTCCTCTTCAATCAAGACGCAGACAAGATTATTTTTTTCCTCATAAATTGATGTGGATAGTCCGTCACTGCAGGATTTATCTTTAATATTGTTTTGTCCCTTCTTAAAATGAGTTATCCATTTGTAAATAAATAACTGCTGATTTCTTTGGGCACTGTCCCCATAAACTTTCTGTAAAGCATCAATGATGTCACCATTCTTTCACCCAAGCTTCACAATAAATTTTGTATTTGTTCTTGCTTAAATTTTAGCAGAATTCATGTTGCTCTGATAGGGGCTTTTTTCAAACTAGTGTCTTATACTTCTTAGTGCCTCAAACTAGATCCTGTTCAGACATGTTATAAAAAGTTAGCATGAGTTTATTTTGGTGCAAAAAAATTTGAAATCCATGCATAGTTTTTTCATAATATTCATTTTCCATGAACTTTTTGAAGACCTCTCATTTAGTTTGTGGATTTACATACATGTGTGCTAAGTTATTTTTAAATGTAATAAATGAAAATTTGTTAAACTCACAATAGTGATTTCCCCTGGAATCACCGGCAGGGAAATAGAATTGAAGATGGTAACTCAAATTGCTTTAAACTATTTTAATTTAAATTTTAAATAAATTATTATTGTAATAAATATTTTCAATAAAATACTTATTGAGTAAAGAATATGATAAATATGTGTGTATACATGTTATATAAATTCAAATTAGACAGAATGCCAAGTTCTCCCTTAAAAAGGAAAAAGAAAAGAAGAAAGTCAAGCCCCAGCAGATGTTAAAAAGTATTTGAAACTTACGACAATTAAAACATGTTACACTGGCACAAGAAAAAATACTGATGAAAATCAATGGGACAAAATAGATAAGCCTGCAAAAAGTTTTACAGCATATAAGAATTTAATAAATTGTGAAGGCAGTTATCAGAAGTCAATGACGAAAAAATATTTTTCAATAAACAGGGTAGGGTAATAAGTTTACAAATTTTTTCAAAATTAGATCTTTATACCAAACAAGAAGATGTTGTCTATATAGATCAGTAAAAGCATTACAGACTTAAGAAAATATGGAAAAATTAAACCTGATTTTGAGACATAGATTTTCCAAGAATAAAATAAGCAAAATAAAAACCACAAAAAATGAGAAATAGATTAAATCGCTTAATGAGTACAACTTCCTATGCCTCAAAAACTGCCATAGAAATACTTAAAAAGAAATATTTGCTTTGTCTATGATAAATGATTAAAAGTTTTAATACAGAAAAAGAACTTCTAAGTTAAAAAGAAAAATAGAAATGCCTAAATATAAAAAAGGACAAAAGATGTGGATAATTTATAAAAGTATTAAAGACCAATACACATATAAAATATATTTAAACTCACTAGTAATTGAAAATGCAAATTTAATTAATTTGCAAACATTAATAAATTTGCAAACATTTTCAGCTCTCTAGACTAACAAATTTTTAAAATTAAAATAGTCACTACTAGTAGGAGTACAGATAAATGTTTACACATGTACTCTGAATAGGAATCAGTAGTAACTTTCTGGATGAGTGTTGGTCAGGAAGGAACCGACACTTTCACCCAACAATTCTCACTGTGGAATTTTACCCTAAAAAAAAATTATAAATATGCACAAAATGGCTTTTTAAACCATCAAGAGGATGAGTAGAAGGAAAGAAAAAAGACTAAGAGGAAAGAAAGAAGGAAGAGGAGAGGAAGAGGCCATGTAAATGATAACAAAAAGGAAGTGGTTAAACAAGTTGTAATAAACTCTTTTGAATATTTTAATTAATATTTATTGACATGAAAAAGTACTGATGACAATTTTCCTAAGCTGATTTAGAAACGACTTTGCCTCTGTCTGCTTCCAGCTATGACAGAGTCACAGACATACCAAAACACTGCAGAATACACATTCTTTTTAAATCCACTGGGAACGTTCACCATAACAATACCAAAAGCTGGGAAATACTATCTTCAGTAAATTTCAAAACACTGACATCTTAAATAGTGGAGGGGCAAAGGAAGTATTTCCCCATTACCCTTTGCGAGTTCACTGAAAAATCAACTCACAAAATGCCAATTAGTAAGAAAAAAGACATACAAATTTATTAACATGTACACAGGGGAGAAAGACAGAATGATTACTCATTATCTCCATAGGGCCCCAATACTTATATATTCTTATTTCAGGGGGGAGGGGGAAATAGGTAATTCTGTCAAGGGGCAATAAATGATTGCTAGGGAGAATGAATAGATGTAGATGAGAGATTAATTTGTAAATGGTTCTCTTTGGAAACTGCATGAGCCTGAGACATGGACGGTATTCTGTGAATGGGTCTATTCTGGTGTGGTTACATTCTCAATCTTCTTTTCTGCAAATAGATAATGATATAGCAGGGAGGGAAAGAAAAACTATTGTTCTTTTTTTTTTTTTTTTTTTTTTTTTTTTTTTTTTTTTTTTTTTTTAATTTATTTATTATTATTTACTTAAGTTGTGGGTCCATGTGCATAACGTGCAGGTTTGTTACATATGTATACTTGTGCCATGTTGCTGTGCTGCACCCATCAACTCGTCATTTACATTTCTCCCAATGCAATCCCTCCCCCCTCCCCCCCCTCCCCCCTCCCCATAGGCCCTGGTGTGTGATGTACTATTGTTCTTCTTGATGGGTCCATTTGGTTGCTATGTAGCCAAGAGAAAAGTCTTTTCTAGCATCTGTTGATACCTTTGGGCCTTTAATTCAAAATATTCATTATACCAGAGAGCCTTATTTTAGGGTGAAGTTCCCTGCATTCCTTCAAGAGTATATTCTCTGACCAAAAGAGAATTAAATTAAAAATCAATAAGTTATCTAGAAAATTCTCATACGAGTAGAAATTAAATAATACAGCTTCTAAGTAGCACACAGAGACAAGAAATAAGAGGAATTGGCCGGGCACGGTGGCTCACACCTGTAATCCTAGCACTTTGGGAGGCTGAGATGGGTGGATCACCTGAGGTCAGGAGTTCCAGACCAGTCTGGTCAACATGGTGAAACCATATCTCTACTAAAAATACAAAATTAGCCCAGTGTGGTGGCACACACCTGTAATCCCAACTACTTGTGAGGCTGAAGCAGGAGAGAATTACTTGAACACAGGAGGCAGAGGTTGCAGTGAGCCGAGATTGGGCCATTATACTCCAGCCTGGGTGACAAAAGTGAAACTCTGTCAAAAAAAGGAAGGAAGGAAGGAAGGAAGGAAGGAAGGGAGGGAGGGAGGGAGGGAGGGAGGGAGGGAGGGAGGGAGGGAGGGAGGGAAATTATAAAATACACCAAACTGAATGATAATGAAATATCATGAGATGCACAATGTTGTACAATGCATACAGAGAAATTTACAGCTTTAAATGCCTGTAATGGAAAGAGAAGAAGGCCTTAAAATCAATGATCTAAGTTTCTACTTTAAGAAGTCAAAAAAGTAGAGCAAACCAAAAATAAATAGAAGGAAAGAAATAATAAAGGGCAGAAATTTAAAAAAAGAAAATAGTAGAGCAAATTTTAAAAGTCAAACTTTCATTCTTGAAATTATTGTACTTTAATAATTGAGCTCCCCTAGCAAGAATAGTTTTTAAAAAATAGAAAGCAAATTACAATATCAGAAATGAAAATGGGGATATCACCATAAGCCCTAGAGATATTAAAAGATAGTAATGCGAAATTATGAACAAATATATGCCAATAAATTCAACAACTTAAATGAAATGGAAAAATTCCTTGAAAAGCACAACTTACAAAAACTAAGTCAAAAATAAAAGTAAAAAAAAATCCAAATAACCTTGTAGCTATTAAAGATACTGAACTTGTAATCAAAAAACTTTTCATAATAAAAGACTTTGCAAACACTTGGAAGTCCTGCATTCAAACAAACAAAATAATGGTTGGATATGTGGCCAAGGTGGAAATAAAGGAAGAGATTCTTTGGGTACCCAAAATAAAGAGGAAATTCAAAGTATCAAGAAGCAGGAAGCCATGAGTTACAGGAGTCAGATCCAGGTCTTAACACTATGGATTTGATACGGACTTGGATTGGAAAAAGGGTATGAGAAACAGGCTTCACGTTCTCAGGAGGCAAGGAATGACCTCCTTGCCCAAGACCTGCAGCCATAAAGGGTTATTCTTTTTCTTAAAAGAATAATTAAAAATAGCTCACCTACTGGGTTAGGAAGGAATAAGACAACTTGTAGAAAACCCGGTATCTCAATTCCTAATATTTTTCTCAGGTCTCTCCTACCCTTACTCTTTCCCTGGCTATTTAACTTATTGCTATTTTAAACAAAGATAGACAAGTATTAAAAGGAAACACTCAAAATTCCTGTCACCTGCCCCTACCAAAAAGAAAACCTACTAAAAAATGTTTCAGAGATTTGGAGGAAGCTACTGTGAATTCACCAAGAAACAATTACAACTGTTTTTGATTCCACATCACAATGTTTATCCCAGGCACGAGAAGAATTATATTTCTAAAAGCACTGATTAGTCCATCCTATCCACTGAAACCTAAAACCCTAAAACTAACTAATTTTTTCTCTCTCTCTCCTCTCTTTTTCATCTGGAGAAGCAACAGGCATTGCCTTCAGAAGACAGGAAAGAGAAACCAAGAGGGGAATGACAGTTTGGAGTGGTTCTGAGAAGGGCAGAGACCCATGGCCAACCAGCAGTTTCCCAGATGGGGAACAAATGTGGGATGCCTTTGGATTATGGATTTTAAATGCCAAGTCTTAAAAGCAATAGCAAGGACAGATTCTCTGTAGTGAGGATCCCATAACAGGCATATGGTCATAATAGGGTCACCTGGCTGAATTACACTGACGACCAAGTAAACTAAGGTCCATGACTCTCCCCCTTTTCTGTCTACCATGCAAAAACTTCCTAAAACACAACAGAGAAAGCAACTTTTGAAGGCTCTAGTGAATGGGAGCTCATAACTAGGTTTTATTTTATTAAGAAAAATAAATAATGATCCTTAAATTCAAGTGTTTTGGGGGGATCATACTAATTACATAGACAAATGACTCATGTAATACATATGGAAAGGCAGATGTCATTGATATCGTCCTCTCTTTCTGTTATTCCTCCCTAAAACAAACCTAGAAACATTGAAAAGAACAATGTTGAACATCTAAGTTCCTATGGAGTGTCACCTTTTGAGGGAACAGTATTCAGGTTATCAAGACAATTTCCCTGTGATTCAGTGGGTTCCTGCTAACTTTTGCTTCCTGTCTACCAAGGGAAATCATTCCAAAACTTCCTCAAAGGAGCTGAAAAGAGAGGAGGAGCTGAGTTTCAATCTAGACAGAGCTCCACTTTGAAGTTCCTCTCTTGAGATTGAAGTCTAGACTGGGAAACGAAGAGAGAAAAATGGGTCTAACTTGGGAAAGGAGCTCCTAACACAACCAGGGAAGGGAGTTTCTTCATGTCCCTTAAGTATCTTGACACATGAGGGCTGTGAGTACAGAAACCAGAAAAGGTGAGGAAAAAAAGGCAATTATCTAAATGACTCAAGCAAACAACCCCAAATCAAATCAAGGAATGATAGCCATACCCACCATTTTTCATTGACAATCAGGATTTGTCAAGTGAATGTGAGCCTTCTAGTCAAGATTTTTAAATAATTGCCCTAATTCTTTACTCTGTGTGCATATGTATAATCCGAGAAGCCTCAGCTATACAATATCTTCCTACAAATGAGTTCCCTAAAGATGGTGAAATAATTTATGTTGGCTGTTTCCTCCTCAACAAACATTCAGAAAGTACAGGAAATTGAGACTTTATTCCCCCTAACAGCAGTATTTGAATAATGTGGGTGTAAGCAGGTTGATCTTCTGCAAGCACAATTTGATCCCCTCATCCCTTAACTCAGAAACCTTTCACCTCTCCATTATCTAATAAATCAAATCCTGTCTTTACTCCTCCATTAGCCATTCAAGTCCCACCTTTTGTACAGTTTTCTAACGTCTGTCCAAAATGTTCTCCAGGCTTCAACCAAGCCAGCCCACTGCCAACTGACCACACCTTGCCTGTGCTATTCTAGCTTATTTATTTATTTATTTATTTATTTATTTATTTATTTATTTGAGACGGAGTAGTCTGTCGCTCAGGCTGGAGTGCAGTGGTGCAATCTCCGCTCACTGCAACCTTCACCTCCCTGGTTCAAGCAATTCCCCTGCCTCAGCCTCCCAAGTAGCTGGGATTACAGGTGCACACCACCATGCCCAGCTAATTTTTTTGTAATTTTAGTAGAGACAGGGTTTCATCATGTTGGCCAGACTGGTCTCGAACTCCGACCTCAGGTAATCTGCCCACCTCAGCCTCCCAAAGTGCTGGGATTACAGGCATGAGTCACCACACCCGGCCTATTCTAGCTTCTAAAGTCCCCTTCTCCCACTTTAGTTGTACATTGCTCATGCTAGTCAAAAGGAACTTTTTCTTTTTTTGATTCCCTAAAACATTTTCTTTTATGTTCTTGATATTTGTCGGTTTTCCTTTGCATTAGTGAACAGTAACTACTTGAGCTGTGTTTTATCCCCTCTACTCATGTCTAGATCCATTTTGTGCTGCTATAACAGAATAGCTGAGACTGAGTAACTTGTAATGAACAGAAATTTACTGGCTCATGGTTCTCAAGGCTGGGAAGCCCAAGATCAATGTACTGGCACCTGGCACCTGACAAGGGCCTTCGTGCTGTGGTCTCTCATGGTGAAGGAGTAAAGAAAGGGTGAGAGAGAGTGAGAAGGGGGCCACACTCATCGTTTTATATGGAATTCATTCCATTCATGAGGGCAGACCCCTCCTGGCCCAATCACCACTCTTCGAGTTTTACCTCCTGACATTGTTGGATTAGGGATTAAGTGTCCAATACATGCTTTTCGAAGGACACATTCCAATCCTAGCAACTAGCTTTTGAGTCCCTTTGGGGCTCTCCTCATAATCCTGAAATTACCTAAAATGTCAAACATGCTGCCTTTTTGTGGGTATATACTCTCAGGAGAGCTGCCATGTTTTTAAAATTATGGACTATATAACTATGTGAAACTCCCGGGAATTCATGAGATCCATGAGTATTTGGTGTTAACCTTGAGTAACACTGAGTGGTAGAGACAAAGAGTTCTATTTGGATCCTGCCAGTGAATTGCCATATCCCATGTGGTCTAAAGAATGCAAGATTTCCACTTCGGGTCAAAAATCTTACATGTCTTCCATTGTATTTATTAGACTTAGAATTGTAGGCTGTCTTGTCTTTTCAGGAGGAGGTTCAATACAATCTCAAATCAAATAGAATCCACATGAATTGAAATCTGCCTCCTTTGCCACCTTACCCCCAATATTTACTTTTCCTATTCTGTTTCTTTCTCCCTCTTCAGTCCAGTCCTCCAGGTATCACTCTTAGGGAGTCATGATAACATGCAAGTGTCTCTTAATTCTCTTTTTAGATTCAAAAGCTGCTCAGCTTTCCCAGTAACCACAGTTCTCACAGTTGATTTTTCCCTCCCCTTGTCTCCTGCAGTGGCCTCCATCTCCCCATGTGACACAGAACTGAGGCTGAATCATTTTGCTGGTTTCCATTTGGCAATCATCCTACCTTTCCCCAATGGTTTATTACGCCCTTCTATGGCCTCGAGGAACTTTCCATATTCATTTGCAGTAAGTCCATTACTGGAAGATACTGAAGATATAGAATAATTTATAGATACTACCAATCGGAATAACGTCTGCTTTATGAATTATGAGTTCTATCACTTAATACCTTTGGCTTGATCTGGCTAGTTCTGCTTGAACATAGCTTGCCCCTGACCCAGCATAAGGAGCTAGATAGCAATATGAAGAGAGCTGTCGAAAATTCCACCTTGAGAAAATGAACTTCCGATTTGAAATCAACAAATATTTTCCCTTACCAATCTACCAGAGATTGAGCTGGTAGATTGGTGAGGGAAAACAAGAAGCCAATCATTGCCCTTTCAGCTGTGTAATAAAAACAGAAAGGCAAACATCTGCATTTAACTTCTCCATGCTTGTTGCTAATGATCTGTTTTTTAGAATTCTTTTTCTAGGACTCTGTTCTCAAATTTTAAAACTCTAGTGTATACCACTATATTTATCTAGATACTTCTTTAGTGAAGCTGCTTCCTTTGATCTGGCTCATCTCATAAAAGTAAGCATTTTCATACACGCTAATGGGTTTGTAAGTTAATACAATTAGGAAAACAATGTGGTTAACCTTTTAAAATTGCTCCCTTACTCTTCTAAAAAGTAGAAAAATAAAATAGTTGGGTATGGTGGCTCATGCCTGCAGTCCACGCTATCAGGTGGCTGAGGCGGGAGGATCACTTGAGCCCAGGAGGTCGAAGCTGCAGTGAGCCGTGATCATGCCATTGCACTCTAGCCTGGGCAACAGAGGGAGACTTTGTCTTAAGAAAAAAAAAAAAAAGTTTTCATCCCCTTTTGCCCTTTGACCCAAAGCCTGAAACTCTAGGCATATATTAAAAACAAAAGACAAAGGTGCACAGATAAAGATTTATTTTCAAAGTTATTCATAAGTAGCTTTTACTACTTATAATAGTGAAAAAAAAGAAATGCCCCAAAACGGGAAACTGATTGAGAAGGCATATGATCCCTAAATGGAATAATCTGCATTCATTAAGTCAAAGATTATAAAGGAATTTTTAATGGGATAGGGAAATGCTTATGGTATGATGCTAAAAAAATAAAGGTTTGAAGTTAAAATATTTTCAATCACCTATATAAAAAAGGCATAAAATATTTTAAAATGTTGAACTATATTAAAATGTATAGGAGGCCACTGATTTCAACTGAGCTTCTGCACTAGACCTCAACAGACCAAACCAAAATGGAGTCACTCATGCTAAAGTCTCACATCACAAAACAAAAAGTAAACTGTGTATCTGATATTCCAAGAAATCAAGAAAGAAAGATACTAGCCAAATCTTTAAATACGCCAGTGTTACCCAAAATGACAAGGAAGTCCCTACTACTTTAACACAAGGAAAGTAACCTGAAGCAGTCTCACGTTAATCATGTTAATCCACTTTTTGTATTATGCTGATGTTTCTTTGTTCCTGTTTAAGCTACCTTATAAAAAAGCGACTGTCCTGTCATGCCCACTATAGGACCCCTCTATTTTTAGATGAGATGCTACCCAAATTATGAACTAGAAATAAAAACTAATTAGATCATTTAACCAAATGTGTTGAAAATTTATCTTCTGACAATTACAACCACAGTTGCTACTAGACTGTGAGATTACAGATAATTTTTTTCTGCTTCTTTACTCATTTCAGTGTTTTCGATAATTTTGAAAATGAGTGTATATAATTATGTCAATTCAGTTTTAAAAAATAAATCACTAAGAGGAGAAAGAATTTACAAAGGCACAGACCAAAGTTATGTCTCTTCAGAGCTCACAGAAAATACTTGAATTGCAAAGAAAGTTTCCTTAAGGGAACAGCAGGATGGGGCATGACCCTATGAGAGATGGAGAAGGAAGAGAAGACAAATAGAAGCAAGGGCAAAACCCTTCACTGAACTTGCCTCAGGGTAAGGCACCAATCCAGTTATTTATGCATCCTCTGTAACTGCTGTCTAAACCACTTGTCTTCACCTAGAAAAGATATATTTTTACTTGCAGTGTGGTGTCTGTAAGGGCATAACTTGAATTTTAGGAGTAAACTATTTTAAATATTTCCTAGAAAGTTTCCTTCTAAAAATGCCACCCATCAGCCTCCAGGGGTATGATCAATAAACTGCATGTATTTAAAATGATGCTAAGAGGATAGCAATGACATAAAGGCAAAGCTTAGATTAACAGTATTTTGCTAAGATCAGTGTTGATTCATCTTAGGATGGTGATGCCAGAGTAACATTAGAGATTATCTAATCCAACTTTCTCATTTTATAGGTATGAAACTGAAAACCAGATATATGAGAAAACTTCGCATTTGACTTGGCAATTGAAACTCTAGTCTTCGTCTATGAGCTTAAAATCCCTTTCCATAAGGTTATGCCAACCCTACCATTCTAGAGGAATGATTCATTAATCACACAGAAAGGGTAAGCTCAGCTACTGCTTTATACAGTGAAATATTCAATTCCTTCCCCCATCACTTCCCACGTACGTCACCTAAATCACATTGTTGCTGATATAGCCAAACTCTTAAGGCTCTGTTTTACTAATCCATATTCCGTTCCTTATTTAGAAAACAAATCTATTAGAAAGTAAGTTTATTGTTTGCCAAGCAGAATTAAATACCCATCACAGTTATCTTAAAAAAAACCTTTTATCTATACATTCAAATCATTTTAGGTGTTTGAACAGAACATGCTTTTACATTTATCATATTCTCATGGCCACTGGTAATGGCAATAGCTAACACACGGTGGAGAAAACTAATCCTTGCTGACTCCATTCTAAATGCTTTATATCGATTATCTCATTTAGTTATGGCAATAGCCTATTAGACAGATACTATCATAGGAAAAAATAGGGAAAGTGAATGAATTCATAGAAAACACCCAGGTAGACCTGGGATCCTAATCCAGGTATGTTGTGGGTGGCTGGCCCGTGTATTATAGAATGTTGGGCACCATTCCTGGTCTCTACACACAAGATGCGAGGTAGCACCCCCACACCAATTATGACATAGAAAATCATCTCCAGCATTACCAGATGTATCCTAGGGATCAAAATTATCCAGGTTGAGAACCACTGCAGTAGGCAGGTAGCCCAGTCTGACATTTTTTTTTTTCTCTGCAGAACGTCACTAAGCCAATCAAGTCAAAGATTTGCTTCTGTATGTAATAAAGGGAAACAACAACGTCCCCAGAAAGCAAAATTTTACAGAGAGATAGTGCCACATAATCGAAATGGCGATGGAGTTGCCATTAAAATGCCTGCTCTTAAGGCCAAATTCTATTACCTAGTGACTATATAGCCTTGAATAAATCACTTCTCTGAGCTTCAGTTTTCATCTTCCAGATATTTCTTAACTAGAAAGAACTTCTGCAATTCAAATGGTGGAGGTTTTATGAGCATGAGCTTTGAAGACCTAGATTTGAATCTTTCATCAGGCTCTTTCCGTCCCATTACTTCAGACAAATTTATTTATGTCTCCTCAACTCCTTATTCTCATCTGTGTACTAGAGACAGTGATACCTCTACCATGGGCTCTCTTTATCTTCATTCTCCAACTGCCCACTCAATATCTCTCCTTAAGGTCCTGGGGTACTTCAAACTCATTTCTGGTTACCTAAAGATCCTTCACTCACCCAGATACTTTTTAAGTAGTCTTTGACCCAGCTCACTCTTCTTTAGCTCCTAATTCCAATTAATTGCAATGTTTTGTCTACTCTGCTCTCAATTAGTTCTCTATGCTGTGGTCCTATGACCATGGAAACCTTGGCTCCTCACTGTTATTGGGATGAAAACCAAACTCCTTATCATGATCTATAAAATGTACACATTATATGCACGTAAAATGCATACACCACACATTTATTAATACAAAAATCCAGCCTCAAACTTGTTTTCCAGCTTTATGTACCATGGCACCCTTTCCCTCTCCCCCTCAATTTTTACTCAGCCACACTGAATTTCTCTGTGCTCTCAGACCTCATTAAGCTTTTCATACTTTAGCTTTTAACAATCTATTTCCTGCCTGAAATGCTACCCTCTTCATCTTACTAGCTCCCACTCACCTTTTAGGTTTCAGTTTATACATTACTCCTCCAATAATGTAACCTTAAACCATCCCAGTCAGGTTTCTTCATTCTTCCACATTGTTTGTGCATTTTCCCACAGTATTTTGGGATATCTTTAGAATAGCTTTCATTACAGTATTTTCCCCCTCTTTAATTCCACTTTAACCTCCCCTACTTCATCTTTTCATGATATATGTAGATTGTTACAATGTAAAGTTCTAGTTGCTTTCCTATAATCCATTTCCCCATTTTGAAAAGCGCCATGATTTTCTTTCAGATATCCACCTCTCCTGCACACAGCTTCAGGGAAAGCTAACTCCAACAGCATTTCTGCTGGCAGTACAAAAGGTGTAAAGGTAATCAAATTCTTCATGACATGGATTCATTGGGTGATCTAGGCCCAAGCTGACTAGAACAGGACACTCCCTGGTTATAGACATAAGGGGAAGGATGTTTGCTGGGAAACGTGTTTCCTCACCCTTGAGAGAAATTCCAGAAGAAATATGCTCACTCTTCTTCTGGACGTTGCCATGTATGCACGTACGGCCTTTCATGGTCATCTTCCTGCCACCTTAAGGTATGAACCGTGATATGGAGGAGGGCAGAGTTGAGAACATTGTAGAGAAATGGACCTTGACCCCTGGTTAAACAATTCCTGACCTCTGGCCAGCCTTGGGACATTTTAGTTACATAAGCAAATAAATTGTCTGTAATGTTTCAGCCTGTGTGGGTTAAGTTTGCTGTAACTCCAGGCCAAGTGCATCCTACAACTCTAACATATCTCAACTGTAGCACTAGGTTTCACATCTATCCCATTGCTAGTGCCAAAAAATGCTCCAATAAATGGCTAAATCAGTAGTTACTATTCCATGATTTAAGTCATTTAAATCTCAGAGTGGATCTTATGGTTTTTTACTGCAATATTAGTTTACTCTTATTGTGATAACAAATTACTACGAACTTGTTGGCTTGAAAATATACATTCATTTTCTTATCATTCTAGAGAACTGAAGACTGAAATCAGTTTAACCAGGCTAAAGTCAAGTTGTCAACAGGACTGATCCCTGCTGGAGATTTCAGGGAAGAATTGGTTTCCTTGCCTTTTCCAGCTTCTGGGGGCTGCCTCCATTCCTTGGCTTATAACTCCTCTGTCGAATCACGTTAACCTTTTGCTTCTGTTGTCACATCTCCTACTTCCCTTTCTGTAGTCAAATCACCCTCTGACTCTCGTATAAAGACACTTATGATTACATTTAGAACCTGCCCAGATAATCAGGATAATCATCCCTTCTCAAAATCCTTTACTTAGTCACATCTGCAAAGTCCCCTTTGCCATGTAAGTCATGGATCAAAGGTTCCCAAGACTAGAGCCTAGATTTCATTAGAGGTCACTATTTAGCCTGCCACTATTGCCTAACTTAAATCACAAAATTAATGGAAATCAGGCATCTTAAGAGCTTAAAAATACCTGATAGATAACTTCTAATATCTTTATTTTAAGGACGTAGAGGCCAAGACCCAATGAGGTGACTTATTCAAAGTCACGTAAAGGTAACTAGAAATAAGACCTTCTGGGTCTAAGACACGTACCCTTGTAAGTCTGCCATGTTCCTACTGCAATTTAATGTGTATTCTGTAATACATGTTACCATAAAAATTTATTGTTTAAACATAAGAAGTTTACAGAAACTTGCCAAAATAAGCCCCCCAAAAAAATCTCAAATCCCAAAATAGTTTACATCATTCCTAACCTCCCCAGAAGTCTGACTCAGACTAGTTTCTGGGTTGCTTTGTATTTTTATACTGATAATCTCTCCAGTAATGTTGCATACATTTTCTAGTTTTCACCAACTCAGTCAGTAACAGCCTGAGAATCCCATTACACAACATACTGAATAGGGCCAAAGTAATTTCATCATCCTATATTCTTCCTGTTTTGTTTATTTCCGCTTGAATGTCCCTGGGGCATAATGATGTTCCCCACTGCAGTAAATCTGTTTTCAATGGACTGAGCCACTCTAGATCCTTTAGCTGCTTCAAAGTACACCATCTTTTCAAACATACTGATCTACCACCATCGCACGTCTTTTGAAAAATTTTGTTTAGAATGCCTGGTAAACAGGGCTGTGATTTTCTCCATAATTACACCATTAGACTTCATTTTCTGCAAATATATAGTCTTGTAGCAAATCATTTGTGCCATATTTGAGCTTGAGTCAGCATCAAGGTATGTGATGGGTGATGTTTTTCATCTCAAAAATGAATAAGCTGTTTTCCTCAATTATGTTCTGAGCTTATTATATGCTGTTTTAAACTAGTATCATCACACGGTCTCTCTTAGTAGTTACTGGCTAGTCAGAATGCATAGTTCAATGAATTATTTGAAAATAAGTCAATATTAGCTAGGCAAATGTTATTATTCTGACAAGTCAGTTTTTCCTTTTATTAACTTCCAAAAGTATTCTATGACAAGGAAAACTTTTCTCATCTTGATTAACCACCCCCGATGGATCTATAAAACAATTTGCATGGAAAATTTTCAGCAAAATTTTTATGATAGAAGCCAAATTCACCGTTTTTTCTTCCTACAGATATGGAGGCAGCAAAAATGGTAAGAAAAATAGATAATTTCTTAAAAGCCTAGTGCCTTCTATGACCACTGTAGGGGCAATCAAACTCATCATTATATTTAATCCTCACAATATTCCTGTAGAGTGAATGTCATTATTTCCATTTGATGGAAGAGACAACTCAGGCTTCTTAGACTTATGGAACTAGCCCATGGTCATGGTACTAGCCCATGGAACTAGCCCATGGTCATGATTACCTATTTCTATGTAATCAGTAATCTCTAAACCTAGTGGGTTAAAACAACCGGTTTTCACTTTTCACAGTTCTGTGGGTTGGCTGGCTGGTTTTTCTGCTGTTTCTCCAGGTACCCTCACATGGCTAAATGCTGCTGGAGGATTGGCTGAGAGCAGGGCTCACCCGGGACAGCTGAGATGGCTAGGTGTCTCTCTCTTTAGGGTCTTTCAATTTCAAAGAAGCAGGCTCAGGCTGCACTTCCTCACAGGGCAAAGGCAGGACAAGCCCCAATATACAAGTGCTCATCAATCTCTATTTGAGTCACATTTGCCACTGTCTCATTGACCTAAGCAAAATTCAATGCGTAGGAGAAGCTCCACCAGTGTGAGGATCCTAGGAGCTGTGTCATCAGGTGCATTCACTGAACAAGGAACCACAAGTGCAAGTTAGTAACAGAGAGAGCTAAATTCTGAAGCCCTTTCCAGAAGTATGGGAATATAAAAGTGACTCATTAAATGATAATTTCACGGCCGGGTGCAGTGGCTCACGCCTGTAATCCCAGCACTTTGGGAGGCTGAGGTGGGCGGATCACAAAGTCAGGAGATCAAGACCATCCTGGCTAACACAGTGAAACCCCATCTCTACTAAAAATAAAAGTAAAAAATAAAAAATAAAATTAGCCAAGCATGGTGGCGGGTGCCTGTAGTCCCAGCTACTTGGGAGGCTGAGGCAGGAGAATGGCATGAACCCAGGGCATGGAGCTTACAGTGAGCCAAGATCTGGCCACTGTACTCCAGCCTGGGTGACAGAGCGAGACTCCATCTCAAAAAAAAAAAAAAAAAGGTAATTTCAGAATATGCTGATGGTGTTACAATGAACAATATTAGGCTCTCTTCAAATAGAAAGAATGAAGGTTTCTCTTTGATAATTTTCAGGCAAATATGAGGGAAGTTTGAATTTATAATTTTACTGCTCCATGGTTTCAGCAGAACATTGTGTTCTATTAAGTACACTTCCCAGCAAAAATGATGAAGTTCTGAGAAACTTGTGCTTGCCTTTCTTTCATAGGGGAGTTTTGAGTGTGTGTCTCCAATTGGCCAGTCACATTAATATGTTCTGAATAGCTCAGTGACTAAGCTAGAGTTGTTCTGTATTAAATTAGCCTCTCAGATACTCCTTGCCAGGCCTCAATCTCTTCTGAAACTCACAAAACCGTAACACATCACCTGCCTTCAAGTCCCATTAGATACTGACTTGGGAGAGGTAAACAACATTTTGTTCCATCTTGACTTTCCCTGCAGGAACGACTTGAGTATGCCAAACCCAGTCTACTTACTCTTGGCTGCTGCAAAGTCAGGTCAAGGAGAAGCCATATGCTCTATATTTGGGGCTACCAGTTTCAGGAGAAATGACAGCATTCACATGGGAAAGCAGGACACTTCAGTGAGCCCTTCACTGGGGAGGGGAGAAGGGAAAAGCATGGAGAAGATCCCCGGAATGACACACTTCATCATGGAATTCTGCAGCTAGAAGAAACCTAAGAGATCATCTAGTCTAAATATGCTAAATAAATTTAATCTCAAGTACCAATTTCTTTTTGCTCTGCAACTGTGTCGAGGATTTTAAGAAGTAGGTATCTAGAATCGATTTGCAATATGTAGACATGAAACTGGAGATTCATGTCTATGTGCTAGCATTCACCATCTCTAATTAATCTAATGCTCTAATCTTACAGAGAAGAAAATGTATTAAGAAGTGAAGTGGCTGGTTCAGGTAAGTACTCAAAGTCAGTAAGTGACAGAGATTGAAAAAATGGTAGATAACTCACTTGGTTTCCTAATTTGGAACACTTTCTGTACCACAGCTATATTACCTACCAGCAATGAGGGTTCTGGCTTCCTGTCCTAGCCAGTATTCTCCAAAACGTCTCTGTATGAGATTGGTGGGGTTTTTCACCATCTTGCTTTCCCTTTCTCAAGTCAATTTTAAAATTGCTCAGCCCTTCCATTCTCCCTCTTTGACCCAGGCCACTATCAGCAGAAAGTGGTAAAAGGTCAGAGTGGAAGATTTGAGTTCTACTGCTGGCTTTGCCCTTATCTACCTGTGAGGCTCTGCTTCTACCTCAGCTTCCTTGGCTATAAAATGAAGAAGTTAGACTGAATGACTACAGAAAAGAAGAAACACTACAGAAGTTCCTTCACTTATAAATGTTCAGTTCATAAACTCTGAACAAAGCTACGTTCCAGAGAAAAGAACATAAGTCCTGTTCACCAACAGCTGATGGGAACAACCAGGATAATCTTGGCCATCACAATGATCTTTTGTTAAGGCACATTTGCTGTGATTATGTTAAGCGTTGGAGTCTTTTATGAATATTCTTTATTTCCTTATAACTCAGTTGAAAGTGCTTACAAGGTATATACTAGAATCATGGCAGCAAATACTTTTGGAGGGGGGTTTGGAAGGGAAGGAGGAATAAGTGGCGGAAACATCAAGCTGATATATCATAATCCCTTTCCCTCTCTCCCTTATCCGCAGCGTTTTAACCTGTATTCAATATACATGCTTTGTTAGAATTAGTCATCATTTTTCTCTCCTGTTCTATTTGAAATAGTTCATATGAAAGGTAAAATAATGCTTAAAGGAAATGTTTAGATGATATTAAAAACAATGCTAACAAAGGTGACAATGATCAAAACTATGACATATTGAGAAGGGTGTGAGCATGGGGATGCATCACTAGGGAGGAGACATGATTTTCAAAGTGAAGAGAAATCCATGCAGTATTATCTGTCCTTGACATGCTCCCACACAGTCCCATCTCCTACTTTTCCCTCTCCTTGTTCACTCCACTCCAGACACACCAGCCTCTGTACCATTCCTGCAGCAAGTGAAGACCAATTCTACGAAATACTGCTCCTTATGTCTGGGAATTTTTTCCCCAGACAGCAGCATGACTCATTCCTTCCCCTCCTTCAGTTCTCAGTTCAAATATTACTTCGACATGAGGACTTCTCCAATCCCCCTCTGTAAACAAGAACTCTCCGTACCCTCCCTGTCCCCTAACAACCAGCAGTCTCCACTCTCTAGCATCTTCACTTCATTTAATCTTTTCTTCTTCTTAAAACTTACCCCTGTTTATTTATTGAGACAGGGCCCCATTTTGTTGCCCAGGCTGAAGTGCGGTGGTGTGATCATGGCTCACTGCAGCCTCAACCTCCTGGGTTCAAGCTATCCTCCCACCTCAGCTGCCTGAGTAGCTGGGACCACAGATGCACACCACTATGCCCAGCTAATCTTTCAATATTTTGTAGAGATGGGCTCTCACCCTGTTGCCCAGGCTTTTATCACCATTTAATATATTACATATCTACTTGCTTATTTTTATAGATAATCTGTTTCCCGCTACTAAATAGTAAGCTCCAAGGGGGCAGGGATCTTTGTTTTTTGTGTTCATTGCTGTATCCCCAGTTGCACATAGGAAAAATTTAATAAGAATACCAAGAAATGTGGTGGGGAAAAAATAGAGTTTGAATGTATAAGAGCATTATCAATATCTAAGGTCTGATGTCAATTTAAGAGAGAGCTAGGAGTTTGTGTGATAATTTAAAGTCAAAGCCCAGGGAAAGAGGTGGATGAAACTTGTTTCAAGTTATGGGTGGTTTCCCAAGCTCACGGGCTTTTTGAAACTGCACAACATCAAGAAGCAGGGATGGTGACAAGTACATACATCACTGCTGCTAAGGAGTCACCCTTCCCACTTCCAGATGGCATCAGGTTACAGGAGAGAAACCCCCATCAATGTACATGGGCTCTTCTATTTTGGAAAAAAGAATGCCTATCATAATACCTGTCAGCAGGAAAGAAAAAATAATTTCTACTTTTCAAGTTCCAGAAGGCTGATTCAGACTCATACTTGGAGGTGATACCTCTGGAAATTGCAAAGTCAAACTCCTCTTAATCACTTTTAACATGCAAGGAAGTTAGTATGAACGAAACTTTTAGAAATAAAAAGAATTGAAGAACTTCTATAGTTTAAAAGACTATTAGAGATGAAAGGAAGCATTTGAGATCAGAGAAGTATACAATATAGAGTTGAAGAAACAAAAATAATAAGTAATAACCAATATTTATCAAATACTGTGTGCAAGGCCCTAGCAAACATTAATTTAATTTTCACAACAATTAGTATATTGAGTATACTGGAGAGTATAATTCTGCTCCCATTTTATGAATAAGGACACAGATTCACTGTGACTAAGAAAATAAGCCCAGTCACAACAGCAGGTAAAGGGCAGTAACAGAGTATTAACCTGGCAGTCTGCTTCCAAACAAAGATCTAGTACTAAGCTCCACAGAGAGAAGCTATACTTTACCCAAGAGACTCTTCATTTATTCTTTGATGCGTTAATTGATGCATCCATTGATGTATTAATTCATTCAAAAAGTATTTACTCATCATCCACTATGTGCCAAGTTTCAAGGTGGGAGAATAACAAGACAGAGATGGTCCTTATCCTCATAGAGGTTCTATTTAAAAGGGAAAAGACAGAAAGCCAAAACACTAAGAAAAACAAGGTACAACTTCAGATGACAAAAAGTGCTAAGAAGAAAAGTGTGTTATGTAGTTCAGTTTTTCTCTCTACTTTACAATATTTTTTTCTATGTTCCTGGGAAAATAACCCATAAGTAGGCCCAGAAAAAAATGCCTGTAGCCCCTGGCATTGGATTTTCAGTGCTTTCCACCCCCACTTCCCTGCATTCTGCCCCTGAGCCAACCACTGGCATATCACAGCTGCACAAGCTTACAAGAACTGCAGGAGGCCACAGAGAAAGCCAAGTGGGAGACTGAACAAATCATCCAGATAATTTGGGCAGAAATATGTCCTGCTGGAGCCTGAATATTTGGCTAAAGTACTTATTTTGATGAATGATGTTGGTAATTATTCAAGCCTTGGCTTCATTTTGGAAATTTTCTGTTCTTGAGATAAGGAAAGGACATGTACGTCAGTTTCTCTTATGAGTGGGGCCATGGTATAGATACTAGAAATGGATTTGTGAGTGAGCCTCTAGACTTCTCATGCCCAAGGTTAGTTATAATTAAGATAATTTATTAATTCATCCAACCAATATTTATCTAGCATCTAATCTATGGAAGACACTATGTTATGTACCAGATAAAAACAGGAATTAACAGGACTAATTTGCAGGACAAATACAAATAAAGAAGGAATGACGAAGGAGGGAGGGAGAGAGGAAGAAGAGAGAAAGGAGAAGAGAAAGGAGATGAGAGAGAGTGATTCAAACTTCAGGACAGACAGTACATACACAAAAAAGAGAGGCAAGGTGAGGGAGGAATGGTATATCAGGTAAGAATTAAGTTCACAGCTTGAAAAGTGGTATGCTTTAAACAAAATAAAGGTTTAAAATTTTCTCATTAAATGAGAAACCCAAAGAACAAAGCCTAGGGCTATGGTAATCCACAGAGTTATCAGGGTCCCAGACAGAGTCCTGACTTTCTGTTCTACCAGCATGTTCCTCTTCCTCATGCTAGCAAGATGGCTGCTAGAATTTGGGAGTTCATTGCACTATCCTCTTTCCTTTCATATGTAGAGAAAAGTGTGTGTGTGTGTGTGTGTGTGTGTGTGTGTCTGTGTGTGTGTGTGTGTGTAAAATATATATTTAAAAAGTGAATAAAAGAAAAAAAATCCAGTTTCAGCTTCAACATATAAACACCTTGGCAGTCATCATTCCCACCTTTACAATCAGAAATAGATAAATAAAATGAAAATTAGCTATTTTTCTTTCACGTATTAGAGCAGAGCAAATTGCCACCCTGAAATCTGGTGAATCCAGAAAGTCTTAGCTCAGATCTATTTACCCATAATGGAGGGAGGAGGGCAGGGTCATTAAATGGTAAAAACACTTGAATGCTAATGTTATGGGATCCTTGGGGTTGTTGCTTTTCTGGTCAGAAACTTCTGTTACCAGTGGCACCTTTGCCCGAGTTTTGCTTGGGCCCACTGGACCCACTTGGCCTGGCAGGCTGTGCTTAGCTCACACTACCAGTGGATTCCCACACCTCCAAAGATACTGGAGTGGATCAGTGAGGGGTATGTGAGTGAGTGAGTGTGAGGTCCAGCCACTGCGTACAGTCAGGCATACCAGCTGCTGGCAGCAGGGCAGGCAGCTCCAGGCGCTGGCTCTCTGTGAGGCTGCGACTGGACGGGGTACACAGCAAGCAGCTTCCACGGCTGGCATTGGGTAGCACAGTGATGCCTGGAAGCTTGGAGACTTCAGGAACTGCAGGGTCCCAAAGGGGTAGTCACAGCCCTGGATCAAGGAGCTCCCAGGTCTGAGCTCCTCAAAGCACCACAGCTCTTTCCTCCTCCTCTTCTTCTCTCTTCTCTCCTCCTTGTCACCCACAACCTGGCAAGCAATGGGTACATGTTTCATACCTGTTTGTATTACAGCTTTTTTAGCCCTGCCATTCAGTGGGTCCTGGGTTCTTGTCCTGTGCCCAGGAAGAATGAGGTACGCAAACAAGTGGAGGGTGACCCAGACCAAGAAGAATTTTGTTAAGCAATAGAACAGCTCAGGGGAGACCCACAGCGGGCAGTTCCTCTCCACAACCATGGTGTTCTGATGAGTGTTCAGCTCTCAGCAGGGAAGGTAGCTCCTCTCTGGAGCTGGTCATCCTGTCATCTCTTCAGCTATTGACAGAAAGGGTAGCTCTTCTCTGCTAGGCAGCTCATCCTGATGAGTGTCCAGCTCTCAGCAAAGAGGGCAGCTCCCCTCTGCAGCTGGTCATCCCATCATCTCCCCATCCTCTCTCCATCCCCTACTAAGTTTGGCTGAGTTTGGGGCTTTTATGAGCCTCAGACAGGAGGATGTGTGTGCTGATAGACCCATGAGTGGCCATGGGTAGGCCCAGGGAAAAGCACCACAAGTTCCCCCTCCGGTCTGTGGGACTGGCAGCCTGGCCACCAGACTTCAGACCCTCCCAGTCTGAAGGTGGGGCATCACTGGGAACCAACCCCCTTCCACCCAGGAGTCTGTCTGCTTTCTGCCACTGTTCATGGTGCCCAGGCTGTCTGTGCTAAGGAGCACCTGCAGGCCAGCCCCAGGCTGTCCTCAGCAACCCTTCAGCTTCCCTCCCATGCTCCTTGGTGCCCAAAGTCTGGAGGGTCCAAGGAAGCAGGGTCCAAGGCTGGTATGTCAGCATTTCCTGGAGCGTATGCACACCTGGCCAGGCGGCAAAAGTGCCTGGCTTGACCCCATTGTTGCTCCAAGACTGGAGCAGGCCCCAGGAGCAGAAAAAGATCAGGTAGTGAGAGTAAATACCTCTGAGCCTGCGGGGGCAACAGGGGCCTTCCCGAGCCCCCCAAGAGTGCAGAGAGATGCTTGGGTGCACAGCTGCAGCTGTACCCAGGAGGGCAGGGTTCCTGCCTGTTCCTGACCCCTAAGAGTGCAGGGAGGCCCGGGTCCACAGCAGTGACTTGGGCAGCTGCAGTCATGCCAGGGAGGGCAGGGCTGCTGCCTGCTACCAGCTTTCACCTGTTCCATGGAGTATGGCACCACCCCAGGCCCAGTTCTGCCTTGGGGCCCCTCTCTGACCACTCCTTCAGGCCTGATTGCACAGCTTACCTGCTGGCGGGTGACTCGGCCCAGTCCCATCACAGTGGCCCCAAGGGCAGAGGGGTCTGGGGACTGTCTAACTCTTCCCCATGCCCTCCCTACAGCAGCAGCTGGCAAGGGCTGCAGTGTGAGGCCAGGGTCCAGAGCAGCAGAGGCTCAGGCCTGGGAACAGATCCTGCCCAGCCACTCGAGGGTGGGGGGCAGCACAGCTGGCTGCCTCAGACACACAGGATATAGAGAACATGGGGCACAGGGCTCTCACTGCTGCCACTGCCACTCCCATGGCCATTCCCACTGCCACTCCTGCCCCCACCCCCCGCCGCAACAGGCACAATGGCAGCAGCCACTCTGGACGGCCCACAGCTGCCATCAATAACTGATAAATGGCTGGAGGTTGCATGAAGACTACTTGGAAAATGAAAAACTCTGGTTGCAGTCTTAGGGAGAGGGACGCATTTATGTTTGTTTTACCTCCAGGAACCCCACCAGGTTCAAATGGTGAAGAGCCAAAAAGATTCCCTCATGGCTCTGGCAGTGGGGAGGGCAAGAGTAATCATTGTGAAAAACACCCAGAGTGTGCTCCATAGTGAGGTCTTCTCTACAAGTGAAAAGAATTTACCACATGGGAGAAGGGCATTTCTTAGACTCCACACCCCTCTAACCTTCCTGACTCACTTGAGGGCAGGGAGAGTCTAAGAATTACATTAGATTACAGAATGCTCTCCACCCCACACTTTACCACCATATCAACACTCCATTATTGTAACAGTGTATTTTAGCTGAAAGAGGTCAAGGCCCAGAATCTAAGGAGGAGTTCTTAAGGAAACCTGGAGACAACAGAGGATAGGAAAACTGAAGAACCGAGAAGCATCTGGCACTTATGGCTACAGTAAGCATTAAACACAGCCCAACTATGAGCCAGGTTAACATAAATCCTTACACTAAATGCCTATTTACCTCAGTTCCTATTATTTGATACATAATTATCAGCTTTCAACAAAAAGTTATAATGCATGCTAAAACACAAGAAAACACAGTCTAAAGATACAAAGCAGCCATCAGAACCAAACTCAGACAAAATAGATTTGGAATGCTCAGACAGAAAATTTAAAATAACCGTGACTCACAGGTACACTAAAATCTCAGACTTCACCACCATACAATTCATCCATGTAACCAAAAACCACTTGTACCCTTAAAGCTGTTGAAATTAAAAAAAAAAAAAAAACAGATTTAATGAGATAAAATAACCATAACTAATAAACTAAGGGCTCTAATGAAAAAAGTATACAACACACAAGGACACATGGGTAATGTAAGTAGATATATAAAAACTTTAAGAAATAATCAAAGGAAATACTAACAACTGAAAACACTTAATAGACATAAAGAATGACTTTAATGGGCTCATTAATTAACTGGAATGGCTGAGGAAAGAATCAATGAGCATGAAGACACGTCACTGGAAATTTCCACACTGGAATGCAAAGAAAAAATAATAGGAAAAATAGCATACTCTACAAAAACTGTGGAACAATGTCAAAAGCTTCAGTACAGGCATACTTGTAATACCAGAAACAGGAGAAAGAGAGAAAAGAAGAAATATTTAATATTTGAAGTCATAGCAACTGAAAATTTTCCAAAATTATTAACAGACATCAAACCACAGATCCAGGGAGCTCAGATAACACCAAGGAGGATAAATGCAAAAAAAAAAAAAAAAAAAAAAAAAAAAAAAAAAAAAAAAAAACTACATATAGGCAAATCATATTTGAAGCAGAAAACCAAAGACAAAGAAAATTATGAAAGAGAATAAAAGCATTTCACCTATAGAGGAATAAAGACAAGAATGACAGCAGACTTCTCATCATAAATTATACCAGAAGAATTAAAGTGGAAAAATAAATATTTAAAGCATTAAAAGAAAAAAATTTTCATCAAATTATCTTTTGAAAGTGAAGAAGAAAACAACAACTTCAATTGAAGAAATTCATCACCAGCAGTCTTGCCCCAAAAGACAGGTTTTAAAAGATTATTTAGTGAGAAAAATATAGTAAGTCAGAAACTTAAATCTACATTAAAAATGAGACACAATGGAGAAAGAATAAATGTGAAATAGATTATTTTTACTTTCAATTATTAGTCAATCTAAAACGTGACTAACAATATATTAGGTGACTTATGTACTATATGGATAAGAGAAATGAACGATGGAAATGTCATAAGGGATGGGGGAGGAGAGAAATTTGGAATATTTTGTAACATATTACCTGCACTACGAGTGAAGTGGCATAGTGTTATTTAAAGGTAGACTTATCTTCGTTAAACATATATATTATAAATACTAGGAAAACCAATAAAAAATTTGTCACAGAAAATAACACATATACTAAGTCAGGAGGCATAATGAGATTATTTGGCGTTCCCAATAAAACCAGAAAAGTCAGAAAAAGATGGTATAAATGAAATAAATAAATGCAATAAATAGAAAACAGTTGCAAATACAATAGATAGTAATTCAATTATCAATAATTACTTTAAATATGAGGCCGGGTGCGGTGGCTCATGCCAGTAATCCCAGCACTTTGAAAGACTGAGCTCAGGAGATCGAGACCATCCTGGCTAACACGGTGAAACCCTATCTCTACTAAAAATACAAAAAATTAGCCGGGTGTGGTGGCGGGCGCCTGTGGTCCCAGCTACTCGGGAGGCCGAGGCAGGAGAATGGTGTGAACCCAGGAGGCGGAGCTTGCAGTGAGCCAAGATTGAGCCACTGCACTCCAGCTTAGGTGAGAGGGAGACTCCGTCTCAAAAAATAAATAAATAAATAAAAATAAATATGAATGGTATAAAGACAGCAATAAAAGGCAATAAATATTTAAAACGGATTTTTAAACATGAAAATTACATTGATCATCTCAGATGCATAAAAGGCTTTTGGTAAAATTCAACATCCCTGCATTTAAAAACCCTCAACAAACTAGGCATTGAAGGAATATACTTCAAAATAATACGAGCTGACTATAAAAAAAATCCACAGTCAACATACATTGAATGGCCAAAAGCTGGAAGCATTTTCCTTGAAGATTGGAACAAGACAAGGATGCCCTCTCTTAGCACTTCTATTCAACATGTTACTGGAATTCCTAGCCAGAGCAATTAAGCAATAGTAAAAAAATAAGAGGCATTCAAATAGGAAGAGAGGAAGTCAAACTATCCCTGTTTGTAGATGATATGACTCTATACCTAGAAAACCCCATAGTCTCTGCCCAAAAGCTCCTAGACCTCATAAACAACTTCAGCAAAATTTCAGGATACATACAATCAATGTACAAAATTAGCATTCCTAGAGGCCAACAACACTCAAGCTGAGAGCCAAATCATGAATGCAGCCCAATTCACAACAGACACAAAAAGAATAAAATAAATAGGAAAACATCTAATCAGGAATGTGAAAGATCTCTACAACAAGAATTACAAAACACTCCTCAAAGATATGAGAGATGACACAAACAAATGTAAAAACATTCCATGCTCATGTATAGGAATAATCAATACTGTTAAAATGGCCATACTGCCAAAAGCCAATTAGAGATTCAATGCTATTCCTATAAAACTAACAATGATAGGCTGGGTGCAGTGGCTCACACCTGCAATCCCAGGACTTTGGGAGGCCTAGGTGGGCAGATCATGAGGTCAGGAGTTCGAGACCAGCCTGATCAACATGGTGAAATGCCATCTCTACTAAAAATACAAAAATAGTCAGGCACGGTGGCACACACCTGTAATCCCAGCTACTCAGGAGGCTGAGGCAGGAGAATCGCTTGAACTCAGAAGGCAGAGGTTGCAGTGAGCTGAGATTGCACCACTGTACTCCAGCCTGGGCAACAGAATGAGACTCCATCCCCCAAAAAAATAAATAAAATAAAATAAAATAAAAACTACCAATGATATTCTTCACAGAATTAGAAAAAATAAGTGTTAAAATTCATATGAAACCAAAAAAGAGCCCAAATGGCAAAGGAAATCCTAAGGAAAAAGAAAAATGTGGAGGCATCATGCTACCTGACTTCAAACTATACTACAAGGCTACAGTAACCCAAACAGCATGGTACTGGTATAAAAACAGACACACAGACCATTGGAACAGAATAGAGAAACCAGAAATAATGCTGCACACCTACAACCATCTGATCTTTGACAAAAACAAGCAATGTGGAAAGGATTTCATATTCAATAAATGCTTCTGGGATAATGGCTAGCCATACATTGAAGATTGAAGCTGGACCCCCTCTTTACACCATATACAAAAACCAACTCAAAATGGATTAAAGACTTAAATGTAAAACCTAAAACTGAAAAACCCTGGAGGATAACCTAGGAAATGTCATTCTGGACATAGGATCCAGCAAAGATTTAATGACAAAGATGCCAAAAGCAATTACAACAAAAACAAAAATTGACAAATGAGACCTAATTAAACTAAAGAGCTGCACAGCAAAAGATACTGAACAGAGTAAACGGACAGAATGGGAGACAATATTGCAAACTATGCATCTGACAAAAGTCTAATACCCAGAATCTATAAGAAACTTAAACTAATTTATAAGCAAAAACAAACAACCCCATTAAAAAGTAGGCAAAGGACATGAACAAACACTTTTCAAAAGAAGACATACACATAGCCAACAAGCATACAATAAAATGCTCAATATCACTAATCATTGGAGAAATGCAAATCAAAACCACAATCTCACACCAGTCAGAATGTCAGAATGGCTATTATTAAAAAGTCAGAAAATAGCAGATGCTGGCAAGGTTGTAGAGAAAAGGAAATGCTTATACACTGCTGGTAGGAATGTAAATTGGTTCAGCCGATTTGGCAATTTCTCAAAGAACTCAAAATAGAATTACCATTAAACCCAGGAATTCCATTATTGGGGTATATATCCAAAGGAATATAACTCATTCTACCATAAATGTAGGTTCATCACAGCACTATTCACAATAGCGAAGACATGGAATCAACCTAAATGCCCATCAGTAGTAGACTGGATAAAGAAAATGTGGTACTTATACAACATGGAGTGCTGCAAATCCATTAAAAAGAACGAGATCTTGTCCTTTTCTGCAATACAGATGGAGCTGGAGGCCATTATCCTAAGTGAACAGGAACAGAAAACCAAATACCACATGTTCTCACTTATAAGTGGGAGCAAAGCATTGACTACATATGAACACAAAGAAAGAAACAACAGATACCAGGGCCTACTTGAGAGTGATGGGTGGGAGGAAGGTGAGGATTGAAAAAATACCTATCAAGTATTACGCTTATTACCTGGGTGATGAAATAATCTGTACACCAACCCCTGTGACACACAATTTACCTATATAACTAATCTGCACCTATACCCCTGAATCTAAAATAAAAGCTTATAAAACAAAATGTGAACAAAATAGATAAAACCCTGGCAAGACTAATCAACTAAAATTTATAAAACACACAAAAATAATATTATTAAAAAGAGTGGACACAAAATATGGATAAAGAAATTTTTTTAATAATAGGAAAATAGTCCAGGTGTGGTAGTTCATACCTGTAATACCAGCATATTGGGAGGCCAAGGCAGGTGAATCACTTGAGGTCAGGAGTTCGAGACCAGCCTGAACAATATGGTGAACTCTGTCTCTATTAAAAACACAAAAATAAGCCAGGTATGGTGGTGCTCACTTGTAGTCCCAACTACTCGGGAGGCCGAGGCAGAAGAATTGCTTGAACCTGGGAGGTGGAGCTTGCAGTGAGCCAAGATCGTACCACTGCACTGTAGCCTGGGCAGCAGGGCAAGACTCCATCTCAAAATAAATAAATAAATAAATAAAGGAAAATAAAATTATTTTAATTAAATATAAAAAATAAGACAATTATATGCTAGCTGCAAGAAAGACACTTTAAATAAAATGTAGGTTGAAAGTAAAAGGATGAAGAAAAACTACACTGACATCAATCAAAAGAAAACTGGAATAGGTAATTAATTTTATACAAAGCAGAACAAGAAAGTGTATTAGGGATTAAGAGAAGTAATACATCACGATAAGGGTCAATTCTTCAATAAGACATAATAAATGAAGCTAAAATTGATAGAACTGAAAGAAGAAAAGACAAATCCACTAGAATAGGGAGAGATATCAATACTCTTTTTTCAGTATTTTATAGTTCAAGCAGAATAAAATCACTGAGGATATAGTTGTCCTGAAAAACACTATCACTAATTTAATTTAATTGATATTTATGTAACATTCTATCCCACAAAAGAATACACATTCTCCTCAAATTCATGTGGAACATCTACCAAGACAAACACATTCTGGGCCATAAAATATACCTTTACAATTTTACAGGAATGGAAATCATACAAAGTATGTTCTCAACACAATGGAACTAAACCAGAAATCAATTACAGAAAATACCCAATTATTTGGTTATTAAACAACATAAGTTCTACATAACACGTAAAGAAGAAGTCTTGAGAAAATTTAAGAAATAGTTTGAACTAAATGAAAATGAAAATATATAAATTTGCAAATTTGTAAAATGCCGTGAAAGCAGTATTTAAAAGACATTTTATATCATTAAATACATATATTACAAAAGAAGGAAGATCCAGAATCTATAATCTAAGCTTCCACTTTAGGAAACTAAAAAAAAAAAAAAAAAAAAAAAAAAAGCAAAAACTTAAACATAAGGCAAGCAAATAAAGAAAAGGAAAGAAATAATAAAAGAGCAGAAATCAATGAAATTGAAAACAGGAAATCAATACAGAAAAATCAGTGAAGCAAAAACTCGCTCTGTGAAGAGATCAATAAAAATGGTAGCATTTCAGTTAAGTGAACTAAGAAAATAAAAGAGAAAACACAAATTACCAATAGTAGAAATACTAATACCATACATATTAGAAGCATAATAAAGAAATGCTATGAACAACTATCTACAAATTAGATAACTTAGATGAAATGAATCAATTATTTGAAAGACACAAACTGCCAAAACTCACACAAGGAGATATAATCTTATATCTATATCTCATAAACATACATGACAGGCTTATATCTGCTAATTAAATTGAATCAGTAATTAATAATCCTCCTAAAGAAAACACCAGGCCCAGATAGTTTCACTGGGGAATTTTACCAAGTATTTGAGGAAGACATTAAACAATCTCTTCCAGAAAATACAAGCAGAGGAAACAATTCCTAACTCACTGTATCAAACCAACATTTCTCTGATACCAAAACCAGATAAAGACATTACAAGAAAGAAAACCTACAGATCAATACCTCTGACAAATACACATGCAAAAATCCTCAACAAAATATTAGCAAATCAAATGCAATAATGCATAGAAAGAATTATACACCATTACCAAGTGGGATGTATTCTAGGTATGAAAAGCTGATTCAACATTCACAGTCAATCAAATTAATCCACCATATCAACAAGTTTAAGAAAAATTATATGAACGTATCATTTGATACAGAAAAGGCATTTGACAAAATCCAACATCAATTTACAATAAAAATTTTCAGCAAAGTAGAAACAGAGAGGAACTTCCTCAACTTGACAAAGAACATCTACAAAAAATGTACAAATAACATCATACTTGATGGTGAGAAAATATCAGAAATAAGTAAAGATTCCATTGGAAGACTCAATATTGCTAACATGTCATTCTTCCCACCTTGATCTATAGATTTAACACAATCACACAAAGCAAATTCAGCCCTCATTCTTTGAATCACTAACATTCATTTAAGTGTCTAACAGACTTGATTCAAAGTTCAGGTAGAGTGTAGCAAGGTTATTTCACTACAATGTGAATACTTTATGACTTAATATTATACATCATATTCCTAAAAGTTCTTTACTCATTCCACAACCAGACGTACTCATAGTGCTCTCTTTTTCCACAGGTAGCAACCACATTTCCTTTCTTTTCTGAACTCTTCTTCTTGGTTTATCTACGACCTTCCAAAATCCTCTTAATTTCTTAATAAAGCAATTTGTCAATGTTTTTGTTTTGTTGCCTCCATTTGGACCATGTATTCTAAGCCTTACCCTTTCTAATCAAGTCAACTTCTCAGTCTGGTGTCACCTATTTTAAAAATTATATTTTGCCAAGGAATAAAATGTTTAAGTGTCTCAAATAAAAATTAAAGGTTTTACTCAGCTGACGTGGACCAGGGAGTACCTGAATACCAGGTAACTCTTTGAATCAAAGCCCAGATAGAATTTTATGGGATGAGAAGAAAAGAGGAAGCGTGCCCTTGTGATCTGACTTAGGTTGCAGTTTTCTTTATCTGCAACTGCTACAAAACTTATGATTAGTCTGGCTGGGATTTCCTAGTTTTGGGGCCTTTTGACTTGATTACTGGCCCAAGCTTACCTGGCAACTGTGAAAAAAGTTTTTTGAGAATTGCCTTGCTGTTTGTCAAGGTTCAGGGTTGGGGGCAATAAAGATAGGGAAAAGGAAGAGTAGGAAAAAAGGGGGACAAGGAAGTGGTTGAAGCAGGAAAAAACTGGAGACTTTCTATTTTGTCTGTTTTAATCAATTTCTAGCTTCCTCCTTTTACACTGACAGCGTAAATAACTTGATTTCCAGAACCCTCTGATTTCATATCTCAGTAATTCTATAACTTTCCTTTCTTTTTGTCTTTTGCTGAGCTGAGAGAACTTACATAAGGTGCTTCTTCTCTTTGTAACTCAACTCTCTAGATTGGAAAATGTGAATGTAATTCCTACCTCACAAAATTATAAGGAGGATTTACAAGATTATATGTGACATTATTTCAATAAATATGGCAGGGAAAATGTATCCTTCTCTGGACCCTCTCCCATTCATTATCATGGACCCTTGAAGTGCCAGCTTAATGTAGAAGACAAAAGCAGCATTTAAATCATAAGTTCTCAGGATAGATAGCCTATAAAGTCTTTAGTACATCACTGAAGAGTTCAGTGGGAATCTCAAACGCATTACAAAATCTTCTATGCTGCCTTCATATCCAGCCCTACTCACCTTTCCATTATCGTAACAACCCACAACCCATAAAGCCTGGCACAATGAGACACAGATTAAAGGTTCTGGTATTTTTCTTGTTCAGACTTATCCCCCTCACTTACTTCCCCACATCCTCCAATAATATCCAAGAGCTCACATCCATCATTCTACCCAGACTCCTTGATGCCTGCAATATTTTACAATCTTATGTGTTCCCTTAATGCCTGCCTCCATGCATCCTAAGTCTCAACTTGCATATATTGCGTATACTAGAATGGATGGAATCACGGCCCCCACCAAGAGTGTCATGAGAAAGGGAAAATGATAATCTAAGGCATTCTAAGGCAATCATTTGGAAACACAAAGGAATAAAAGAAAAGCTATTATGTAAATACAAACACATTTAAGTTTGAAAAAAAAAAGGGTGTTAGATATATAATTCAGACATTAAAAGAAGGAGAGGAAACATCGAACTGTTTTCTGCCCATTCAGGTAGTTCCTCAGTCCTCCACAGGGTTAGGGCTTTGTAGGATTGATACTTGTCCTCACACTCGTCTTCACACCAGACAGAGATCAATATATCAGTTTAATTTTATTAGGGATAAAACTGATTGGAGGATGTGGCTTAGATATGTCAACACAATCAGGCTTCCTAGAATTTGTCTCTCAAATCAAGACTTCGGAAAAGTCTCATATGAGAGTGTGAATAGGAAAGGAGACATATTCCTATACTAGGCTCCTCACTATCACACTGGAGAAGGAAGGAATGATATACAAAAGACAATGGCCAGGTCATACTTGAAAGCAGAACTCTGACTCAACCTGCAGCAACCAGCCCAGGAAAAGGATCCACTATCTATAGGAACCAGCTTAGGAAGCCAGCCTGCTATGTATAAGACTTGTAGGAAATCAAACTGCTGTCTCTAGTAACCAGTCTAGGAAGCTAAACCGCTCCTGTAACAATCAGGCCAAAATGGCCAGTGCTTGATTAGTATCAGACAGCTTCTCTAATTTTTATCCCCACTTCCAACTTAGGACCAACCAAAGAAAGCCACATACACACCCCTAATCAATCACATAAAATGCCCCACTTCTAGCTGTCTCCAGCTTCCCCATGCCAATAGATCTTCAACCAAAGTGTATCTGAAGCTTCCTTTATTTCTGCTGTAAAGCTTTCCTCCTCCCCTGCCTGCCTTTGAATTTTTGCCAAAATGCAAGTGATGGTGTCTGCCTCCCTTGCATAACAGGCTCTGAATAAATAGCCTTTGTTCTCATTAGGTTGATCTTCATTTATTTCTGCAGGAAAGAGTAAAAGGAGACCACAGAATCTGTCTCTCAAGCCTGGGGTAGGCCATGACTTGGTCTTGGTGGGTAGACAAGATAGGAGGAAAGTTGGATGCAAAGGTCCTTCAACAGCCTGCATTGAAAGAAGAGTTTATGCTGAAATGTTGAATCCCTGCTTCCCAGTTTTACTAATTGGATAAATCCTGTCCAATAACCTGGAAAGGAGTGAGTGAACTGGGGGTTGAGAAGAAGTGAAAGGGAAATTCTTGCCCCTGTAGAAAATGTGAAAAGTAGGAAGTATATTCACCTAAAGTATAGTATTTGGTTCCTGCAAACTTGATTCTTTAATACATGTCCACATGATGTATGGTGGTATCATCATCACTGTCATATCATCGAAGGGAAAATACTGAACACACACACACACACACACACACACACAAATAAACCTGAGAAACTACTAGGTTTCCTGCTAGGCTATTCTTTTTTAATTCCTGAATTATTCTGCCCAGGACCTTGCTTAAAGTCTATATAATCAGGAAATGATTATAGAATTCAACAAGTCCTCAAACCCCTTAACAGTCAGCTACTAGGGTCCATACATAGGGTTCCTTTCTCTTGATGCCTCCTGATTTGGGGAAAGAGAAAAAACCAGAGCAAGTACTCACTCCCCTAAAGATTGAATTATTGGGATTCACAGTGGAGGATTTGAAGTGGGGGGGGAAATATATCCCTATTTTTCCATCTCCTTTGAGATGGAAAAGGTGGGAAAAAGAAGAGTCATTACATAACAACCGTGCTGCCTGCCAACAGTGGCTGCTGTGTGAGAATGTAGGTACAGCTGTGTGCTTACTTCTCCATATGGGGTGAGCTCAAAATACAAGCAAAGGATTCTTATACAGTCCTGGCTGTCAAAACTGGGAACCCTTTCAAAGGCTCAAGAAAGCCATTCTGAGCCTAAATAGGACTCATTTTGTTATTCTCAATTCAGAACTTAGAGCAGATTTATACTTGCAATAATGTCCTAATTGGATAAATAATAGCATCTCCTAGTTGTCAAAATTATTTGCATTAATACTTAGTTTGGACAATGCAATAAAGCACTTTTCTTAGCACATTGTGGCCTGGTTGTGATGAACGGTGTGATTAAACCCTATCTCCCCCCTAACATGATTAAGAAGAATTGGTTATTAGATAAAGGTACAAAACAAAGACAAATGCACCTCTAGCAGAAGCTGCAAGTCACTGCCTAAACAGGTCCACCAAGGACATAGGCACAAATGGCACCACAGCACGTTCCTGGAGTGGCCACAGAGCATGAAGTACAGTTTGGTTCTTTATATAAACAATGGAAGTGCGCTGGTCTGTGAGGAAGTAAACGAGTAAGGAAATGTTAAGATAAACTCATAAAACAAGAGGCTGTTATCACGGAGAATTAACTCCAAAATGCAACATATTTTTACATGTGATCCAAGAGTTTTTCATCTCTAGTCATCTTCTAGTATGTAATCTTATTTACTATGGGGTTAGCTCAGGGAAATTAAAGGTTCCCTGAGAAATTCTGATGGACAAACCAAAAACATTTATTTAATACCCATTAATAATAAAGGCTTGTGATAGGTGTAATGAGCAATATGTATAACAATATGTCTCAGTCTTTGCCTTCAAAAGGCTTATACTTTAGTTGGGATGATAATCCTCACAATTCTCTCTCTACTGAGATGGCTAGCTTTACAAGGAAGTACCATGGTGGAATCACCATCTTGAAGACAGTAAGCAATCCCATTGGCAACTCAGCATTCAGATTAAAAATGAAGAGTTCAGAATCAGACAGATCTGGGTTCAGTTTCACCTCCTTCACTGACTACCTGTGTGATCTTGAGTAACTTGCTCAACTTCTTAAGCCCACCATTTCCAAACCTACAAAACAGGATGAATAACAACATCTGTACATGAGGCTTTAGCACAGAACCTGGCCGATAGTACATGCATAATAGATGACAGCCATTTTTCTAACTTCAATCAGCACTAGAAAAATAAGCCGAGTGTTTTTGTTTTTAAAATAATTTTGGCTACTGTTTTGTTATTGGGTCTGAGTTTTCTCCCCTCCTCATGAATCTGATGGTATTTTCACAGACAGGATGTGTCTGTTCTCCTAGTTGAATTCATGAGCATGTGGGGCTGAGAAGGAAGTTCATATTTATGAGGATTTGGATGGGCCATGGAGCAAGACAGATGGAAAGTGTGGAGACTTGGATTCATATCCAGTTTACTAGTCATTGTAAAAGCTCTATTAGCTAAGTTCCTTCTTCACTCTAAGCCTCAGTTTTTCCATTTATCTGATGGAAAGGGTGAAAAGAAACTTCCTTTTACTGATTGTCAGGTATCCTGATAAGCAATTCTGCATATATCATCTCATTTAATCCGTACTCAAATCCTTCAAATAACCCAGCATTGTCTCCATTTTACAGATGAGAAAACTGAGGAGGATGAAATCTGGTACTCACAGTCCCATAGCAAGGCAGAGCCACTCTGTGATAAAATTATAGGCTTGGACTCAGGTGGAACTCAGCTCAAATGTGTTCTGGACAGTGTCACCTTGAATAAGCTACTCATCACCTCTTGATCTCAATCCCCTCATCTATAAAATGAGAATAACAATACATTTTGAGGGACTTTTTAGTATTAAAATAGAATAATTACTTAGTGTTAAGTGTCCAGATCACTTCCTGACACATAGTTAATGTTCACTACCTGTGAGGATAAAAGCAATGATCCGATGTCAAAATAGGATAAATGGCAAGTGTGCATTTTGAATGCCCTAACATTATCTCCTGTGCCCCTGCCTTTAACTTCTCAAAGCTGGTAAGTTTCATGGCAGTTCCTCGTACATGGAAGCATGGTGGTTCATGACAGAAGCAGAGACAGCCTTGATCCCAGTCCTTCTGTCTTTCTGTGTTGACTGGCTGGTGTCAACGTCCAACGCACAGTTGTTCTCAGGATTGTAATGCAAGAAAACGGCCAAAAGATAAAGCCTCCAAGTTTGCAGCAGAGTCATGAGATTCACTGAAAAACATATTTAATGAACATCTACAATGTGCCAGGCACTCTTCTAGATGTGGGGTTGCACCAGTAAACATGAGAAAGATCCCTACATTTATAATGCTTCAAATCCAGCAGAGCAAGACACAATAAATAGAATAAGTAAATACACAGTATGTGAGAAAATGATCAAAAAGCTATTAAAAAAAACAAAAAGAGAACAGGATAAGGGACTGGGAGCATGGGGGATGGGGTAAATTGTGACAGCTTTTACATTGGTGTTCAGCGAGTTTTACTCATCTGGCATTATCATTAATATCACCTCAGAGATAATAGCTCTGAGCTGAATCTGCAAATGTTTAATGCCACTTTGTGTGAAAAGAAATTGAAATGATAATTTAGGAATAATTATTTTAATTGATGTTTGGGTATCAGAGAGGCAATGAGCTCACTGGTGAGATGGGAAGGCATGTTTCTGATCTGGGATGTTCAACTTCATTTATTTCAACAGATATTTCATTTAAGTCTCTTTTATGGGTGGGAGGTAATCTTCCCAGGTAATCATAAGAAGTTCTCTTTACTTAGAAATCCCTCTCATTTGATCTCTCCTGGTGAGCAGAGAGAGATGAAAGCAGTTGAGAGAAATCTCAAAATTATCAGCCAAAGATTAAAGAAGAGAGCTCAAGCAGGTGGCTAGGAAGAGTACCACTGTGCTTGTTCTGGCCTGTCCACATGCACAGGCAAAGCTCATGGGAAATTTTCACCACTCAGTAGTTAATAGAGACACCTCCCCTTCCAATGAGATGAATAGCACTATGTATAATGCCTGGCAATTAATTCATGTCCTAATGATGTCAAACAACCATTAAAATGATATTGCAGGATATTTGATTACCTGGAAAGATGATCAGAATATACTGTAAGATGGGAAAACGGTATGTGTGGTATGATGTTATTTTTGATACTATTGTTTATGTATAAATGAAAAGAGACTAACATATTAACAGAGTTTATCTCTGGGTAGTGGATTTATGGGTGATTGTTCTTTTTATACAATTAGCATGTCATTTTGCAATAAGGAGAAATAAATAAAAGTGATATTTAAAACAAAACAAATCCAATCACTCATAAATATGTCAGTGTTGTTCTCACCAAGACTTGAAATCCCTTTGACAGACTGGGCTGCACCCCTAGCTGCATTCTGCATGTGTGTGGTTTTAGAAGGAGGTCACACCAGCAGTGTGCTAATATTTAACAATTGACTCTTCAGTCCCCCTCCCTCCCATACACAGACACATTAAAAATCCTTGATTTTTACTGTATGCCTATTTCTATGGTGTAAATACTTTCTCCATGGCTGATTTCAAACTGTCAGTGTCATCACTGAACATGGTATCTCACGTATTTAAAAATCCAGAATTTGGAATATCCATAATATTACATGAAAAAAGAAAACTTTTAAGAAAAGTCACTTATGAAACAGGACAGTAAATGTCCTTCTATCAAAAGACCCTATATTATGTCACTGTATAAGCATTTGGAAAGATACATTCTCACGAGCCTTTATGTGCTTCCCCAGCACACCCTGGGGTCATGCTTGCATCTTCCTGAATACGCAGCACAGAGTTAGGCAGGTAAAAAATTGGCCTTAGACACTGTTTGCTCACTGATGCCCCTTTGTTTCCTCCGGGGAAGGAAGAGGTAGATACAAATACTTGTCTTCAACTATGTTAAGATCTCTAGAGAGTCACAGGGTCTTTAGTTAACATAAAATTTGGTGCTCTATTTCTTGAATTATTGACTGACTCTTCTTATAAGATTTTATTTTTTCATTGAATAGTATGGAGATTTCAGATTCTAAATTTTTCAATATACGAGGTCCTGTATCCAGGGTTTCAGGAACCTTTCAAAGGTACTGTGGGAAGGAGGGAGACAGTCTATAGCACAGCCTCTTGCTGTATCTGCATGGGGCTGAAGCTTGAACATATGAGAAATTTAATTAATAAATATGCATTTTGAAGTTATATTATTACATAAAAATTAGGGCAATGATCTTTGCACTGAGAAACCATTTGATGAAGATGGAAGTGGGTCATGGTAAAAAATCTGCACTGTGAAATAATGACTCCCGTTTATTGACAAGCCCTACATGGCAGGAATAATCTCAGCTAAATCTTTGCAAAAAGCCCTGTGAACTATATATTGTCACTAATCCCACTTTATAGTAAAGTGCCTGGATTTACAAAGACAGTAAGGGTTAGAACTCTGATTCAAACCTAAATCAGCCTTATTGGATTCTACTCAAATGCATTCTCAAAAGCAAGACATTGCATTGCCTCTCCAGTACGTGGGTCAGACCCTAGTAACCCATGTGAGAACACACTGTGTCAGAGACACTGCTGTGTATTTGCAAAACTCATTCTATTTCCTCCTGGTTATACAGCTCAACTTTAATTTCCAGGCTTTGCGAGATATGTTGGAGCCATATGACAGAGTCTAGGTCAATGGTATGAGGTCAGAAGTAATGTGAGCCACTTCTAGGCCTAGCCCATAAAAACCTCCATACTCAATCTTCTATTCACTTTTCTCTTTCCACGGTGACTTTGAAAAACATACTTCAAATGTTGAGGTACCATAAAATCAAAGGAGTCTGAGTTTATAAATGATTGTGGTGAAGCCACAGAAACTTGGGTTTATTGTTACTGCAGCCTGGCAGGGTCTACCCTTGCTTACTGTCTGAGTAGTTCTCCAGACATTCAGAGCATAGTCCACGTACCTTACTGTATTTATTGCAATCTAAACTTTGTACGATTTTCTACATGCTCCTCAAACGCAGGGCTGGACTCTAGAGTTAGTTCAGGCTGACCCTTGGTTGGCATATTGATTGGACCTCACAGGTTGAGCTGTAAATGTCTGAAATGAAAGACTTTCAAGAACCAGTACAGCATTTTCAAATTGTTGCAATGTTTCTTTGGAATTGCATTTTTTGCACTCTTTCCTCTAACATTCCAACTTACATGGCCCGTTTGCCACTGATCCCAGAAAAGAAACTCTATCAATTGAGATTATAAAACAGTACCCCACCTCTCCTAGAAAAACTGCATTGTAAAGCTGTCTGAGGAAGGAGATACTTCTACCCTGTAAAGCACATCCAGGTAGTAGGAGTTGGGCAAAAATCTCAGGGTAAGGAGAGGAGGTGCAAGACCACATTCCCTGCACCTACAAGCCCATCCCTTGGCCAGCCAGAAGCCATTTGTGATTGTATGTTTTGGTCACACTATAAAACCAGTGTCCAGCAAGGGCCTATTGTTATGTTGTGGGTGCTAAATGTGCAACACTGCCCAAGTGCCCAGACTCCAGGCTGCAGATTCAGACACATGCTATTGAAGAGTGACGAGGACTGAACTAACCCAAGTGCAGCACTCTGCCAGATACTCCACAGGCCTTCTCATTTAAAACTTACAGCTATGCTGTGAAGTACTTGGTGTTACCCTAATTTTACAGAGGAGAGAACAGTTCAGTGCTAGTAAGTGTTGAAGCTGGGATTTGGCCACAGTCTGACAGATATTAGGGCTTCTGCCTGTCCCATCAAACTCCTCTCTTTCTACCACCCAATTCTCTCTTCTCAACCCTCCCCTCCCAGTCTCAGCCTGTCACTCAGGGTCGGAATACAGTTGGGGTAAGGTCAGGATGCAGCCCTATCTGAGATGCAGGGCCACGAGGCTGAGGGAGGCCCCCGATCCTCACTTTAGACTCCCTAGATAGCTCTTTACCCAATGCTGGGAAGCTTTACACATTCTCACCAGCGGCTATCCAGCTCTGGTTGCTTAAAAAAGGCAAGTGCGGAGTGAAAAGCAAAGTAAGTGCACAAAAATTCTTTTGAGTCTATCGAGAAAATGGCACACTGTGAGACTGATGAGAAATTTAAAACACCATAAATCTTTTCAAAGAAAGAATCATTCCACTTTTATCTATAACTACTCTCTTTTCAGACAACCCTCTCTCCAATTCTCTCTCTTTCTCTATCACCATGTATACCTTGCATACATTACTGGTCTTTTGCCATTATGTGTTATGAGACGGCGACCCTACTAATCTGTTCCCACTAACTGGATCAAGATTTTTGGACACAGGGTGCTCCTAGAGAACACTGAATCCCGTTAGAAATCAGAGACTAGCATAACCGACCACACGACTTCCCCATCCTGCACTGCTAACAGCCACCTTACAAATCAGGAGTATCTCGTTTCTCAGCTGGGCTGGGTAAGACCAATTCCTTGAGTGTGTAGAGAATCATCATTAGGCTGATCTGCTTTTTGTCTCTTAGCCTGGCTATTAGAATACAAAATGAATATTCTAAAAATCTCTACTGTATTCAAAATATATAATTGTAGATCCAGAATATAGTCAAAAAAGTAGCTTGGAGTTGTGTAAATAAAGAGCTCTTTGATACCCCTGCTCTCATTATATTAGACTTAGAAACAAGGGAATCATGCTCACTGTGAAGTCAAATTTTCCCTTTGAAAATGTTTAATGCCATCACCCTTACTGATCAGGTCTGGTTTCCAAGGGACATTGGGAAAGTGACATTTTATGTGCTGTGTTCCCTTTACTCTGATATTTTTTGGGTTTTAGGGGTTCCTTAAGCTTCTATATTAAAAGAAATAATTAGTGTATGATTAAGGATCTGCCAGCAATCCCAAGCTTACCTTAAAATAAGATAGAGTCCCATATCATCCAGAAGAAACAAAAGAAAAACTCTGAGTTAATAAAATACAAATGCCACAAACTCACTCACATTCTCTCAGGGGATTCTGAAAAACAACCTTGGCTCTCTTCCCAGCTCATTTAAAAGTGAGAAGTCAATGGAATGAAGCTGTTTGTGCCAAGCAATAATAGTGATAAATAATGCATGGGCATTTATTATTTCCACAGTCCCTCCCATTCCACTTGATCAAGGCCCTGAGCAAACTTTCTCTTCCTCCTGCTTATTCTTTACTAGCTGAAGGACCCAGTAAGAAATGATGGCTGCTTCATGCCCAACCTCGTGTGGGAGTCACATGTGCTCTGCAGGCCACGTAGAAGGATAATGCACCCTACCATGATCTGCCCTAAATCTCCATTTGACCAAGGAAGCTCTTCCTAATAGCATCTTGCAGCAGTCCTGTGCTTCAGGGATTTGGCCTAAGAGGAGGATGGATTGAATTTTCTCAGAATGGCTGGCCATGGCCATCAGGAAAAAAAGAGAAAGTAATGCTTTATCCTTGCATAGAGAAAAGGGTAGCCCCCTTGAATTGTCGCTGAGTTGCAGACCACGGTTCTACTCTGGTTGAACCTTTTAGAGGAGCAAAGTCCAGATTCTTTGCTGGAAGCCCTGGAAGAACTTGTTGACTTGGACAATCTGGTCTAGGTTTCTCAGCTCGAGATCCAAAGAACTCGATGCTAGAGGGAAAGACCATGTTCTATGAGTAAATATGTTTAAGAAATAATTGAGTCTTATTAGTGCAGACTTTTTGAGAGCAAGGATACATCATTATAAATTATGAATCTCCAAAAGTGGTGAGGGAGACAACACAGCAAATGGTGGTGCCCAAGCAAAACTGACCATAGAATTCCTTTTTCTACATAACTCTTATGTGTATTTAAATTATATCTAAATTTCTTCTCAAGTAATAGTCCCTGGGGTACACTTTAGGATCTAGTTTTCAGGACAAATAAATGATTCAATTAATTTAAAAAATATTATCTAGAGCTGGGTATGGTAGCCCCACACCTGTAATCCCAATGCGTTGGGAGGCTGAGGCAGGAGGATCACTTGAGCCCAGGAGTTTGAGTCCAGCCTGGGCAACATGGTGAAATCCCATCTCTACCAACATACAACAAAATTAGCCAGGTGTGTTGGCACACACCTGTAGTCCCAGCTTCTCTGGAAGCTGAGGTGGGAGGATGGATGGCTTGAGCCCAGGAGGTGGAGATTTCAGTGAGCTGAGATTGCACTACTGCACTCCAGTCTGGGCAACAAAACAAGAGAATCTCTCTCTCTCTCTCTATGTATATATATACAACACACACACACACACACACACACAACTTAGATCAGAGGTTGGAATTATCCTGCTAACTCTTTTATAAGAGTGATTTACCAGCTATGTGACCTTGGGTAAGTTACTTAACTGTATTCTTTAGTTTTGAAGTGGGAATATTAAAATGATTAAATGAGTTAATATGTGTAAATGACTAAAAGCAATGCCTGACCCATAGCAAGCTCTACATAAACTATCATTAGGTTCTTTTTTAAATTTCTGTTGCAGAATCCAGGATTGCCATACATTAACAGTTGAGTTTAGGACATTAGTCTTAGAGATTATATTTTAAGCACAGTGGAAAGAACATGAACATTGAAATGAAACAGCTATGGTTTCAGATACCAGCTGTCATTTTTTGTCTTTGTGCCCTTAGGCAAGTTAATTCACTTCTGTGCCTCAATTTCTTCTCTGTAAAATAGGAATATTTTTGTATAGTGTAGGAGCATTTTGAGAACTGAATGAGATGGGTTATAGAGGTAAAGTTCTTAGCACCAACTCTGGATGAGAACACTTACACTCTAGTGGAACTCCTTCACCCTTCTTTTCTCTGCTATGCCACGCTTGGGCTATACATATTGATATGGTGTGTCACAATACAAAGGGTGGCTGAATCCTTGAGACACCAAGTGTTAGAAAACCCACACCAGCCTTTGTTGTGTTAAGCCACTAGAATTTTGTAGTTTGTTGCAGTATCTAGGAAGGATTATCACAATATACCATACTCTTCTCATTTATGCTTAAGATACTCTCCCTGTTCATAAAGGACTTACCAAATAGTGTGAGACATAAGACACGGACAAATAAAAATACATCCTTAATACCTAGAAATGTCAGGAACTGTATCCCTCAAGATCCAATCAGGTAAACAGAAATAACTCTAGGTACATTCAACAGAAGATATTTAATACAAGAATTGATGACAAGGATATTGCAAGGGCTGGAGAATGAGAATAGGAGAAAGTAAAGTTACTCATGGTATTTGCAGGAAACGAGTAGTGTTTCTGGGTGCTCAGAGCAAAAATCTGTCTATTGGCCAGTGTGCTGTGTGGCTAGTTCTCATACAGTTGGAACCCAGCTACCTGACCATGAATCGGAAGCCTGGACTCCAAGGCCACTGCTGCTTCTGCTACAACTACCAGTGGTGAAACATGTTACTGCCACTATCACTGCCACCAACACAGTTCCTGCAACCAATATAGTTTGTGATATTGCTGCCAGAGACATTGCCAAAAGCCACCTTTCAATCTCCCATTTGTGTCCCCTAGTCCCAAGGGAGTCAGGGCTACATTTTTTACTGTTCATAAAATGGCAAATGACTGTTATGAGCCAAAATAAAGCAGTAAGGAAAACTCTCACCATGGGAGCTTAGAGAAAAAATTAGGAAAGGTTCTACAGTCAAGGATAGATGTATGATTTTCCTATTGCTGCTGCAATAAATTACCATAAAACTAGTGACCTGAAACAATACAGATTTATTCTTTTACAGTTCCAAAAGCAGAAGTCTAACATGAGTCAACAGGGCCACGCTCCTTCTGGAGGTTCTAGGAGAGGATCTGTTTCTTTGTCTGTTTTTTAGGTTTTTAGAGGCAATTTGTATTCCTTCGCTTGTGGCTTTGCATCACTTTGATTTCGGCTTTCATCACATCTCATTCTTCAGACTCTGACCCTCCTGCCTCTATCTTATAAGGATTACTGTGATTACATGGGGCTTACCCAGGTAACCCAAGATAATCTCCCATCTCAAGATTCTTAATCTTAATCACATCTGCAAAGTCCCTTTGCCACGTAAGGTAACACAGTCACAAGAATTAGGAAGTGAACATATATGGGGGCTACCATTCTACTTACCATAAGAGATTTGAGCCAGAGTCTCAAAGGCTGCACAGGTTTCACGTGAGCAGAGAAGGCATGGAGATGAGAGAGCTCCAGGTAGAGGAAGAGGCAAGTGGAACTTGCACTTGCAAGTGGAAATGGCAGAGGAACAGTGGCTGAGAAACCTGCAGTCTGGTGGAGGACAGCGTGTAAACAGGCATGACTAGGAAGAGGGCTCATGTAAAGCCATCGTGAAACATAACTCTAGGAAGGATATTGTGGGCCAGGTGCTGAAAAGCATTGATTTTATAGCTTAGAAAATAGTAAATAGGAAAACATGAAGTTATTGAGTAAGGGGATGGCATCACAAAAGCTTCCATCTGATCATGTAAATAATGACAAAAACTAAGATTTATTGAAACTTTCAACTGCCAGGCACTAGGTTAAGTATTTCACATTCAATATCTCACAGGATTGTCATGTGGATGACAATCCCATGAAAACGATCTCCATTTTACTGATAAGGAAATTGAAGCTAGGAGAGGATCAGAAATTTGCTGAAGGCCACATGTTTGGTAAGAGTGGCAGGTGATTGCAATAGAAACCAACTAATCTGACTCTGAAGCCTGAGTTCTCGACCCCTGCCTTAATCTTCTTGGGTTGCTGTAACAGAATATCATAAACTGGATGGCTTAAACAAAAGAAATTTATTTTGTCACGGTACTGGGGGCTGGAAAGTCCAAGATCAAGATTCGACCTGACTTGGTTTCTGGGGTGAGTTCTCTTCCTGGCTTACAGACAGCTGCTTTCCCTCTGTGTCCTTATATAATAGAGAAAGAATGAGAACAAAGTCTCTGGAGTCTCTTGTTATAAAGGCACTAATCCTGTCATAAGAGCCCCATTTCCATGGCCTTATCTAAACCTAACTATCTTCCAGAGGCCTCATCTCCAAATACCATCACACTGGGAGTTAGGGCTTCAACATGTGAATTTGAGGGGGACACAATTCAGTAGATAGAAACTCCTAAGTGGGCACACAATGTAGAATTACAGTGGCAACAGACTAGAGGCAGGAAGCCAGTCAAACAGCTTCTACAGTGGTTCAGGCAGTAGATGATAAGGATCAACTCCTGGCTATGGTTTAGAGAAGGGAAAAGTGATTCTGAACCTTCAGACAGCTGTGAGCTAGGCCTTTTCCAGGCTCTACTTTTCCCAGACATTACTGGATCTACAGAAAACCTAGACTAGGCAAGAACTGGATTTCTTAAATGCTTTCATTGTCTGGAATTCCCAAAGACAAACTTTAAAGAATTTTGAATTTTTGTGAACAGAAAACAGAGGAACATTAAAGCAACAATGAAGTGTTCTTTTATGCCCATCACGTCAATAAGCATTTAAAACTATGATAACAGGCCAGCGCGGTGGCCATGCCTGTAATCCCAGCACTTTGGGAGGCTGAGGTGGCTGGATCACTTGAGGTCAGGAGTTCGAGACCAGCCTGACCAGCATGGTGCAACCTCATCTCTACTAAAAATACAAAAATTAGCTGGGTGTGGTGGTGTGTGCCTGTAATCCCAGCTACTTGGGAGGCTGAGACAGGAGAATCGCTTGAACCCAGGAGGCAGAGTTGCAATGAGCTGAGAGTGTGCCACTGCACTCCAGCCTGGGCAACAGAGCAAGACTCAATCTCAAAAAAATAAATAAATAAGAAATAAATAAAATAAAACTGTGATAACACCACATATGGGCACAGATGTGGCACAAGGGAGGTCAGACTCTGGTGAAAGGGAAGTGATTATTACATTCTGAAGAACAAACTAGCAAAACCTTGTAAAGGTGCAGATGTTCATACCTTATAAGCTAGAAGTTCCGTCTCCTCATATCTTAATAGTGGAACTCAGTCACAATGACATAGGGAGACACTTACATGTTTATCATAGCACTGTGTGAGACAGCAAAACAGTGAAAACAAGCCACGTTTTAATTAGTAGGGAGATAGATAAGTAATTATTTTAATGTTAGAATAGCACACAGCAGATAAAATGAATAAACCTGAGGTCATCTATCAAAAGGGATAACTCTCAAAAACATAATATTGGAAGAGAACTGTGAAAGAAGGCATACAGTAGTAACTAAAATACATGCACATTTTAAAAACACAAGTATTCGATATGTATTTTTTGTGGATGTATATACACATAGTAAAACTGCAAAAACTTCCATAGGAGGAAAGCTCATGAAGTGCAGGAACATGAAGGAGGAGGGGAGAGATGAGGGTAGCACTCTAGCTACATCTGTAATATTTTATTTCTGGGGGTGGGGGAAAGGAAAGAGACATCTGAAGAGTACTTTGTTAATAAGTGTTAAAATCTGAGAATCTGGGTGGGATAGATGCTTATGTTGTATTATAACCTGGACAAGTGTGTTTTTACGCTACAAAATATTCAAATTATTTCATAATTTAAAATAATTAGTAAAGAAATTAAAGAGGACCTAATAATACTACTACTCAATTCCCTGGGTTGATCTGAAGATTAAATGAGATACACTATGTAAACCATTTTGCACTGTGTCTGGCTCTAGGGTCTAGGAGCTCAGAGAACACAGGTTTTCTTCCTCGCAGATTTTCTATCCCACCTTGACATTTATGTAGTGATTTATGATTCACAAAAGACTTCTATATGCATGATTACATTTTATTATTATAACAAGCCAGTGAATGCAGGAGATATTCTTACTCCCATTTAAGACTCGAGGGTCCAAGAAATGAAAGTAGATGAATCAAGGCAGGCTGAGGCAGGAACTAGTTCTTCTGAATCCTGCCCTTGGCTTTTCCCACTCTCTCTCCAACATGGAGCAGCAGTGGCTTATTAAGGGCCAGAGAAAGCTCTTCTTGCTGCAGTGTAGTTCTGATGAGCTTAATTGGCAGGCTATAGGAGAGAGAGAGGGAGATGGACTGAAAGGAACAGGGCTTCCCCAGCAATTCCTCCACTGGTGGCCAGCAAATTCCCCAAGCCTTCTGCCCAAATATTCCTGTTCATAAAATGGAGATAAAATACCAGTTCCTCCATGTCATAAAGCCTTGTTCCCTGTGAATGTTTTAGAAATCTATGTAAATCAAATGAAATAATATGTGTAGTCATGCTTTGGAAATAATGCTGTTATAATAAATGTAAAATCCTGTTATTGCATAAATAAGCCATTGAACTAAATGTTATGGTATTTCAGCATCTCCATATGGTTCAGACCTTTCCTAAAGTTCTAAGAACAACAGGAGAAAAGAGAAAACTGGAATTCTTTGAGAGGGCAATCTACTGAAAAGACCAAGGGAGGATTTCTAACAGCAGGGAACCAATTCAACTGAGCCTAGAAAACACAAAGCTATGTTTAAGTGTGTGTGACATGTGGTTGCCACAACGTCTTTTTCAATAAGCAGCTTCAATTTATTCACATTGTCTTCCATGCTGTAGAAGTAATTTCTAATTTACAATATCTGATATGATTCATTAATCTAGAAAATTAGATTTCTGGGGTAACATGGTCTGTGTTTCCAAAAATTAAAATCCAATTCTCTGTGTTCTTTTGTTTTCCTTCAAAGAAACTTTTAGGTTTGCAAATGCAGAACAAACTAATTTAGCAAAATGATTGCTTCCATATTTATAAAAGTGCACTTTTGACTTAGTTGTCATGGAGCTCTATAGGAAGTGCAGGACAGGAGGGCAAGGGTTGGAGAGCTGATGAAAATGGAAGTGTTAATTCCAGCTCCACAATGGAGTGGCACTCTAGGCACGGGAAAAAGCTACTCTCTGCTCAGGACTTGAAAACTGACACCTGGGATGGGTAACTTCTATTAACACTATAGAGCTTTCACTTTGATTTTCAAAGCAATGCTTTCTTTAGTGGAGAGTCAAAGTGAACTAGCAGGGAGTTTTCCAGCCAGGTGGTTTGCTGAGGCAGTTGGCTATATTTGGAACCGTTAATACCTATAAGACAAGGGCCTGCGTACTGACCAATTTGCTGATCTAAACTTTCTCATCCATACAAAGGAAGTAATACTCTCTGAGGACAGTAGTAATGTTTCAGTGATGGCATATTGTAAGTGTTTTAAAAAGCCTAATGTGTATAAACGTACAGTGGTATTTTCCCTAAGAAATATTCTGGGGACAAAAGTATCCCCACATCCACATCCGCAACAGATTGGACACTATTCTTTCAATCAAAGTTCTTATCTTACTGAGTCTTCCCAAAGCATTTAATGAAAGCTTTTTGAAGTGATCCTTTGGGAACAAGACAAGGCTTTGGGCAGAGAACTAAATTACTTCTCATTGATGACAGTAACAGAAAACAAAACTCAGGAGAAATTCATAATTATAATTTATGCTTTACTGGGCAATGGATTTCATTTGGATTGACCCACACTGACCATAACTCCCCAGTTCCACGCTGCATGTCTTATATCTAAAACAATTCTTCCCAACCTATACATCATAAGCACTACCTCAAACTAAGTAAATATTGCTTGGATTTTTTACAAAAATGATTTAGTTCTCTGAGTCTCGTGTTTTTATATCTTGTTTACCACGTGTTTTTAGAATGACTTTGATTTAAAACTAGGAAAACGAGATATGCTTATAACCAAACTCCATTATTCATACAATCTAAGCATCCACACTTTTTAATGCTATTATTTTATACTTCAGTTTGTTTTCTGTTAAGGGTTGAGTCAACTTGAGCAGGTGTTCTTATTGTTCAGTGTAAGCCTTTGCCTTTCTTTTCATTTCTCTCCCTGGTATACCCTATCTCCATTCATACACATTTCTAAGAATTTATACTTGGTTGTATTCAAGTAAGTCTCCCACTTCATAACATGGATACTCAAAAGTCTCTAAAGCTTTATGGCATTTTTGTCTCCTGGCCCTTTGGCAGTATGGCAGATGGGTAACAAACCCTAAAATATACCCATTTATTAGCTCAAGATTTCATGGGTTGAAAATTTGGACTGGGCCAACCTGGGCAGTTATAATCTCAGCTAAGTTCACTCAGCCATCTTCCATCAGCTGGTGGTTGATGGCCTTATTCATGTGTTTGACAGTTAATTGACTGTTAGGATGACTGTGCCAAATGTCTTCATCATCCAGTAGGCTAAACCAAGCCTATTCATGTTACAATAGTCTCCAGGTCCTAAGGGCAGCAAGAGAAAGCAAGCCCAAATAGATGAGCACTTGTCAAGTCTCTCCTTTCTTGACCAAAGCAAGCCACGTGACTAAGCCCAGAGTCAGTGTGGTAGAAGACTGCTGATATGATTCGGCTGTGTCCCCACCCAAATCTCATCTTGAATTCCCACATATTGTGGAAGGGACATGGTAGGAGGTAATTGAATCATAGGAGCAGGTCTTTCCCATGCTGTTCTTGTGATAACATATAAGTCTCATGAGATCCGATGGTTTTAAAAAAGGAGAGTTTCCCTGCACACACTTTTTATTTTTTTATTTTTTGGCTGCTGCTTTCCATGTAAGACGTGACTTGCTCCTCCTTGCCTTCTGCCATGATTGTGAGATCTCCCCAGTCAAGAGGAACTGTGAGACCATGCAACATCTTTTTCTTCCTAGTCTTGGGTATGTCTTTATAAGCAGTGTGAAAACTGACTAATACAGCTGCCTAAAGAATGTGAGAATAAACTGGGAGCCATTACTGTGACAACCTACCACAAGCAGCAAGGTCTATAATATTCTAACAGTCCTACATTGTTCTTTATTCCTGAATGGACCCCTTTTCTGCACCTTTCTTTCCTTGGGAGATTTCAGAGGGAAGTCCTTACATATACCCTTCCATTCTGCCCCAAACCTAGATCTCTGCCTAGCTTCATCTCAGCCTGAACCTAGAAGTCTAGACACTTTGAAATTGAACCAAATATTATAGTTTTTCCTAAATTAGATTTAACTGAGCACTAATCACTGACCCACAGGGACACAGGAGCTTTGATATGTCAAACTCAAGCCAGGGATAGCACTGATGAGTCACAGGCCATCTTCATTGAGGAAAGGTGACCCATCACATAAATAAATGGATCATTTTTATTCTTCAAAAATATTATAAATCGCAAGTCCACTTTCCTTTTATGATGGATTGAACCCCTTACGTCATAAGACATGATTTGTTTATTTCTGTGGGATTGCTGGGTCAAATGGTATGCGCAATTTTAAACATATGCTGCTAGATTGCTTTCCCTAAAAGATGTAACAATTAATATGTCTACCAGCAATGTGTGCATGCACACCTAAATTCTCCATCAGGAACAAGTAATAGAGGTCTTTGCAATTTTTGTCAGTTTGATAGGTATGTGACATTTTATTGTTACTTCAACTTATATTTTCCTGACCACTGCTAGTTTGAGAAGTTTAAAATATGTATGCCATTTTTAATTATTTTTCCTTGAATTGTGTATTCATATTTTTGTCCTTTTTTTAACTGTCTAATTGTTTCTTTTTCTTGTCATTCACAAGATCTTTTTATGTAATTAAACCTGTTAAGATTTTGTTGGCTACACTGCTATTTATTCCCAATATATGGTTTATTGATTTATATTTTTTGCTATGCAAGAAGCATTTAAAAAATTATTTCTACATAAGCAAGTATGTTTATTTGTTTTAACATGGTTTCTGGTCTTCCTGTCTGGGTTAACAAAGTTTCTCCCAGCTTTAGATTGTATGTAATCTTCTTGGTTTTCACTAAGATTTTTATATTTTTTGTTATTTACATTTAAGTATTTTATCCATCTGGAATTCATTTTTGTAGGTGATAAAAAGGCCCAATGTTATTTTCTTTACCATGAATAACCATGGATAACTATCTATCACATTTGTTTAATAATTCATCTTTTCCTGACTGAATTGAAATAGCATCTTTAACATCTATTAAATTTTAATATATGCTGGGATTCCTTTCTGGATTATCTATTACATTTTTTTTTATTTCTCTGACATTTCCATTTTGATTTGATCATAGCATGCTCTAATATCTGATAGGACAGTCCCCACTGTTGTGTTTTTGCAGACTAATATTGAACAATTTTATTTCATATAAATTTCTAATTAGAAAAATAAACTCTTTCCAGTTAGTAATTCTGGCAGAATCAACATTTTATGCTATTATGTCTTATCCAAGAATATACAATGCTTTTTCATTTGTTCCTGTTTTATAATGTTCTTCAATGGCATTTTATAGTTTCTTTCACATAGAAACTGTATCTTTCTTGTTAAATCAATGCCTACTATCTTCATAGTTTCCTTTAATAATGAAGATTATTTTGTGTGTATGTCTCCATTTCTTGGTGCTTATTTCTAGAATAGACAAAAGCTATATGATATAGTCCAGAGGTAGTATAGCCTAATGGTTAAGACCATGGATTCTGGAGTAAGACTGGCTGGGCTTAAATCCAAGCTCTATTTCTCCCACATGCACGTGTTTGGTCATGCCATTTAACCTTTTCATGCCTCAGTTTCTCACCTGCAAAATAGCAATAACAATTGCCGCTTATAGATAACTAGCCCCCCACCAAAATGTCACACTCCCTCACCATAATGAAGAGTTATTCCTGAGAAGTGGCTGTCTAGTACCCTAAGGACTATACTTTCCAGATTCACTTGCATCTATGTTGTTCCAAGTAACTGAGTTTAGGCCAACAGAATGTGCTATAAACTTTATTCACTAGGTTTAGGCCTAACTCAAAAATATCTGAGGCTTTGTTACTTTCTCTATTCACTAGTTATTAATAGATGTTAATTCCTAGGACAAACTTAGGACTCTTAAAATAAAGATGGCAGAACCTCTATCCACCTGAGTTTCTTACATGACCTGGCAGAACGAACTTCCTTTTTTCCATCCCCATCACCAACTATTATACTTTTTGTTGTTGTTGTTTTTGAGATGGAGTCTTGTTCTGTTGCCCAGGCTGGAGTGCAGTGGTGCGATCTCAGCTCACTGCAATCTCCACCTCCAGGGTTCAAGAGATTCTCCTGCCTCAGCCTCCTGAATAGCTGAGATTACAGGCATGCACCACCACCCCCGGCTGATTTTTGTATTTTTAGTAGAGATGGGGTTTCACCATGTTGGTCAGGCTGGTCTCGAACTCCTGACCTCGTGATCCGCCCATCTCAGTCTCCCAAAGTGCTGGGATTATAGGCATGAGCCAACACACCAGGCCTATTATACTTTTTATGAAGGTAACATTGACTTCAACTATGGTAAGCTACTTAGTTTCCAATGTTTGTTATCTCAGTTAGTGCTGCTCTACAAAATACTTCATGGGTGTTGAGACGATATATATGTATATTGGTATGTGTGTTTGTGAGTGTGTGTGTATAGTACTATGCAAACAAATAAATGCATATACGTATTAGTTATAATTATTTTGTATCCGAGAACCTACCAAATGCTCTTATTAATTGTAGCTATTTTTTCCTTGAATCTCTGCAGTTTTGAGTGTACAATTATATTATCAGCAAAAAAAAAAGGTAGCTGCATCTCATCAATTTTTATGCCAATAATCTTATTTTCTTATCTTATTATATCTGTCTAAAGTTCCAAGACAATGTTGATTTATAATCTTGGTAGAAGGCATTCTATTTATTCCCTGTTATTATAGTAAATGGTCTATTGTTTTACTCTTTAGACTATTGTATGCTTTTGATTTTTTGGTAAACAATATATTTAGGTAATTTTATTAAGTAGTTTCTATTTTACTTGGTAATTTTGAGAAATTACTGGATGTTTTATCAAATGTCTGCATTTCATATTGATGTTAATAGAGTATTTTCTTTTTTATTAGTTGATATAATAGATTAGAGGGACTTTTCTGATTTTGAACTACCCACTCATTTTCCAAATAAACCTTTTTAGTCATATGATAGTATTATTTTGATATATTGCTGGATTCCATTTGCTAGTAGCTAATTTTTCATTGTTATATGTTCATTCCTGATTAAGATTTGCCTGTAGCTTTCTGTACTGTATCTATCAGATTGGGTATATCTATGATGTTGGCTTCATAAAATAAACTGGGAATTTTTTCACTTTTTTAAATGAAAAAATAGTTCAAATAACTTCGGATTTATCCCTTTTAAGTTAGAGAGCGTTCACTTTAGAACCCATCTGGTCTTGCTGCTTTTTCAAATAGTAGATTTTGCATATCTTACCAATCTCTGTGGCAATAGATATATGCAAGATTTCTACTTTGATCATTTTTGGTAATTCAGTTAATCTCCTGAAAGTTTTAGCTTAAAAGTCATGAATTTATTATGTTTTTCTGTGCTGTATCTAAAGATCCTTAAATACTTTTATTTTGTTTTTGCTATTGTTGTCATTCAGTAGCTCTATGTTGCTGGACTTTTGTTCTGTTTGATCTTCCTCTCTCTGTTCCTGAGTACCCATAGATTAGTTATTATTTTTATTATTAGTTGAATATGTTACAAGTTGTGGTAGCAGTCTGGAAAGGATGGAAAGTAAAATATTCTGTGGGCTGTTGTGTTCTCCATCTCCTTGAACTCTTTCAGCCTCAGGAGTAGAGACACCTCATTCAGTGGCTCAGTTTCTCTTTAGCTTTTAGAGGACTAAAGACACCAGACACACTCATACATTACCTCTAAGTTTATGATTCTGGGGCCAAGGTTTTCTCAGAATCCCTAATGTTTCAATTCCTGGGGACCTCTGAACCTTCTGTGCAGGCCCTCACCTGGATTCACCTTGCTAAGACAGCCCTCAGAGCCCAGAACTTCACAACTGTGTAGATGAGAAGAGGTACATGGATCAGAGTTGAGAATGGAAGGAAGGTTAGGTACATTTCTATTCTTTCCACAATAATAAATGAATATATGAGATAAAATGAAGGTAATCTCTTTTTAATTTTTAGTTTTAATGTATAATAGTTGTACACACTTACAAAATCAAATTTTTGATACAAGCATAGTTTATGTAATGATCAAATCAGAGTAATTGGGATAGTTATGACTTCAAGCATTTATCACCTCTTTGTGTTAGGAACATCCAATTCCACTCCTCTAGTTATTTTGAAATGCACAGTAGATTACTGTTAACTACAGATGTTCGTTAATTAAAATCTACAGACACAATGGGCGGTTCTCACTTTATGTTACTTTTGATTTAGTAACTCCTTTTGTTTGACATTTCCTATTGTAAGTATGGTGGGAAAAGCATCCACTGAATAGCAACCTCTCTAGATGCATTACATACAGTCTACATATTGTATTCTAGCAACAATTTTCCAAGGTAGGCACTAACATGACTGTTTTATTGAAAGTAAGTTTCACTGAGGTTTAGTAGTTGCCTAAATTCACACATCTCAAGTGATAAATCTGTAGGCAATACTTAGATCTGCAGAACTGTGAGGTCTATGCCCTTCTAAATTTTACTACTTCCTTCTTTACTTGAACTTTGTATTGTTTCTATTTATTTCCAAGTAGAGCAAGGCACAGTCAAGATTCTTAAACAATATTGACTGTCTTTAAGATGCAACCCATAAGAATACATGTCATCTTAAAACAAGGCCACAGCTAAGCAGAATGGCAATTTATCAGGTTGAAATGAAGTGCTTATCTTAAACAAAAGCAGGCTGTAAAGGTCTGTCCAATGTTACATGTGTTTTTACAAAGGTTTATTTTCCCTCCATGTGGAACGATTTCTTCCCAGGTTGGCTCCTTTGTCCCATCACCTTAACAGTTCATGTCTTGTGACAAGCAGCTGAGATTTGTCAGTAACATCAATCTGAGTTCTCTCATTGCCCCACGTCAGAATGTCCAGCACATCTTACATGAAGGACCCATGTTTGTCTGTTTCATATATTGAGATTTTAAGCATGATAGTATTTTCATAAGGTGCTCCATAAAATTTAAAAAGAGGTTTACAAATCATTATCTGAATTAATATGTAGGACTTATGTAATTTTTGCATCTGTCTGATTTATTAATAGGAAAGAGGTCCAGATGATTACTTGCTACCAAGACTGAAGTAGCACCAAGGCACACCATTTTTGCTGGTCTCTGGAAATCTCCTTAGACTGTTTAAAGGTATATGGTCCATAACACAAAAACTAGAGATTCAAGAGAAAGGTCAAGGCAAAAGGCCTGAGCCTATTCAATGGATTTTTTAAATGGGAACAGAAATAATAGAAGGGGAAGACTTACTAGTTCAAATCCATTTTGTTTCAGATAATAGTACTTAAACCAAGCTGTTCCATGGATTTAGCCTGATTTCTGACTAAGCTTCCCTCTTTACCTTGAGTACCTGCTGTACTTAAGACATGTGCCTGGCCCTGTAGGGCAGGCACATAAAATCAGTCAGTCTCATCTTTGCCTTTAAGAAGCCAGGAGATAGGGAATTAAAGCCAGGGGTGAGTTATGAGAATGCAGAGGGGAAAGATGAATCCCAGGAGTGTTTCAAGGGTAGGAAAGACCTTTCTGAAGAGGAAACATAACAAAAATATGGTTAAGTATATATAGGTCAGTATGGCTTGTCTGTAAGATGCTTAGATGGTAAGCATGAAGGAATCAGTAATAAGACAAGGGGTAGGTTAGGATCAGATTGTAAAGGCCCTGAATACTATGGAAAGTTTGACCCAATATGAAGATGAGAAGAAAACGTCAAGAGGTCTGCCCAAAATTGGCCAAGCCCATTTACCATCTTCTGATGTAAAAATGTCCTGATGGTCCCCTTGGCCCCTAGGAGATGCCTCATTGCCTCTGAAGGCACCCTTTCATCATAACTCCATCTCCCATCTCCCAATAAAGGTGATGTTAATAAAGAAGGCTACAATATTCAAGGCTGCAATCATTAGACCCTCCTTGTTTATGTCAAAACTGTAGTGCCTCTAAGCTAGAGCTTAACCCTTGATCCTACCTTTCATTACTATCTCACTCCCAATATGGTCTGGGGATGCATATTCAGTCTGTCCTGCTATCTCTGAAACCCTTCTGACTCTGCAGACTGAGGGTGAGTTACAGTAAAGCCTTCAGTCCTCTACTCTGCCCTGGATCTCAAAATTCCACTGCTGAAACTGAACCTAGCAAATTGCCTGGAAGGGGAGGCCTTACACAATGCTCAGAAGATACACTGGACTTGTAATTCCATTTTTTTTCCTGGCCAAAGTGTATTATAAAGAAGTAAAATGTTTAAATTTTTTAAAAAACAAATTATATTTTCTGTATGTCACAAGGGGGAAAGGAAGAACAGAATGCAGAGACAAGTGGGAAGATTCCTTTACTGTGTTTGTCTTGTTTTTTGGTTATACCCCTCTTTAAGGCTGAGCTTTCATCTGTTCTGTGCATCCCTGTGGGCAATGGGTCCACAGAAACATCCAGGATTGGTCTCCATAACGTTGGAAAGTATTCCTTTTAAAGGGCAACATCTGGACATACTAAAGTTATATTTTCATTTTCTAGCAAGATGACCTATTTTGAAAGATTGGGAACCTGTGCTTTGAAAACACGTTTTTCTCTCAACAGAAAAGATAGTGTGAGTAATTAACACCCCACAGAAACTGATTATTTCAGCTATAAAATGAGTTCCACAGAGAGGGATGATTTTGAGAATGAGATGAAGTTTTCAAAGATAAAAAGTATTTTCAGTCCAACTTTTTTCACTCTGCAAAAAAGGACACCATTATCTCAATCATGTTTTTAGCAACTTATTTTTCCTTGCGGCAGACATGACAGTTCATGTTGAATGAATGTTCAGAAATTGTATTAAATCAACAAAGACTATAACTACAACTACCAGCTCAAATGGCAACTACTCGCCTTCTCATTAATCAACTAATTAAATTTATTTATTCATTGGCTGCCTAAATAATTTTATGCAATGGAAAATGTAAAATAAACAATGATATGTAATTTCTATTTCTAGAAACTTCTAGAGATATGTATTGTCTGTAATTAGAGACAATACACAGACATGTAATTACAGACAATACATGTAGACAAATAACTATGACACAAACAGTATAGGATAAGGGCACTGAATGATTTAATTAATTAAATGCTGTGCTATAGATCAGGGTTTATACCACAAATGGCTAGAGGATCTGAAGGAAATGAAGGGTAGATAAAGCTGGCCTTGAAAGAATCTATAGAGATTGGTGGGGATCGTGGCAAACTCTAGAGTATTTATACTTCCTAAAAGGGGTAAGTTATATTCACTTGAGCAAGAATATGGGCCATCTCTTGCCAGTCTTATTTTTCAGAAGAACCCAAAGACCTGGATTTTTGTATGTAAAATAGCTTAAAAAATTACCCTATGTGAGTCTACAATGCATGAACTAAATGAGATACATACCATAGACCACCACCTTTCAAATTCTTTTCATAGCCATTTAGAGAAGGAAGTAATTATGTTGTAACAGATAAAAGTATAGGCTTTAGAATCAGGCAGCAATGACCTAAAGCAAGCTACTTAACTTATAAAACCATCCCTAAAATAACAGGTAATTCATAGGATAGCTGTGAAGAGTAAAAGATAGAACACATATAAATTATTAATTAGGATTACTTACAATTAAAAATTCAGTAATAGTTTATCTCTTGCCCATCCTCTCTCTTTCACACACAAACACTTAAAATGAAAGCAATGTTTTAAAAATCTTGAAAGCAGGAAGACCTATGGCTTCTGTATCTATCTTCCAATTGTATGATAATAACATATTCAGAGTAGATGTTGAATTAAACTGACCACTAAACTCAAACCCTCTATTACAGGTCTCCCTTCCTACTTGGGGGAGGGAGCAGGAGAGGGAATAAATATCAGTTTTTGTACACTAAACAATTATTATCTTATAGAAGTAATATTTTCACCTTTCATTAAAAATAACTGAGCATTTTTTTTTACCAAAGTGCAGTATGATAATTTTTCTCTTTTATTCTTTCTTATATTTTTGTTTTCTAATTGACATATATTAATTATATATATATGAGGCACAATGTGATTTTTTATATATGTTTACATTGTGGAATGGCTAAAGCAAGCTAAGTAACACATCCATCACCTCATATACTTATCTTTTCATGTGGCGGGAACATTTAAAATCTACTCTTAACAGCAATTGTGATATCTAAACAGTTGAATTCATTGAAGTGGAAAGTAGAAAGAGTAGAATGATGATTACCAATGGCTGGAGTAGGGAGATGAGGAATGGGGAGCTGTTGTTCAAGGATAGAAAGTTTTCTTCTACTCTTGTTTTCCTGGCATCTACTTCTAGTTAGTTTCATTATCTGTAAGAATATTATTCTTCTTTAATAACTTTGTTTTTAAATGTTTTACAGCTTTATTGAACTATAAATGACATTCTTCTACAAGAAGAACGACTTTTAGAGATCTATGCACAGCACCATGACTACAGTTACTAATAACATATTCAAAATTGCTAACTTCCTTGAGCTTAGGTCAGATTCAGGCTTGATTTTATTTGTGTACTTGTAAAACTACTTTTAGATGAACTTCCATCTGGAAATGCACAATGCATACTTATTTCTCTTTTTGTGATGGTAGCAGCCATTGATGATCAATGCCTGGAACCATTAATTCATTAGGGATTGTGGAATAGTCATATGATAATTCTATCATTCCTTCTTCATCTGTTAGCTAAAATTCTTCAAAGAAGAAATTTTCTCATGAATTCTTTTGTCACCCTGATCTATAAATCTTACCAGAAAGACAAGATAAAGCTTGATGGTTTTCTTTAATTACCAGTTTTTAAAATGATGAATGGTTCCCTACCATCTTGAAAAGGTCAAAAACTAGTTTACTGATTTTATCATTGTCACCATGGTTAATATTATCATTATGAACTGCTCGATTCAAACATGTTTAATGTCTTGCAGTCCACTGCAGTTATCCTTACTGATGGACAATTCTCCCCCTGTTCGGTCAGTAGAATCTAATTCAGATTGGCTGCTAAATCCTTTTGCCATCACCCTAGTTGACTTTGATATCTTTCCTTCTTTCTGTATGACAAAATACTTCAGCATCACCTTGTATCCTTTCTGCTGCGACCCCAGAATCAGTCACTTTTACCTTTGCTTTTACCTTTACTTCTTTTTCCTTTTACTGGAAAAGGACATCTAGAAACCACAATTTGGGTATTTGAGGTACTCATTCCTACTAACTTCTCTTCTTCTTTTCCTCCTCTTATTCCTCTTTTTCCTTCTACTTCCTATTTTTGGAATAAACCTCAATGTTTTCTGTCATAAAGTAATTTTTCCCTAGGACAAACCACACTCTTTCAATATGTAGGTTCAAAACATGTATTTTTTAATTCCAAGAAGTCTTCTTGACTTATGGTGATTAGAATTTGCTCTCTTGCATTCCTTTGAATTTATCTTTTAGTGACTCATAACATGCATATAATTTTTCTTCTTTACCTATATTATTTTCCTGCCACTTTCACACAAATCCTTGTAGTCTGTTTTTCTATTTTTCAAAATTCTTCTTTTTCATCTTCTAATTTATAAGGAATTATCTTTTGTATCTAGTTAGTCATATATTTTTTCTAGTTTAGTTTTTATTTCTGAATATTTTTATTTTATATTATTTTCTGAGTTCTGCAAACTCTTGATCTAACTTGCCTTTCCTCTGATCACTTCATTTCTGAATTTTGATAATTCTGATAAATGCTTTTTTTCACACCTTCTATAACTTCTTAAATTTCTTCTAGTTCAGTTTTGAATATTAGGTAATATTTCCATTTGTTTTCCTGGCATATACTTCTAGTTAGTTTCATTATCTGTAAGAATATTATTCTTTCTCTAATAACTTTGTTTTTAAATGTTTTATAGCTTTATTGACCTATAAATGACATAAACTGTGTATAGTATAAATGTAAAATTTGACAAGTTTTGACATATAAGCATGAAACACTGACCATGATTAAGGTAATAAATATATCTATCACCCATAAATGATTTTTCATGCCCTTTTGTAATGTCTTTCCACTCCCACCCTGCTAAAGGTAACCATGAATCTGCTTTCTGTCATATTAGTTTGAATTTATATAAATAGATCATATTCCTCTTCTTACACTTAGCATTATTTCAATATTGATCTACATTATTACATTTATGAATGGTTCTTTTTCTTTTATATTTGAGTAGAACCTCATTGTATGCATATGCCAGAATTTGTTTACCTATTTGCCTATTGATGGACACTTCAGTTCTCATTTTTAGCTATTACAATTAAAGCTGCTATAGACATTCATGTACAAGTATTTATGTAGACACATACTCTGATTTCTCTTTGGTAGTTACTAGCTGTGGAAGAGCTAGGTCTTATGTTAGGCATATGTTTAATGTTTAAAAAAACTACCAAATGTTTTCCAGAGCTTTTGTATTCTTTTACATTCCTATGAGTCCCAGTTTCTCCACATCTCTGCCAACATGTATTATAATCAATCTGCTTAATTTTAGCCATTCTAGTAAGTGTGGAGTGGTATCTCATTGTGGTTTTAACTTGTATTTCCCTAATGACTAATATTGAGCATCTTTTCATGTGCCAACTTTCCATTGATATATTTCCTGCTAAAGTGTTTTTACAACTCTTTTGCTCATTTTTTAACTGACTCTTTTGTCTTATTATTGAGTTCAAGTGCTTTTTATATACATTCTAGAGACAAGTTCTTTATGATGTATGTGATTTTTTAATCTTTTATTTCAATCTGTGATTTGTCTTTTTATTTTCATAAAAGTATCTTTCAAAAACCAGAAGTTTAACTTTGATGAAGTCAAGTTGTTATTTTTTAATTGTAGAATTTGTGCTTTTTGTGCCTCATTTTAAGAAGCTTTGTCAAACCAAAGGTAACTAATAGTTTTTCCTAATTTTATTTCTAGAAGTTTTGTGATTTTAGCATACATATTTGGGTCTATGACCCATTTCAGTGTAATTTTTATGTAGTATGAGCTAACAGTTAACATTCATGTTTTTGCTTATTGGATATTCAGTTTTTCCCAGAGCCACTTGTATAAAAGATTATCCTATTCCCATTAGATAACCTTGGCTCCTTTGTGGAAAACCAGTTAATCATATGTATGTAGACCTATTTCTAGACACTCCATGGTGTTATATCTGTATTTCTAATTTTATACCAATACCACACTGTCTTGATAACTGTAGCTTTATCATATGCATTGTAATCAGATTGTGTCAGATCTCTAATTTTGTTCATTTTCAAATTGCCTAGGTTATAACAGGCCTTTTTCATTTTGCTGTAAGTTTTTAGTAAGTTTATTGATTTCCATAAAAATTATCCTGAAATTTTGATTGTAATTAAATTGAACCTATAGATGAATTTGGGAAAAATTAAAGCTGCTATAGACATTCATGTACAAGTATTTATGTAGACACATACTCTGATTTCTCAATATTTTTGATCCATGAACATGGTATATCTCCACAATTTAGGTCTTCTTTAATTCCTCTCAGCAATATTTTGAAATTTTTGCCTAACAGGTCTTGTATATATGTGGTTGAACTTATACTTAAATAGTTCATGATTTGCTTGTTTGTTGTTTTGTGTGTGTCTGTGTGTGCTATTTCATATAGTACTGCTTTCAAAATTTTAACTTGAAAATTTTATTGCTACAGACATACAATTGACCTCGTATTCTGCAATCTTGCTGAACTCATTCATCAACTCTTGTAGCTTTTTGTAGATCTCTTGGAATTTTATACACAGATAATAATGTCACCTATGACAAGAGACAGATTTATTATTTCATACTCACCCTCTCTTTTTTTCTTTCTGCATATTTTACATTTTATTTTTCTTGCCTGACTACTCTGTCTAAAACTAGGATCATGTTACAAAGGAGTGGTGAGGGTAGACATCTTTGACTTGTTTATATCTTGGGAAGAAATTATTCAATCTTTTACCATTAAACAATAGATTTTAAAAGATATCCTTTATCATCTTAAGGAATTTCTTCTCTAGTCTTATGTTACTGAGAATTTTTATCATTACTGAGGATTGATTTTTTTTTCCAAATGATTTTTCTGTATCTATTAAGATAATCACATGGTTTTCCCTTTTAAGTTTGTTATGGTGATTTATATTAATTTATTTTTGAATGTCGAAATAACACTGCATTCCTCAGGTAAACCATACCTGACCATGATATATTACTTTTTTACATATTGTTATACTTGACTGGGCACTATTTTGCTGAGTGTTTTACTATTAATATTAATGAAGGATATTGTGCTGCAGGTTTATTTTCTTATAATTTCCTGGTCTGCTTTTGGTATCAGGTTGTGATTTCCTAAAGTGAATTTAGTTTCCATAGTAGATTTGAAATTTTTTTTAAAAAATTGGAAATTGTCAGGATTTTAGAAGAATAAAAAGAAAAGTATCAGGCATTCTGAGTTGTAGTAGATAACAGCAAAAGTGTAGCCATGGGAATGTTGAGGCCAATTCAGGGGACAATGATAAAGAAAGTCTGGTCTAAGAGGAAGTATGGGAGCGGGTTGGAAGAGAAAATTGGGCTGGTACTATTTGAACTTTGGGTTCCAGCTTGATTACTAACTGCATGACCTTAAATGTCACTTAAATAAGTGATAGCCTCCTTAAGCCTCAGATTTGTCACCTCTAATATAAGGATAACAATATCCCTTCTTCACAGGATAAAATGAGATAAAGAACCAAGCCTAGTGCTGGGCACATGTTAAATGTTCAGCACATGTTTATGATGATGATGGTAGAGATAATAATGATAATGGGATTAATACTGTGTCATCAATGTCCAGCTACAAACCAAGGTATTAGAATTCTGTTCCATAGATGATAGGGAACTACTAAATGGGAGAGTGCTAATGATCAACTTGACTCTTTATGAAGATGAATTTGACTGTCTTCAAAATGGGCTAGGAGATGTAGATCACAGGAGCAGGAAATAAAGCCAAAAGTTTCTGTCTAATAAAAGTTCTGACACGGGAAAAAAAAAAAAAAAAGCATGGAGAAAAAAACAATAATGTACATTTTTCTCTCCAATGCGAACACTATGTTGTTGTTTTTTTTTTTTTTTAACCTGAGGTTTTGTCCTGGCTGAGCTTATATACATTCTAATATTTTCCTAACAACGCAGAATAAATATCAAATTATCTTTTCCTCCCAGATTTGGAATTCTTATCCTGTGATATATTCAACTATAGACAGTATAATTGGAATCAAATCAATAGAGATTTGAGACTGATTATCAGGTGCTTAATGTTCTTATTCAAACCAATATGACAAGGACTGAAGAGAGTAGTACAGAAGAGGGGGATACTTTGCCTAAACAAAAAATGTTCTAATCACTTCCTAGAGCACTGTTTGCTTATGGAGTATGATCTTGTTGAGCCACACTGATGAGGAGGTCACCAGTTTGATGGGACCAATTAATGAGGCCAAACTGGCAAAGACTCAAGACAGCCTCTTTCTTTAGCTGACTAGGAGGAAATAAATGTACTCGGTTTAGGAACAGTAGCTCAACTTTCTTTTGCCAGATAGTCATTAATGCACAAGATGGCCATTTAATTTATCAAGATGGTTGCTTTGATATTTTCTCCATTAGTAGGCATGAGTTTTTACTGAATTGCCTACAAATCTCTTGGATCACATTTCAACCAAAAGTACATGTTTATGAACAGAAAACTGAAAAAAATAAATAAATAACAGTCTGTGTATAGTCAATAGAGCTAGTCTGTGTCTAAGAAACCAAGTGGATGATAAATGGCCTGCATCGCTACCCTACTGTGACACTGCCTTCGAAACTGAAATGTGATCTGGCTTGCTTGGGACTTGGACTGTATCTCTGTGAGATCCTTTTAAATCTTATCTCCTAGTGCCAATACATAACCACTACCCTTGCCCCAAACTACTGGCAAAGTCAAAAATTACAAAAGATACGTTTTCAACCTCAATCTGAGCCAGCTGTTATTCGACCCACAATTCTAGTCCCAAACTAATCTTTGTTCACTTAATCTACAAACATTTACAGGAGATTACATCTGTGCCAGGGATCTTGTTTGACCCAAAAGACAGATCCCAGCTTCCCCAGGACTGGTGTGTAGCTCAATTTCATACATTTGTTCCAGCCCGTATGTTCTTCATTCATGTTTCCAGTCTTCAAGCAGGCAATTCCACACCTTTATCCTCCATGATAGTAGGAGCTTCCCTTATTTCCCTAATCATTTTGTACCTAGTTCCTAAGAGAAACCACGATTGTTGCTCCGAATTTCCCTTTCCTAATTAACAAGGTGATAAAAGTCCAAATACTCTTATAGCTCAACAAAATGTGGGTCTGTAAGGACATCGTATTTACTTAGAAATAAATGGCATTTTAATCCATAGAACATTTGTGTTACAATGGTTATTGTTTCTACTGTCAGAAAAAAATATATATTCTAGAAACACTATTATTGCTCAGTTTTAAAAAAAAGGGTTTGAGGCACTTCTGAACCATTAGTTTTAACAAACTATTCCGAGTTTATGTTATTGTATTGTGTTTAAAATGATAATCTTTTCAAAAATTAGCGTTATTGTTAATACATGAAATCATAATAAAATCTGGTGCATAATTCTAAATAGGCAGGCAAAAGAACAGCCCACTCCAGGAGACTGGCCTTGCCCCTGTGTCTGAAAGTCAGCAGCTGTGGAGCTGGGGGAGCAGTAAATAAGAAAGAGTCTATGGAGAGGACAAAGACAACATTCAACTCAGCAGAGCCCAGCCTTGCTGTGACATGATATGACCTGGAAGAAATGTGACCTGTATTTCACATTGACCACCTTTCCTCCTCCCCATCCTGTAGAAGACGACCTGCCTCTTGGGTAAATTCTGTTAGAAGAGTGAAGCTAGGGATGCGGCAAGCCGGCCAGCTGGGCAGAAAGGCAGTGAACTGAGTCTCATCCCACAAGAGGGAGCTCTCTGTTCCGCACAGCTTTAAGTTACTGCACCTAATGCAACTACCCAAGCAAATCCTTCACGTGGATTTCTGCTGCCATACTTTTGTTACTGAAACACCATTTTATCATACTTCGTACAATCAGGAAAGATCTATGTCTCCTCTCCCTTCTTTGCAGTTTGTCTCTACAGTGTAAGAAGCTGGAAGGTCCCTGTAATTTCTCTGGGTAAGATTTGGTTTGAATTAAAGCTAAGAGAAGGACAGGGACGTAACAAATGTTCGTGTGAAGAAGGCAAAGGGACTTGTTTGTGTTTCTGCCGGAAGACAGGGAGCCTACTGTTCTTTGGGTCAAGGAGAGCAACCATGATGACTCACAGCAAACATTTCCAATGACAGAGCCCCAGGTTCTGGAATCCAGATCCTCTTCTCAAGTTTCCCCTCACCATATCCTTGTAAAATAAAAATAAGTAAAATCTCTTCCGTGTTATAATCCTTTAAGGGAAGAACACTTCCCTTTGTGATTACAGGCCATGCATGCTGGATGCTAGCCATCAATCAAAGCTGTCACCTCCCATTCAATCCATCAGTGAAGCTTGCCAGTTCTAGTTTTGAAGTGTATCTGGAATATGACCACTTTTCACCCTTACCACCTCCTCTGCCAGCACCTGGACTGAGTCACCATCTCTTACTTGAATTATTGCTTTTGCCTCCTTTCTGAGTGCTCAGTTTTCAAACTTGCCCCTACAGTTTATTGTCTATTTTAAAACCAGAACGATCCCATCACAGTGTAAATCCAATTTTGTCACTCCTCTGCTCAGCATGTTCCAATGATCCCCTCTTTTTCAGAACAAAATCCAAAGTCCTTGCCTTGGCTTCAGATGTCCTACATGATCTGGCCCTCTCATCACTCTGATCTTGCTTCCTACCAGTTTCTAACTTGGTGAATTCACCCCAGCCTGGAACATTCTAACACCCTGCTGCCTGAGAGCCTAGATAATCACTGTTCTCCCTGTCTAGAAGTTTCTTCTCCCAGATAGCTAACGGAGAACTGCCTGATTAGGCAGAGGGAAGAGTGACTCCTCTCTCCCTTGGTCATTTTTGCTCCAGCCACTCCTTACCGGAGGCACTGCCCCTGTTGATCCTCAAATGTGTGCAGCCTTGTGCCTCAGGGCCTTTGCCTTTGCTGTCCATTCTCCTTGGAACAGCTTCTCCCAGGTATTTGGCCAGGTTACCACCTTGAACTTGCACTGCAGTGCCTTGATCTCTGCCCAGATGTTACAGTCTGAGAAACGCTCACTTCACCCTGATTTCCTTGTTTCTTATCTTTTCTTTTTTACTTTGTTTTGCTTTGCTTCTTAGCACTTATTACCATCTGATATATTATTCTATGTTTACCTGCTTTATGGCCCTCCTCCCTGCAATAGAATCTAAACTACCACAAGTACTGGAACTATATCTTTTTTGTGTGGTCATCTTGTCATTTATGAAATGAGTGATTAATAAGTATTTGTTAAATAAATGGGTTGACAGATGAACGAGTAGCCCTATGAAACAGGAATAAATATCCACATCTTACAGATGAGAAACGAACAGACTGCCAATCCAACACAGTCAGCAACCAGTACAAATGAGATTCAAGTCCAGGTCCATGCTCTTAACCACAGACTAAACTCTTTGATTGATAGCATAGTCCCTTCCTGATGTCCCCTGGAGTTGCAGTACCGTGTAGTAATAGACAAGAGAGAACGAAGTAGGTGCTAACTCCTCTTTCCCCTCCAGACAGGGATACTAGTGAAACTCTCTCCTCCTTCTGAAGAGGGATTAAGAACACTTTCTAATTTTGCAGATCTTAGAAGGAAAGACAAAATTAAGTAGATGCCAGATCTTGGTGGTTTCAATTTAATTACAAGAGAAGTAGGTTAGTGACTTTTGTAGGTTCCAGAACAATTTCTGATTATCATAGGGTTATTTAATACATTTTTCTTTATTCCCACATAAAGGCTGGTCTTTCAGAAATATACAGCAAATGCACTTACATAGGAGAAACCTGCAGGGCAGCATAATCTAGCAAACTCCATAAGCAAAGGGAAGTCTTCCAGTCCTGATGGGTTTTCTTCTTTGCGGTGACAGCCTGGCATTTTGGAGACATGACTATGTCAGAAAACATTCTCTCTTCTCTGTGTCTATTTTCAACACAAATACATAAATGAATGACAATATCTCAACCATACTATTACTAGGTGTGTGATGCAGAATTATGTCCCTGAGAAAACAAAGTTGCCTTCACTATCCACAATCCTGCTTGTAACTGTTATTAAATTATTGTAGCTATTCAAACTTGTGTGTGATGTTTGTGAACATATGCTTACATAAGAATGAAAAAGGTGTCTGCCCATACAAAGGAAGTCCTGATGAAAGACAACTTCTTTTGTCATATAAAATAGACAAGACCTCAGAAAAGTGGCTAAAACTTTCCACAAACACTATGTTTTGCACCGGACTTCACTATATTCTCAGAATTCTTTTATTTTCTATTTAGACTCTGTCCTATAAATCCAACCTTCTTAGCACACCTTTCAAGTCATCTCCCACCCTTCATACCCAAGATGCACATTACTTTAGCTAAACCCTCTGTCATCTCTCACCTGGAGGATTTCCATGGTCTGTTAACTAGTTGCCAATCAGTCTAACTAACCTATCATCCACCCCAGTGAATAGCCTTTCTAATCATTTCTCTTCCCTGCACAAAAGCCTCCAGGGGCTCCATCTTATAAAACAGTAGATACCAGGCTTGGTATACTGCTCAACTGGGATGCTTGTAAAAATCTGTAGGATGAGACCCCACCTCTGGGAATTCTGATTCAGCTGGGTTTTTCTAATGTGGAAATCCCAAGGTCTACACTTTGAGGAAACTAATCTAGAGACTAAATTGCAAATTCCTTACCATGGATAACTATGATCTGCCTCCTCCTTATCTCTTAGGAATAATTTCTTACTCTGTTCTCCTTCCCCACCTATCATCCTGCCTTCCAGCTATGCTGACCTACCTTCAGTTCCCAGAACCTGTCTTGTTATTTTAGAATTTATGTCTTTGCTCCATCAGGTTAGAATAATATCTTTCTTCTAACTTATCTGCTTGGTGAACACCTATACATCTTTCTTTATGTGAAAATATTTACAACACCACCATGTTCCCCAGGTAGAATTGATTACTCTCTCCTTTCTGTTTCCATTTTATCCATGTGGACCTCTTTCATAGCTCCTCTAGCACCTAATCGTACACACTTGTTTTCTTAAGAGATTAGAAGTTCCTTGAATTCACGAATAAGAATTCATGTTTTATTCCTCTTTGTAGCCAGGCATCTGGCATTGTTCCTGACACACAGAAAGTGCTCAATAAATGTATGTGTTACAGAATAAATGCAAAAGTAATACAATTTAAGAAATTTATACATTATTTCAAATCATATTAAAGCTGGGAGTCAATTTCCTCCAGCCAATGAATAATGAAAAAAAAAATCCAGAGTTTTACAACACAAAAGCTCATGGACACTCAGTCCTCAGTAGCTTGGGGTACTTCAGTCACTGCCAAACCTTACTTTTGGAGCATTTGTAAAATTCAGAATCTTGAGCCAGTCCTTCAGAGAGTCCAATTCTGAGTTTCTGCAGTGTGGACCCACAAAGCTATGTTAAGCAAGGGCTTCAAGTGGTTCACATGCAGATGGATACCAACAGCACAAGAGGGTGAGTACCCTAAGTGTTGTTTCTCCACCGAAAGACAGCAGGCAAAGCTTGATGCACAAGTCAAATCCTGCAACCCAACACGCTGGCACCTGCCAGTATTAATATAATATAAAGAAGCTTAGCTGTGACAAACACATTTTCCCCCTTACGACCCATTGGAGGTTGTACACACAATTCAGAGTTGTCAAGTCATAGTCTGTAGAAGAGCATAATCATTAAGATGCTAATTGTTGACCATAGAAATGGAAGTTGTAAAGCTTTTGGGGAGTTAATTGCCTGAGTCAGTGGCCCACTCCAGTGAGCCAAGTAGTATGTACACTCTTGGGGGTGCAGAGTCTATGAGTTTCACTCTGTCCTCCAGGAGAAAGGAACTCCAGGAAGCTTGGGGTCAGGCCTGAGATGCTGTGATTTCTTCAAAAGTTAAAGCTTTGCCAGAATCTCTTCCCCACCCTACAACTCTTCCTTGTTGACATTTAAAAGTGAGAAATTTTAGCAGAACTGCTGGGGAGATTACTCCACACCATTACTAGTCATAATAGGAAACTAGTATAAAGGGCCAGTCTCCCCTGACATCACCCCAGCCCTTCCGCTTCCAGGTTTAGCATAAAAACGAATCTTATCAAAACAAGCAGAATCCAAAAGAAACAGGTATTCTGGACAGACCTTCTGGGAGACGTGCCCTACAGAAAAGAAAGTGAAGTGAGGTAAGGGAGTCTTCAGTGACTTGACACCTCCTGCTCCTTCACAGTCCCCGTTGGGATCTGATCCCTATTTGCCAGTAGCAAAGACAAAGGCAGGTAAATCCATTCTCTTTGACCTAAGTTCTGAAGCCTTCTTGATTTTCCCAGGGGTCAGGAGGAAAAAAAAATTACCCCTGCGTGCATTTGTTTTATTCTGCAACTTTGAAAACAGTACCCCGGACATAAGGAAATTGTGGTTATAATTTGGGTTTGGGGAGTTTGGTAAGAAGCCATTTTTCTTAGGCGAAAATCTAAGAAGAAAACAGGCAAGAGGTTTTGTGACTTGGGTAAACATGTTGAAGTAGACATCCTGTGTGGGTAATGCCACCTTCTTAGTCAGATTATATTCATGTGAAGGTGCCCTGAGGAGGGGCCAGGAAATGGCACACAACCCCTGTAATTAGGACTTGCTGCTGGGCCACCTTTTAAGACAGGAAATGTATTAAGCAAAGAAAGCCACGTTAATCATATACTTTGTGGAGAATGCCACCCACCATATCTTCCCACCAGAATAGGTACAGAGAGAGTTGTTAAGAACACTGAAAATAGTCTCCCTTTCTTTTATTTATTCATTTTTAATTGATAAATAATAATTGCATAGATTTATGGAGTACAATGTGATGCTTGATCTATGTATGTACTACAGAAAGACTCAATCAAGCTAATTACCATATCCATCACTTTGCAAATCTATTATTTTTTGTGTGGTGAGAATGTTAACAATCTATTTTAGCAATTTTTACATGTTCGATACCCTTATTGAGCAAATACAATATCTTTCCCAAGAAAATCAAGCACAGAACAAAATGAGTTGGAGATTAGAAATCATTTAATATAATTTTTCTATTTATGTAATTCACATTCCACACCTATTAAACTTTTTTTATGTGCCTGACTAGGTGCTAAGGATTCAAGGACAGATTTATATATGGAAAAACTAAATGTGGTCATTTGTTTGTTGATACTATTAGAGGAGTGGCTTTGGCTTCTTATTTAATGATACTGTACCTTACTTCCTCATTTATAGAATGTAGGCAATAATGACACTTATTTCAGAGGGTTGTTATGACAATTAAATGAGATAACCCACATAAATCAACGAATCTGGTGGCTGGCAGAGAGTACGCATTCCATAAATGCTACCTGCTAGTCCCAGTTACTGCAAGATGCTGGGGTACAGTGATACAACAATACTGACATGCCTGCTGCCCTCTAGGGGCTTACAGTCTGTCATATGTATTAATGTTCCAAAGAGGCTGTAGAAGACCTGTGACAGAGTATAGTCATCACCCAAGGGAACGGTGGTCAATTTGAGCTGGGAGAGCCTGCAAAGCCTCTATCAAATTGGCAGATTGGGACAGAGGCCAAGGGGTACTGGAGAGAGTATTTCAGACAGGCAGATCAGTGTGCAAAAACCAGGTGCAGAAAGCCAGGACTGCTCAGGACATGTAGAGAGTTCCTCTAAGCTACAACACTGAGCTGTGGGCATGCAAAGACTGAAGAGGAAGCTAGAGGCCACATCATGGAGGATTTACATGCCATTTGGTCCTTGCTATGGATTGAATGTATGTGTTCCTTCAAAATTTATATGTGGAAACCTGATTACCAAGATGATTGTATTAGCAGGTGAGGCTTTTGGGAGGTGATTAGGTCATGAGGGTTCCACCCTCTTGAATGAGATTAGTGCCCTTACAAAAGGGCTGGAGGGAGCCAGCTAGGTCCTTTGCCCTTCTGCCTTTTGTCATGTGAGGACACAGCAATAAGGTGCCATCTTGGAAGCCAAGAGCAGCCTTCACCAGACACTGAATCTGCTGGCACTTTGACCTTCAACTTCTCTGCCTCCAGAACTGTGATAAATACATTTTTATTATCTATAAATTGCTGAGTCTGTGGCATTTTGTTAGAGCAGCAGGGATAGACTAAGGTAGTCCTTCAATAAATATTTTTAATTGCCTACCACATGCCAGGCATCATGTAAAGTGCTATGAGGGAAAAATAGAAGAAAACGCTTTGCTTCAAAAGCTATTTACAAATAAGCCTTGCTCAAGGCAGAGTAGATCATAAGTACCATGACATAGAAACCAACAAGGCTGAGGTTCTGTTCCTGCTCCAGATGGTGACTAAGCAAGTTAATTTACCGTTTTTTGGTTCAACTGCCTCATCCGTGGACTGATAATAATAATTCTCCCATGCCTGCTTCACCTGAGAACAAGGAGGGGAGCTCAGAATACCTGAGCGGACAATGATGGGAAGGCACCATGAAAACTGTAAAGCACCACTGACACAGGAGAGGTTATGATGAAAGGATGATGATGTTGGTATTGATAATGGTGAAGATGACGATTATGATGTTAAAGGGGTTGGAGAAGATATGGTAAGCATGGTGAATAAGATTAAAACAATAAGGATTATCGCAATCATTCATCATGATTCCTTCAACAAATTTGCACTGAGGGCCAACTATACGTAGGACACTATGGATACAATAATAAAGGAAATAAAGTACTTGTCTTATTTTTTTCTGGGAGGAAAATTATAAAGTGAGTGATAGTCACATAATTACTAGAGTTTTAGACAGCCAGAAAAAAAGCAGAGAGAAGGGATAGAAAATGGTGGGAAATGGCAATGCTAACAGAGATGGTGATTCTGGTTACAACTGGAATTCCTTAGCACAACTAAAAACCTATATGATCGTCAAGTCCAAGAGGCAGTTTCTAGTGGGCTTCAATCTTTGTCATTGCAGGTGGCGCTTGGTGGCAGACATGTGTTGTTATGGGATTTGTGTGGGCCTGAGTCGAGTACATGGAGTCCAAGATGTAGAAGAAAAGATCTTATAGATGAGATTTCACTAGGTACATTCTGAGTCCAAATGACCAAACAGTCTGGGAAAACAAAGACCCTGGTTGTTTCTTTCATATAAAACATGTTTCTGAAGCTAGTCTTCCTTGTCTCCAAGAAGAATTTCTGTCTAAGTTTCAGGAGTCTGGCACACATTGTAGGTTAGCCACATCAATTTTCCCCACAAGAAATAATAACATTGTCATAATTGACTTTGGCTTTAAACTTGTATTATTGCCCGGAGGGAAATGAAGTTTAGGGTGGGTGGAGAAAGGCTATTAAAACCCCAGGTCTTTCTGCATTTACAAAGAGCATACAATGATGTTATACAGCCCAGTTTTGGCAGCCAGCGTTGGAATCAGCTTGGGCAAACCCTGAGGTAAACACCTGAACATCTGGGAACAGAGAACAGAGAAGTCGAGGGACTGCAGGGAAGCCCAGATACAATTAGTACATTCTACAATATTTTAAAATTTGCTGCATGTGAAAGAAAAGGCTCAGTTGGACTCTGGAACTTAACCAAAAGCAGGGGCCATGTTTTATTCATATTTATGTTCCTCATCTTTTAGTACTGTATCAGGCCAATAAATCAGCAAACACTTAGTTGTTTGAATGAGTGACAGAATAAAAGAGAAAATAAGTGAGTAGAAGAATTAATTAACAGAGACTGGTGTGGAACAGAAGTGAAAGGAATGAGCAGTTGTGGGATCCCATCCAGGCTTCATCTCCACCAGCTGACAACCTGAGCATAGTCTTGATCCGTGTGCCTCGTGAAACGAGGATAATCATCACATCTGAGCTAGCTACTATGAGCATTATAAAGTAATATGTGACATGCTCAATGAAGAGTCAGTATAAATAATCACGTTAATCATCACGCTTGTGATCACTGTAGGAAAGAAGAGTATAGCCCTAATATGATCTATTCCAGAACCAGAAAAGGAATACATAATATAGATATATTTTAATAAAATGAATAATCACATCATCACTTAGCAAAGGCTTTGATCCCATGTCTGATGTATCTTACCATCCTTGAAATATAAAGGAATATATATGTATTTATTGATAACTTAATATGTTTAAGGTGTTAAATGCTACAGGGAAAGCAAAGAATTATAAAACAAAGTCACTATCCTTAAGTTGCTTTTACTACTTAAGAGAAATAGAGAGACACACACACGTGCACCCACTCACACACACGCGCACACCCACTCACAGACACACACACACCTCCACCCCCCCACACACACACATACATCTATGACATCAAGAAATCCAGACTAAGTATGACAGGAGGTCAAGCAGTAGTCAAGACTACTCAAAGGCAAGATAATTGGAGATACTACAGTAAGCACAGCTCAGTTCTACTTTCCTAAGAAGCAGATGTTCTTAAATTGAATGATAAGTAAACAAAGCAATGAAAATGGATGTTTAATAATAAACATTTCAATTTAAAGACTTTAGAAATTCTGAAACATCATTCTAAATAAACTTTGGATCATAGAGGAAATAAACACTGCCATTATAGACTTAGAGAGTAGCTATTATAAAAATTCTGCATATCAAATTTATGAGGTAGTCAAAGCTGTACTCAAAGAAAATTACAATGTCATAAATGTTTTCATTTTTAAAGATCAACACAAAAATATAAAGGAAATAATCATTACATTAAAAACATTAGGAAATTAACAAAATATAATTAAGTAGGAGAAGAGAGTGAATAAATAAAATATGAAAGCAGAAATTAGTCAATCAGAAACCAAAGAAACAACAATTATTAACAGGCAGGGCACAGTAACTCATGCCAGTAATCCCAGCACTTTGGGAAGCCGAGGTGGGAGGATCACGTGAGCACAGGAGTTCAAGACCAGCCTGGGCAACATGGTGAATCTGTCTCCACAAAAAAATACAAAAATTAGCTGGCGTGGTGGTATGTGCCTGTAGTCTCAGCTACTCAGGAGGTGGGAGGATGGCTTGAGCTTAGAAGTTTGAGGTTACAGTGAGCCACGATTGCACCACTGCACTCCAGCCTGGGTAACAAAATGAGACCCTGTCTCACAAAAAAAAAAAAAAAAAAAAAGAATTGTTAAACAAAAGAGGTGGTTATAGAAAATAATCATATACCTAGGGAAAATGTATACATCTTGTGGGGGAAAAGAAATGGAGAGAATTAGGGATTGTGGTGTTGGAGGGACAATATTTCTTCCATTAGAAATGAAAAAGAATTTATAACAGGTAAAAGGGGAAAGGAAAGGAAATACGAGTGGCTTATGCTTGGACTGCTCACCATAGCAGCAGCTAAAAGCAGAAGTAGACCAAGAGGTGAACTTCGGGTCCAGCGGTGCCTGCCACAGTCAACTGTATGATGGTGTTGCATTGAAAAGGTCTTAAATCTTAGATGAGTAAAAAGATGGCCTTTATTCTGTGGCAAAGCAGACTTATAGAACTCTTCAAGGACTCCAAATCCAAAGAGAAAAACAAACTCACACTAGTACCATTTGGAAATCCACCAAGAGAGAAAAGCCAAAGTAAATGGGAGCAGTAATGCTTCTTTTTACAGCTAAGTGGCTAAGAGATCACATGATCCAATCTAGGCCAATAAAACAATGCAAAATGGAAAGACTCTGTCCTCTCAAAGACAGAAGATATTTGTGACTTTCCTAAGCCGATTACCAGAACCTAACCCAAAGGATTTCTTGATGTCAGATACTACAGTAGACATTTGACTTGTAACTTTTTTGAATTGGCTTCCTGTCTGCATGACGTAATGAAAGCCAACACACGAGACTTTGTGCTGAAAAACTCACTGGAAACTGTTTTCTGCAACATAAAGAAATACCTTGAAAACATCCTAGCCTTGAACTCATGCATCATCATCAACCTTTCTATTTGTATATTAAACATCAAGACAAACTTTGGGGATTCCAGCATGACAGTACAACAGTGTACAGACATCAGTGACCTATTAAATATTACAGCCTCTCACTTTACCAGGTAGAAAAAGTCTACCCCAATTTGTGAGCAGTACCATCAGCCACAAAGTTACCTGAGGCCTCTGGTAACTGAGATCTCCACTTAGCCTCATAATCATTCATGCTGTTCTGGTCTTACTCTTGTCTGAAAACACCCAGAACTTTTCTGCTTCTAGAATGACTGCTTACAAAATTCTTCATTATTCACCCATACATATTTCTATCTATCACTGTAATACTCTAAACTCCAACACCCACCTACCACTCCCAAAAAAGAGAGAACCTTGTGACTGTCATGCTCTTACTCGGGAGTTTATTTTTTGGCCTTGCCCTGACCTCCTTGAAACATATTTAGAAAACCAAAATTTAGAACTGTTTGTAAAGAACGCTATTTAAGAACTCAAGAAGGAGGCTACAAAGCCTGATAGGCATCCACAATTCATTCCAACATGCTCAAATTCAATCCTTTCTGTACAGAAGCTGATTCTGTACAAGGTAATGAAACTGTAGCACTTACTAGGGCCTGCCAGTTAACTAAAGACAAAAGGTACCTGTCTTTATAGATAGTAAATATGCTTTGAGAGTGTTGAATGATTAGTGATATTATTTAGAAACAACATGGCTCTTTAACATCCCTGATATATGATTATAAATATGTTCTTGCTAATTTCTCTCTGTTTCTTGGTTTGCCAAGAGCCACTTATTGCTGTAAAGCAGTCACTCTGGCAGCAGCAAAGACAATTGTGTTTGTTTTTCATTTAGTGGATACCCATATATTTATTTTGTGATAGGAGTATCCATTTCACTGGAGCAGTAATTTAAAAATTTGCAAGGCTCTTCCTGTCACACGCAAGTCTCTAATGCCCAGTGAAAATAGAAAGACTGAATGGTAAATTTAATTTGCAAAACTATCACAGACACTTAAGTTGCCATTGTTCAAGGCCTTGCTCTTTAATGGGTGTGAGGTCTACATCAAACAGAAACTCATAGACTATTCCCATATGAGACGGTCATTGGATGCTCTATGTGTCTCAACAACTCACCTACTATCATTTTGCATTGAGTTACCTTGACACCTTTATCCAAAATCAATTGATCATAAAGATATGAATTTATTTCTGGCTTCACAATTTTATCAATATACACATATCCATCCATAAGCCAGTATTGCACTATCTTAATGACACTGTAGTAAGTTTTGAAATTGGGAAGTGTGAGTTCTCCAACTTTGTTCTTTTTCAAAATTGTTTCGGCCATCCTGAGTCCCTTGCATTTTCATTTGAATTTTAAGTTCAGCTTGTCCATTTCTGCCAAAAATGACAACATGGATTTTGATAGAGATTGTGTTGAATCTGCAGATCAATTTGTGGAGCACTGGCATCTTAAAGACCTGACAATATTAATATTTTCCATGAATATGGGATGTCTTTCCACTTATCCAGATATTTTTCAATTTATTTTAATAATTATTTAGCTTTCAGTGTACAATTTTTACATTTCTTTTGTTAAAATTTTCCAAAGTATTTTACTCTTTTTTATTCTACTGCAAATAGAATTATTTTCTTAATGTCACTTTCTGGATTGTTCATTGCTAATGTATAGAAATACAACTGATTTCTTTACATTTGTCTTGTATAACACAAACTTCCTTAATTAGTTTGTTAGTGGTTATGGTTTTTTTTAGGGGATTCCTTAGAATTTCTTATGTAGATTACGTTATCTGCAAATAGAGACAGCGCTACTTTTTCCTTTCCAAAATGTATGACTTTTATTTCTTTTTCTTGCCTAATTCCCCTAACTAGAACCTCTAACACAATGTTGAATAGAAGCAACTATGCTGAACATCAGCATCTTATTCCTGATTTTAAGGAAAAAAAGCATTTGATTTTCATCATCAAGCATGATGTTATCTGTTGATTTTTCACAGATGTTCTATGCATACCATATGGGATATTGCACCTCTAATCCTTCCCTCCTAGGTCTAGTGACACATCCTTTCTCTACATCTTTGCTTACTCTGCCCTAGGGAAAGAAGAGTCATTTCACTGACAGGTGAGTTACAGAAGAGGAACTGGGCATGAGGTATCCAGCCTTCTCCTCTTCCCTCTATCTTGGGAGCTGGGCAACCGCATGAAGCACATTTTCTGCTATGTTTCTTCATGCCTTAAATTTTTAAGGGAAATCCTTGACATGAGGAGGTCTGCAGTTATTCAGAGCTACCTGTGATTAAGTGTCCAATTGTAGGGTTTTGGTATAATAAAATCTATCTATGACATGTTCTTTAGTATCAGCTGTATCATCTTTACCTAGCTGATGCTCTCTATCCTAATTGATTCCTAAGCTGAACGTGGAAAAGGGATGCTATGTGTACCCCTATGAATCCCAAATAAGGACTGAAGGAATACTTTCAGTTCTAGTAAAATGCTATATGAAGAAGACTGAAGACATCCCTGTGTTTAGCTAGGGGAAATAAAGCAATCAGAAAAACTCGACCCTTGATACAAGCTTTACTGTGCTCTCCAACTATACACTTTGAATGACAGAAAAGCTCCTTTATTATCTTAAGCATGGAAAATATATTTGGCTAAACAAGTATAAAATTCTTGGGTAAGATGAAGAGTTGAAGTTGGGTGTGAAAAGAAATGGAGGACTTGAAGGTAAATAGATTATCTTATATTAAATATATTAAATAGATTATAATATATTATTCATATCTTAGATTATGAATTCAAATGCTCTAATGGCAAGGGTAAGATAGTGCCTCTATAAATAATATCAGAGAGGTTTCCTTAGACGGCCAAGGATTTTTATAGCTCATGGACCTCAGTGTAAATCAGTGGCTGCATTGACTCTCTTTACTTGCTTTATAAACAGACAGGTAAAGAGAGGGGGCTGCAGTTATGATTAAAACCTCCCAAAAAGGCTGTCCTATGAAACAGGAAGATTTATTCTAAAGCCTTTATAAAGTAAATCAGAAATAGTTGGAATAGATGGAATGAAATTTAGTCAATGTAAAGATAAAGTAAATAATTAACTCTGCTTTAAAAAATAGAATTGGACACTGCAATGGCAAGAGCTACAGTTTCCGGGAACATTTCAGCAGAAACCAGATGCTCACCTGTAGAGAGTGCTGTGGAGGGAGATTGCCGAATGTGATAGGGAATGAACCAAATATTCCATGTGGTTCCTTCCAGTTCTGAGATTGTAGAATTCAAGAAAGAGCTAGCCTGAGGACGAACCACAACTTTGTAGGCAAAAGACCTGGATTCTAGGCTCAATTCTTCCACTAACTAAGTAGCTATATTACTTTGTGCAAATTTCTTATTCTTTATGAACTGCAGTTCCCTTCCTTGTAAAATGCACATTCAGGAGTTGGAGGAAATAATTGTTATTTAAGCTCTCTTTTGGCTAACAATTATTAGGACTACAGGTAGCGTGATGCCTCCAGCAGCACTATTCACAATAGCAAAGACTTGGAACCAACCCAAATCTGAGCTTTTTGTTTCACAGTCCATCAGTGATAGACTGGATTAAGAAAATGTGGCACATATACACCATGGAATATTATGCAGCCACAAAAAAGGATGCGTTTGTGTCCTTTGTAGGGACAAGGATGAAACTGGCAACCATCATTCTCAGCAAACTATCACAAGAACAGAAAACCAACCACCACATGTTCTCACTCATAGGTGGGAATTGAACAATGAGAACACTTGGACACAGGGTGGGGAACATCACACACCAGGGCCTGTCATGGGGTGGGGAAAGGGGGGAAGGGGGAGGGAGAAATACCTAATGTAAATGATGAGTTAATGGGTGCAGCAAACCAACATGGCACATATATACACATGTAACAAACCTGCACATTGTGCACATGTACCCTAGAACTTAAAGTATTAAAAAAAAATAAAAAAAAAATACTAGGACTGAAACAGAGACATAGAGTGCTGTAAGCACTAAGCAGTGGTATGCAGACTGGCACAGATGAAGCCTTCCTAAGGTGCATGGCACAGTGATGTTCAAGAACCAGCTTGTACTATCTCAGGAGAGCCCACTGAGCACCCTTCTCCAATTTTGAGGTTCAGTGACATGAGGCTGGTATCTTGAGAGTATTTACAACATTGACTTGGCAAAAGCTACAAATCTGAGCTTTTTGTTTCACAGTTTATCAGCACAACTTTGGTTACCAGGCAGTTTTATTGGACTCAACCTTCAGATGGAAGATTTCCTGATAAAGTAGCTGAGATGGTCGTTCAATTTGCTTTCCCTCTACTTTACAGAGGAAAAGCATATTACACACTATTCCTAATCTTCACTAAGAAGCATTACCCCAGGTTGTAGAAACCTTGAGGGCACTAAACAAAGACACATTTTGAAATACTGTTATTGATGTCCAGAAAGTGTACAACCAATGACTTGGAAATCAATCCTTTTGCCCAAAAGGTAGTTTTTGGTTTGTTTTTAATAAAATTGAATGGTAACTCAATTTGAGCTGCCAATAAATAGATCATTAGCAATCATTTTTATGATAAATAACTATAATCTTGTGCATAAAACTCAGAAGCAGTCTGAAAAACTGAATGGCATTATTATAATAAATACTGAATATGGTTTTGATTGTTTACATTTTAAACACAAAATGAGAAAGAGAGAAATAGAATTGATGTGGAATTCTATTTCATTCTAATAGTAAGTTATATTTATTTAAAAATACATAATCTAATCGAAACCAAAGCCTACTCATCTCATTAATAAATACATTTACAACAACATTTTCTTTTAAAAGTAATAAATATAATTTTTTGGAATTTATAACGTGTTTGTTGTTTCAGTTGATATACAAGGTAATAATTTTAATAATAACTGATAGAACAAAGTTAATGCTTAGAGTCTTATGCTCATAGGCAATAAAAACTCACATATAAATGTTCACATATTTTATAATATCCATATATTTTTCTATACAGAAAAGCATAATCGAGTTTTGTATGAAATAGTTTCAAGTATAAACTACATTACATTAGAATAAAGTTCTGTTTGGGAAGTAAAATGGAAATTTGAGTTCAAGGAGAAAAAGAACTGATATAAAAGTTTCACTGTGTGTATGCGCATTTAAACTAAAGATAGTGGGTATGAAATTGCTCAAGTATTCTGAATCTTTTAGACACATTTAAAATGATAGTTTTATTTTAAAATGTTAGTATTTATCATGTGTTGAAAATTATACCCTTGACAGTTTAGTGAGTAAAATGGTTGGGGGCAATTATCTCCATTATCCTTACAGACTGCCAGCCAACCTCCAGTTGCATGCCTACCCCTTTCCCATAATAAATCACACAGCATCAGGGACTATTAGTGCCAGCCATCTCCACCAACTGAGTGACATTACCGTGTGTGTGTGCTGCTATACCTCTTGGTAGAGAGGGGCCTACTCAATACATCCTGGATTGATTGATCAGTCTAGTGAAGGACTTCAGAGAGATGAAGTCCTTAATTCAATGAACAATTGAAATTCTCAGTGACTGCAGGCCAAAATGATGTTAGTCTGCTAAGGAGTTCTTGCTTTCACTCACCACAGCAACCTGTCAAGAGGAAGACTCAAGCGACATCTAAAACATCAAATGATGCAGTGCAAGAAAGTCTCAAACTTTTTCTGAATTTAAACCTAGGACAATTATGTTTGGCCCAACTACAGGTACATTTGGTGTATCTATAAATACTCAAGTGGCACAGGAGCATTTATTTTGGGGAGCCAGGAATTAGAAACTTTGATCTTTCAAAGCAAACTTTAGAAAACAAGTGGTGAATTCAAGGTATTGGACAAAGAAAGCTCCCCGGCTTCTTTCTCTGAATGTTTCACCTCTGCCTTCACTCCTTTCTCTAAAGGGAGAAGTGATTATTGCAGAGAAGTAGCAGGAGATTCTTGATTATCTTCTTTTCTTAGAAACCAAAACTCTGGCCTACTTCTCCCTGTCTGCAATGTTTGGGATAGGTCCCCATAAGAAGAGGACAGTGGTTGGTCAATGTAGCCCGTGATTAGGTTGGGAGTCTGATTCTGGGGACCCAGTATCAGGAAGCCTGTGTTACTCCATGTCTAAGCCATATCCTGCAACACAGCTTCATTGGCAATAAAGGGTGATAGTTTGTTCTCCACTTTCTGCCTTTGTTGTCTCTCAACCTGCCAGGAAAAGAAGGTTCCTAAAATCTCCAAATAAATGTTCATCTGTAGAATTAAATCGAGAGGTAAATGTGGCTGGTACAAAGATCATTTTTGTCAGAATTTGGAGAAGACATAGGTATCATTGTGGTGTCTATACAAAAGATTAGAATGGGAAGACGGGGGGAGAGACTTTTGAAATGCCAAGTAGTGAAAGACTTTGACCCAACCTTTGTCTCTTTGCTTGTCTAAGTGTTCCCCATCTTTGTAGGGTGACAATGTGGCAATTTTAAAAAACTTGACCAGACCCATTGCTAGTCTTCATCCTGCAAAAAGAAGACTGACACCATAGGATTGCTGTAATGTAGTAGTGATTCCTCTCATTTGAATCTTTATCTTTATACTGTATGTACACAAACAGATGGTTTTAAGTATACAAACACAAATTATGGCTGACTGCAAACATCTGACCCATTAGTAACTGACTTTTTAAATTCATTGTCATTACTTTTCCAGATTGGCATGTTTGTGCTTCTGACAATGTGGTCTTTGACACACATGTCTAGCTTTTTTATTGAAGTGTATCTACCACTGCATATTCCTGGAGCTCTCACAAGCACACACCTCAGAGGATAAAGACAGTTGTTAATAACCTCTGGTAGACTTTTAGGCTGCTTTAGAATATGAACCCTTTAAGTTCAGAAACCACGACCTGATAAGCATGATACTTAGTATCAGAAACTAGAACCGATGTGAGGAAACTGAGATTCTACCTGGTCAACTTGGGTAGTTCATTATTCATTCACTCAACAAATATTTATTAATTGCCTGTCCTGCACTAGGTCATAAATTTTAAAAAGAGTTGTAAATTCTTCCCATCTGTATGTCCACTTCTGATCCTGTAGTTCCTCTGTAATATGACTTTGACGCTTCTCTTATCAAGAGAAACAGTGTATTTTTCTAACTCTTTAATCTTGGTTTAATGCTGTGACCTTGGTTTAATGCCAATGAGGACATTAGCAAGTGTGATGCAAACAGGGACTTGAAAAGCACTTGATCTTTGGGGTTTGCCATCTCTTAAGAGTTAATGTATGAACATGCAATTATCTCCATTATCCTTACAGACTGCCAGCCAACCTCCAGACATGTGACTGGGCCATCATCCTTTAGCTGACTGCAAATGCATGCATGAACTCAGTGATGCCATGCTGAGCAGAGATAACTAGCTCAGCAGAGCCTCTCCCAAATTGCTACCCACAGAATCATGAGTAAATAAATAAGTGGTTTGTTGTTTTCAGGCTACTAAGTTTCAGAGATCGCTTGTTACACAGCAAGAGCTAATTGACTCCAGTGCTGGAGATTCAACTGCAGATAAAGCTGAAAATGTCCTTGCTCTCATGGAATTGTCATTCTTTTGGGGGAAGAACAAAATAAACAAAAAGGTAAATGAGAAAATATAAGATATGGTAAGACAGAAAATTAAAATGGGGTAATACGATAGCAAGTGCCTGGAGAACTTCTTAGGATTGGGAGGTCAAAGAGGGATACTTAGGACATCTGAATGGCACAAAGGAGCCAGCCAACACCATTTGGATAAGATTTTCCCAGGCTGAATTCTTTCGCAAGTATGTTAGAAAAAGAGAAGATTTCTGGCACAAATAGGGATGGCTTCCGGGTGAGTGAAAAGCAATGGCTTTCAGGACAACTTCCTGTCAAATGTCAACATTTTTAAATCTGAGAATACAGGGTGCTCTCAATCTACTAGGACAAAAGGGTGGGAGAAGAAAAGAGAGAACGAAATTCTCATTAATCACAACGAACATCTTGCAAGAGGAGTCCCAAAGACCTTTGTTCAAGGTTTTGCTTTTTTTGCTGGGACCTGGTGAATTTTTCACTTGATAAGTTTGTCCTAGCTATAGAATAAACTCAAAATATGTGCAAATGGTGGCCAAAAACATGCCCTGAAAAAAAGAAAAACAGCCAGATGGATGATGTCGAGGCTGTTCAAGGCTCTGCTGGTCAGCATATGCTTTATCACAACACTAGATTGACAAAACAGTTTATTTCTAATGCTACAATATGAAGGATTTCAACTAACTGCCCATTCATTCTCTGTCATTTCATTTACAGTGGCCCAGGCTGTCAAGATGATACTCAGCCTGTGGCCATAGACCAAAGGGAGAAGAATAATAGGGAGGAAAAATATGCAAAAAAAAAAAATAAGGGATGCAGTAGAAGGAGCATAGGGTAGCCTACCATATATCTCCCTACCAAAAAAGCCGGTCAGGAAGCTTGTTCTGAATAACAAGAATAATATTTATCAAAAGGAATTATGTCAACCTCGGGTAGAATTCCAAACTGTAGCTTGGTTAGTATATAAAAACTTTCATGTGCACTGATAAAAGGATAGAATCATGGAATCATGGTAGAAAAGACTGGAAAAGCAACATCAAATACATGTATACACGCGCACATACACACACACAATAACAGTTTTAGCAGAATTCCTCATCAATGTTTTAAGGCATATGCTGTAGCATGGGACTAAATTAGAGTAGAATTTGTGATAAGGAAGGAAGGGAGAAAAGGTGGAAGGGAGAGAGGCAGAGGAAGGGAGGGAGGGAGGGAGGGGATAAAAGAGCAGGGAAGGAGAACGAAAGGTAAGAGACAGAAGCTGCCGAATTAAGGTTAAAATATTAAGTATGTGTTAAGTTACACTGAAAAATCAAAAAAAAGCAACCTGCAGGCAATCCACAGAGTTCTATTGGAGACAGACTACAGCGCCATCTCCTGACTGGAAGACTTTTTAGATGTTCACATGCAAAGGCTTTAGAAGAAAGCCATTGTTTCTCCAGTAAGAGAAAGATGGGCTGGTGGGCTGTTTGCTTTTTAACACTGATACCTTCTTTAATTGCTTGTGATTCCTACTCATGTATAAATGCCCAGAAAAGTAGGCCTTGCTACCTTACGCCCATCCATTTTTCAGGTTATTTTCACCTAAATTTGTTTAAAGTTAAATTTGCATTAATTTTAAAGGCTAATATTGCATTTGGCACTAATGTGAACTTTAACTTTCTGAGTCATTTGCTGTAAAGCCTTGCCAAAGTCATAATGTTTTTTTCAAAGCAAGTGTGTTAAATATACTAATATAGACACACACTAGGCACATACTCTAATCGTACTGAGAAATCTTTAAAACTGCCATAGGGTGTTAGCTGAAATGTACTGGCAGAGGGAATTTGTACAATTGAAAACATGGGAAAGGATAAGAGAAAATTTCTTCCTGCAGCTGAATCTGAAAGATCTCAGGAAGAACTCAGGGTCCTGCCTCAGGAGTGTGAGCTCTTTCCAGTAAGCCTCAACTGCACCATGAAGAGGTAAGCTCTCTCTATCCAGGGCCTCAGGAAGAAAAACCTGGCATGAGATTATCTAAGGAAAAATAGATTTTTCCAAGGCCGACGGTTGCCTGGGGTCATGACAGTGCTTTTCCAGGTCCACGTTATGCCACACAATAAAACACTCTCCTGTTTTCTTACCATTTGAAAGTCATGCTTGCTTAGGACTGAGTTTTTAATGACCACATTTGCTATTAGCCTTACAACCATGATCATCAGGCTCATTCTGCCCATGGATTGGAGGCTGTGGCCCAGCTGGGTGCCCTGAGTGAGCTCCAATGACTCCAGGCCCACAGGGCAATGTGGGGCCATCACCATGCAGAATGTATCAACTTGTGCTAATGATCCTTCTCTGATACACAGCCACTGCCACATCCTCCCCACTTCGCTACGCAGGAGTCCAGCAGGCATGCAAACCAAGGCGTGGGCTAAACTCACATGGAATGAAATTAGCCAAAGGGACTCAACTTCCCTGAAAAGACAACAACTTTACCAAGCAGTTCATGTTGTAAATCATGACAGCTTCAAAAGGTGCTAAGTTCCCTTTCCCCCAAATGGCACAGGGTCATGCACAGGGTAAGTACTCAGTCATTACCTGCTGAGTGGAGAAGTGCACAGGAAGTGGCTGGCTTGGGAGGAGTAAAGGCTTAGAAACTAGATAACCTCTCAGAGAATGTGGGAAGGGGTGGTATAGGTGGATTCTGCAGGCAGGTAGGAGGACCAGCCCCCCCCCACACACACACAGAGGGAAGCATATATCCAGAGAAATGTACCAGGCATTTACCTCAACAACAGTAATTTGCTCAGCTGCAAAATTAGAACACTAATAACTATGTTACATGGGATTTGTGGAGAGAGTAAGGATTTAGTGAGATAATGAATATAAAAATGTCTTACATATCTTCAACAATTGGTGGATATTATTTCTAATTCACCAATGGCAAACTGAGACTCAGAAAGGTGAATGGAGTTTCCCAGGGTCACACAGTTAGCAAGTGGTAATATCCAACTGGAATCCAGCTCTTCTAATCCTGAGCCCATGGCCCTTTCCACTAAACCTTGTTCCCTCTATCTAGCTGAAATCAGAAAAAGTCAGAAATCTCATGGGTGCTTGTTTTCTTTTGTGACTAGGCACAGGAATGTAGCCATCTTAGGGTACCCAATCCTTAGAGAGATGATCCATCCCACTGCTCTCACAGCAGAGGAAGTCAGAGGCAGCAGAGTGGCATGGGGATGAGCACAAGCTGTAGAGCTGAATCAAATGGTCTTGAGCTCCACCTCTTAGCTCTCTATGATCTTTACCAATTTGCTTAATATTTCTGTCTCGTTGTCCTTGAAGCGTTTTTATGCAAAATGGGGATGATAACAATAATGTTATTGAATACTATTGTTATCATCATCCCCATTTTACATAAAAAGGCATGAAGTGTAAAAGATGTGATCTATGCAAAACATTGATGCTTTCTGCCATTATCATCAAAGCTGTGATTTCCAGCATATTTTAGTTGTGCAATGTGGCTGATGATATATCTCAATGGATTAGAAAAAAGACCAAGGTTTGGGTTTGGGATCAACCAACCTCCATGGCTCCAATCCCTCTATCCAAATATGCATACACACAATTACATATTTTTGTTTGAATTAACCCCATATATTCAATTCCAGGACAGATATTCCTCACTTTTGTTCTTTAAGAGTGTGAGGTTAAGGTCAACCCTATTGTCTGGGCAGGACTGGCATGGGTTCCAGCAATGAGGCCAGTGAGAGAGGGTACATGAGCAAGGGACTGTGATAGGTAGTCACCTGGAACTGTGCCCAGAAACATGGAGAGCCAAAGAAGGGATGAAAATCATCATCATCATCACACACACACACACCCCTCCTTGATATCTGGGCTGAAGAAGGTAAGGGATTGTCTAGACCCAGAGGTGAGCATGGGAGATAAAACCAAGACTAGAAATCTAGAAATGGCCTCCACATGTTCTTCTAGCCATCACCCTGCCTTCATGTATCCTCCAAACTTCTCAAAAATGTGGTTTACATCTACTGGTTTATTTCCTCATCTCTCAGCCCCCCTCAATCCACCCACATCTGGTGTGCATCTCTATTACTCCACAAAAGAGCTCCTGATAGCATTATCAATGAAGTTGCTACATTCAATGAAATTTTTTTTTTCAATATCCATTTTATTTGACCACTCAACAGTATTCTTAACAGGACTTCTTCCTTCTTAAAGGATTCTCACCTTCTGTTTTCCATAACACCCTGGACTCCTGAGTTTCCTCTGACTTTCTAGCTACTTGTTTTTAGTCTCCTCTTCAAATCTTTCTACCTTTATGGCAAGTAAATATGTGAGTTCTTTAAGGCTCAATTCTAGACTATCTCCCTTCATTTTACAGTCTCTCCCCAGTTAATCTCGTTGTTTATGATTTTAATGATCTAATCTATGCCAAAAATTCTCAAATTTCTAATTCTGATTCAGACTTATCTTCCAAACCAAAGACCCATATATCTGACTACCTACTTAGCACCTTCATTTCAAACTCAAAGGTGCTTCAAATTCAAAAATGGTCTGAAACTAGTATGATTTTTGTCCCCAAACCTAGTCTTCTTCTGGCACTGCCTATCCCGTTGAATGGCCTGCAATTCATCCAGTTATGTAAACCAGAAATTAGAAGTCATTCTTTACACCATACTAGTTCATCGTCAATTCCTTTTGAATTTATTTTCCAGTATCTGTCTAATCTATCCATTTATCTCCATTTCTACTCTAAACTTATTTTGCCTAAACATCTTTAATAACCTCTTAATTTTTCTACTGTCCCTTGTCTTGCTTTCTAATTAATTTCTCCACACATTCAGGCCAGGGTAATCTTCAGACCATAACTGATTACATCAGATCCCAACCCCCTCCCTCATTAGTGAAACACTTCAATGGATTCCCATACTCTTAGGATAAAATCATGAATATGCACTTTAACATTCCTCATGATCTTGCTCAACTCTGCAGACTCACATTAAGCCTCCTTTTTTCTTGGTGGTCTCTATGTTCTGGCCTCAATAGTATTCTATGCTAATCCCTTTGTCTGGAATGCTCTTTCCTCCTCTACCATCACCCAACTAACATCTGTTCATTCCTTAGATTTCATAGAAGTCTTTTCTTACCCTCTCAGGCAAGGTCAGGTGCACTTGCTCAATGCTATCATAGTATGATGACATATCTTCTCCAGAGCACTTATCCAGTTTAAGTTTGCATATATTTGGATTATTTACTCTAGCTCTCGTTCCCCCAGATGTTGACAGCACACTTGTTCTGCTCACTATTTTATCTCCAGTCTCTATCCCAGGGTTTGGCACATAGTAGAAGTTTAATAAATACTGTTGAATGGAGGAAAAACAAGGATAGGATGACAAAAAGCTCTCTGACACTTAGAGGACCAGAGCTGAGACAACCAAAGCTCCCCTTTTCTTGACATGTTGATAGTATTGTGCCAGGCATCCCCAGGTTCAGGGGTACAGGGCTGAAGAAGACTACAGTCATCTCTAGGAAGACCTGGATCAATGTAATAGCACTATCCTTGTTCCCAAAAGCCAGAATACCCTTAGATGACACAAGCTAGGACAAATGACTGAGCATCCTAAGAGGTGAAAGGAAGTATAACTAGGAGGAAGCGCAGGCAGATGGATGATGCATGAGGCAAATGTAAAGAAACAGTGGAACACAGCTTCTGGGAATCTCACCCCAGAAGCCTTTTCCACAATCATTGAGTCTTGTCCCTGAGGTGATTCATGTAACACCCGCTGAGCTTCTGTCTGACCTCATCTCTACTGGTTTGAGTATCTCCAGGGTTGGTTCCCTGCAGTATTTGAGTCATTGCATTTTTGTTTTTGTTTGATTTACATACAAACACACACGCACTCTTTCTTCTCAAAAAGACAGGAGATATCTGAGAATGCCCAAGGACCTCTTTTATTCTCTCCCTGGCTGAAGGGCTGAAGAGACTGAGAAAAAACAACATACTGTCTCATGGTGCACAAGCAATGGGATTTGCTTCTAGCACAACAACTTTTGGGAGAGAGGTATATCAACTGAAGCAGCAACATTTTCCAAGAACTGAAAGAAACTCACGGAGAGGAGCCAGAAAGCAGGAGGTTCTGAGTTATGCTGCCTGAGTCTCATCCCAAACCCAACATGCAACCCGACCTCCTTAGTTGCTGTATGACCCTCGGCAGGTGACATAACTCCTTTGTGGTTCAAATTCATCATTTGAAAATGGAGTGGATGATACTGTTCTTACCATATCGGGTTGAGGATAAAGTGAGATTGTGCATAAAACACTCAGTAAATGTTTGGCCTTAATATTTCAAGATATCACATACAAAGTGCACATTAGGGAAGGTGTTCATTCTCAATACAACAGAAAATAATTTAACATGTTTGGGGGAGTTTCCGTATCAACAGATATTGGATACAACATTCAGTGACTTCATGGTTTCCAGGGATGGAATGAGAAGATCAACATCCTTCTCTACCTGGTATTTAAATCCATGCTTTTAAATCGGGAATATTTATTACAATGCCAGGAGGATATGTGGCAGTATCTCTGGGACAGATGGTGTCATAGGATAAACATGGCAGATCTTTCTGCAGTAACAATCATAGTTAATGGTACAAACATGTTTGGGGGGTAAAAACATGCACAAGTTGGAGAACAGAATGTGAAATTATCATTTTTAGGACAATGGCTTCAAAGAAATTTCAAGGTAACTGGGGGATCTAGAGTTGTGTTCATAGATCTCTAGAGATATAATCTGACTCTCCTTCACTATTAAAAGATTTGGTGGTATAATTTAGTAGCATTGATTTAAAGAATAGGAAAAGGATCATTAGGGATGAGAAATTAAACATCCAAGAAAGGAATGCAATTTGTTTAATCCTTTCAAAAATTGCCTTTTCCTTGGTGCTTCTTCCAAAGCAATTTAGAATGAGTAAAAGAAAAAAAATATGTATAGAAAAAAAGTCAATTGCTTTAAATATTCCAAAAACTAGGGTTCAATGTTCCTGGGCAACTTCACAGGAAATATTAAAAATGGGTTCCTGGCCCCAGGAACAAATTTGAGTCCAGCAAATGAAAATTAAGAGTATAGGATCTTTTCTCCCGCTCTGTGGTGGTTAGATTTAGGAAATATGAAGCTAGTCTAGATGAGAAGCACTCAAGACAGCAGGTTCATATCTAGGTAAGACACTCCTAAGATAGAAAGTACAGAGGAAGAACCCAGACTACGGACAGAAGACCCAGTTTACATCTGAGCTCTGATGTGGGTGATTATTTAACTTCTCTGGGTTGCCTCAGCTGTAAATTGAGGAGTTGGACTCGATGTCTATAAATCTCAGCGTTAAAAAAGACCTCAGGCACCATTTAACCCAATACTTTCTTGATGCAACAGTTCAAGTCTTTTGCTGGCACATTCCCAGAGGCAGGAAGACATTTGTTATTTCTGAGTGTCATCATTGGGTGAATGATGACATTCATTCCCAGTACAGAGCTGGGAGTCAGGGGACTTAAGTCCAGGCTCCATAAGCAACTTACATATATCTGCAGCTAGAATCCTTTACATTATTGAGTTTCAGGCTCCTCTTTCATAAAGCCAGGAGGAAGGGGTTAAATAATTCTTAATAAGTTGTTTGTGAATCTCTGGGGATATCAAATCCCTAATATTCAAAATATATTAATTTCCTTTTTCCACCTCCATCCTCTTTGCCCAGGACTACATGAGAGGATATAACTACTATGCCACTCAGCCACCTGGCTTAAATGGGGGAAATAGCCAAGAGGTGTTTTTCTATGAATAAAGAGGTAAAGCCATGAAAGAAAGAAGAAAAACAGGGGGACTGAAGAAGGTGAACAAAGATAGAATAGGCTGTATACTTTCAGGAAGGAGAGTAGCAGGTAAGGACAAGAGGACAAAGCTAAGTCAATGTCTAACATGGGAAAAGGGACATAGGAAGGGCCTTAGAGAGCTGTACCTACAAGGAGTGTGTCCACGGTGAAGGCACCTGTATGAGCAGGGGAGGAAGAGTGAGATAAAAAGTCAGAATATAAAATTAATTCTCTTCCTTCATTTCATGGATCTAACTGCTTTGCCTCAGCTTTGCTTCCATATATCAGTCAGGTGAAGATGAAAGCAGTAAACTTTAAGAGCCTGAAATTCATAACTGAAATTTCCCGACTATATTATGGTGATACCAGGCATGGAGATCACCGCACTTGGGGCTGTGATCTCTCAGGTCACTCCGTTCTCTGGGAATCTGCACTTTAAACACACGACAGTCTCCCAAGAACTTACAAGGCAGTCTTGTCCCTATTCTCCCAACTACAGTTATAGTTCCCTTTCTCCCTTGGGCTTCTATGCACATTCATCTTCTCCCTCAAACACACAGGGAGCAGAAACTGAAGTTGCATGGTGAGAGTGGCCTCTTGCTTTGGAGTCTGACTATACAGTGGCTGCTCCAGTAGTCAGAGGCTGCTGTTAGGATGGGAAGTCAATTCGAATCAGATTAGGAGAAGCAACTTGGCAGAAACTAGGGCTCCCTTGAAAGACCCAGCTTCTCAGTGTTCAGTGCAGTGGAGACCAGATTGCCCACAGGTGCAATTTGTCTGAATGTCATCAATATCCTAAAGCTGGCAAGGATTTGGCAGAATCATCACTGATGATGCCGGATTTTTCCCAGGATGTTGTGGAATGACTGAATTAATGGCCCCAATTAATAGCCTCCCTGATTCACACCTTCGGGAATGCCCTGCCACTCTCTCAGTTTGGTTATGCGACGTGCTTTGAACAATGAGACAATAACCAAACCTAATGCAAGCAGAAATTTGTGGAGATGCTTGCACATTATTTTTTTCTTTCACCCTTGCTTCTCTATAATTGCTAGGAAAACATGCCTGAGCCAGCCTGCTGGAGGGAAAGAGTGAGAATCACATGGAGAGAGGCCCTAGCCATCCCCGCCAACCTTGCTGAGGTAATTCTGGATCAGCCACCACAGCCAATCAAGCCCAGCAGTGAGGGAGCCTCCATGGAACCTAAGACACACCCAGCCAACCACAGCCAAAACAGCTGTCCTATGTCTTTTGTCCTTTGTCTTCCTTTGTCTTCCCATAATAGATTTTCACACTCACAGTCTATAGATTATTGTTTTAAGCCACTGAGTCTTGGAGTGGTTCATTTGAGAACACTATTATGGCAATAGATTGTCAATACAGGAATATTTAATTTCTTTTATTTGATATGTGGGAAATGAAGCATATTCTTTAATTAGGCAAAGTCTGCGATAAGATGCTCTTGCACATAGCTTTCAAAATGCTGCTCTCTGTCCCCCTCCCTCATACATTTTTGGAGTCAAACTCTCTGAATCCTTTCTGTATTTGTTCTATCCTTTCACAAAATTAAAAGAGAAAGGCACACTGGTAGGCAGTCATTGAGAAGCGGACTGTGCCCCTTGCTTTCCTGTTTTTTTGTCTCAATGTCCTCAGGTGGCCACTTCTAAGTTGAGATTGTCAGCCGAATTATGCCAACCTCTGGAGCCAGCCAAAGTGAGCCAGTTAGCTCTCAACTTTAAACAAATAATAATAATGATAACCTCCCCAAACAGATGCCCTTTCCTGTCAGCATGAAGCCTTCCAGCCTCAGCTAGAAACAAGGAGTATTAAAAAAAAAAAAATCTAACCCCAAAACATTTCTACAGAAAGGTTAAGCTACAATCAGATGGCCCAAGTCTGATTTTAGACCCTTTTCTTGGTGTATTTATCAACCCTTTTTACATAGTAAGTCACTGGCATCTCATAAGCCAGCCCCATCTCATAAATCACTAGTCCCGAAAGTAGAGAGGTTGGCTACAGTGAACTACCTAGTTCTCTGGAAAATGGCAACCTCTGGGTCCTACGTCCTTCAAAAGAGACTTCAAAGATGTATTTCCCCTAGGTATTTGCTGAACATACTCTGGGTTTCCTGGGCTTAGAGAACCAAGGACATTTGGCATTAAAATCTGTCTTCTGACTCTCTGCATGGGACTTCCTGGCTGCTCAGCTACTTGTACTGCTCAGCTCCATCCACCTCAGCCATCTGTCTTTCAAGCTGTGGGTAGATTTGGCCCAGTAGACAGGCCTGCCCTATTCTTTAGCCATAAATTCCCTGTCGAGGGAAATCCTGAGTGAAACAAAGACCTGAGTCAGTAGGGAGTGGTTGTCTGAACACTTTACAAAGATAAATACAGCTATCTCATTGTTCTTCACCCTTCAGTCAGGGACTTGGTCACCATAAAAGTCATTAAAGCTGGACACAAGGTCAGGATGGGCTGGCAGCCAGGCAGGTAGGTGCTGAGCTGCTGAGTGCCTCCCAAATATCCCTCCTCAAGAACAGAACTGATCCCTAGTTAGTGGGAAGGCCTAATTTGCAGGGAAGAAAAATCAGAAACAGGAAATCAGGGAGGCAAAGGTGGTCATTACACAGAAAAAAATTCAAAGGAGGGTGTTGGTCAAAAGTACCAAATGATGTAGAAATGGAGGAAGATTCCCAAGTGAGCAAAGGAGGCTCTCTACAAGGGGACAGCTTCTGGGGTTTGCTTCATTCTTCTGGCATTGGCCTCAGAAGTTTGGGATGCATCCAACTTCAACAGAAGTTAGGGAGGTTTCACATCACTGTTTTGGCTGAGCTGTCATTGGTAATTTCCCAGATAAAGGAACTCATGTTAATTGCTTAAGTGGAATGACAAAGCATTCAAGTTTGCTGTCTCCCAAGGAGCCCTTGCTTTTTAACAGGACCTTTGTGGAGACCATGACCCTAACCCTAAAGAACTCATGTAAAGGATGAGTCACATGCCATAGCAGGCTGGCGTATCGATTCATGCTTTGCCCCCACTTACATTAGTTGTGTGACCCTAGGAAAGGCAGAATTCTTCTCTTGGGCCAACTTTCTTCATGGGCAACTTGGTTCTTATCCTTTCCTAATTCAAATCTAATTATTGTTGTATAGGGGATTTTGCAAAAACCAGAAGCTAGCTAGCTTCTCTCTATCAGACAGAGTTCTCTCTAGACTCCAAGTAATCCTACAAAGTCTTCTTGCTCCTGAGTTTAAAGGGCTCTCACTTCAGAGTGGTTCCAGCACCAGCAAGCAGAAAAGAGGACTGGAGTCGGAGGAGCATACATAATAAATAAACTCAGCTGCTTGCCAAGCAAATAAAGAGACTGTATTTTCTTTTATTTGGCAAGCATCAATAACACAAAATGCTAAGTGGGGGCTCCAAGTGAAATCTGCCTCCTTCATTTATGTGCATTTATAACTGTCTATATCAGCAAAAACAATTTTACTGAATAGAACTATTTATCTGCTAACTTGTTAATGACATGATATACACGGGTCTTTAACCTTTTACCCTTAAAGGCAAGCTTAGTCAAAAAGCAGCTATTTATCCAGGAGAAATATTGGCAACAATTCTTACTATGGTGATTTGGTGTGATAAAACTCTATTGTCTGGGGACAGCTAGCAGGCAAGAAGTCATTCTGTAGAGCTACAAAACTAATCTTTACTAGATTTGTCACTAACAAAGGATGGAACATTTATGCAAGGAGTCAAGATCCATCCTGGGCTATACGCCACTGTTCCCCCTCCCAACCTGCTGAGAAAATTCAATACAATCAAACTAGTCAGCAAACAAACCAGGACTGAAATTGATTACATCTAAGATGTTTTTATTATGCTTCTTGTGACTTAGCGGCCAGGGCCTCCTAGGGAAAGGGAAGGGGGAAAAATGCTAAACAAATAAAAACCTATTTGGTATTCCAAGTGGATATGCTGATTTCTGCTCCTTGGCTTCTGTGGAGTGCAACAAATTACGACGGACCAACTATTTTATACCCAGGGTCTGGGCTGAGCAGTAAAGGAGGTTGTGGGCTCTCTCGGGACTCAGAGATAAACCAAAATAGGTATGTCTGAGACTTGGCTGGGTGTGAAGGATCTCTGAGTCGTACATCTTAGGGTGAAGCTGACAAACTGTGAACTCTTTTTATTTCTCTAATTAAGACCCAAGCAACAGATCTGTATCTCTGTTGATGGGTTCAGCCATAGAAAATACACATGCACAAGCACAAACTCACACACACACACCCACATACACATGCAGATATATAGACACACTCACTTGGAAATTTTCCATTGAACTTAACTAGTGGTTTCAATAAATACACTTTCAAAATTAATTAGGAAGTCCAATCCAAAAATGTTCAACTAGTTGTTGAGTACACACGAACTATCCTCATGAAGGTATTTGGCTGCATCGAGCCTAGGAAACCTCCCCAAAGAGAAAAGCTCTCTCTTTACAAGCTGGTGCTTCTTGGGTACCAACCGTATTTGCTGTCTGGATTTGCCCACCTTTGTTCATTTCCAGTACCTTCTCACCTTCTCATGTTGCCTTGTTTCTATACACGCACACACCTCATCCTCTCAACTTTTTTAATTTTTAATTTTTGTGGGTAATATAGTAGGTGTATATATATATATGTATATATGTGTGTATATGTGTGTGTGTGTATATATATATATGGGGTATATGAGATTTGATACAGGTATGCAAAGTGAAATAAGCACATCATGGACAATGAGGTATCCATCCATCCCCTCAAGCATTTATTCTTTGAGTTACAAACAATCCAATTTTACTCTTTATTTTAAAAAGTACAATTAAGTTATTATTGACTATAGTCACTCTGCTGTGCTACCAAATAGTTTCTCCTCTTTTCTGAACATGCGGTTTACTTGCTGCTTCCTAACTGGAGAAAATATTAATAGTTCTTGCCCTTTCTTACCACATTTCAAAACCCTCACATCCCATAATCCAACCACATCTAGTCTAAGATGGCTTTTTAAATGTCCATGAAAACATCGAAAATACTTTTCTCTAAGTGGTGCAATCTTAGGTGATTAATTTTACTTTTTTCTTTGTACTTTATTAATTGTGTACACTTTAACATTACAGTAGCATGCAACATTTTCACAATAAGAATGAATTTTCATTTTAAAAGAGAATAAAACAAAGGCAGTATGCACACAATAGTGTATAATGATTGTAATTTTTGTTTAAAAAAACTATCTGTTCAACAATGAAAGTCTGGAGGAGGAATACACTTGAAAAAAATCTGTGTTCACTGGGGCTCTGTTTGTTGTTCCTTTCCGATTATAAAATAACTAGTCAATAGAAAATAAAACCTTCAAAAAAGGTTTTTAGAATCCAACTGAGCCTGTGAGCCTCAAGCAAGAATTGAGAGAAAGGGGGCTGTCTGTTATGGGCACGGACTCAGCATCACAACTGCAGAGGAAACGCACTTTCCTCTCTTCCAGGGCACTGCTGTCAAAGTCTTCTCTGAGCATGGAACACAATTCATGTCAAGATAATGGCAATGGCTATTATATTGAGTAAACAGACTTTCTGTACTTCCGTAAGTGTGAACACGATGTTGCTCTGCCCAGTCATCAGGGCATCATTCAAGCCTCGATTATCTTTCATCTTTGGCGTCCTACAAATTGATGTTAATCCTCAATTTGGGATAAAGATACCATAGATGGAATCTGCATTGAAGACTTCAGAAGTGCCAAGCTTTTGAAAGGCAGAGTCTTTCTTGGACCCTATTTTTCTAATCTTTCTCTAAAGCACCAAAGAGCAAGCACATACCCAAGGATTAGCTGTACCTAAATCTCCATCATAGTGAGAAGAGGAATCCTGAAATGGCCAGCTGTTAAAAAGATATTAAAAATTGCATCTCAAAAATGCTTTTATTCAGGGTAGCATTCCTTTTTAACGCATCCAAAAGGGAAGGAGAAACAAAGAAAGAAAAGGAAAGCAAGAAAGAGAAAGGGAAGGAAGGGAAGGGCTTAGAAAGAAAAGGTACTCAGGATTCTGTTAAATTACAACTGTCACTCCTTCAATGAGTTTGCTAAAGCTACCTCATCCTTTATAGACACTCCCTTTTTCATAAATAGTTGCAATGTATAAATTAACGCAAGAGAGAGACATAAAATTAAATATGTAATCTCGGGTGAGAATTGGGTACTGGGATTCTGTTATTAGTTATAAAAGAGACCCCTAAATATACTGGAAGACACTAGAAGACTGAATGAGGGCAGCAGAGAACAGACCTAATCCCCATGGACTGTTTTCTCAGAACAAGAACGCCTGCAGGCTCACACTTGTAGCCTCAATATGCTGAACATAATATCGAGGAACAAAAATGGTACAAGTATGTTATAGACTGGGGAAGGAATGTTAAATATTGGCACGTTGGGGCTGCTACTGTAATTGCATGATTCTGCACCTTTCAGGAGACTATGTTTCAGATTAAAATTGGGAAGTTACTCTTTCAGGACAAAGATGTTGGAATTCTGGATGCATTTATTCCAACTCTGCAGCAAGCACTGAAGTAAGAAGGTCACCTCTCCTCAAAGCATTCAGTGTGCTCACCAGCAGGGCAGAGAGGCAGAGTTCTCAGTTCCCGTAAACAGAGCAAGAAAGGCCATTCCCACGGTGACAAGTGGGGCGCTTTTGTCAAACATACTATAGGGAACAAAAACCTCTTTGACAATACTACTAAAAAATGTCATGTTCAAACTTTGGGCACATGTATAAATTAATGGCAAAGAACAATAATAACAACAGTTTCCTTCCCCCAAATTGAGTGTGCTTATTCCTGTGTCACTAAGGTTGATGAATGACACCATAATCCAGTAGACTGGGAGTAACCTTGATACTCACTACAATCAGAATACAAAACATTTCCATCACATCAACAGAACACATTCCCTTTGTAGCCACACACTGCCTACCAACTCCACTCCTAGTATTTAGCCTAGAAATATGAATAGTTATGTTCCCATAAAAACCTACACACAAACCAAGAAACAACCTAGATGACTTTCAGTGGGTAAATGGATAAACATTTTGTGTACACCATACAAGGAATTACTACTCAGCAGTAAAATGGATACAACAACATGAATGAATCTCAAAGTCATTAGTGAGTGAAAGAAGCCAGTGTCAATGATTACATGTTCAATAATTCCATTTGTACAGTATTCTCCAAAAGAGAAAATTATAGGAATGGAGAACCCATCAACTGTCTATGTCTACAGGAAATCCTACTGATATTTTTGTATGTAGAGTCTCCTGATCCACGAACACAACATCTCTCCATGTATTTAGGGCTTGTGTATTTTCTTTGTCAGCATTTTGTAATTTTTCAAGTTACAAATTTGATACATGTTTTTCTGAAGCTATTGTAAATATTTTTTGTTTCCAATGAGTCATTATCAGTATATAGAAATATGATTGACTTTTGTATATTGACACTGTATCCTGTGACATCGTTAAACTGACGTCTTAGTTTTAGGAGGTTTTCTTGTTTGTTTGGTTTTGCGGGTCTCTTTTTTTACATTGACAATCTTGTCATCCATAGTAACAATTTTATTTCTTCCTGTCCAATCTGTTTGACTTTTATTTCTTCTTATTATTACATTGGCTAGTACTTCTAGCATGCTGCCAGAGGAATGACGAAAATGGACATACTTGCCTTCTTTCTGAATTTAGAGGGAAACTATTTGTTTTTGCCAGTAGGTATGATATTAGCTGTAGGTTTTGTAGCTACCCTTCATCAGATTGAGGACATTCCCTTCTATTCCTAGAGTGCTGGCAGGTTTTGTTTTTAATCATGAATGGATATTGAAATTTGTCAAATTATTTTCTACATTAGTTGATAGGATCATATGGCTCTTTGGCTCTTCTTGTTCGGTCTGTTGATTTAGTGAATTACATCAATTTATCTTCAAATATTGAACCAGGTTTATCTTCCCATGGCGATGATATTGTTTTTGTATATCACAGGATTCAGACTGCTAAAATTTCTTGTGGATTTTTGCATTTATGTTTATGAGGGATGTTGGAATATACTTTTCTTTTTCTTATTCTGTTTTTGTCTTGTCTTAGTATCAGGTGATAGTGGCTTCATGAAATAAGTTGAGAAATGTTTTCTCTTCATTTTCTGGAAAAGACCGTATAATTTATATCATTTTATCTTTACATATTGAGTAGAATTTACAAGTAAAACCATATGAACCTAGGTGTTTCTTTTTTGGGAAGTTTTAAGCTTTTAATTCAAATTTATTAATGCTTATAGGACTATGCAGGCTTTATAGCTCATCTTAAGTTTTTGTAGCTTGTGGTTTTCAAGAAATCAGCCCACTTGATTTAACTTCTCGAATTTATGTGTCTAGAGTTACTTGTGGTGCTCACTTAATATCCTTTCAATGTCTGCAAGATCTCCAATGATCCCTCCTTTTCAATTCCCAACATTGGCCATTTGTGTCTTCTTTCTTTTAAGTCTTGCAACAGGCTTGTCAATCTTATTAATCTTTCAAAGATATAGGTTTTAGTTGCAGTGGTTTTTATTGTTTTTCTGTTTTCAGCTGCACTGATATCAGCTCTGTATCAGTTCCTTTTTTTTTTTTTTCTGCTTGCTTTGGGTTTATTTTGCTGTATTCATTTATCTTATTTTTTTTTTCGGAGACAGGGTCTCACTCTGTCACTCTGGCTGTAGAGCAGTGGCACAATCTCAGCTCACTGCAGCCTCTGTCTCCTGGGTTCAAGTGATTCTCCTGCCTCACCCTCCTGAGTAGCTGGGATTAGAGGTGGCTGCACCATGCCCGATAATTTTTTTTTTTTTTTTTTTTTCAGTAGAGATGGGATTTTACCATGTTTGCCAGACTGGTCTTGAATTCCTGGCCTCAAGTGATCTACCTGCCTTGGTCTCCCAAAGTGCTCGGATTACAGCATGAGCCACTGCACCCAGCCTCTTATTTCTTAAAATGCAACTTTACAGTATTTCTTGGAGATTCTTTTTCTTTTATAATATAAGGATTTTCATAGTATAAGTTTCCCTCTAGGTATAGTTCTAGCTGCATCCTGTAGCTTTTGATATGTTGTGTTGCCATTTTGGTATTGTATCTCAGACATTTTTAATATTATCTTATGAGTGACTGGGTCTTTTTAAAATTCTATCAAGAATGTTGATATTTTTGTTTTGACCAGGCAATTCACCCAGTTAGCTCCAAGCTGCAAGTTGTAATTATCCTCCTATGAATTCTGCTTTCAATGTAGTCTTTTCAGTGCTATTAACATCTATTCTGCATGTATACCATTGAGCAGACAGTCCAGGACATAGGTGGTAGTCTATCCATTAATATAATTATCAATGTCTTTGATATGCTGTTTAAGATCAGATCCATCCAACTCTGGGTGAGTTCATAATGTCCATAAACAACTTTTATGGCACTGCATTTTCTAAGCTTCTCCCTCCCTGAAACCTCCTGGTACTTTTTAGTTCCCTGGCGCTCTTTTATTCAGTTTGCTAGCCAGAATTATGGGGTTTGTTTACCCCAATCCGCTAGGTACCTTCTGAGATTGTAAGACCAAGTGGCAAAATATACAAACAGAAAAAAAAGTGTTTTAAAGGTGGTTTGCTCCACCTGTTTTAGACAATAGCTCCTCTGATTAGAAACGAAGGTTCCTCTCCTTAAGGGTTTTATGCATTTATGGGACTCTGCTGACAATAATGTGGTTCCTTCACTGTGACTCTATTGTCTGTAGGTTGAAGAACAAGAGAATAGAGAAAAAAACAAAAGGGAAAAAATGAGGCATTTCCCTGACTTCTGAGTGTGACACACCCCGTTCTTCTTCCTCCAGCTAGATAGAGAACTCTTTCTGTTTCACCATGTCCACTTCCAGGTCTTGGGGTACTTTGTGTCCAGGCTGAGATTACTGGAGGGAAAATGATGATGCACTCATTGCCAGCTCAGTGATACCTCAAATTCTTGACTTCTTCCCCAACTGACCTTTCACTGTTTATTTTTCAGGAGTCCCCAAATACCTCTTCCATGAATTTAGTCTAGATCTTATAGTTGTATTCAAAGGTAGTGACAAGGAGAAGGGTATTTTACCTTACCTGGAACTGGACTCTGATTTTGATCTTTTAAAAACTTATGTCAGAATCTCAAATGGCTATGGATACAGAATACAGGTCTGTGATACAAGCTATTCTGTATCTTGTTTGCCTCTGTATTCAGAGTTTCTAGTACGTGTCTGACATCCAGTAGTCACTCAGTACAAGTTTGATAAATAAAATGAATGGATGAATGAAATAATGAGTGGATCAATATCATACTGTAACCTAGATGAGATTAAAAAGTACTGTGGGTCACACAGACAGGGACTCCTGATGGCAGATAATGAACCATTTTGATATGCCAAAAAGCAATGCCTGTTCTATGTTCTAAAACCCCAAGTGAAAAGAAACTAAAACTTTTATCAGAACTCTTTTTCATGATGGTTTTAGTTGTTGCATCTGTAATTCTTGAAAATGGAATGAAAATAATAGTTACAAATATCTGACTTCTTTACCATTCAGTTATGTTAATTCCCAGACCCCATAAAATTCCTTCCAGTTACTCCTGGGTATTTCCACAGTGGTGAATTGCTACCTTGTAATGTCTACTATTTTCTCTTCTCTCCTAAGGTCATGTCTTCTGTGTCTTCCAATATCTTGGTGCTAAGATATGAGCACAAGTTGGACCAGCTTACTCTCTAATAACATTGTCCATTCCTCACTTTTACGTGCCCAGAATTCCTCTACAGGGTGTGAGTTTCCAAAGGAAAATAAGTAGTTGGTGCATTTTTTGAGCTAGACAGGAGATCCGTTTACCAACACCTCTATCTGCCTCAGAGGAAATAGCACTTGTGACTGAGGAGGCTCCAGCAAACTCTTGGAAATCTCTTTTATTGCAGTCAATTGTGTCGGCTTCTTTGTCATTCTTTGACAGAAAAATAATTAGAAATGGTGTTATCCCCAAAGGACTTGCTCAAATATTTCCAGCTAATTAGGTAATACATTCTCTGCACCATGATTTAAAGACAAAGGAAAGAAAGTTCCTTGCAGGAAGATGTAAAGGGAAATGGTGAACACACGACTACATTCTGAAATGGCATAAGCTAAACGTAAGTGCTAAAGGACTTTATAGAATTGATGAAAACGAAAAGCATCTGAAATTATTGCACTCCTTTGATTGTACTTCTACAAACCATTTGTAAGAGAATGACCTGCATCTAACTGGAAAAGTATGCATGTCATGCTTTTTGTGTATTTTTATTTATGCTTTCAGTATTATACAACTGAATTACACAGAATTCTGCATTTCTTTCTGGGATGTGGGCTAGTGGTCTTAAGAAGAAAAAGTTTTAAACTTGAGCTGGGATACATAGTAAACAAGTCTGAAGGCATCTGACTGGCTCATAACAACCTCTTCTTTTCTGAAAACTGCTTCAATAAACAGGGAGAAACCCAATTGCCATGTCAGCATTGGGGTGGCCTCCCAATTAACATAGTGATTAAAAGTATGGTCTGTGATCAGACTTTCTGAGTTCAAAAGCTGGCTCTTCTCCATATTGACTGTGACCTTGGCCAGTGGTTTACCTGCTTTATGTCTCACTATTTACCACGTAAAATGGGGATTATAATAGTACCTACTCTGGAGTTACTCTCTGGATCAAAAGAGATACATACAAAGCACTCTAAGCAGCCCCTGGCCCATGGTGGACATTCCCTACAGGTGTTAATACATCCTGCCATGGGAGACTGATCCAAGGGAAGACAGCTCACCAAAAGCAGCCCACTCTAAGTCTTTCTACTCAAAATTGCAACCAGAAACAGAGACCAATATCTTGGAGCTATATCACTTTCATGGAAACTTGAGAGATAAGGTCCCTGAATTCTGCTCCTGAGGGACTGTAGTTCCTATTCTTCCCAGTCTCACCTCTTTACCCCTTCTTTTCTGAGAAATGACTCAGTCTGCATCCAACAAAAAGATGAGTAGCTGAAGCCATGTATGATGTCTCGAAAATGGCAGTCACTGCTGTCCTAGCTGGTAACCTGAGAAAAGATGACAGAACAGGGGCAGAAAGTAAAACGAACCCTGAGACAAAGACTGGAAAACCTTTGGGAGACTTCAAGTCCAGTGTATCATGGTATCTTTCTGCCATTCCTCAAGGCTTTTGCATATGTTCTTCTTTGTTCTGCTCACCTAACTACCTCACGCCTACACATCCTTCACATCAACCTGGGTATTATTTTCCAGAAGACGCCTTCTCTATACCAATGCGCTGTATCAGTTCCTTTCCCTCAACCACCATGCTAAGTCAGCTGGACTCTCCTTCCATGCACTTATCACAGTTTATAATTATAGATTTGCAAGATACTCAATATGTATCTGTTCCACTAGCCTGCCCTTGAGAACAGAAACCATCTGACTTATTCATTGCTGTATTCCCAGCACTGAGTAAAGTGCCTGATATAGTTTGGCTGTGTCCCCATCCAAATCTCATCTTGAATTGCCCTGTGTTGTGGGAGGGACCCGGTGGGAGGTAACTGAATCATGAGGGCAAGTCTTTCCCATGCTGTTCTCATGAGAGTGAATAAGTCTCATGAGATCTGATGGTTTTAAAGAGGAGAATTCCCCGACACAAGTTCTCTCTCTCTCTTTGCCTGCTGCCATCCATGTAAGATGTGACTTGCTCCTCCTTGCCTTCTACCATGATTGTGAGGCCTCCCCAGCCACATGGTACTGTGAGTTTTCCATTAAACCTCTTTTTCTGTATAAATTACCCAGTCTCGGGTATGTCTTTATCAGCAGCATGAAAACGGACTAATATGGTGCCTGAAACAAACTGAGGCTCAAAAGAGATTTGTTGAATGAATAAATGAGTGAACAAATAAATGTCTAGCACAAAATCTTTCCACAACTATTCTGGTTCCCCAGAAGAATGTGCTGTTCTCTCATCCACCCTTCAAGTGCGCTTGGCAGTTACACTGATTGTCCCCTAGTTCAGAGCTTCCAAACTGGACTGTGAGCCCCTCTCATGGCAGAATTTATAAACATCTCATTTTACCTCTGCTGCCACTATGCCCGGCACCCTGGCAGTTACTTGATTCAGATTTATTTATTTTTAAATTATTTTTTATTATTATACTTTAAGTTCTAGGGTACATGTGCATAACGTGCAGGTTTGTTACATATGTATACTTGTGCCATGTTGCTGTGCTGCACCCATCAACTCGTCAGCACCCAGATTCAGATTTATTAAAATGAAAGAAATTGAATCATCTGTGCCTCCCCGCCCAAGGCTAGAATAATCAATGGGGTCAATCTATGATGTGTTCCATAGAAAAAAATAAACAAGTTGGTTATTTTTCTGATTTGTCTATTCAATTTGGTCAATGTGATCCATTTGGTGTGCTCTTATAGTGGACTTATATCAGTTTTTGGACGCTATTTAAAGAACCTGCAAGTCTACTAGTTCCTTGAGTACCAATCAAAGCCCTGTGAGAAAGTCGGCAGGTATGTGTCTATCCACACAGCAGAACAGAGGATCAAGGAGTTAAATTTGCCTGAAATCAATACATAGGAAAGAGTAAACTATGGAGTCTTCCAGATCTCTAGACACCTTCTGAGTCAGGGATTCTTACTCCAAAGTCAGGGATATCCAGTACCCTGCTTGTTGATTTTTGTTAGGAAGGAGTATGTCCTAATATTTTTGAAGACTCAAGATTACTGAGTGTGTGTATGTGAAGGAGAAGGGGTGTAGGAAAAGATGACAAAGATATTCCTCAAAGGAGACAAAAGGGTGAGGGGAGTTCAGAATGAGGAATTTAAAGAGGAGGCCTCTGAGGATGGGGTATATGCAACTGAGAAGGGCAGAAAAGGGGGTATCTCCATTCCTTGATACAAATCCTGCCAGCCTCAGGAAGGTGAACCTGGAGGCCTAGGATAGGGGTGAAGAACTTTGACCACAGTCTGTGACCCAAAGATCATCTAGGTAGTTAAAACATTGAGATTGCACTCAATCAGTATTTTTCCAATCTATTTCACCATGGACATGTTTTATATTATACTGCATTGTTGATGGGATACCAATAGGCCTCATGAGATATAATGCATGCTTAGATTAAAGCAGATATCTAAAAATGATCTTGCAAATGAATCGCTGCAAGGAATTATGGAAATTACCTTTGATTTATGTGCAAATTTAAAATTTTATGATTAAACAAAAAATGACAAATTGGAGAAATCAACTGCTTTATATTTTATTACAGACACAAAGAACAGCATCTCACAAATACATGCTGAAATTATAAATCATAAATGAAATATACAAGTATAAACGCATAAAAATTCACATAAATATATAATATATAAGCATACATAAATGCTTGCTGAAATTATAAATTAAGATATGACAAAGACCACTGGTCACCAAATAAATGACACATATCACCTCAGTGGTTCTCGAATTCGGCCTGAGCCTGATGAGCTGATGGCACCATGGCCTCTCCTGTTTTAAGGGATCACACTCAACTTCCTTGGTTTGCTTTACCATTTCTTCATAGCAGATATGGGACATTATCATAGAAGAAGGGTAACAGGTTTATACTTTTTTAAAAGAATCTTTTTCTCAGAAATTCACTTTAAAATTTTTTCTAAGAGGTGACCTTTCAAAATATAATTAAAATGCATATTATATATGTGTATATATGTATGCATGTATACATGTGTATACATTATGTATGTATGCACACACACACACACACACATTCAAATAGCTCTTATGTTTCTGGAACCCATTCTGGAATGCAGCCTAGATTAGACCCTCTGGAGATCATTGCCACCTATAACATATTCTAATTCCCATCTTTGCAGTGGCTACTGATGCACTGGTTACTAACTGCTCAACTCACTCACTTGGCCTGTCATCATGGAGAATGGGCACAGCATGAAGCTCCAAGCTGGAGGTGTCCTGAAGTACAAGGGCAGATGAAGAACTACACAGGGGTAGCCCTTATATCAGACAAGAAACAGATGGCCTATGCCAAAGGGTTCTGTTGAACTGAATTTTATGAAGAGAGTATTTCCTGAGGTAAGAGCAGGGTTAGGAGAACAAGCAAGAGAAGGTGAGGCTCTCAGAGACTAAGAACCATGGGATCTTTGAAGGGGAGGGAACCAAGCTTCTGGAGCCCCGTGAAAGTTAAGAGTCATGGGAGAGAGGCCTAAAAATAGCTGTTGTCAAAGGAACAGTCATTATCAAAACCCAAAATCACAGCAAAGTACAGCAGAAATAGGAATAAATATGCCAGCCTTTCTAGGATTGCTAGAAAAATACAAAACATACAATTACATTTAAATTTTAGACAAACAACAATTCTATAGTATAAGTATATCCCAAATACTTCATGGGATATAAAGTGTTTCATAGTTCTTCTAAAATTTAAATTTTCCTGGAATTCTGTATTTTTATTTGCTAAATCTGGCAGCCCTAGACCTCTCTCCTCTCACCCTCCAATCTCTGCCAGTGCCTTTCATTGTCCAAACCCAGCTGAAAGTCAGAAGTAAGGCAATCTGTGTGGTGCAGGCACTGGAGGTCAGCCTTGCCTGGGACATAAGGCAAGGCAGAGAATTCCAGAAGATAAGATGTGGGGGTGGGGGTAGTCAACAGAGAATAGCCAAAAATAATCAGTGACTAGCCTCTGCCATTCTAATCTCAGCCTCTGTGGTAGAGTGGTATTTTCTAAGGAAAGAACAGGCAATGTTTTGTCCTGGCTTTGTGCACTTGTGGGCTATTCTTTAGTCTAGATCAGTGGTTTTCAATCTCCTATTCCAAACAAAATATTCCACAGAATCCCTACACATGAAACAGGTAAAAAGGTAGCTGCTGCAGTAGAAGAGGTGCTAGACCTGAAGCCCTATCTGGCTCCCCTCCTATCCACCCCTCATGCCCACATACAAACACAGTTGCAGTGGGACCCGCAGAGCCCTGGGGAGCCTTGGGCCTGACCAAAGCTGGTCTGAGAGCCCCCACTGTAAGCTCCAATAACTATACAATATATAGTGTGCTATCTTTTGTGAAGGAAAGAAATAAGAAAAAGACGTATCTCGTGTTTGCAAAAGGAACTATAGAAGAAATATATCAGAAATGATTAAAAGCTGTTACCTCTAGCATATAAGTGGGTATGGATTGGGGAAGATGGAAACAGGAGCAGGAATTCTGCAAGCAGACCTTCCTAGACTTTGGCTTTTGAAACAAGTGAGATAAAAAGTGAAGGGGAAAAAAGCAAACTCTGAAATTGAAGACAAACAGAAAAAAATGAAACTGCATTAAATCAATGGCATAAGCACACAAAAACTTAAGTTACTTCTGGATACAACTGTCTGATTACAGTTGGAGGGAGAAATTCAAGACAGAAAGAATGGCAAAGGCGGGAGCCTTTGGTGATGGAATACTTTTTAGAATCTTGATTGTGGTGTTATAGAAATCTAACCTGTGATAAAATTACATAAAACTTCTCACATCCACATCCCACCCCCCCCCCCCCACACACACACATATCCATACATCCCCCCATCCCACATGAGTGTAGGTAAAACTAGGAAAATCTGAATAAATTCCATGGATTGTATGAATGTTAATTTTCTGGTCTTGATATACTGCACTGTAAGTTAAGCAAGATATAATCAGTGGGATAAATATGGTGAAGGGTACACAGGATCTCCTGGTATATTTCTTCAACTTCCTGTGAATCTATAATTATTTTAAAATAAAACCTTATTTTAAAAAACTGCAGGCAGGGTGCAGTGGCTCACATCTGTAATCCCAGGACTTTGGGAGCTTGAGGCGGGAGGATCAAGAGGTCAAGAAATCGAGACCATCCTGGCCAACACAGTGAAACCCCGTCTCTACTAAAACTAAAAAAATTAGCTGGACTTGATGGCACGTGCCTGTAATCCCAGCTACTTGGGAGGCTAAAGCAGGAGAATTGCTTGAACCTGGGAATAGAAAAATCATTAGTTTTCAACCCCCATTATAATAGTTGGCTCAGGTAAGGGTTATCAGTTTCTGTTAAATTCCTGGGTGAAATATTGGTGAGGATGAGTACATTCACCCAGTTACAAAGTGCCACCCTATAGATTTCTTACTCATTACAAAGGGGAAATGAACAGCAGTAAGATCTGGCAGCCAACATTTTAATTAAAGCATCAAACTGAGCATCACCAATAGAAAGGGGCTTGGCTGAGGGCAGTAGCGTGCTACCATTAAAGTCTGAACATGTTAGTGCCTCAAAGGAACGAGAGGTTAAGTTCATCAAGAGTGAGGACAGGAAAGGCTTCTTGGGGGAGCTGAGTTTGAAATGTTGATCGGAAAGGAGTCTGATGGCTGGGGGAGGTGGTTCAAGCAAAGAGCACAGCAGAAGCAAAGGCCCAGTGGCTTGAAACAGCCTTCTAGACTGAGAGAACCTCAATCAGTTGTGAATGGCTGGGACAAGCAGTATAGAGAGAGGGTTAAAGATGAGCTTGGAGAGTTAGGCAAGGCCCGATCATTACCGATTTCCATTACCAGGCTAAACGGCTTAGACCATATCAGGTAATGGAGAGACTTGAAGGGTCTCTAAGGTGGGTGGCCATAATTATATAAGAAGAAAGTGACAAGACAGCTGTATTGGAGGTAGAATCTACCAGACTCACAACCAATCAGCGATGTGGCTAATGAAACAAGCTAATAGGATGAACCCAAGAATACTTTCACGTTCTCTGCAGGAGGGCTAGTCCTGCAGATGGGCAGGGTTGAGCTGGATGAAAAACACCTAAGGTCACGGTCAGCAGGACACGGTGTGTGAATGATTAGTGATACCTCCACTAACAGGGAGAAGAAAAGAATATCAGGGTGGATGGTGGTTCTGATAACTGAGATTAAAAGCACAAGAACAGGTATTGGGAAGGAAGGACAAGTGTGTTATTTCAACTGTGCTGAATTAGAAAGATTGCCATTTATTTCAGAATTCCTAGTATCTCATATGGATTCAGTACATATTGTGGATGAGTCTTCTGGAATTCTAATGATAATTTAAGGGCTAATATATAGATTATTTACTCAGTAGACTTTGGGAGCTTCTTCAACACATGCACTGAGGAGCATCTCCTGGATTTAGAGCATGGAGCTTTAATCAGAGCAATCCCATTAGGTTTAACAGGATTTATTTAAACCTGGGAATCCTGGGGATGCTGGAATGAAGAAAACTCTCAGCCTGATGTTGCACTTAATAATAATTAATAATGAGAATACTCTTCCCCATGGTGGCTGAGCATAGGCACAAATGTCTGCTGCAAAGTCAAATTCCTTGCCTTGGATCTCAGTCCCATGACAAGGACAGCACCCCAATTCATCAGTGCTTGAGAGGCTGTCTAGCTTGAGACCCACACTGGGTGACTTATAATTAAAACAATTGCAATTCTTTTTGAAAATTTAATTCCAAATCTAATTTCTCATTTGCCTCACGAGGATACAGTATGCACGGCAGCCTTATCTGTGGGGAAATTAAGGAAAAGCAGGAGGACATGCACCACACAGTGCTTATATTAAAGTAATCATTCATATTTTTCTGGCAACACTTTTTAATAAGTGTCAAATCTTTATTACTTTCTTTGGCGTTTGCATCCACATTAATCACGTTGAATTCAGAAGGTATTTATTTCTGGAGGTTGTAAAAATCAACTCAGAGGCTTCCCCAAGCTCATCAATCAGTCCAAGTCCACTCCTAGGGTTCTCATTTGTGGAAGCTTTGCTGGTTCAGGAAGCAACAAGAAAGCAAACTCAACACTGTGATGGCCACAGGGGACAAGGGAGGAGATACAGTTCCACCCTGAGACACACATCACAGAGTTTTGTCTTGGCCACTGGAATCAGAGTTCTCCAGGGGCAAACTTTCTGAGGCAAGAAACACACACCGCCACTCCTCCATGGCCACAGAATGGCATTAGATAGGTGGGCTGGTAGCTCTCTGAGCTTTTTATTACAGAGTAGAGGAAGTCTAATAACGAGAGCTTGCTGGTTCTTCCAGGGTGGACTTTATAAATTATGGAAAGAATGCACCTAGTAAAAAAGCAAAAGCTGGAAGCACAAAAACGGCCTGGAGCGACAGATAGCATAGGCCTGGGAATGAGGAAACATGAGTTCTAGTCTCAGCTCTTTCAGAAATGACTGTGAAATTTCAGTCTCTTGGCCTCAGTTTCCAGACCTTTAAGATGGGCTTGCCTAGATGGTGTTTCAGGCTTTGCCAGTTCTCAAGCTGATGAGTGACATCTTCAAATATCTTCGACCCCTGGATGAGACTCAGAGTAGGGAATTTGGAGGATATGGTGGCTTTGACGTTAAGCTTGACCCGAAGAGGAAGTGACACTTGGGCTGAACTTCATCAATGTCATCCCCATCTTTAGCACTGAACCTGCAATTCTGACACTGTAGAAGCAGCAGGGGCTGAGACATCTGTGATTTCTTTGAGGTTTCACTTATTAAGGAAGAAAGACAAACAGCAGGGAAACTAACTATGGTAGGGCTGGGTCACTCTGCATCTTAACTCACCAGTCTGGAGCATCCAGCATTTGGTGAAGAAATGTTATTCACTCCTAGTGCAAAAGATACAGACCAAATTAACTGGTATATTCCTATTGTACCTACATTTATCCTCAAAATCTCATAGCAAAAAGAACTTGAGGGATAGGTCTGATCTTTGCAAAACGGTCAGGTTGGCAGATTTTGTCTTTCCTTCCTCTGGCTTCCCCGTTCCACATCATTTTCTCCATGGGAGTTCCCCCAGGTCTCTCTCCCAGGTGCCTCAGTGTTCTCTCCTTCTTGTTCTCCTGCATCCTCTGTCCATAGGACATCCTGTCAAGCAACATTCCTTGCTAGTCATTTTTATCTTAGTGTGAATTTGCACAACCACTTCTTTCCTTGAATAGGGACAGGAGACAGTCTAGGCTTTGGGGAAATAAGTTCATAGGTAGAGACTTCTAGTTGTCACCCCAAATTCATTATTTACTGAGAAATAATGAACCCGTATCAACAGAACCCCAATTACCAGCCAAGGATACGGCTTCCCAGAATTCAGATTCTGCTGAAATCTGAATATCAAATTGATTATCACAGGTAGTTTGGAGTTATAAGACTGATATTTTTTATTTTTGCTTACAAAGAACACATATAAATTGTGTGAGAAACAAAATGGAAATATTTATATTTAACATATATTTTACCTTTTTCTATAAAAGGACATGTAATTTCTTAAAATGTCCTGCACAGTTATAATTGCTAGCATCTAATCCATCCACTTGATCATTTTTTGAGCCTGGGTATTTGGGTGGGCATGGCTGGGGATAAAAGTGTGTCTGTAGGAAGTTTTCATTAGAAAAATCCACTCACAAATTAGCTTTATTTTGGCCTTTGTCTGCAATTCCCCTCTTCAGGGGACTATACCAAATTTTCCTCTGAGTCCCCTTGCCTAAATACTTTCAGTGACTGTGTTTTGGGTAGAATTGACTCTACTTCTAGTTCTAGAGGTAAGACGTGTGTTTTTGTTTTGTTTTGTTTTTTTGAGACAGGGTTTTGCTCTGTTGCCCATGCTGGGATACAGCAGAACTGTCTCAACTCACTACAGCCTCGATCTCGTGGGCTCAAGCCATCCTTCCACCTCAGTCTCCTGAGTAGCTGGACCTACAGGTTTGTGCCACTACATCCAGTTAATTTTTTATATATACATATTGTTTGTTTTTTGTTGTTGTTGTTTTGTTTTGTTTTTTGTAGAGACAGGGTCTCACTGTGTCGCCCAGGCTGATCTCGAACTCTTGGGCTCAAGCAATCCTCCACCTCAGCCTACCATACTACTGGGATTACGGGCATAAGCCACTGCCAGGCCAGAAAATAAGCCATCAAAATCAGACAGTGTTTTCCCTGGCCTAATGATTGACTTAAGAAATGCTGTGAGGCCAGGCATGGTGGCTCATGTATGTAATCCCAGTACTTTAAGAGGCCAAGAAGGGTGGATCACTTGATGTCAGGAGTTAGAGACTGGCCTGACCAATATGGTGAAACTCCGTTTCTATGAAAAATACAAAAATTAGCTGGGCATGGTGGGGTGCGCCTGTAATCTTGGCTACTCAGAAGCCTGAGGCAGGAGAATCGCTTGAACCCAGGAGGTAGAGGTTGGAGTAAGCCGAAATCGTGCCACTGCACTCCAGCCTGGGCAACAGAGTGAGACTCTGTCTTAAAAGAAAAAGAGAAATGGCATGCAACCCAACAGAGCTGATGAGATTCAAACCACTTTGCTGGGGATGCATGGAAAGATTCTAGCACTTTCTGCTGGGCTTAAGCCTAAAGATATATGAGGCTAGAGCCGCTGCCTCTATCTTTGGCACCATGAAGAGAAAATCTGTCTGGGAATATATCTAACAGAGAAGAAGTAAGACCAAGAGTTGTAGAAAGACATAAGCTCCTGGAGATGCAGTGTGAACCCTTGCGTTGCCTGCCTGAAGCTCCCGTCTAAGGTCTACAGGATCCAATAAGATCCTTCTTTTTTTTTTTTTTTTCATTTAAGCCAGTTTTGGTTCAATTTTCTCTCACTTAGAAAATCTTAACTAAGAAAACAACTAATTTATCTTGTTAAGTTTTCCTTCTCTTTTAAAACAATTTTATCTAGGGATAATTACAAACATAAGCTGCACATAAAGTATAAAATTTGATAAGGTTTGACATATATATATACTCACACACACACACATATATCTAGGAATCCATCCTCACAATTAATATAATGAACATATCCATCACCATCAAAAGTTTACTCCCACCTATTCATAATCCTTTCCTTCCTTCCCTTCATACCTACCACATCCCCTAGCAACTGCTGATCTGCTGTCATAGTTTGCATTTTCTGGAATTTTCTATGAATATAATCATACAGTATAAACTCCTTTTTGTCTGGCTTCTCTTACTTAGCACAGATTAATCTTTTAAAAAAATTGCTAAAGTATTTGCCAAAATAGTTGTACCATCTTAATTCCCATCAGTCGTCTGTGAGAGTTTCAGTTCCTCCACATACAAACACTTGATATGGTCAATCTTTTTAATTTTGGACAATCTAATACATATGTAGCCACATCACAATATAGTTTTAGTTTGCATTTTTCTTAATGACTAACTCCATTTTCTTTTTAGATGCCTATTTTCCATCTTTCCCATCTCCTAAGGCAAAGTGTCTACTCAAATCTTTTGCCTTTTTAAAAAAAATTATTTTCTTATTAAGATTTAAGAATTCTTTATACATTCTGGATATCAGTTCTTTATAACTTTGGGATTTACAAATATTTTCTCTATGTCAAAACAACTTTCAAAGAATATAATTTCCTAATTTTGATAAAGTCCAAATTATGTTTTTCTTTTAAAGATCACTCTTTTGGTGGTTTATCTAGCACACCTTGTCTAACCCAAGATCACCAAAAATTCCTCCTACATTTTCTTCTAGAATGGTTACAGTTTACTTTAGATCTTACATTAAGATCTGTGATCAATTTTGAGTTTACTATTAAAGGCCTTTATGCTTTGTCCTGGGAAGCAGTTACGTTTCTTGGAAGCAGTTTAATCCTCTTGAGTACTGGCTTTAAGCTTTGTTAGTTGGAATCAGAGCAACATGTAATCTAATTTTGCCCACTACTGAGGCAAAACCCTTCTGAATATTCTTCCAGGACTTCGTAAGTTCCAAGGTTTCCTCTCCAGATGATGATGGGAATAGAAACTTTCTGGCTCTGTATGAGCTCTGAGCCTTGTTTTTTCCCTCTAATGTCTTTAAATCATTCCTTTCCTGACCTCAAGTAGTTTCCTCACAATCATATATTGATCAATAATCAGCTGAAGACTCAAGGGTGATTGTTTGCAAATTCTCTAGAGTTCTCTACGTGGGGCTCTCTTCTCTCTCCTTGACTCTGCCTTAAAAACTCTGTCTTGGCCGGGCGCGGTGGCTCAAGCCTGTAATCCCAGCACTTTGGGAGGCCGAGGCGGGTGGATCACGAGGTCAGGAGATCGAGACTATCCTGGCTAACACGGTGAAACCCCGTCTCTACTAAAAATACAAAAAAATTAGCCGGGCGTGGTAGCGGGCGCCTGTAGTCCCAGCTACTTGGGAGGCTGAGTCGGGAGAATGGCGTGAACCCAGGGGGCGGAGCTTGCAGTGAGCCGAGATCGCGCCACTGCACTCCAACCTGGGAGACACAGCGAGACTCCGTCTCAAAAAAAAAAAAAAAAAAAAAAAAAAAAAAAAAAAAAAAAAACTCTGTCTTATTTGGCCTTCCCGGGTTCCCAGCTCTGTTTCCTCTTCTCATGGAGACGGCTGGACTCCACCTGGATCTCCACCTTGTGCTGTGACCTAGGAACTCTCCAATCAATCAGGTGGGCAGTCACAGAACCCACCTTGTTTGTTTCTATGTTTCTGAGATGGGTGGCTCATTGCCTGGCATCCAGAGTCTTCAAAACCAGTGTTTCATGTATTTCATTTGCGCGTGTGTGTGTGTGTGTGTGTGTGTGTGTGTGTGTTTAGCTGTTTTTTAAGGGAAGTCAAATGCAGCCTCTGCTATTACACATTAGTTGGAAGTAGAAATCTCCCACAGTATAATGTGGGAGACATTCTAAAAGACAGCAGCATTTCCTATTTAAAGTAGACCAACCATTTGAAAACTTACCCTATGTATGGGCAATAACTCAAAAATAATTTGTTTACGTTTCTATTTTCTTCACATAAGTTGATCTCTAGAAATCACTGCTGTAATCACAGGGTGGAAAACACAATCGACCACAGGGTGTTGGTCATAGATTCATTTAACAAATATTTGTTAAACAGCTACAGGCATTGAGGGAAATTACTACTCCAGGTATTGAAGGCAAGGGGTCAGTGGAATATACCACTGAACAAAGAGACAAGATTCTTGACCTTAGAAAAGTGCCTTTTACGCATAACTGCTAGAGATAAGTGTTTTACGTATATTAACTCTAACCCTCATAACAACCCTGCTGCATAAGCAGTAACAATTAGCAAACTCTATTTAAAGATGGGATAACTAAGGTAAAGAGAGTTTGAGTAACTTACCCAGGGTAGCACGAGTAATAAGAGTCAGGGATGGGAGTCAGTCTAGGCAGTTTAGCTCCAGGATCTCATCCCTGGGCCATTACGTGACATTTTATTTATACATGTCAACAAAACAACGCGTTGTAATGTGGCAGGGATTCAAATGCTTTCCGAGGGCAGATAAAGCAGAGTAAGGAGATAATGACAGAATGTGCTGCCTTACAGATTGACCCATGCAAAGCATTTCCTAAGAGGTGGCATTTGAGGCAGAGAGCTGAATAAAGCAAGGGAGAGAGATGTGCAGCCACCTGGGGAACAGCATTTCAAGCAGAGGGCACAGCAAGTGCAAAGGCCCTAAGACAGAAATGCTGGATGTGCTCAAGGAGCAGCAAGAAGCCAGTGTGGCCAGAGCACCATGAGAAGGAAAAGGTGGGTGGCTGAGAGAAGAAATTAATATGATTTATGTAAAATGCCTCCCACAATGCCTCACACTTAGTGGATGGAAGCCAGATAAAGGGTGGACATTATTAGTATCATCATTGCAATTAGCACGAGTGCTTTGTGAGAAAAATGACTGGAGAGAAAGGAGGCACCCTCCATGACTTGGGTTAATCAGAGAAGACTTCTTAGAAGAGGGATTTAGGCTGAGCTTCCAAAAATAAGACCTTTCCCCTATTTCCAAGTGACACCATGAAGCCTCTTTCCCCACATTCCCGGGAATGAGGATGGGTGAGTCTTATGACTTGAAGAAATGACCCAAAGCTGTATACTAAGAGGTCAGTAGACTCACAGAAGAGAAATTAAAAATCATTTACTTTTCCTTCTGAGTTTTCTTTGGCTTCTTGTCTGAGCCTCTCCCTGTTGGCCCTTTGATCTCAGAATCCCATCATTCTCTGGTCCATTTTTAAAGATTTTGAAAGGAAATCTACAATGAAGATTGTTATTAGGGCTTTAAGCCAGATGGAGAAAATTAAATCAGAGTCAAAGAAAACCTGAGTGGCCTTTTCCACTGATAAGTTTCTGTTTGCACCATTTTATCATAGTAGGAGTGGCTCTTCTGAATGTCCAAATGGCATTGAATAAGCAGAGAAGGAGAGAATTAACTCTGATGAAGAACTGTTCCTTGCCCTTAAATGTCAGAGACATCAATTGCTCATCACACAGAGACCAGGGGTTCATCAGGCTGAAAGAACAGGATGGAGACCATGAGCAGAATTTTTTTTAAATGCCACATGGGTTTCCAGAAACAAACGCCTAGTCAACTTTCTTGGGTAACACTAACTCATAATTACCTTGCCGCCTCTTGTTTGTGATATCAGATGGCTGATTCTCCTGGGCTTACCTTTAGCTCCAACCTGTTAAAGGAAGGAAGAAAGCTCTGAGCAACTAGCCCAGAGCCACAGTCAGAGTGTGGGCTCTGGTGGCAGTTATGTCTTTCTACAACCCTTGGCCTTCACCTATATCAAAATTTCCTTGGGGGTTTGAAAAAATGTAAACTCTGGCTCCCTCCCAAGCCTCCTTAGATATTGTGAGGGTAGCACCTCAAGGTCAAGTTTACTAGGTGATTCTTCAACAAGGCAGTTGCAGATGAGCCCTCTGAGAATATGCCTGTGCCAGGATCTTTTCTTGAGGCAGCTTCTGGAAAGGTCATCAGGGCTGGGGTGAACTAGGAGTTCTCTACCCTCTCTTGGCACAGAATCACCTGGAGCTTAAAAGATACAGCTGCCTGGGCTTTCAGGCATGAGATTCTGCAGCAATCTTCTGTGGTAAGTCCAGTCTTGTCTTTATTTTTTTTCTAAAGTTCCAAAGATAAATCCAATATGCAGGCAAGGTTGAGAACTAGCAGGTCACAGATCAGGGACAACAACGCCAGAGGCCATAGGGTTAGGCAGGCAATGGGAATGCATGAAACAGGCTGGCTGGGACAGGTGAAATAGAAACCCCAGTTCCATTCCAAGAGGGTGGCCACTATTCAGCAAGCCAACTCCTGGTTATGTGGAAACAAAACCCATTTTTGCCATCCCTTCTGATTTTTCAAGAAAAGTCAGAAATCAAAATTTTAATATGAAACCTGATTTTTGAAAGTCTATAAATGACCAGGCACCGTGGCTCACGTCTGTAATCCCAGCACTTTCGGAGGCTGGGGTGGGCAGATCACTTGAAGTCAGGAGTTCCAGACCAGCCTGGCCAACATGGTGAAACCCTGTTTCTACTAAAAACACAAAAATTAGCTGGGTGTGGTCGTGCAGGCCTATAATCCCAGCTACTCTGGGGGCTGAAGCAGGAGAACTGCTCGAACCTAAGAGGTGGAGGTTGCAGTGAACTGAGATCGTGCCACTGCACTCCAGCCTAGGTTACAGCACAAGACTCTGCCTCAACAAGAAAAAGTCTATAAATCACACAAAACGTATACATTACTGTGTGCACGAAACAGAACACACCTGTGGGTGGCTGTGGCTCAGAGACTGCCCATCGGTAACTTTTGCTTGTGAAGTTTCTCAGCCTGTGGACATGCGAGGAGGCCCCTCTGTGGTGACCTCTCCTTGGGGGCCAGTTCTATAAGTGCTCTTGGTTTGTGTGTAGTCCCATCTGCCTCCCTAGAATTTCTCTTCTTTGATGTGGTTTGCCAAATTTCCTGACTCATTTGAAGCCAAAGAAGTTTTCTCGTAATTAATACTTAAGAAGGAATATTTTATATTTTTACCTTCCGTAGAATCCTTTTATCTGAGACAAGAGATATGCATAAGAATATGATTTTCATAAATAACATCTTAGTGTGTTTTGTGCTCTATCAAACTCTATGAGCACTCAAGCTTAGAGTGCTCAGTTTGTTATCAAAACCAGAAGACTCTAGAAAATGAATGTAGCTCAGTTAAAGGGTGTAAACTGGTTCATACAGTCAGCTCACTCTGGCTTCACTTGCACAAATTTGGTTCTGGAGCCAGGAACCCCTACTTATTTTTTTTTAATTTTTTATTTCCACAGGTTTTTGGGGAACAGGTGGCATTTAGTTACGTGAGTAAGTTCTTTAGTTGTGATCTGTGGAATTTTGGTGCACCTATATTCTGAACAGTACACACTGAACTCAATTTGTTGTTTTCTATCCCTCATCCACTCCCCCACTCACCCTTTCTCCCAAGTCCCCAAAGTCCCTTGTGCCTTTGCATCCTCATAGCTTAGCTCCCACTTACGAGTGAGAACATACAATGTTTGGTTTTCCATTCCTGAGTTACGTCACTTAGAAAGTCTTCAATTCAATCTGGTTACTTCACTTAGAATAATAGTCTCCAATTCAATCCAGTTGCTAGGAATGCCATTTATTCATTCCTTTTTATGGCTGAGTAGTATTCCAGTGGCTGAATACACACACACACACACACACACACACACACACACACACCACAATTTCTTTATCCACTCATTGATTGATGGGCATTTGAACTGGTTTCATATTTTTGTAATCACGAATTGTGCTGCTATAAACGTGTGTGTGCAAGTATCTTTTTCATATAATGACTTTTTCCCCCTGTGGGTAGATACTCAATAGTGGGATTGCTAGATCAAATGGTAGTTCTACTTTTAGTTATTTAAGGAATCTCCACATTGTTTCCCATAGGGGTTGTACTAGTTTACATTCCCACCAGCAGTGCGGAAGTGTTCCCTTCTCAATGCATCCACACCAACATCTATAATTTTTCTATTTTTTTTTTATTATGGCCATTCTTGTGGAAGTTGGTATCGCATTGTGGTTTTGATTTGCATCTCCCTGATCATCAGTGATGTTGAGCATTTTTTCATATGTTTTTTGGCCATTTGTATATCTTCTTTTGAGAATTGTCTATTCATGTCCTTAGCATACTTTTTGATGGAACTGTTTGTTTCTTTTTTCTTATTAATTTGTTTAAAAGAACCCTTACTTTTAAGAAAGCTCTCCAGATAAACTGGATGCAGGTGGTCTGTGGACTGCACTTTTAAACACTGACATTGTAGCACTTTTAATTGCTGATATTGTAGCAGAAAGGGAAGACAGTAGAAAAATGTCCATTTGGAAGATGGAAACACTGAATCTAGAGAGAGGACTCACTGACACCCAGCTGTGTAATGCTCGCTACATTATAAGATGAGTAGCCAGCCAGCGAGAAAAGACAAAGACAAATACTAATTGCTAATCTCACACTTTTCCTTTCTCCAGATTCCTCACAAAAGTACTTTGTTAGCTCTACTTGATTACATAGTACTTGACTGTCTTCAAGTAAATGCCTAAAGGCAATTGGTAATTAATGAGATGCGTATAAGCATTGTGATGAGCAATAAACATATGATGAAAACATGCATTTTTATGAGATACGCTAATGAATCTTAGCACCCCAAACTACAAGCAAAACTCCAGAAGCTTTCTTTTTATTTATGTATTGTAACCAATGACCAAGTGATAGGGAATGAGTTCACTCAGGGCTGGCTTCCCATGCTATGGGCACTGGGGGTGCTGATGGATCCACTGGAAATGCTTCAAAAACCCCTCTGTTTCCAGTGGCAAGGAATTGGCAAGGATTATCTGCATTTTATTTCTGTCAGCCACGATCACATATCTGCACAACACAAATGCATCAAGAAATGGCTTTCTTGTTTATGTTTTTGATTGGCGGACTCTCATCTAATGAGTTCGAGTCAAAGAATTTCATGGTGTCGAAGACCACTGGGACCTCTGAGGGTAACAAGCATATTCCAATGCCTTTTCTGGACAAGGCAAAATGGAGTTTAGTGTATAGACATGGACTATAGAGTCTGCGCCCTGGGTTTGAATCCTGGCTTTGGCACTTGTCTTACACCTTCTCTGGGCCTCAGTTTCCCCATTTGTAAATGTGGATGATAACAGTACCTACTTCACAGGGTTTCTGATGACTGATAAATAAGCTAATGCTTGTGATGCACTTAGAAGAGTGCCTGGCACATGGCAAGATCTCTAAATATGGTATTGTGGTTTGAAGAACCTGGCTTCCCTTGCAGCAGAGCCCCCATGTAGGAAGTTGGGTTCAAGGGCCTGTTGGTTGACTTTGTCCTCTCGGTTCTCATATGCAAATCACTTCCCATGTCCCCACTGTGCCAAAAAAAATGCATTTCAGTTTCTTCATTTCCTCCAGGTCTCCTTAGGACAACATTAACTTTTGGCACAAAGGCTCCCATGAAATTTTTTGTTGGTTGGTTTTAGACAGGAAAGAAAGGACTGCTTGGTTTAAAAGAAAGATTTACCCAGGGAGTTTTGGAGTTCAGCTATGGAGTAAATCAGAAACTGGGGTCCTTCCTGTTCCTAAAAACACACACTGTAGGCAGCTGAGTATGTTGCCTACAACTGTGCCCTGGCCTTTCTGAGGTCTGTGAGCTATCCTTCCCAGGGTGAAGTCTGACCTCTCTCCCTCTCCTGTACCAGATACGGACCACACGCCCCACTCCCTACCTTGCACCCGCATCTTCAGGAGAGATTGAAACTGTGCAAGTTTCTTTTTCTCTCCTCTCCAGACATTCCATGTTTAGAATCATAGGCACCTTTATTTTCAGCTTTGAGCAACTGTTCCAGGCAGAAAATGCCTGCCAAGTGTTCTGGGTTGCATTCAGGCCGTTTGAGCTCATGCTTTGCTGAACAAAAGTCTGTGCTGACATTTCCAGAAAACAGTAACACTTTGGGGCTGCAGTGAGGCATCCCTCTTCTATGTGGAAAGGGTATTCCTGGCAGAGGTTTGGAACTCCAGAGAAATAATTACAGTGCTTTCTACTTCACAGAACTTTATAGTTTACCAAGTTCTTACGCATCCATGATTTCATTTGCATCTTGTAACAGCCGTGAGAAGTAGTCATGACAAGGATTAGGACTGTTATTTTACAGATGACAGAGCTGCAGAGAAAAGTAAGGTAAGCATTTGACATTCGCGCAAGAGCTTGGTCTCTTGACTTCCAAACCCATGAGCTTTCCACAAATAACAACATGATAACATCCACACACTGCTTTGATACACAATTTACATAGTACTAACATGAGCACAGTATCATTTTTATCATCATGAACGTCCCATGAGTTAGAAGGGGAAGTGTTTTAGTCAGCAAGAATACTCTATGCTATAGTAACAAATAAGCCCTAATATCATAGAAACTTGCCCAAACAGAGATTGATTTCTTACTTATACCATACCATAATCTGATACAGATCTCTGTAGTGGCTTTTCTCCAAGTGGTAACTCAGATCCAGACCTCTTCATATTATTCTCCTGACATTTAAAAAATATGGCCTTAGAAGTCACTGGGATATGAGAACAGAGTGTCATCCATTTTCTGGAAGGTTTTATGGCCAGGCCTGGAAGAAGAACACATCATTTCTACTCACCTGTGATTGTCCTGAACTCAGTCATAACTTCAATCTAACCACAAAGGAAAGGTAGCCTTCTTGTGTGCCCAGGAAGAATACATGAAATGGGATTTGGCGAATACAAAGCATTCTTTCTGCTACTTTGAATTATACCAGTACTTGTTCTAGGCTGTCTGTAGCATGTTGGAAAATAAAACATCATGGTCAAAAACTTGTGATACTGTGCCAACTATATGGTAGCCACAAAATACCTGCAGGGCAAACTGAACTCTTTCCAACATGAAGCTTCCCACAAGCTGAAGAATGGTGCTGCGTATCACAACAGGTTACCAGGCCAGGGCAAAGGATGGCAGATAATTTTGCATATTACTGGAACTGAAGTGGAAATAGTATTTATCCACTTTTTTTGTATTCCTGTATGCATTTACAAATGATTTGAGTGGATTTCTAATCTTGAAGCATATCCAAAATAACAAAACCACACACACACACAAAAGGTAGTTAAATAGAGCAGAGAACTAGCTATACCAAAAACTTGAAATTGATCAATCATTACAACTAAGCAATAGGTTTGGTTGCATGCTTACTGAAAGCTAAAGTAAAAAGAAGGTAAAGGTAATAACATTTTGAGCACCTCTGATGTCCCAGTTACTATGAAATGTTTTATATACATCAGCTTATTTGATCCACGTATCAGCTTGTGAGGTAGTTAATGACAGTAGCCACCCCATATTGAATTCATAGACTAGGCCAGGTCCAAGGCTAAACACTTTACATGTATAACTATTTAAACCTAACCAATGTACCATTTTATAATGAGAAAAGTAGAGGTTCAATGAAATGACATGAACTATCCAAAGTATAATTAGTGGCCAAGGCTGGATCCAACTCAGCCCTATCTGATTCCAAAATCTATGCTCTTTTCATAAACTAATAGTATTATTTGTCACATAAAAGGAAACATATAATTAAGGAGACACAGTAAATACAGAAGATGCACATGCTCTATTTTTTTTTTAAGTGAGTATCTTAATGAGCTCCAAATCAAGTCCAGAACTTTTCTTATTATTTCAAATCCCTTGGAAGTCAAGAAAGAGTTCACGCTTGAGGATATTCAAGGGGACTGCAACATACCTGAGGCAGAGAGAGGGCTGAAAGCCAAAGGAGGGAAACAGTGCAAGCAAACCGAGGTTGGAATTCTGTAGGAGGCCATCTAGCAACATGGCACCAGAGCTGCCAAGCCTTCTCCCAGCACTCCATTTATTAAACTGAATTATATCAGATCCTGAAGGCTAAAACACTAGAAATGAAGGAATTTTCATTTTTATGAAAGGACTAGAAATAAAGGAGAGAGAAAAAAACATGCAGTCTATATATTAGTTTATTGCCTTTGGCTGACACACGGGCCATCGCTGGCCTATAGCGGGGCTGCCTCTCACAGCATTGTGTTGTATATCACCTCCCTAATGAGCAGCTGTTTTCAGTCCTTACCTGCTGTAGACTCAAGGCTAAAGGTGCATTCTCTCTTAAAGCCAGGGACAGGCAAACATCCAGGGATGAGCCCTTGGTGAACCTCTGTGCTTTGCCTACTTCATAGCCAGTTGGAAGTGAGGGGCTGGCCTGGGGTATCTCCAATGTCTTAGAGCTGAGTGGATATGTCCTGAATTACAATGTGGGTAGCCTTCACTGTACACAATTCTGATACATACGGATTTCATTTACCACTGTTTACTTCAAAAGCAACAGTTCTCCAACAACACAGTTCAATTTCAGTTACCACAGTATATTAACTGTCAGTATTTGAATACAGTACAAACCTCACTGCCAGGGCTTCGGTCCACAAATCACTATGTAAATAAGAGATTCACCCCATGTTCTGGGACCAACTGAGTTATGTCTTTCAAAGCCTGTTGGGGGATTGCTCTCTGCCCATCTCTTATTTATTTCACATACAGCCAGCAAAGCTTGTAGTTGTGTTACCTCCTTGTCTCCTGGTGATAAAACCCACAGGACATGTTATAAAAATGAATAATCAAAAGAAGGAGTTGGCCAAAAAAAGGAGAGTGCCACAAAGAAGTGAAAAATGAAAATGCTGGAAGTGAAATTGAAATCCAATGCAAATGAAGCATTTTAGCTGATTGCGATATTCAAGGGACTCTAGACACCCAGCCAGCGGAACTTAGTGAAGGTAAACTTTAGACATAAATGAGGAAAGTGCTTGTGGCGAAAAGGAGAAAAATTTTCCTAGAGAAATTAGCATCCTCAAAAAACTTCACATTAAAAGAACTCTTGGAGCTGCTTTGTGGCATTATAACTATAAAGAATAAAATGCTGGAAGGTAATCCAAACTTAGCAAGCAGTACGGCAAATTTACCAGGGCACAGAAAATATGTTCACATAAACTGTAACTTATACAATGACAAGAAGGCAAGAACTGTTCAAATTATTCTTCATAACTTTTTATAAGAAATAAACTTTTACATTATCAATGTTTCTAATATTTTGAATAACACTGTAGTAACTAAATATTAATGTCACTTTTTTTGCATTTCCCTAAACATTTAAAAGTGACAGTAGGTCACTTTTATAAAGTAAGTCACATATTATAAAAGTGTATAATGAATGCTTCATAATTATAAGATAGTAAGATAGTGTTTAATGTTTTGATGAAAATCTTTAAAGGTCACAGATCATACATTTTCCTATTGATTTTTAAGATCATTTTTTGTGGTTTCAGCTTGCACGGTCATTTTTACTGCCACACAATAACATGCAAAGCAAGAAATCATGTATTTCCCAGCTCTTTCAATGAGAAGTTCTGCTCACATATGGCATAACACAAAAATAATGACCTCTAAAAATGCCCACGACATGCACCAGAGAATGAGATTCATTGCTGTGACACTTATTCATTCAATTAACCTCTTGTGAGGGTTCCTGAAGTCTGGATACAGTCCTAGAAAGAAAGGAGCTTGATAAAAAAGGCATGTGATATTTCCAGAAAAGAGCTTCTGGGATGTCTAAGTGCTATATAACTGGAGGAATGTCATTTATCTAAAAGGAAGATCCATATATCCAAGTGGAATAGCCAAGCAAATAGATGGAGTGCCTTATTTGAATCTCTAAAGAAATCTGGGTTAAAGATAAATAATTGGGATTTGCTGCCCTATTAGTCATAGCAAAGGCCATCAGCCACAACTAGGAGTCTGCCTAAGAGATACTGAGGCAGACATTACCAGTCTATCCCCACTATCTTCTTTCAGTGATAGAACTTGGATTTTTCTTTATTTTTACACTCTACATGGTTAGGTATTCAGGGTGGGTCTTCTTTCCAGCCATAGGACGTAAGTTCTGTTTAGTCTAAAGTTGTGAAGGTTATTCCATATCCCCTGCAAGGTTTAGACATGGGCCAGGGATGTAGCTCTGCCCACTGAGAAGTACGGGGTAGGGCTTCTGGGACAGTGTCCCTCATGGTTGGAAAGAGGAGAGAGGCACAGCAGTGTCTGTCTCTGTTAGCCGGCTTGTATGATGTGATAGCTGGTCATGATACCTGGAACTCCAGTGGTTCATGATTCCAGGGACTCCATGACACCTGGAACTCCAGTAGTCCCATGACAACTGGGACTTCCTGATGCAACATGAAAACAGAAAAGCAAAATGAAAAGATGAAAGTTATTGATGAAAGCAATAAAAAGAGGATAAGCATAAGAACCAATCCAGGAGAGCAAGACAGGAGAGTGAATCGCCTGAGTTGCTGGATTAACTAGCCTGGAACTGACCCATGTGGGGATTTCTTGTCCCCAAGTCAGATTTGTGAGACAAATATCCTTACATTTTGATCTGTCCCCTACAGCTGAAACATCCCAATGGAACAGAGAGCAATCTGAGAGGTGACAGAGACCAGTGGAGAGCCAGGGACGAAGACCAGAAGAGGAGTCAGGGAGGAGAAAAGAGAACCAGAAAGGTCCAAAGAAGAGGCATAGGACAGAGACTCCTGCCTCCCTTTGAACTCTCTGACCCAAAGGGTTTTAAGCAAACAATCTGCCTTCTCTTCCAAGTATTAATCCATTTCCAAACCTAGATGCAAATCAGTGAGGATTTAAGATTCAAGTAAGTAGAGGGAGAAAAAAAAATCACTGTCACTGCCTTAACCAAAGGGAATTTGATATATGTTTTTTTCTTTAAAAATCTTGGTACATCTTTCAAGGCTCTCAAGCTGTTGACACATACAAAATGAAAATGAACATCGTGGCAGGTGGTAGGAAATGAACAAGCACAGGCAACCAGCAACTACAAAAATGAGATAACCTGGAGCTTTAGTAATGCTGAAATTATCCACAACCCGGGAGGAGATTCTTCTTAACAAAAAGCTACCGATAAAGGGCCAAATGGAACTGCTGAAAACTAGCCCAATCTTGTGTCTGCCTTTCAAATTAAACAAGATACAGCATCTGTATTCATGCAAAAAATGTCTGTGGAAATATTTTGTTGTATGTTATTGGACTGGGACGTCAAGACAGCATCCTCTGCTCAACAGTCTTAAAAATTAAATAAGGGGCTCTTGTATAATGAATGCTTCATAATTATAAGAGAGTGCCTAAAGGCCAGGGTGGTGTGAATTACTGCTATGGAGCTGGAACTGGAGTTGCGTCAGGAAAGATACTTTTCTCATCTCCCAGCTACCAGAAATTGAATTAGTTATGTAAAGGCAAGAGCTTGGGCTTTGGAGTCAGACAAACTTGGATAGTAACAGCCCCATTAGTTATTGTAGGTGTGGTCTTCAGCAACTCACAAAGTCTCTGAGCTTCAGTTTCCTCATGTGAAAATAGAGGCCATTATAATATAAGGTTATAATAAACATTTAATGAGATTATACTGTAATAGCCTAAGTCAAAATGACAGAAATAACTAATATTTATTAAACATGTATTATGTGGTGACGTTTTAAGAAAGATACCAGAGAGAGACGAGAGATGAATTCATCCACAGTGCCAAGTTAGGGATGAGAAAATGCATGCTTCTGTTGAAAATGTGGGAAATAACGGCTTTTCTTTTAGAATGAGGTGAGTTCGTAGTTTTAATAAGCAAGGCTCATCAATTTCTTAGACAAGGTGTTACCCATATTGAGTAATTTGAGTGACTTTAATAAGACCTGTCCCCCTGAACTTGCTTCCTCATTTGTGTTTGAAGTTCCATTATTAGTCCATCTGTTAAGCTTTGCCCTCTCCCAGCAATATTCTGAAATGCACATTTGTTCCATTAACAGGCCCAACACTTCCTCCCTCGTTCATATCTAACAGTCTCTTCTCTCCTTTGAGTTGCTGCATGTTCCCAACTCCTAGTAGTTCCAGTGGGGCTTTAATCACAATTCCCCAGTATCCTGGCTATAAGGGGAAGAGGGAAGATGGGTGAGAGTACATGATTCAATCCTGGTTGATCATTAAAGATCACTGCTACAATCTGAATGTTTGTGGCCCCTCAAAATTCATACCTTGAAACTCAATCCCCAATGTAACAGTATTAAGAGGTGAGCCTTTAGGAGGTGATTAGATCATGAAGGCAGAGCCCTCATGAATGGAAATCATGCCTATAAAAGAGGCTCAGGGGAGTGTATTTGCCCTTTCCATCACACAAGAATGCAGTGAGGAGCCACCTATGAGGAATGGACCCTCACAGAACACCAAATCTGCTGGTGCCCTGATCTTGGACTTCCCAGCCTCCAAGACTAGGAGCAATACATACCTGTTGTTTATAAGTTACCCAGGCTAAGGTACTTTATTATAGCTGCCTGCTTAGACTAAAACACTCATCACCCTGATCCAGAATGGGCAGGTCACCCTGGGATTTTAAAACTGGATGCTCAAAGACAGAAGCTATCCGTCCTCTGGATTGCAGACTATAAGGATGTGATCCCCAGGGCAGCTATATATTTATTCCAGATAAATATGCATCTGACCTAGCTGCTGGAAGCTAGGTTACAACTACTAGAATAAAATAGATTTGCAGGAAGAGAAAAAAAAATCAACAAACAAAGAGATGCATAAGGAAAAGAAAAGCTGAATGGTAGGAACCCCTGAAGGCATTGTTTGGGTCCTCACCTTCAGTCACACCTTAAGCTAGCATCTTCTCTATCCCTCCCAGCCGTGGCTACCAAATACCTTCTCTTTTTGGCTTAAACTACTTTGATTTAGGTTCTGTCACCTTGAATCAAGAGTCCTGATCATCATTGATTTAATCTAAAGCAAATGCAGTATCATTTAACTCAAAGAAAAATACTAAAATTTTGTATTGGAAAAACACGATGGAATGTTGCAGAATGAAAATGCTTAAAGATTACTGGTTTAGAACACAGTTCTACATCCACATATCTTCCAAGTTCCTTCTGAGCTTTCCTGGGGACACTTTACCCTGTGTCTCTCTACCCCCAAGGACTTGTGACTACCTGGAAAGAACTTTCTCCTTACTCCAGTTGGCCCTTAAAAAAATCATTTGCTGGAGTCATAGTGCTGAAAGCCCTCTTGGGTGTTCAGAGAACTTGTGGCTAAAGAGTTCTTGTTGCCAGATTGTTAAAAATGGCTCAAGGAAAAAGGTAAAGGAGGTTTAGGAGGAAGATACCTGAAGCCAGCTAAAGTTGGTGAATCCAGAAGAAACAATCACTCAAACTTAAGAAAGGCACGCTGGAGCACAGAAATAGGAGAAATAAAGGTACCAGAACAGTCTTGGGTCTACCAGTGCCAGGAAAGCTAGTTCCAAGGTGAAATCTGCCTTCAGGCTCTCCAAATATTTATTGAGCACAGTGTTCGATGGCTTTGGAAATTTAAAAACAAATTATCTCTCATCTCAAAGAGTCAGAAACATGGCATAAGCATGCATGTAGGATACATTTCTTTGTTCTCCTAGAGCACAGTCAGCTTAATAAACTGTGTGTCTATAAAACTTTTTGTTTCTTGGATGTATGTTGCTTTTGTAGGCATATTAACATCTTATGGATCTATTAGGATGATCTTATCTAGACTAATATTAGCTCTCCTTTATTACTTGCTATGTCCTCCGCATACTAAGCACTTAGCATGCCATATCTCATTCCTATTTTACAGATGAGGAAACAGCCTCAGAACAGTTAAGTTACTTGCCCTAGGTTAGTGCTACTCAAAGTACTCTTCCGTGAACTCTGCTATCAGTCAGGGAGTAAGACATTTTTATTAGAATGTAAATCAGTATACCATTTCCTGCATTGAGAAAGTCTTGTTGTGGAAAAAACAATCAGCTGAACTAATAGGATGCTTGGTAATGTAGCTGGTTTACATTCTGGCGCAAGCTCCTTTTCTCCTCCTTGATTCCTTAATGGGTAAGGCATAGCTTGTGGACTAGCAGGGGTTTGTGAACCACACTTCGTGTTGCTTTGCCCCAGGTCACACAGCTGTGTGAAGACAGGAGTTGGGATTCAAATCCAAGCATAGCTGGCTTCAAACCCTCTTCTCGTAAGACCACTATGACCCACTATTTCCTAGCATTCAGTTTTACTGCCACCAACCATTTACTCAGTTTCCAGACTATGCAAGGTGGATTTCTCAAGCCCCTGATTAAATGTACCCCAAGACGATTTATATTCCTTTTCAGGGTGAACAAATACATTAGTCTCAGCAGAATCTGAAGAGTCTTTAAGACAAGTGCATTACGACGTGGCCACAGGCTGGGCAGCTGAGCTGGTGCATCCAAGGAGCAGAGAGCGTCTGAGCCCCATGCTGACTTAAGACTGATCAGGCAGTGGGAGGCTGTCCACAGAGTCCTTCTCTAGACTTGATTCACTGTAGCTTATAATTAGGCATTGTCGCTTTGATAACTGAATGAATTAGTGAGGATGACACGGGGCCCAGCAAAGACTGAAATGGGGAGGCTTTACACAAATAAACAGCCAGAAAAAAATTGATCTGAAACACAAAGTCAGGCTTCTGTGAAGCTGGAGCCAGGAATTATATAAGGCATACTGTGATAATTTAAACAACAAAGGGCTGGGGCTGTTTTTCTCCTCATCTGGGAATCTTGTATTTGTATTATCTATGAAATAGACATTTTCCCTTCTCTGACTCTTGCAGGGTAGTATCTAAGAGTGAAAGCATAGTTCATTTGAGTGCAGCTCATTCATTTATTTATTACTTCCTTCAAACATTTATTGAGTCCCAGTGTGTGTCAGGCACTCTATTAAGCACCAGAAAACAAAAAATAAATAAAAATATGCTGAAGCATCGCCGAATTTGAGATAAAACAACTCTGCTGTCATAGATCTCAGCCAAGGAAATGGAAAAGTAAGGAAAGATCGGATGATCACACAAGCTTGTTATACAGGCCTGTAGCTAGACTGAGGCTGGTTAGAACAGGATAACAGTAAGAGTAGCAGGTAATGTTTAAACCTGTACTGATGTACTAACTACTGTTTTAAGTACTTTGCATGTGTTATTGCATTTAATCCTCACAGCAACTCAAAGAGGTAGGTCTTATTATTTAGTTCCCTTTTACAGATGAGAAAACTGAGGCACAGAGAGGTCAAGAAACTTGTCAAATGTTACACAATGAATGTTTTATCATGGCTGCAAAACAGCACGGTCTGGCATACGAGCTTTTGTTTTTAGCTTCAAACCTCTTTGAAATGGCTTGTTAGACTCCCCTTCTGCCAGCTGAAGCCTATTTTCTCTTTCAATTAATTAATCATGAACAAGCAGCTGCTGAATGCAAGCCACGTACCTTTCTGGGCTTGGGGAAGGGGAAAACAACAAGGCCTGAACTGCGATCAGCTCTCTTGGCACTTACATTCCGGCTGGGCCGGCAGGGCAGGACACATGTGCACAAAACCATTTACAAACAAGATGCTCTTTGATACCACAGCATCATCTGATGTTTCACTGCCAAACTTCATAGTTCACCACATATGCAGAGAGATTAGAAAGCGACTAGAGCAATGGTCCCCAAACTTGGCAGTACTTGGTTTTAAGAACATTAAGTGCACCCCGGGTGTATTAGTCCATTCTCGCATTGCTATAAAGACCTACCTGAAACTGGGTATTTAAAAAAAAAAAAAGAGAGGTTTAATTGGCTCACGATTCCACAGGCTGTAAAGAAAGCATAGCTGGGGAGGCCTCAGGAAACTTAAAATCATGGCAAAAGGTGAAGGGGAGGCAGGAACATCTTACATGGCCAGAGAAGGAGGAAGAGGGTGAAGCAGGAGGTGCTACACACTTTTTAAACAACCAGATCTTGCGAGAACTCACTATCAAGAGAACAGCAAGGGGGATGGTCCAGTCACCTCCCATCATCCCCCTTCCCCAACACTGGGGATTACAATTCAACATGATATTTGGGCAGGGACATAAATCCAAACCATATCACTGGAGATCTGGATTTAATTGTCCATTAGAATCCAGCATCAACATCAGAGTCTCAACATCTACCCAGGGGATTTTAATGTGCAGCAAAGTGTGAGAATGACTGATTTATTGGTTATTTTGTGGCAAGTTAGAGTAAAAAACTAGAGAGATCACTGTAGGTAATTCATTTTATACACAGCTGCCATATTACTTCCAATTTGTACACAAATGTGCTTTTCTGTAACTCATTAAACCCTCAGAGTCAATGACTAGCTACTATTACGCCCATTTTACAGAGAGAGAATTGACGTATAGAGAGGAAAACAATTGGCCTAGAATTTAAGTCGTAGAGCCAAGACTTCCACCCCGGACTGTCTAAGAAGGCTGTTCCCTTAACTACTAGTCTATTATGCTTCCCACAAGAAGAAAGAACTCTAGGAAGAGCTAACTCAGAACTGAGCCCTACAAGACAGATGTAAGGCCCAGTAGAGAGGGAGGAGGACACATCAGGGTGGGAGGAGGGTGACGGAGTCATGAAACCTTAGAAACCTCTTAGCATTCAGGACAGCAGGCTGGAAGTGTGAACTGAGTGCTATCTGGGCTTTTCTGCATCAAGACAACTGTAAAACAGTTGCTCTCAAACTTGAGTAAGTATTTAGGCCATCTCGAGAGCTTGCTAAAATACAGACTGCTGGGCCCTGATTCATATACACTTGGAGTTCCTGATTCAGTAAGCCTAACAATTGCTGAGTTTAAGTGCTATGACAGTAATGGAGGCCTCTTTAGTAAAAAAGCAAAAGTAAAAAAGAAGCAAAAAAAAAAAAAAAAAAAGAGAGAAAAGAAAACTTTAGTCCATCCCATAAAGCCTAATTTTTGATGATTTTTTTGGCTTAAAAAAATTTAAGGATTGAGCTAAAGCTTAGTTCTGGATGAATTCATAATTAGAGTTGATAATACATACAGACAAAGAGGAAGAGAGAGAACACCTTAGGAATAGTTAATAATAAATTTTTTTTGTTCGAGGGGTTTGGCAAAAATAAAAACCTTATATACATGCAAATATTAGGATAGCTTGAGGTGGGGAGAATTGGGGATTGCAGAACTAATTATACATAGTGAGAGGATTGTGAGTACGTGTCCACAAACATCTTGTTTTTATTATTTCCATGAAGTGTGGATTAATTAATCCCTTATGGTTTTGAGGTGGAAAAAGAACATTCAGGCTTAGTTACCATTTACATAGCCACATCAAGACCCTGACAGCCATGCTGAATCACAGCGTTCCCTCCAAATTAAGAAATAAATAAATAAATAAATACCAAATGCATGATACCACAGTTATGTGTGCTTATGGGCTGATTAGTCCTTAGGCCACTGAGATGTTTTATTTAAGGGGAACAAGTGGGTGACATTCAATTTGTGGCCCTGAAGTAAAAACCAGATGCCTGTTATAGTTTCCGGCCTGGAACCCCGCTCCCCATGCACGTTACAGACCCGGTTATGGTTTCCTGCCTGTAACCCCACTCCCCACACACGTTACAGACCCGGTTACGGTTTCCTGCCTGGAACCCCGCTCCCCACACACGTTACAGACCCGGTTATGGTTTCCTGCCTAGAACCCCACTCCCCACACACGTTACAGACCCGGTTACGGTTTCCTGCCTGGAACCCCGCTCCCCACACACGTTACAGACCCGGTTATGGTTTCCTGCCTGGAACCCCGCTCCCCATGCACGTTACAGACCCGGTTATGGTTTTCTGCCTGGAACCCCGCTCCCCACACACATTACAGACCCGGAGTGAGAACAGCCACATGTCCTAAGAGGGTTTCTGATTTCTGGAAGCTTAATAGTAAGTAAATTCTACTGAAGGTAATGTGCATGTTGTTGAGACTTTAACTGAATGCACTATGAATGACTGCTAAGTGTGCTTGAGAATTTTCTTTTCTAACAAATTCCCAGGTGCTGCTGATGTTACTGGTCCAGAAAGAACACTTTAAGAACCACTGCTATAAAATGTCCCTAATAGGACAAACTTCTGTTTTACAGTTACCAGCAATTGCCTGTAACTGAAAATAGAGCCTAGATCTTAAAATTATTGAACCTGGAACAAATATTCTGGGTGTCACAAGCAGTTTCTGCACTTTTGGATGAAAGATGGAATTTCTTTCTTCTTGGAGCAGAGCCTCTCCTCCGTCCCTCACAGAGGAGCCAGTTTGGTGGTTTTATTTGTGTGTCTATCCATTTTTTTCCCCCCAGGAAGTAATCCAAATGAGGATGCTTCAACGATTTAAAGAATTTCAGTCAACAGTGTAACAGGCCATTTTTACTGTGGGCAAAGCACATCTCGGGTCTAACACTTTTTAGGAGTGATGAATTCCCAATGGTGGCAGAGTCAGAACTAAAAGGAAAATAGAAAAATAGGGACCCCAGGAGCACTGGACTCCAGGAACGGCAACATTTCAAATCTGGTGACGAGTTTGCCTGGCTGTCACTGTAGCTGCCACTTTTATGGCCCTTATATGTGTCAAGAAATTCTCTAACTTCTTTACAGCTACGATTCATTTAAACCTCTTAGCAGCTGTATAAAGCAAATTCTATTGTTACCCCCATCTTATAGATGAGGATCTGAGGTGAAAGGAGGTTAAGCATAATAACTTGCCCAATATCACGGTTATTAAGTAGCAGAGCCAGGATTTGAGCGCAACAGTCTGGCTCCAGAGTCTCTGCTCTTAACCAGTACCTCTCGATAATGACAATAGCAACTCTTCCTATGTACTTTCTCTGTGGTAGCCTGATATTTCACAGGCACTATTCATGTACTCCCAGTAATTACTGTGTACAAGGCTCTTGTCATCCCACTCACTGCATAGAAAAGGAAAAGCTATGAAACACCTCAACCTGGCAGTACCTGTGCTTTGGGAGAATTAAGGCAGGGGCTGAAAGGAGAGCACAGTGGACGTTGTCATTGTGAGACGCTTAAAGCAGCACCTTGAACGAGAGAGGATGCAATTAGACTGAGTTTGTGGGAACCAGCAGCATTCACTGGGGACCCTTGGGAGGGCCTGAGGAGGGTGCCACTCCTGGAAGTCATGATGAACTGGGACTAGACTCTGTTCACCGTGTATTACATGTAGATAATATATCCATCTGGTGTCTGGAGAACTTGGATTCATTCATGCAACACATTTTAAAAAATCTTTTCTACGGCCTAGGCACTGTTCTAGGAACTTGGGGTTTCTTGTGAACTAAAGAGACAAAGGACATGCACCCTAGAGAACCACATGTGCTTTTACTGAGCAGCTTCTTGGCACCAAAGCCCAGATGAAACAACCCTACCACTAGGGATGCTGAGTGAAAGGTCAAGAGGCCTTTCTAATGTTTCCTACCTAGAAGATTGGTATTATCCACACTCTTGGCCTCAGTTTTTCCTTCTGTAAACTGGAGATTATTCCTATTTTGCCTATGTAGTGGCAATAAGGAAGAAAACAAATAGACAATCAAAAGGAAGGCATACTATGCCCACGAGCAGCAAGCTCTCCCTCTGCTTTAAACCTACTTTCCTGGAAACTTTTATGTAATTGCCAATAACGCATTTCAGGAGAGCGGGTGAGGACACGCTGTCTGTTATTCTTCATTTGAGCTCCCGGACTCCTGCTCTCTGGAGGGGCTTGGCAGATGATTAACAAGTCATCTGATGAATATGCAACATGATTCAGGCTTAATAAGTCCCGCAGCTGTTGGGAACTTTACAAGAAAAACAAAGCTACAGAAATATGCGATGCCTGCCAACCTCATAGAGTCCCCCAAATGGGGTCTCCCAGCCGCAAATGAGCCAGGGCTGTTTCTGAGATGCAAAACATGCTGCTGATGGGACATACTGACTCAGTTGGGGTAGACCACTCTAGAAGCATCCTCTTTCCCCTTTATAATTTGCCTTCTTATCCATCCACCTCCAGTTTTTTGTTTTTTTGTTTTGTTTTGTTTTGTTTGAGACATAGTCTCATTCTGTTACCCAGGCTGGAGTGCAGTGGTGTGATCTCAACTCAGTGCAACCTTCGCCTCCCAGGTTCAAGCAATTCTCCTGCCGCAGCCTCCCAAGTAGCTGGGACTATAGGCATGCACCCAATTTTTAACAGAAATATACATACATTCACATTCTGGCATATGACCCAATCCAAGCCAAAGATATGCAATCCTCGGATATTACTAGAAACTGTTAGAAAAAGGAGGTATGGTCTGGACTTAAACTCAACAAAATATAAACATAGCATCAAGTCAGAAATAAGAAATGCTTCCTTAGGGACAAACAGAATGGAAAGAGCTAGGATCCTAAGATAGACTGAATTTAAATCCTGGTTTCCTCTCTTGCTAGCTATGCATTTTTGGCAATTCATTTACATTTCAAACATCCAGTTCACCATTAGTACGATGGGCATAACCACCCCTAACTTATGGTGTTGTGACAAGGCATGTTAGTAGAGGACCTGGAATACAGTTGGTGCATAAACTGTAATCATGTTGTTAATATAGTCATCATCATGTTATCATTTTACACAGGAAGAGATCAAAGCCTTCTTCCAAGTTTTTGGGGACATTTGATTTTCTTGTCCCAGTTGAATTTCCCCTTTTTCTGGTGGTAACCCCCTAGTTATCCTTTTCCCCAAAATATAGTGTGGATGGAATAACTCTATTGCCAGCTCCATGCATGGATACAAAATCCATTTCTGAAGCTATTCAGGGTATTCCAAATGCCCGGATGCAACAATCAGTTCTTAGAAAGGCATGTGACCCAATCCAAGCCAAAGATATGCAATCCTCTGACGTTACTGGAAACTGTTAGAAAAAGGAGGTATGGTCTGGACTTAAACTCAAGAAAATATAAACATAGCATTGTGTGGGGGCACTAGAAACAGGACGGCTGAGACCAACAAAAAACACAGAGCTGAGAAACAGAAAGACACTATTCTGACAACAGTGCCTGAGCCCCTGTATCCACCTATCTCTAAAGCCCTAGAACTTTCGGTGTCACAAGGCAACACAATTTGGGTGCTTAAGCTACTTTATCTTAAAGCTTTGGCAGGTTTGGTCACGTGCAAACTAAACAGGCCTGACTTTGTATTTTATTGTATGTAAATTATAACCATGAAAAACATTTTTAAAGTCAATTTTTTTTTCTGAGTTCCATATAGCTCAACATATCTTCCCAGGAACAATTCTCATTGCCACTTCTACAAAGACATTTCCATGTAACTAATTTTTGGCACATAAATGTAGACCAAGTGCTAAAAGCAGCAGGTTCACACCACCTCCTACACAGTATCTGTGATTTGACACAGTCTTGCATATTCAATAGCAATGTTAATGATGCATTTTGCTCTAACAAAGCTAGGTGGTTTTTAATGTTTAAAGATACGTACATTACAATTCACAGCACTTGTAGACACTCATGTTTGGTTTCTGTTTTTAAGATTGTTATTTTAAAATGTGGGGATCTTCCAAGAAATATTAAGGTCTTGTTTACATGCAAACTACAGTTTAATTCTGCAAATCAAAGAAGTTTTATGGAACTCTTTGAGGGGAATGTACATATTAACCACAGTCAGCCTCTTCCCTTTAAGCTTGCTAACATATGGTAAAATTCGCCTCCTTGTTATTCTTCAATAAAGTGCTATTTGTGCTTTGCATTTCTCATTAACAGTTCGATTTATTTCAGCTTATTGAAGCCTGGATAAAATCAATGGAAAGTGCATATTGTTCATGTAGTTTATTGTGCCTGGAAATGTTGCAGGTGAGTGTGGACAGAGAAGAATCAGAAAGATTGACAGAGCACACTGGGGCCTCTCCCACATCTATAGCCCAGCTTGGAGTGGGAGAAATTTCTGGGAGCACTGTGCTTTCTACCCTCCCACTTTTGGGTTCCTATAACTGAAACCATCCTTACAAGGTTAACAAGAATCACATGCAGGGCTCTGGGCAGAAATACAGTTACAATTAAGTATTAATCAGGCGCACTTTGGCTTACTTCCATGTAATCAAAATTTTGTCACTTAGCACTAGCCGCTGACCATTTGCATACCCATTGTTCCTATAGATAGGCTCACTGACATTAGAATCCTAAGGTTTTTGCTTAAGAATTGCTTGGGATATTCTTCAGATGTAAATTCCAGTGGAAAGAATGACACCAACCAGTTTGAAGACTCCCAAAGAGTAACCAAATCAGCATGTGAGAATGCAGGTTCTCCACATCCCCATCCCGACTTCACCCTGCACTCTTCACCCAACCAGTGATCTCCACACCTTCATGCACCCCCACATCCTTAAAACTTCTAGCTCCAAAGTTTTCGGGGAGGTGGATTTGAGGTTTCCTTCCATCTCTTTGTTTAGAGGCTTTATTAATAAATCTCTCTGCAGCAACCCTCAATGACTTGCTGCATCTCTGACAACTACCATGTTACCATCACATGGCAGCCAAATTATTCTCAGCACATAGTGACTAATCTCCATTATAGCTACTTAATGTCTTTACATTCTATTCTATATTATAGCTGCTTATGTTTTTATTTCTTCATAAGGAGAGAAGTGCGTTGCAGTTTGGATGTGCACATGCCTTTGAGTTGGACAGAACTGAACTCAAATCCCGGCTATAGCCCCCGCCAAAAAACAAGGTCATTCACCTGGCAATTAACAAATAACCTCCATGAGAATTCAGATTTTGATCAACAGGAGTTTTATTTAGTTGGCACAAGGAAAACGGAGTATTCTCTGAAGCAATGTCTCCCTGAGGGAAAGTGACAGAAGCGTTTTACGGGGTGACGGAGAGGAGAGAGGGTGCATCATTACATGTAGAGGAGGAGTCCCGTTGCACAGATACACTGAATCACTATCCCAGCACATGGGTCACATATTATGGCAATAAAATTATAGCTTCTCCCAGGGTGGAGAGCATGGTAATGAGGAAAGTTCACCCAGGTTCATCTGTAAGCTGCCAAGGCCTATCAAAAACGGGTGCCAACCAACATGGTGACCACATTTAACACAGGGTTTGGGAAAAATAGGCTGCAGGGTAGGAAGCTGTAAAACAGGCTGGTTGCTCAAGTTGATTGAATTCCTATAGTCCCTGGAGACCCTTCCTGTCTGCTTATATAACCTAAAATCTGAGCCTTGATTTTCTCATCTTTAAATCAGGGCCAATTATATCTACCTTCCGCGGCAGTTAAGATTCAATGGCCTAACACCTGTGAGGCCCTGGTCCAGGTTCTAATCCATAGAGGATGCTCTGCAGATGCTCATGTCCAGGCTCTTCTGCTCCTCAAATGTTCCTCAAGGGCAGAGTCCATGAGATTTTCCCCTTTGTGTGCCACCAGCTCTCAGAGTACATCCTAAATGTTTTTGGAATGAATGTATGGATAAGAATGAGTTTTCATTCATTAGCGCAATTATTTGAATAATGTTTGTCTCTCTGCCACTAGACTGGACTATAACAAACTCTAGGAGTTGGGTGTGTGTTTGCCTTTGCTTATTATTCTCTCATTTCCAGCATAGTCGTGGCACATAGAAGGTATTAAATAGATCTTCGCTGAATAGATGAACACATCATTGGAGGCAACACTAAGAAATAAAGCTATCTGGGCATGAGTGGTGTGAGTGTGCACATGTGTGTGTCCATTTACATTTCATAATCAGAAAAGACCACTGTATTATTACTCTAATACAATTCCATTCCATTCCAATGTATTAATGTTCCATTGTATTAGGATTCTGAGGTAGAGAAAGAGGCAACACTGAACAAAGGGATATGGAGGTGGGATGAAAATCTCTTTGGGAAAAGCTGGAGAAGGAATGAAAGAGGAGAATCAAAGTCTGGTTTAGAGTTTACTCCACAAAATCCATCTTAAGAGACTAAAACAATTTGGCCTCAGAACTCAAAATCTTAATGTTACTGACCACAGGTTCTTGGGCCCTCAATACAATAGAAATTGACAAAAAGCCAAGAGTTTTTCCAAATAGGGCTTTCTTGGCACTTATGCACAGGCATAAGGTAGGCAACCCAAGAGACAGAATTCTCAGTCTGGCTCCCCAAAGAGAGTCAGGAGAGTAACTTTAAAGGGGCTAAAGCAGGAAGAACATGAGGTTTAAGCATGCAGAGCTGCGGAGCTTCTGGCATCTGCACAGTTTGATAACATAATTCTTCGTGAGTCACATGTGTCATTAGCATATTAAATCTCTACCCTGGGCATGGTTTTTAGTATTATAATGAAGCTAAGGTGAAGGATTGGTCATCCTTCTGGTCTTATGTGCATGCAGGAGATGGGGCTAACTCCCTTGAGTAACATTTAAGATGGGAGCTGATTATTTCAGGCTCCTCAAGGTCCCACAATCAGTGGGCATGGCACCTTGAGAAAGATTTATGGTGCACAATCTGGACGGTCTGATTGGAGCTCTTCCTGGCTACACCCCGCTCACCAGCTTGCAATAGAGGTCACTGGTGAGGCATGGGAGGGAGCCAAGTCCTATCTCTACTCTGTCTCATTTAACAAGCTAATAAAAGTAGATATCGTTTTATAAACAACACTCAATACTATCTTCAGATTGCAAGCTCCAAATTTATAATTTAATTGTGACCCTGTTTCCAGGATGTGATTTATTCATTGCCTTGCCAAGACCAAGGCATCTTGGCATGAACCAGTTTGGCCACTGTTTTGGTCCAGACTGCCTTGATTGCTGTCCTGCCATCCACCAGCCAAGCTGGAGAGGGATCTATAACTCAGCGATTCTACCACCTGTCAGACCCTGTGTGTTGCCCTTGAAATTTACTGGCTTCTGGGTCCTGAGTCCTGGCTCCTGCTTCCCCCATGTGGTTGTGGAATCCATATCTCTGTCTCCCTGCTCAGCTTACCCATATAATATAATCTATATTATGATTCTCTTCTGGTTATAAAATGTAAAAATTTGGGGAAAAAAATAAGCACAACTATAGATAAGAAAATTAAAATCACCAGTAAACTCAATACCCAGAAATAACAACTTTACAAGTACACACACACACACACACACACACACACACACACACACACACCACATACCCTTTTATCACCCATAAAATTGAAATTTTGCTCTTCATATGTTTGTAACATTTCTGATTTGGTTTTCGTTTTGCTAAGAGTACACTGGGAACATACTTACTCCAACATAAATATTCTTTAAGTTTCGGTTTTTAGAAACTATAAAATATTCACAATATGATATACCATATATTTTAAAGAAATTTCATTTGTTGTTAACAGTGCAGTTTTCTACCTTTCACAATTATAAACCAGAATGTCTTTATAAGAAATTCCTAGACCAAAGGCTATGTATATTTTAGGATTTTTAACATATACTGACAAGTTGTCTTGCAGAAACATCAGACTCATGTCCGCTGTACACAACCTCAACCCTGAGTACCACACATTTTTTCATGCTTTTTGTGATGTAAAAAATCTAATACTATTTCCTAATAGGATTTGTCTTTTCTATTATATCTGAGTACGAGTTACTCACAAAGTAAACTTAGTCTTTTTTGTTCATGTATAAAAATATGCAGCTTTTCCCCTGTATTTTGTTTTCTTTTGATTATACATATGAAATTTACTGATACACAGAAGACATATGAACTTCAGTAACCATTGAAACACTTCAAACACACGTCTGCGTTTGTGGTGGTTATTTTTTTATATTTAACTTTTAAAACACTGTTTTCTTAGTATATAAAACAGGTAACTGATATACAGTGATGTGTCATCTAACATCAGGGATGTGTTCTGAGAAATGTGTCATTAGGTGGTTTCATCATTGTGTGAACATCACAGGGTGTCCTTACACAAACTGGGATGGTATAGCATCCTACACACCTAAGCAACATGATACAGTCCATTGCTCCCGGGCCATACACCTGTACAGCATATTACCCTACTTAATTCTGTGGGCAATTGGAATCCAGTGGTAAATATCTGTGTATCTAAACATCTCTAAACATAAAAAAGGTAAAGTACAGTATAAAAGGTTAAAATTGGTATACCTGTATAGGGCACTTACCATGAATGGATCTTACAGGACTGGAAGTTGCTCTGGGTGAGTGGGTGAGTGGGTGAGTGGGTGAGTCAGTGATGAGTGAATCTGAAGGCCTAGGATGTTACCAAACACTACTATAAACTTCATAAGCACTGTGTACTTAGACTATACTACATTTATTTAAAAGCTTTTTTTCCGTCAATAATAAATTAACCTCAGCTTATAACTTTTTACTTTATATATTTTTAAATTTTTAGCTTTTTGACTCTTTTGTAATAACAATTAGTTTAAAACACATTGTACAGCTGTGCAAAAATATTTTTTCTTTATATTTTTTCTATTTTAAAATTTTTGATGTATTTTTTACTTTTAAAATTGTTTGTTAAAAACTAAGACAGAAACACATACACTAGTCTCACAGGGTCAGAATCACCAGTATTACTATCTTGCATCTCCATGACTTGCCCCACCGCAAGGTCTTCAGGGGCGATAAAACACATGGAGCTGTCATCTCCTATGACAACAGCACCTTCTTCTGGAATACCTCCTGAAGGACCTGCCTGAGGCTGTTTCACAGTTAACTTATTTTTACACAAGTAGGAGTACAATCTTTTTTCTTTTTTTTTTTTTTTTTGAGATGGAGTCTCGCTCTGTCACCCAGGCTGGAGTGCAGTGGCGCAATCTCGGCTCACTGCAAGCTCCGCCTCCCAAGTTCACACCATTCTCCTGCCTCAGCCTCCCGAGTAGCTGGGACTACAGGAGCCCACCACCACACCTGGCTAATTTTTTGTATTTTTAGTAGAGACGGGCTTTCACCATGTTAGCCAGGATGGTCTCAATCTCCTGACCTCGTGATCCGCCCATCTCAGCCTCCCAAAGTGCTGGGATTACAGGCGTGAGCCACTGCGCCCGGCCTGTACAATCTAAACTAACAATAAAGAGTATAGTATAGCAGATACCTAAACCAGTAACATAAGTTGTTTATTATTGTTATCGGGTATTTTATACCGTACATAATTATATATACTCAACTTTCAGCTGACTAGCAGCTCAGTAGTTTTGTAACCATGAGTATCACCACCAACATGGAGTAACGTGTTACACTGCAACATTACAACCTCACTAAGCAATAGAATTTTTCAGCTTCATTATATTCTTATGAGACCACCATCCTACCTGTGGTCTTTTATTGACCAAAACTGTTATAAAAGGTACTGTGTGTGTGTATACACATATATATTACAGAAAATGTATATATGTGTGTATACACATATTACATAATATGTATATATGTATGTATATGTATACACATGTGTGTATATGTGTATATATACATTTATAGGTATATTTGTGTGTATATATACACTTTCCCAAATGGTTAACCAGCTGTATGGACATCATTGAGTGAACAGTCCATTTTGACAATTTGCAATGCCACGTATATCATGTACTAAATACCTTTTTAACCTTGGGTCTGTTTCTAGAATTTCCACTCTATTTCATTACTTACCCACTGCTATTCTCATTTCATGCTATTTTGTTTATTGTTACTTGAAAAACCTTATTTAATGTCTTGTAGAGCAAGGAATCTCTTGGCCTATCACATTATCTTTTTTACAAAATGTGCTTAGCTATACCCATCTTTTTTTTTCTAGATGAATTTGATTATCCATTTTTCATTTTTAAAAGTGCCTTATTCGAATTTTGATATTAACTGAATTTAAAGTTTGTAGAATAGTAATTTTCAAAATCTTGAAACTTTTCATCCAGTAAATGATGCTTTATTCACTTTTTTGAAATATGTTTATAAGTGTTTTAAAAGTTTTTAAGATATTTTTATAGATTCTATATATAGAATCTACATATATGTTTTATGAGATTTGTAATTTTTTTATTTTTAGTAACCATTGTGCATGAAATCTTTAATTTGGCATTTTCTTTCTAGTTTTTACTAGTATAAAGTGACTTCTCTATATCTACTTTGTAACCAATCAATTTTCTGTACTCATTAGTTTCAATTTTTTTTCTTTCAGTTTGGTTCTTTTGGGTTTTCTGGAAAGACCACCGTTACTAACAAAAAGGAATCCCTTTTTGAATCCCTTTTATAATATGTCAGCTTTTTAATTCTTTTAATCGCATTAGTAAAATTTTAGGATCACTTTTGTTTTTGTTTTAAAATTAATAGACTTTATTTTTAGAGCAGTTTTAGATTCACAAACTGAGTTGGGGGCCAGGCAGGGATTGACACACCTGTAATCCCAGCGTTTTGGGAGGCCGAGATGGGTGGATCACCTGAGGTCAGGAGTTTGAGACCAGCCTGACCAACATGGAGAAACCCCGTATCTACTAAAAACAAGATATAAAATTAGCCAGGCATAGTGGCGCATGCCTGTAATCCCTGCTACTTGGGAGGCTGAGGTGGGAGAATCGCCTGAACCTGGAAGGTGGAGGTTGCAGTGAGCCAAGACTGAGCCATTGCACTCCAGCCTGGGCAACAAGAGCAAAACTCCATGTCAAAAAAAAAAAAAAAAACTGAGTTGAAAGTGAAAAGAATTCCCACATATCTTCATCCCCACCCCCAGACACACAAACACTCCCCACTATCAACATCCTCCATCAGTGGAGTACATTTGTTGTAATCAATGAACTAACATTGACATATCTATGTTATCCAAAGTCCATAGTTTACATTAAGGTTCACTGTGTTTAAACTCTATGGGTTTCGATAAATGTATGATGTCATATAACCACAATACAAATGTATGCAGAAGGTAAAGGGAGGCAGTATGTGACATGGAGAGAGAGAGCACAGGAGAGAGGAGAAGGCGGTGCCAGGTTTTTTAAAATATTCAGGTCTTGCATGAACTAACAGAATGAGAATTCACTCATTATCATGAGGACAGAACCAGGCCATTTATGAGACATCTGCCTCTGTGACCCAAACACCTCCCACTAGGCCCACCTCTAATATTGGAGGTCACATTTTAATACGAGATTTTGAAGGAACAAAACCTAAAAACCATATAATGTGTGTATTAGTTAAGGTTTTCCAGTGAAAAAGATAGAAAGATGATAAGAAAGATAAGAAATAAAAGAAAAGGAAAGAAAGAGAGAGAGAGAAAGAAAAAAGGAAAAGAAAAAAGAAAAGAAAAGAAAAGAAAGAAAATTTATTATGGTAATTGGCTTCATCATGATAGAAGCTGGGAAGTCCCATGATATACTGCCTGCCAGCTGGAGACTCAAGAAATCCAGTGGTTTAATTCACTCTGAGTCTGAAGGCCTGAGAACTAGAGGAGCCAATGGTGTGACTCTCAGTCCAAAGGAATACAAATCTGAGATCTGTTACTGTAAGTCCCAGAGTCCAAAGGAGCCCTGATGCCTGAAGGCAGGAGGATATGGGCGTCCCAGATCCGGAAGAGAGAGCAAATTCACCTTTCTCTAACACTTTTCTTCTATTCAGACTGTCAATGGATTGGATAAAACCCTGTTATATTGGTGAGAGTGGGTCTTCTTTACTCAGTCTACTGATTCGAATGCCAATCTCTTCCAGAAACACCTTCACAGACACTCCCCAAAATAATGATTGACCAGCTTGCTGGTATCCCTGAATGCAATCAAGTTGACATATTAACCATCATGATTTCATTTTTATTTATTCTTACTATTAAACTATTTTCCAAATCACAAATATACTATTATGATTGATATGCCCACTCTCAGGTTTTAATTTCAGGTTTAAGCCAATAAAATAAACTGTCTTTCTCTATTTTCTGTAACAACTCATGTAGTATTAATCACTTACCTTGAAGTTTAAAAAAAAATTTCTTATAAAAAATTTATTTCTGTTTTATCTACATTAATTTCTATCTCCTGTTTCCTATTGTTTTTCTTATCTAATTCCTTACTTATGGTATTTAGCTTATTTTTCTTTTTATAAGAATAAAAGCGTTTAAGGATAATAGTTTACTTTTGAGTTTAGCTTTAGACATACATTTCCATACTTGTCATTATTAATTTTTAAATTCTATATAATTTGTTTTTGCCTTTATTTTTGACCAAGATTTATTTAGTGTATTTACATTTTCCAAATGATATGGTTTGGTTGTGTCCCTACCCAAATCTTATCTTGAATTAGTTCCCATAATCCCCACACATTGTGAAAGGGACCCAGTGGGAGGTAACTGAATCATGGGGGCAGTTACCCCAGTGCTGCTGTTCTCATGATAGTGCGTGAGTTCTCATGAGACCTAACGGTCTCACAAGGGCCTTTTCCCTTTTTGCTCAGCACTTCTCCTTCCTGCCATCATGTGAAGAAGGACATGGTTGCTCCCTCTTCTAACACAATTGTGAGTTTCCTGAGACCTCCCCAGCCATGTGGAACTGTGAGTCAATTAAACTTCTTTCCTTTATAAATTACCCATTTATGGGCAGTTCTTTATAGCAGCATGAGAGTGAACTAATACAGCAAATTGGTACTGTAGAGAGCGGGGTGCTGCTATAGAGAAACCCAAAAATGTGAAAGTGACTTTGGAACTGGGTAACAGGCAGGGGTTGGAACAGTCTGGAGGGCTTAGAAGACAGGAAAATGTGGGAATGTTTGGAACTTCCTAGAGACTTAGAGGGCTCAGAAGACAGGAAGATGTGGATACATTTGGAACTCCCTAGAGACTTATTAAATGGCTTTGACTAAAATGCTGATAGTGATAGTGATACAGACAATGAAGCCAAAGCTGAGGTCTCAGATGGAGATGAGAAACTTGTTGAGAACTGGAATAAAGGTGACTCTTGCTGTTTTACCGAAGAGACTGGTGACATTTTGCCACTGCCCTAGAAATCTGTGGAACTTCGAACTTGAGAGCAATGATGTTAGGTTATCTGGTGGAAGAAATGTCTAAACAGCAAAGCATTCAAGATGTGACTCGGGTGCCGTTAAAAGCATTAAGTTTTATGTATTCACAAAGATATCGTTTGGAATTGGAACTTATGTTTAAAGGGGAAGCACAGCACAAAAGTTCAAAATTTGCAGCCTGACAATGTGATAGAAAAGAAAAACCAATTTTCTGAGAAATCCAAACCAGCTGCATAAATTTGCTTAAGTAATGAAGAGCCAAATGTTAATAACCAAGACAATCGGGAAGATGCCTCCAGAGCATGTCAGAAGTCTTCACAGCAGCCCTTCCAATTACAGGTCTAAAGGCCTCAAAGGAAAAACATGATTTTGTGGGCTGGTCCAGGGCCTTGCTGCTTTGTGCAGTCACAGGACTTGGTGCCCTGTGTCCAGCTACAGCTAAAATGGGCCAATGTACAGCTCAGGCTGTTGCTTCAGAGGTTGCAATCCCCAAGCCTTGGTAGCTTACATGTGGTGTTTGGCCTGAGGGTGCACAGGAGTCAAGAACTGAGGTTTGGGAACCGCCGCCTAGACTTCAGAGGATCTATGGAAATGCCTGGCTGTCCAGGCAGAAGTTTGCTGCAGGGGTGGATCCCTCATGCAGTACCTCCACTAGCGCAGTGTAAAAGGGAAATGTGGGTTGGGAGCCCCCACACAGAGTCCCCACTGGGGCACTGCCTAGTGGAGCTGTGAGAAGAGGACTATAGTCCTCCAGACCTCAGAATGGTAGATCCTTCAGCAGCTTGCATCATGCACCTGGAGAAGCTGCAGACACTCAATGCCAACCCATGAAAGCAGCTGGGAGGGGGCTGTACCCTGAAAAGCCACAAGGGTAGAGCTGCTTAAGGCCATGGAAGCCCACATCAGCATGACCTGGATGTGAGACATGGAGTCAAAGCAGGTCATTTTGGAGCTTTAAGATCTGACTGCACCACTGAATTGTGGACTTGCATGGGGCTTATGGCCTCTTCATTTTAGCCAATTTCTCCCATTTGGAATGGGTGTAACTACCCAATGTCTATACCCCCCATTGTATCAAGGAAATAATTAACTTGCTTTTGATTTTATAGGCTCATAGGCAGAAGGGACTTGCCTTGTCTCAGATGAAACTTTGGACTTGGTCTCTTGGGTTAATGCTGGAATGAGTTAAGACTTTGGGGGACTGATGAGAAGGTATTATTGTGTTTTGAAATGTGAGATTTGGGAGGGGCCAGAGGTGAGATGATATGGTTTGGCTGATCTGATTGTCTTATAAGGTGCTTTTCCCTCTTCGCTTGACACTTCTCCTTCTTGCTATCATGTTATTGCCTTTTGGGTAGAAAAGTATTGCTTTAAAGGTAGAGAATATGATCTACTCAATTTGTGATTTTTTAAAATAATTTGGAACTTTATTGCTTAATATATGTGCTATTTTTATACATGTTTTGTTTGAGCTAGAATAAGAAAGGTACATTATAGGGTATAAAATTTGGGATGTATTTATTAAATTAACCTTCAAATGTTATTTTTCAGAATCTCTAATTGCCTATTTAATCTCTTTGGTCTGTCAAACGCAAAGAAATGTGCAAAACTTGCCAACTTTTTGTTTATCTGTCATTTTCTTGTGTTTTTTTAGCCTTTGCTTTATGTATGTTGATGTCATAATATTTAATAATTGCATTCTTTTTCCTTTTTGTGTTTAAAAAGACATTCTTTTCTATGCCAGAGAATTTATTCTGTGGCAAATATTTGATTTTTCCCAGGTATAAAATCAGTCCTTTGGTATTTGTAATACTGATTAAAATTCTTCCATTGCAATTATAGTTTCAGTTTTAATCTATTTAAATTCATCTGGTTTCCTTTTAAGTCTACCTACATCCTGCCTAAATGAGAAAATACATGTAAAATGTTTTGAATGGTACCTGGCACATAGTGAGCACTCAGTAAGTGTCAGCTATTTTCATTGCTAATGCCATCTAATTTTTATAGGGAACATCTTTTAAAGCTTATGAAACACCATTGTGTCAAAAATTGAATCTGTGTCATTCAAAACCGAACTCTTCCTAAGCTCCTCAAAAGCAATGCTCTTCTTTTTTGTCATAGGTTCTATGGAGCTCTGCAGCTTTCTGTTTTCACATCTTGAGTTGCTTCTCCAAACTTGGTATTTGTCCTGAAGCTAGTTGTGTTCCCCTTGGTCCTGTTTATACTGAATCACTATTTGCTTTGAGAATCCTCCACTGAAATCTTAACTTGGAGGCCTAGATGATATAAATTGCATTATCAGTTCAGCAATCCAGTAGCCTGGATGGGAAAGGATGGGAAGGCACTGGAGTCCTAGATTGGCTACTGTTGGGAAGACACTAAGATATTTCTTCTTTATTGTTTAGTGAGTCCTTTGTACATGGGATCACTCTTCCCAGCCAGCTCCCTCTTTAGCCTGGTCCTTTTGCCAGTGACAAGCTGCTGCTTCCCAGATTCCTACTCAGTTCTATTGCCTATTGCCATCTTTTCTTCTCATCTGATGCTATGGAAACGTTGCAATCTCCAGTGGTACGGACTGTGAAGGCTGCTGACCTACAGGTCAAAAAGCAGATGAAATCCCACATTTTATGCTACACAGCCTCCCTTTATTCTTAAAAATTAGGTGCTGCTTGCAGAAAGTTTTTTGTTTATTCTTACTAGGGGGCGGTATCAATGCGTTCACTTGTGTCTAACTCTATGCCATACGTCCTGGTTTGCCCAGGAGAGTCCCAGTTTATACCTGCTATGGATCAGCTAATGCCTACTAATCATTTTACTATTCCCTTTCACTCTCAAAAAGTGTTCTGGCTTAAGATATGAATTATATAATTTCCATATGAATAATCGGTTTACAGCTGCTTTCGTAGCAGGTGGCTCTGTAAAGAAAGGGCTGATTCCCTCTAAAGGGGATATAGGTCTGAAACCATAAAGCATAAATCTTTCAATAGGGGGTGAGAGTCTGCATTAGCCATTCTTGCATTGCTATAAAGGAATACCATCTAGGTATTAGGTAAAATACCTGAGATCAGGTAATTTAAAATAGGTTTAATAGGCTCAAGGTTCTACAGACTGTACAAGCATGGTGCTGGCATCTGCTCAGCTTCTGGGAGGCCTCAGGGAGATTTTACTCAAGGCAGAAGGTGAAGCAGGAGCAGGCACTTTACATGGCAAAAGAAGGAACAAGAGAGAAAGTGGGGGGTAAGTGCCACACGCTTTTAAGCAACCAGATCTTGCAATAACTCACTCACTATCATGACGATAGCACCAAGGAAATGGTGCCCAACCATTCATGAGAAATCTGCCCTCAGGATGCAAACACCTCCCACAAAGTCCCACCTTCACTACTGGGGACTTCATTTCAACATGAGATTTGGTGGGGACACAGATCCCAAATCATATCAGAGTCCAATGAGGTTGCATATGTGAGTGTATGGCAAGCACTGTATTTGTGTAAAATAATTCTCTTTGTTTCATTTGTTTCGAACTTTTTTCTCAGAATCAACCCACCTCCTTGGGACACCACATCACAGCACACACTAGTAAACCAACATTTCTAACACATCCAGCTTCATAATCAGAGGTCATCTCTCTGCTCAGCCTCACTCATCTCTTGCTTATTACTAATCCCTTTAGTTCTGGAAGGCCACAGCTGACACATGTCTTTAGGTGACAGAAAAGGCGAACACATGCATAATAAGTTGTCAGCCAGTTCAATCCTGAGCAGTGGGAGGCAACAACAATAATTAGGTTTTGAATAAGTGTAAAAACGGAGGGTAATGAAGTCTTCCAGGTTCCATTTGGTTACCAGGCAGTCAGGGCTACTGTAGCATCTCCCTGTGTGGCCCATTCTTAAGCCAGGCTGACAAATCAGGTGTGGGAGTCATTCTGCTCACCAAATAATGATCAGGCATATTTGGCAATGGATTGGTTCTGTTACTCCCCTGATAGATTCCCCCCTCTGATTGATCCCCAAAGCTCTAATAGAGAGGCAGGCCGGACCCTTAAAGTAGACCCTGCCTAAACCCCAACATCTGGAGACCTCATTAGACAAGCCAAAGTTGAGGGAAGAAAGGAGGGTTAGGCTTTGTGGGACTCAAGTGCTGGGAGAGGGCTGGGGCCCAGGGCTTTCCTGTTCCACTGGCTCTCCTACCTTCAAATTTGTCAGTGAAGACGATAGCTGTCATGCATTTTTTGCTTTCTGCCAGCAAGATGAGGAAAGAGTGAGTACTGACTTCAGCTTTACCCTTCCCCAGCAGGAGATCTTGCCCTCTCTACTCCTTATAAGAGCAGTGCTCAAGAACATGAGGTATGAATCTAGACAGATATATGTTCAAATTGCTCTGACATTTACTAATTATACGACCTTAAAAAAGTACCTGCTTCTTTCTCTGTGCCTCAGTTTTCTCACCTGTAAGCTGAGGATAGTAATACTTTCTCATAGCGTTACCACAAGATGGCATTTACAAATTTCTCAGCTTGGGTTTGGCCCATGACATTCACAGTGCCTAGGACAGCACCTGGCAATCCGGACGCTCAACACCTATTTAACAAACCAAACCAAGAAGCAAAACTGCTCTATCTAACTGAGTGGCTGTTGAGAGAATGAACAAACAATGACCACACCAACTTCACGTGTTCTCATTTTGAGAACTTTTCCAATGTGTTACTGAATGTTGACACAGCCTCATCCCTGGCCAGTCATGGAAATCCTCCAGAGGTGATGATCAGATCCAGGTTTCATTCCGTATTTATTGAGGACCTACTACATGCCAGACACTTTGGCCTAGGGAAAATCTATTCCTCAGACTTGACATTCTCCCGAGGCAGTAGATGCTGGTTTCTATATTATGCATCCCAAATGCCAAATTTCCAGATGCATGAGAGCAGGCTGCTTTATTTAGACAGCAAACAAAACTTTTTGGTTAGAGGTTTTGAAAATAATGCCATTTATTTTTCCTTCCTCCTAGCTATTTTCCATTCTTATGTAATGTGTGTTCTACAAAGCTCTAGCCAAGCCAGGAAGCAGAAAGCAGCAGCCAGCACACATCTAACGTACTTGGAACCAAGGGGCCAAGACTCTATACCAGGTGGCTCTGGACTTGCTGGATGGCTTTGCTCAATCCGTTTTCAGCAAAATAAAGAGGGCAGGTGAGTTCAAAACCCACCAAATACAGTGACAAACAGTCTGAGTTTAGGTGGAGGCCTAAGTAAGGGACAGTGCTGATAATCTGGAGAATGGGCTTAATTGGCTAATGTTTCCTAGGAGAGGGGAAATTTGAGTCTAGAAGATCTGCTCTCAACCAGGAATCTTTCATTCTGGTCCATTTTCCTGGCTTTCTCCTTTGGTATGTTATTTTCCCTTTGGATTAAGTGTCTGCAGGTGGCTTTCTAACCAACAGGATGATAGATCTCTTCTGGAAGAATAAATAGGATACTACTAGAAATCTAACAGGCTTCTTCCTTGATCAGACAGAAGTGCTTCTACCTACTAGGGAAAGGGAAGGCAGAACAAGCTAGAATTTTTCCACTTTTTCTCTACTCCCTTACTCAAGTTCACATAACATTCAGTGTGCTACAGCTGTCAGATTTAATGCATCCCTCCTAACTGGTAGTACTTCTGCTTTTACTCTCAAGTTTTGCAGACAGATATTGATTCCTATGTTTAATTGAATAATACATGTTAATAATTGTTCTTTTCTGAGCAGGAGCCGTGAAACACCCAGTTCAATAGTTTTTAATTCAGTATAAAGTGTCTCCTGATACTTTTATGAATCTTTCAATATAAATGAGAGGCTACAATTAGCATAAATGGCTGGAGAATACACAGTAAGCTTCATCTTTACAGAGCACCAACTTGAATATTAATCACTTCAGCTGAAGTGAGAAGGGATAAATGGCATTCTGTGATGCTGAGGTGCATTTTGAAACAAAATCACTTTTTTTTCTTTGTTTTATTTACAAATAATTAGAAAACTTGGCCTAAACTTGTCCTCTAAGAAGAAAAAGTGGAGAAGTGAATATTCTCAGGTATGGATCCTCTAGAAGCACTGGAACTTTCAGGGGTGCCTCCTGCAAACCGACGATAAAAGCAGAAGAGAACTCTTAATGTCCATCTATACAACAGGCATCAGGATAAGCAGTGAAGAGGGGAATGAGTAAAAGTTTGCTTAACAAATAGTCAAACAAAGGCAGTACAAAGGCTAAACATTACTGTTCCATGCTGCCTCTCTCCCTTAAAGATGTCTTGGTACCCACTGGCCAACTATCTTCTGAAGTACTAGTTGCCTAAAGGGGTCTATCACATGTCTGGAGGCCCCAGTAGAAAACAAGACATTGTGAAATGGGCTGCAATACCCAACTGCAATTGTCAACCCCTCTTCTTTTATTTCTCCATTGCCAGTCAGTCTCCAGGTAGCATCAGTATTTCTTTTTAAGGCTTCTGCTGCCAGTCCATCTGAACACCCACTTCTCTACAAGCTCTCAGTGTCCTTACATATCCCGCTGTAATACCTTGTCTTCCAGTCCTCCAGTCTCACACCAATCACACATCATTGTCTAATTCACTACTTAGTACACAAGAGCTTGGCTAAACCAATAAGTCTGGGAATTGGAAAGATCTAGATTGGAACCTGGAGGCCCTTCCACTGTCCAGCTGTGTGAACTTAGACAAATCACCCCACTTCTTGGAACTCCTGCCTACTCACCTGCAACATTAGCATAATGATGAGTAACTCTTCCTGGGTGGCTATGAGAATTAAACAGAATAACATATGTGAAACCCAGCCAAATACCCGAATGGCTAGCTGCTCATGCTAGCCATTGTCATCCAGAATGTCCAAAACAGTCTTTCACTTAAGGTGTGAGTTTTATTTTTCAGTCTTTGTGAAGTCTTAAAAATAAAAAGTAGGGCTGGCCGGGCATGGTGGCTCATGCCTGTAATCCCAGCACTTTAGGAGGCTGAGGCGGGCGGATCATGAGGTCAGGAGATTGAGACCATCCTGGCTAACATGGTGAAACCCAGTCTCTACAAAAAAAAAAAAAAGAAAACAAAAAAAAAATTAGCCGGGCGTGGTGGCAGGTGTCTGTAGTCCCAGCTACTCGGGAGGCTGAGGCAGGAAAATTGCGTGAACCCGGGAGACAGAGCTGGCAGTGAGCCTAGATTGCGCCACTGTACTCCAGCCTAGGCAACAGAGCAAGACTCCGTCTCAAAAAAAAAAAAAAAAAAAAAAAAAAAGTAGGGCCTTGGGAGTAGTTGTTCTTTATTCTACTCATCACTAGCTCCCTACCAAGTCTTGGACTTCGGCTGCAGCTTTCATGGCCATTTTACATGGCTACTCCCTTACAGATGCTGAAGAGCATCAACCCTCTTGGAACTTGCCTTAATTTCCTCCCTTCTCTCCAGGGCTCCTATGTCCCTTTAGTTTTTCTGCTACCCTCTCCTTCAATCCATAGGCCCTCACTTAAGTAGTGAGTGGATGTGAGGGAAATACTGGGGGTTAGGGCGTCCCTTAAAATATAGAAGGAAAAACATCTCATGATATGCAGCCATTTTGCACAGTTGAGACAAGTCTTCTCTTAGTACATTTCCTGTGTGTTATTAAGCTAAAGGTCTCTGTATTTGTTTTCCATTGCTGTAATAAATCCACATAGTGGTTCCAAAAAAACCACACATTTATGATCATACAGTTCTGTTGATTAGAAGTTCGACATGGGTCTCACTGGACTAAAATTAAGGTATTGGCAGGGATATATTCCTCTCTAGAGGCTCTTAGGGAGACCCTGTTTCTCTTTCTTCTACCTTAGTTGGTATTTCCAAATACCCTCTTTTTACATCTAATTTCAATAAATTCCATACTCCATTAAAAGAGATTAATGTATGAGGTCTTAGGGAAAGGGGTAGGGGTTAAATATCTCTACATATATCTGAAGAACTTAGTACAGTGGCTTACACAAAGAAGTTCAAGAAATGTTAGTCTCCTCCATTCTCAGTAGAAAAGCAACATCCTATTTACTACTAGAAATGGGCTTACTTTCCTGGTCCAGCATTCACAGTACTCTACTGTCTGCTTCCATCTGCTTATACCCATCATGACTTCCTGGCATACTCATAGCCCCCAAATGTCATTCAAGCCAACGAAATACTTTCAGAATCCATTCTCTGTGTTTGGCGTGGTGCTAAATGCAGATGAGGTATATTTAGCCTAGCCTTCTCAAAGGTCTTATATTTGAGTAGAGCAGTTTTTTGAGTGGAGCCAGTTTGCCATCTTTTTCTATCCAGCACTCCACAATTCCACTGTTGGCTCCCTGGCATCTTCTCAAGTCATTTCCTTCTCCTGATGCACTGATCCATCTTAACTCTTTTGTGAAGCTTACCTGTCAAGAAGCCACCCCTTCCCAGCCTGAAGGGAACTCTCCCCTCTGATAATTCAGAATATACATTAAGCCATACTCATCATTGGATACAATTTTTTTTTAACCAGCCCTGGGATGTCTCCTGAGTCACTGCATGATTATCTCATTTTTCACAACCAAAGTGTAGATTCCCCGAGGGCAGCAACTATGTCTTTAACCTTTTTGTATTTCTCACAATCAGAGAGTGGGTGACAAATTGTGGAAGTGGGGTGATGAGTTTTTGTTTTCAACAAGAACTGCAGAATTGCATTGAAAAAGCAATAAAATAGTTTGCTGGTCACCAATATGTCTGGTTCTCCTTCTTCTGGGAATATGAGGAATTGCATTTCCCAGCCCCCTGGAAATTAGGTGTGACCTTGTCATTCATTTTCCCAAATGAAATGTGAGCAGAAATGACATAATCACTTTCCAGAAAGCTTTGTTAGTGAATAATATACCCGTTTTGTCTGCCTTCCATGGTGACTACAGTTAGATGTCAAGGTTCCAGGAGCCAGTGTGCTGGAGTGAGGGAGCGGGAGTGAGCCCCAACTAAACTGAGGTGTACATGGAGCAGAAGTGAAAATTAAAACATTGCTGTACGACATTAAGATTCAAGTTTTCTTTTAATAGACTTCATTTTTAGAACAGATTTACAGAAAAATTGAGAACATAGTACGGAGTTCCCATATACCACCCAGCACACAGTTTCCCCTATTATTAACATCTCACAATAGCGTGGTACATTTGTTGCAGTTACTGAACAAATATTGATAATATTGATACACTATTAACTAAAGTTCATAATTTACTCATATTTTCTTAGTTTTTACTTAATATCCTTTTTCTGTTTCATAATCCCATCCAGGATACAATACATTTAGTTGTCATGTCTCCTTTAGGCTCCTCTTGGCTGTGACAATTTCTCAGTTTCCTTATTTTTGATGACTTCAACAATTTTGAGTATTGGCCAGATATGCTACTGGATGCCCCTGTATTGAAATTTACCTGATGTTTTTCTTATGATTATGCTGGAGTTGTATATTTTAGGGAGGAATAGCGAAAGTACTATTTTCATTATGTCAAGGATATATGTAACCCACACGATGTCACTACTGATGTTGACCTTGACCACCAGACTGAAGTAGTATGTTTCAGGTTTCTCCACTGTAATGTTACTCTTCACTTAGTCCTTTTTCCATAGTGTACTCTTCGGAAAGAAGTCACTGTGCATAGCCCACGCTTACAGAGTGGGGACTTATGTTCCTTCTCCATAGGGTACACTATCTACAAAAATTATTTGGAATTATTCTGCCATGAGCAATTTGTCTCTTCTTCTCCATTTTTTTTTTTTCCTTCAACTTTTAACTTCTGGGGTACATGTGCAGGATGTGCAGGTTTATTACATAGGTAAACCTATACTATGGTGGTTTGCTGCACAGATCAACCCATCACCTAGGTATTAAGCCCAGCATCCATTAGCTATTCTTCCTGATTCTTTCCCTCCCCCTGCTGCCAGAACAGGCCTCAGTGTGTGTTGTTCCCCCACATGTGTCCATGTGTTCTCATTGTTCAGCTCTCACTGAACATGTGGTATTTGGTTTTCCATTCCTGCACTAGTTTGCTGAGGATAACAGCTTCTAGCACCATCCATGTCCCTGAAAAGGATATAATCTCATTCCCCTTTGTGGCTGCATAGTATTCCATGGTGTATATGGAATTTTCTTTATCCAGTCTATCATTGGTGGGCATTTGGGTTGATTTCATATCTTTGCTCTTGTGAATAGTGCTACAACGAACATATGCATGCATGTATCTTTAAACAGAATGATTTATATTCCTTTTGGCATATACCTTGTAATTGGATTGCTGGGTCAAATGCTATTTCTGCCTCTAGGTCTTTGAGAAATCACCACACTGTCTTCCACAATGGTTGAACTAATTTACACTCCCCAAAACAGTGCAAAAATGTTCCTTTTTCTCTGCAACCTCACCAGCATCTGTTATTTCCTGACTTTTTAATAACTGCCATTCTGACTGGCATGAGATGGTATCTCACTGCGATTTGGGTTTGCATTTCTCTAATGATCAGTGATGTCGAAATCTTTTCCATGTTTGTTGGCCACATGAATGTCTTCTTTTGAGAAGTGTCTGCTCATCCTCCATTTAGTAATTTAGTTAATTATATCAGACTGGACTCATGAATATTTATTATATATTTCAGGTTATAATCCAATATTATTTATTTTGTTGCTCAAATTTATTCTGCTTTGTGAATTGCATGCTCTTTCAGTTGGCTCTTGTGCTTCTTTGACAATTCCCTATTATTTTGTTTTTCTGAGCACTTTCTTACTTTCTGAAACTATAAGATGTTATAGGATTAGCTTGCATATTTCTTGTCCCAGTCCTAGAGACATCTATTTCTCCAAAAAGCCCTAGTTCCTTTTATTGGAGATTGGTATCAGAAACCAAAATCTGGGTGTATGTTCTTTGCTACTGGGGGGTCATTGGTTTTAGGTTCTCCCATTGGACACAACCAAGAAATGTATGTGTATATACTCATCCATGTACATACATATATCTAAAAAATATTTCTCTGTTCAACTATCTGTATTTATATCGATCTAAACATGAGTTCTTATTGATCTAACTGCAATCCATTACCAAATGGATCACTCTAGTCTCTGCCCCTTGCTTATTTGTAAATTCCCACTCCAAGTATGGAGTATGGAACCTGGCTCCCACCATCTGCCATTCATTTACTTAATTTTTCAAGTAAGTATGTCAAGCAGTATCAGAATTCGTAACCCATACTCCCATGGGAAATAACTATCAACTAGAGTACAGTGCTTACATGCAGTTGCTTTTATCTTTAGTTTTATAGATGCCACTAATTTCCAAAGTTACTTGGTCAGCCACCCACCCCTTTCACTGAAGTTCTTTCATATGTTTGTAATACACTTAAATCTCTTGTTACAGTCCGCATTCCTTCCGGGCATCTTGGAGTTGTTTTTAACTATAGTGATACAACATTCTAGCTCTCCTTTTTATTTGCCAGCTCGTGACAGTGGTTACTGTATATATCCATTTTTTAAAAATAGACTTCAGAGTTTGGTTAAAAGGCATACTTTTCCTGCCTCACCTGTCACTCTTAGATCACAGGAAAATTCAAGTTTACCCTAGGAATGTTCTCTCAATTCTATATCAAATCTTATTCCTCAAAAACATAAAGAAACACATGGACTTTGAGCATTAATATCCATCACATCTAGATCACATGGCCCTTTTAAGGCCAGGGAACAGATAAAATTCCGCCCTGATTATTTTTCCTTTCACAAATCATTTTCCAAGATCACAGAAGAACTGGGTCTTGACCATATCCCTGAGGTTGCGGGATTAGCAAATTTTAACTCACTGAGGTAGTAAAGAGGTCAACAAGAGCCACTGACTGCCATATTGCTAGTCCTCCACTGTGTCTGTATTCTAACCTAGGCTGTTCGTCAGCTGCCAAGCCCTTATGACCATGCTCTTAGGAAGTACAACTGCATTTTCAATCTTGTTTTTTCAGAAGAGAATCTTAATAGGATTCTGGCTGTGACCTTGGAAAATCCAAAATTTAAGGGGAGGGAGCCACAGAAAACTGGCTTCTCACATACTCAAGAGAGATCTTAATTATATAAAAAATGAGTTTGAATGATCACCAGGTTGTAGAAGTCTAGGTTATGCTGACAAATTTCAGAAGCATAACTTCAAGAACATGATGTTGTATCCTGGCCTCAGCTCCTCAGAGCTAAACTTGACTTTCATTGTATTTGGATGCTGCATTCAGATATGGTGGTCTTGCCTGCTAGAGCTAATATGAATGGCACACACACAGGGAAACTTCTGGCCTGCTTGTTAAATGGTGGTACAGAATTATGTCTCTAAGTAGCAGCAAATCCCTTGTCAAAAAAAAATTGCTTTAAAACCCCAGGGAATTGTTAGCACTGAGTAATTAATAACAAGAAAATGTTCGCAGATTAACAGGAATACTAAGATTGCCTAACAAAACAGGTAGAAGCACACACACAAAGGATCTGCACACTATAAAGAAGTAAGAATGCTTTCTCAAGGTACCTCTTCTTTCTTAGAAGCTACACATTTAGGAATATTTTTAAATTATTAGAAATAGTTTTTATTATACTCAGTGCTCATAAACACTCACAGTTAGGAAGCTTCAGTAAATAAAAGCTGGTACTAAAATGGTCTATTTGGATTTGCTAGGGGATTTTTTGCTTATTTTTCAAACTTTGATTACTAAAAAATCACCACATGCCTGCATCTTCCAGTTAAGGAAAGTGTTACCCAGATCTCCAACCCATGAGAGAAGTGTATGCTACCAACAGCCACACATTGGGAGGCTTCTAGTCTTAGGAGGAGAATACCAGTGTGTACACGTCAAAGCACTGAGCTACATTGCAAGCAGGAGACAATACATCAAATACAATTTTGAAAATGTAATGTGTCAATTTAAAACTGCCATTCACAGAGTGGGTAGAAAACCAATTTTCAGAGGAGCGGGTCAGAAGTGGTAAACAAATTCCCACAGCTAAGAAGTTGCCGATGTAAATTGCCTGAAATGAAAGATTTTTATTCATGAGCACAGAGGGCTCAAAAAAATTAATTTAGGGAAGTTTTTTTTTTCACCTTCCCTAGAGTATGCAATTCTTAAATAAATGATCAATAGCTGACTTGAGCCAAACAGAAGGACTTGTCCAGGATCAGGCAGGTAATTACTTACAGTGATGTGCTGAAGAAGTTAGGCAGCCAGGGACACAGTGGCATTAATCATGGCTTTAAACCATTTCTCCCTTTCTGTTTGCATCATTTGAAAAATCACTGAACAGCTTTGTCTACCAGGAAATTCATGGATCAGGGTATATGTTTCAGGTGCCTCCATTTTCAGAACCACCCCCAGAGCAGGTGGAAAGAATGACTAACGGGAAGCAATATCATTTTATGCCTTTAAGAGACACTGGAGCTACTGGTTAGCTGGGAGAGCCTGAGTGAATGGGGGGTTGGGGGAGGTGAATGAGACATGAGCAATTTGGGCCTGAAAATATCTGTTTAGCTCCCTAGTGGGAACTGAGCATAGAACATTTGCTTCATTTAGTCCTCAGAACAAAATGCCCACAGCTGGTGCTAAAACTTTCTGCCTCTACAAGCCTGGCCAAGATGAAAAGGCTAGTGTGGAATAAGTCTGGGACTTCAGCCCTGGAAGTCCCTTTTCCCCAAGGATGATTGACTCACAGGCCTATGAAAGAAAATGGCAGTGTGGTACCACAAAGGAATGCTGACATGCAGACATTGGCTCCACAAAATCCACTTTTAGAAATCTAGGAATCAGTGCTCAAATATGTAAGCATAGCCATAGTTAAAACAGTAAGCAATCTTATGTCCATCACCAGGGAGACAGTCTAAATAAAAACCAAATATTTTACAGCCATGAAAAACAAAACAGTAGATGTATGTGTGTTATATGGAATAATTTGCAAGATAAATTATTAAGTGAAAAAAAGCTAGAAAACAGCACATGATGCGTAGTTTGTTTCCACTTGTGGGAAAGATTATGTATTTGTAAATATTTTATGTATTGCAATTATATAGACATACAATTTCTGAAAAGCAACTATTTACTTGGAGAAGTGGGGATAGGAGTCATAAAAATGGGGAGAGAGATTTACATTTTCTTTGTGTTAAATTTTTCTTTTACCACAAGCATGTATTTGTTAAAAAATTAAAAATTCACTTAATAAAAGGCCCCCCTTTTATAAAAGGAGGACTTTAAAATCTCAGGGAGTCATTAGCACTGAGTAATTAGTAGAATGTAGCCCCTAGTTCTAATTCCTCCGTCATTGATGACCAATGAGAAATTTCTAAAATGGTCTCAAGGGGTCAGATGTGGGCTTTACTAGTTACTAGTCATGTGGCCTTGGGGAAGCCCCTTCTGGACTTTTCTGTCAATGAAGAGGTTGGACTAGACTTGGGATATGCAAAGGAGATGTTGCATCTGCTGCCTTGGCTAAGGGTGTGGAAGAATAGTGAAGAAGCAGAGGAATTCAGATATCTCTGCTTCAAGAGTGGATTCAACCTTTCCTAGTCTACATATATGAGGCATCCATGTAAGTTACACTCAATAGAAGGGTCCTGAGGTTAAAATATACTGAAAAATTTAATATCCTGTGTATATCATGAATGCACATCCAACATTGGTTACCACTGAGTGCTTATGATGTGTCAAGCACTGAACCAGCAACTTTATATGCAGCCTTTTATGAATTCTTAGAATAATTCCATGAAGTAGGTACTATTATCATTCGCATTTTATAGTTAAAGAGACATTAGTAGCCTTTCTTGCCCTGACCTATATCCCACGGCAGGAAAGTTTTAAAGTGAAGATGGAGAACAAACTCAAGAGCTTCTGACACTCAAGTCTGTATATTTGATGACTATTAGACAACTGTCTGGCACTGAAGAATAGAAGGTATGTTCCCATCTACTCAGTCTTGTGTAACTCATTAGACGGCTCACTGGCTGGTAAGGATGGAAAGGTAGATGCTTGGCCAGTGCTACTTATAGAGTGGTCTAGGGATGAGCAGCATCACCTAGGAGCTTGGGAGAAATTCAAAGTCAGAGGCCCTACCCCAAATCAACTTAATCAGCATCTCTTGGGGTGAGCTCAGTTCTAGACTAGTGGCCCTCACCACTGCTGGAAAGTTCTTTAAAACTAGTGGTGCTTGGGGCCGGGCGTGGTGGCTCATGCCTGTAATCACAGTACTTTGGGAGGCCAAGGTGGGTGGATCACGAGGTCAGGAGATCGAGACCATCCTGGCTAACACGGTAAAACCCCATCTCTACTAAAAATACAAAAAATTAGCCAGGCATGGTGGCGGGCGCCTGTAGTCCCAGCTACTCGGGAGGCTGAGGCAGGAGAATGGCGTGAACCCAGGATGTGGGGCTTGCAGTGAGCCGAGATCGTGCCACTGCACTCCAGCCTGGGCGACAGAGCAAGACTCTGTCTCAAAAAAAAAAAAAAAAACCTAATGGTGCTCAAGTCCCACCAAAGAACAGTTAACTTATAGGTGGAGCCTGGGAGTGTATATTTGCAATAGCTGCCTAGATTATTCCAACGTGCAAAGTTGATAACCATTTTCCTAGACTGAAAACTTCAAAAACCAGTGAAACTCAACCTTTAGTTGCACATTTAGATCAGCTGGGGAACATTAAAAAATACTGAGGCATGACCCCCCAGAGATTTTGTTTTAATTGCTCTGGGGAGTGGCATGAACTCCAGGACCTTTTTTCACATTCCCCAAGCAACTCAAACACACAACCAGTGAAGAACTACTGTAAGAGATATGGAAGGAGTTTCTGATTCTACCTGGCCCATCCCCAGCTGGAAGCAGTAGATGTCTAAGGCTAATGGCAAACTCATTCCAATGGATACCCCAGCAGCACCTCGGCACCCTGAGCAAACTCCCTGGCCTTAGCACTCTAAGACACTTACTTATCAACATGTTTACCACAGTGTAAACATTCTGGTGCAGCTTTGCTTCCTGTTGCCACCCTCAAGCCCTCCCAATGGTAAAAATGAGTTACAGATACTGCAGTATAGGAGCTTGACACTTATTTAGCTGTAAACTCAGACATCTGAATAATCGTTCCCAGGGAACAGCTAAAATTGCAGCCTGTTGAGGACAAGCCTGAAGGAAATAAACTCAGACCCCAAGTACTCCTGAGAAAATTACTCCTTTTGGGAGAAAAACAATGCATCATACCTTTTAATGAACAGGATATATAGTCACTTGGGTCTCATGTTAATTTACAGCTCACGCTAATCCCAGCTGAGAAGTCAAAATTTGCATTTATATAAAGGCTGAATACTCTTATCAAAAGGCATCTGTTCTGAAAATTTATTTTTCTATAGGAAATGTATTAAAGTCAGATGTCATCACTGAGCAAGGGTGCTACACAAAGCATGTGCTTCTAAATCAGATAGATTCGAGTTTGAGTCTGACCTCTACTTTTTACTAGTTAGGTAAATTATTCCATCTCTCTAAGGCACAACTTGCTCATCAGTAAAATGGGGATAATATTTTTTTGCAGGTTGATTGGTAATAATCAAATAAAGTCCATAAATCCCTTAACACAGTGATTCAAATGCTGTAGGCACCAAATTAATGTTTGCTTCCATCTCTTTTCTTGCCTTGTTTTTTCAAACAGAGAATGAAATTGCTATATTACTATTTATTAAAATCCATTCTGGTGCCAGAATGGGCAGCTGTCGGATACCACCTAGACCAACGAAAGCCAACATTCTATTTCTTGGGAACCTCGTAAATTCTCTAGGCTCTTTATTAAGCAGAGACTACCATGACTTACACTGGGGAGAATAAGCATCAGAAATTAAAAAGCAATGAGATATTGAAAGCCATCTGAGAAGAAAGAAAGAAGACTAAGGAATCAGAAGTAAAATATGAAATAGAATTAGAATCACTTATCCATGAGCTTGACTAACCCAGGCATTCAGAAAAATATGCAGTTCAATGTTTCTTTCTCAGTCCCAGGTTCCCAGTCTTGACCACGCACTCTCTAATCTTTCCTGCCCCCACTTCCTTTCTTACATTTTACTTTGTCAGAATATTCTCTCCCTAAGAAACTTACTTTTAGAAGTAACTGAAACCTCATATATAGTATTAGACACGTGTTTGCTAATACTATAGTACTTTCCACTCCTTAGTTTCAATTGTGCCCCAAATGAACCCTGCCAACTTCTAGCCTTCTTCTGGATAAGATGCAAAAATGGCCATGGTTTCTGGGGAAACGGTTCAGGTAATTTAGTGTCCATAACTTTTCAACCAAACCTTTCTCTTTGGATCAAAACCCAAAGTATGAGTTGAAAGCCTTTGCAAAGCAGAATAAAAGTGTTTGGCTACAAGCAGAGGAGGACTGAGATTGAGTAGATGAAGGAGAAACAAAACCAGTCCCATTAAGAAGGTTTCCATTGATCCAGAGCCATGAATTCACCAACACCACCGTGTCATTCAATCCTCTGCAGATCCTCACCTAACACCTTTGTCTACTCCCTTCTGCTCTAAAGGGATTTCTCCCTTGGCTGCTCTGATACACACATTCCTTGACCCCCTCCTGAACATCTGGCACTTCTTTCCCAGTCTTTATTTCATGTTCTTCTTCCTCCTGGCCATCCCTTATATGCTATGTTCTCTCAGAAAAAAAGAAGACAGCTAAAGGCATAAACTTAGACTCTCGTCCTCACCCATGATTTCAGGGACAGTATTTATAGGAGACTACTCTCAAAGCCAGTCTCCATTCCATGATCCTCTCCTGAGCTCCATGTCTCAACATCCAAATGCCTGCCTGCTAGAGATACCTTGGTTTCCCACTGAAATCTGAATTCAACATGTCTAAAACTGAACCAGCATTTTCCCCAAAGTTTGTTTTATCCTATAGTTTACATCTCAAGATACCTCCAGTAATGTAGTCACATAAGTCAGAAACTATCCTTGACACTTTATTTTTTCCCATAGTAATCATCAATACATCCTGATGACTTGACTTTGTTTTCATTCATTGGATAGCTCCAAAATCTGTCTGCTTCCTGTTGGAGAGGCCAGATATCTAATATGGAAAATTACTATTAATAAAATGCAGTTTTCATTTATTTGTTCAATAAATATTTGTTGAAGTTTCATTTCTTGGTAGATATTGCCCTATTTTCCAATAGAGAAGAAAACTAAACAGAAACTCTGCCTTTGGGAAGCTCATAGACTAAAGAGGGAGAGAAGAAGAAATTCATACATCAACAACTCAACTTCGAAGTTGACTACGATAACTATAATACTTGCTAAAATAAAGTCAATCTTAAACATTTTTAGGCCAGGCACGGTGGCTCACGCCTGTACTCCCAGCACTTTGGGAGGCTGAGGTGGGTGGATCACCTGAGGTCAGGAGTTTGACACCAGCTTGACCAACATAGAGAAGCCCCATCTCTACTAAAAATACAAAATTGGCCTGGCATGGTGGCACTTGCCTATAGTCTCAGCTACTCGGGAGGCTGAGGCAGGAGAATCGCTTGAACCTGGGAGGCAGAGGTTGCAGTAAGCCAATATTGTGCCACTGCACTCCAGATCGGGAAACAAGAGTGAAACTCCGTCTTTAAAAATATATATATTTAGACCTTATGGGGAGATGGAGTTTGAGCAGGAAATATAAGGATTAAAAAGTTTATCAAGAAGACACTACTTCCAATATTACTATGATTACTGGCTAATATTTGTTATTAAATACCTTACCACATACAAGGCTCTGTGTTGTGTTCCACAGACTAGACACATTGTCTTCTTCAGTCCTCATAAATGCCTATGATGGAGGCTGCAGTAAAAAGATTTCCATTTTGCACAGATGGAGAGACTGAAGTTTATAGAGGCTGATTCGAGGCCACAGTCACACAATTAGTAAATGGCAGGGGTTCAAACTCAGGTTCATTTTCTAATCTCTATGCCACATGGAGAATGACATGTCTAGCAGAATATAAAATAAATTCCACAAGAATGCCCCAGAAGGCGGGGCTCGAGCTGCATTCTCCCCTAAGAGTGTATGACTTCTGAGCACTTTACGGCTACTCCAAACTGAGATGTGTGCTATAAATGTAAAATACCATCCACATTTTTAAGACTTTGTATAAAAAAAGAATGCAAAATATCTCAATAATTATTTTTATGTCGGTTGCATATTGAAATAATATTTTAAATATGTTGGGTTAAATAAATTAAAATTAGTGTTACCTGTTTTTTACTTTTTTGTGTGACTGTTATAAAATGTTAAAATAGATATGTAGCGAACATTTGTGGCTTGTGTTATAATTTTATTAGACAGTGCTGGGGAGAGGCATTTGAAGAGTGGTAAGATGACTATAAGTTGAACTATTTGGTAAAGTATCACAGAAAAATCAAGACCTAAACTGAGTGTTGTGAAAGATGAGTGGCGGGGGGGCAGTAGCAGATTTTTCAAGTGGAAGGAAGAGCTAAGGAGAAAAGACAACCTGATTTCTGTTGGGAAATAGAGTGGAGGTCAGCAAAAGCTAAACCACAGAGTTTGTCTATGGTATCTGGACATAAATTAAAACTCTCATTTAGACTGATGTGTATAAACAGGAAATAGCTTTTATCGAATCTTCATTAGAGTCCTATTGTAATTCTATGGCAAAAGGAAGTAAACTATCAGTTTAAATAACTGTGCCATTTGGAGAATTGTTATTCTGTGAAATTATTAAATAAGACAGGTCATCAGAAATTTGAGATTTCAATTTGCTCATTCTTGGAATATTTAAGTTTATTATGTCTAACTTGAATGTAGCATGCTAACAAAGATATTTCAGATGAAAGATTGTAATTGACAATAGGTTCTAGACCTAAATAGTGGTCCTAAATTTGCATTAAGCTTTTCTTATTTATAAAACATTACTCTAAGTTTGTCTTCAGTAGAGATGTCATGTTTGTGTATAAATATGAAGTTGAGGTTGACACTCCATGGGAAAGTTTATGGGTTTTGGAATCAAATACACCTGAGGTGCTATTCTGATTCTCCCACTTATTGGCTGGTTACTTAGGTGCTCAAAATTTAAATATCCTCAATCTGTAAAATGGGACCAAAAAAAAAATCTATCTAGTCACATGGAAGTATAAGGATTAAGTTTTTTAGAAAGGTAGAGAATTTGTAACCACCCAATTTATCAAGACAGAGGAATTGCAATGGCAAAAGAGTAATTCACGCAGAGCCAGCTGTGCGGGAGACCAACCAGAGTTTTATTATTACTCAAATCAGTCTCCCCAAGCATTCAGGAAGCATAGTTTTTAAGGATAATTTGGTGGTTATGGACTCAAGGTGGGGAGTGCTGATTGGTTGGACTGAAGATGAAATCACAGGGAGTCAAATGAGTTCTTGCTGACTTCTGTCCTTGGGTGGGATCGCTGAACTACCTATTGTTATTGGTGCAGAATTGCCCAGTCTCAGGTATGTCTTTATCAGCAGCAAGAAAAATGGACACATACAGTAAATTGGTACCAGTCGAGTGGAGCGTTGCCGAAAAGATACCTGAAAACATGGAAGCGACTTTTGATCTTGGTAACAGGCAGGCGTTGGAACAGTTTGAGGGCTCAGAAGAAGACAGAAAAATGTGGGAAAGTGTGGAACTTCCTAGAGACTTGTTGAGCCAGATTATCTGTCTGGGTGGTGTCATCTGCTGCATCGGGAGGCAGGGTCTGCAAAATATCTCAAGCACTGATCTTAGGTTTTGCAAGAGTGATGTTATTCCCAGGAGCAATATGAGAAGGTTCAGATTCTTGCAGCCAGAGGCTGCATGGCCCCTAAACCGTAATTTCTAATCTTACAGCTAATTTGTTAGTCCTACAAAGGTAGACTGGTCCCCAGGCAAGAAGGGGTTTTTTGGGAAAGGGCTATTATCAATTCTGTTTCAGAGTTTAAACTATAAATGAAATTCCTTCCCAAGGCTAGTTAGGCCCACACCCAGGAATAAACAGTAAGTTTAGAAGTTAGAAGGAAGTTGGGATCAGTTAGATCTGATCTCTTTTACTGTCATAATTTCCTCAGCTATGATTTTTGCAAGGGTGCTGATATAGTGTGGCCATGTCCTCACTTAAATCTTAACTTCAATTGTATCTCCCAGAATTCTGTGTTGTGGGAGGGACCCAGGAGGAGGTTATTGAATCATGGGAGTTGGTCTTTTCCATGCTATTCTCGTGATAGTGAATAAGTCTCACAAGATCTGATGGGTTTATCAGGGGTTTCCACTTTGCTTCTTCCTCATTCTCTCTTTGCCTGCTGCCATTCAAGTAAGATGGGACTTGCTCCTTCTTGCCTTCCACCATGATTGTGAGGCTCTCCCAGCCACATGGAACTGTCAGTCCAATTAAACCTCTTTCTTTTGTAAATTGCCCAGTCTCAGGTATGTCTTTATCAGCAGCATGAAAATGGACAAATACAGTAAATTAGTACCAGTCCAGTAGAGCACTGCTGAAAAGATACGTGAAAACATGGAAGCGACTTTTGAACTTGGTAACAGGCAGGGGTTGAAACAGTTTGGAGGGCTCAGAAGAAGATAGAAAAATGTGGAAAAGTGTGGAACTTCCTAGAGACTTGTTGAATGGCTTTGCCCAAAATGCTGATAACAATATGGGCAGTAAAGTCCAGGCTGAGGTGGTCTCAGATGGAGATGAGGAACTTGTTGAGAACTGGAGCAAAGGTGACTCTTGTTATGTTTCAGCAAAGAGACTAGTGGCATTTGCTCCTGCCCTAGAGATCTATGGAATTTTGAACCTGGGAAAGATGATTTAGGGTATCTGGAGGAAGAAATTTCTAAACAGCAAAGCATTCAAGTGACTTGGGTACTGTTAAAGGCATTCAGTTTTATAAGGGAAGCAGAGCATAAAAGTTTGGAAAATTTGCAACTTAACTATGTCATAGAAAAGAAAAATCCATTTTCTGGGGAGAAATTCAAGCTGGCTGCAGAAGTTTGCATAAGTAGGAAGGAGTCTAATAAATACCCAAGATCATGGGGCAAATGTCTCCAGGCCATGTCAGAGACCTTCACGGCAGCCCCTCCCATTACGGGCCCAAAGGCCCAGGAGGAAAAAGTGGTTCCATGGGCCAGGTCCAGGGTTCCTGTGCTGTGTGCAGCCTAGGGACTTGGTGCCCTGTGTCCCAGCCACTCAAGTCATGGCTGAAAGGGGCCAATGTAAAGCTTGGGTTGTGGCTTCAGAGTGTGGAAGCCCCAAGCCTTGGCAGCTTCCATGTGGTGTTGAGCCTGCAGGCACACAGAAGTCAAGAATTGGGGTTTGGGAACCTCCACCTAGATTTCAAAAGATGTATGGAAACACCTGGATGCCCAGGCAAAAGTTTGCTGCAGGGTGGGGCCCTCATGGAGAACCTCTGCTAGGGCAATGTGGAAGGAAAATGTGGATTCCCTACTGGGGCACTGCCAAGTGGAGCTGTGAGAAGAGGGTTACCACCCTCCAGACCCCAGAATGTAGATCCACTGACAGCTTGTACTGTGCACCTAGAAAAGCTGCAGACACTCAACACCAGCCCATGAAAGCATCTAGGAGGGAGGCTGTACCCTGCAAAGCTACAGGGGCAGAGCTGCCCAAGACCATGGGAACCCACCTTTTTGCATCAGCATGACCTGGATGTGAGACCTGGAGTCAAAGGAGATCATTTTGGAGCTTTAAAATTTGACCGTCCCACTAGATTTCAGACTTGCATGGGCCCTGTAACTCCTTTGTTTTGACCAATTTCTCCCATTTGGAATGGCTGTACTTATGCAATACCTGTATCCCCATTGTATCTAGGAACTAACTAGCATGTTTTTGATTTTACAGGCTCATAGGTGGAAGGGATGTGCCTTGTCTCAGATGAGACTTTGGACTGTGGACTTTTGGGTTAATGCTGAAATGAGTTAAGACTTTTGGGGGACCGTTGGGAAGGCATGATTGGCTTTGAAATGTGAGGCCATGAGATTTGGAGGGGCCAGGGGTGGAATGATATGGTTTGGCTGTGTCCCCATTCAAATCTCAGCTTCAACCATATCTCCCAGAATTCCCACGTGTTATGGGAGGGACCCAGGGGGAGGTAACTGAATCATGGGGGCTGGCCTTTTTCATGCTAGTCTCATGATACTGAATAAGTCTCATGAGATCTGATAGGTTTATCAGAGATTTCTGCTTTTGCTTCTTCCTCATTCTCTTTCTGCTGCCAAATATGTGAGACAGAACTCGCTCCTCCTTGCTTTCTGCCATGATTATGAGGCTCTCCCAGCCACGTAGAACTGTAAGTCCAATAAAACCTTTCTTTTTTAAATTGCCCAGTCTCAGGTATGTCTTTATCAGCAGTGTGAAAATGGACTAACACAGGTGGTTTCAAGTGCATTCAGCATAGTGCCTGGGATGTAGTGGAAGCTCAGTGAATGGCAGACATACCTGTTCATACCCACCCCCAAAGGTACCTGGTATAAGAACTTCAGACCTGATTTTTAATATAGTGACTGTGAATGCTGAATTGTCACGGGAAGGCATATGCAAACCTGTCCAAGTGACTGCCTAACTTACCACAGCACTGCCCAAGACCACTCTGTTCCTGGCTGTCTTTAGCAGTCTTTGGAATGCTCTGTTAATGGCAAATAAACCGAAAATGAATCATCTGTGTAAGAAACAACAACTTCCTTTTCAAACATCCTTTAGCAAGATGTGAAAACAGTCTTTCAGAGTAGAAAGTATATCTCAAGACACTGGGCACATGCTGATTTGGTCTCAAGCCTAACCTTACAAAGCAATTCAACACAATCAGAAATTGGGTCATTCTAGCAACCATAATGATTTATTTGCTTTCAACCCTTCACACAAATGTAATAATCAAGCCAATTCTGAATTAATAATATACCCACTTCTGAAAGAGTAGGCTGCATGTTTTCATGATACTGATTCCTAAGGTAAACAACAGGCTGCTGAACTGTGAACCTTGAGAGTAAGGATCATCTTATCCATACTTAAATCCATACCCCAGCAATGATTAGCTCTTGTGCCAACCAAGTATTTCTTTGAATAAATGAACCAATGAATTAATGATTTGGTGAGAAAACTAACATGTTTTTACAAGCTTTTATGGGGAATGAGTCCACTCTAGTAAAGAGAACTGTCCAAGGAAAGAAGTGTCCATGGACCTCTGGAACAGTAATGTTTAAGCCTGGTTATAATTGGAAACCCAGAAGGAACATTTCAAAATTGCAGATATCCCCACCACTTGTTCTACCTTTGTATTTCTAAGATGGGGAGCAAAATATTTCTTCCAGACAATTCAGATAGTTAAACATACTTGGGACTCACTGTCTTAGGGAGAAGCAGTACGGGAATAAAGACCTTAAGACCAGGTGAAACTCTTTGAATCTCTCATTAGAATCCTGAAAATTGTTCATGCTGAGAGTAGGATAGTTAATGGGTATGTCAGGAAAGCAGATTTCAAATATTTTGAAGTAGTGATAAATAACTAGTTCCAAGCCCAAGAGAACGGGTATGAGTTTTTGGAATTCATTAGTCATCATAGACTTCTCAGGTAGATGTGTTTAAAGCAATAAAGACACTGATAAATGACATCAGTCAAGTCATTAGTGGGGCAGGCTTTTCTCTGGTGGTTTCTGGTGCCAAATTAATAAATGGAAAGTGAAACTTATTGAGGTAACTAGAAGCCAGACTGGCAACTGAGATGATTCTTTACTGAATTTGCTTAACCAAAAAGGAAGGAAAGGTTCCAGTATGAAAGGATACTGAAGAAGTGAGGAACTGTAGCCATCATGTCTCTATTGAGTAGCAGAGTAGAACATGAGCATACATGTGTGGATATGTTATTTCACAAATCAAGAGGAAGGTGGGCAGTGAGACTTCACATGAACATCTCAATCTCAGAAGCTAGTGTGAGATAGATGCATGGTTGCACCCTCCTCATCTTAAGATCCTAGGTGAATTTCAGCAGCCTTCCCACACCTTGGGGTGCCGGTGTTGTCATCCTTAGCAGAAGCCCAGCCAATGTGAAAAAACCCAGATATCGAAGGAGAGAGATTCAATCTCCACTAGAGAAGCACTTACTCAGCTGATGTGACTTGACTTAGGGTTATAGGTGGGTCAGGCAACCCTATTAGCTCTCATTTCTAAAGACCTCATAGAAAATGACAATGACAGCTTAGAAATAGCCAGGAAGAGTTATCTGGTTGTTAACAGTAATGCCTGTGGGAATATACAATTCAAAAAGAATCAAAAGAAGGCAGGCAGGATAGACAGGGTGGCAAGGATGCTCAGTGGTAGCTGGCTGACCTGGATTTGGTTGGACTTCATGGATTTTAATTCCTGTCCTGCCTTTTGCTGGCTGTATGAGCTTGGAAAAGTTAACTTTTTGAGCCTGTCTTTCATCTCAAAAAGGGAACAAAGAGTGTCTAACTCATAGGGCTGTCATGGAGGTTAAATGAAGTAATTATTGTAAATTTCATAGCTGAGTGACTCCCACCTCTTGGCTCAGATATATAATCACGGTCTGTTCAGCATCTGCTGGAGGCATACGTAAATGGCAAGATCTGTTTTGGATAGGTAAATAAACACACTTTGTCTAAAGGCTGAGTTACCACTTAAGACAGGGTGACAAAGAGTTTCATTCTTGCTCATTCTTTAAAAGCTGAAATGAAGAAAAACACCAAAGAAGCTGACTTCATTGAGATCAGCTTTTTTGGCCTGAGTTTGGTCCCTCATTCTCCCGGATACATGCCATGTAGCCATGAGAAGTCAGTCATCTGTGGCACCATAAATCCATATCTAATTTGTGTCAAATGTGTCAACAAGTTAACAAAAAGACAGCGAGGCTGGTACTTTTGGCACTCACAGTCTCTCTGGCAGCTAATTTACAAGCTAAATTGAATCATCAGCACCCAATTAAATTTCTTCTGCATCATGGCACAAAATGTTCATTTTTATTTTCCTGATGAAGAAGGGGAAATGGGGAAGATTGGGAGAGCCATCACATTCTCATCCATGTATTTCCTTGAATTAGAGTATGTTTCACTCTTCAATTCATCTAGTTTCCCCAAGTCTAGTGAAGGAAACGTTATAATTATATTTCCTGGTTGCCTACATATTTATCCCTTTTGCTATAATCTTGGTTACTCATTAAACTCCCACTGACTCTATCAAGGTTAAAAAACTTATCTGCACAGATCCCAATATCCACTGCAGTCCCCAAGCACCCATGAGCCAGCAGATTTTGCACAGAATCTCATCCAGAGAAGGGGTTTATCATTTCTGGATGGGACCTGCCAATGAAATATTAAAGGAAATCTCTGTAGTCTCAACAACCACCACCAGAAATCATCTGTTCTGTCTAGCTGGGACAAAAGGGAAAATTATTCCTCCTGGAAAGAAGGTTACCAAGTAAGAAGCAATCCCACCCAGCTGCAACTTCCAAAGTCCTACTGCTGGCACCACTGGTCGTCTGTCTCAAACCTGCTCTGCACCCTCATACTCTAGCTAGGCAATAAAGACAAGTTGAGAGCACCCTCGCCAACACCAGATCCAATTTCATTTCTGTCTGGATTCTAATTTGTAACCACATTTCCTGTGTACAACCTCACTTTTGCCCTTTAGATTTGATGTTCAAGATGAAAGCATTCCAGACATAAGTCCTTCCCTCAAAAACCATGACTCAAGGTTTTGCCTCCAGCTTTTCCAGTTTGGTCTGCCTTAGGGATGTTTTCAGTTTGGACTCTTCCAAATCAGACTCTGAGTCATGGATTTGGGCACAAGATCACCTCAGAAAGCACTGTAAGTGGAGGAAGAAAATCCAATGAGAAAGCATATGTTAATAAATAAGTTAGTGTTGTCAGCAGCTTGTAGTCAGTCCCATAGGCATCATGCAAGAGATGCTGTGGAGGCAACTTAGCGTTGTTTCACAAATGAGTGAAAAATCCAGGGAGTTGACCTACAAGCCCCCATCTCTCCTCAGTAGTTGCTTCTGTAGGATGAACCCTCCTGGGACATCCAGTCTGACCTATAGGCAGGATATACACCACGACCAGAGAAAACCTTCAGGCAGGGGAGCTCAGGAGGCCAGAGGATATCTGTATTGACCTTCCAGTGTGAAGGGACAGAGCCAGGCACCAACAGTCTGCAATAAGGACATTATCATCCCAGCTCAAAATGAGCACAATCTCATTGGTCATCAGTTAATGGAGTCAACCAATCAGAGCTGGTGTCATGGTGGTTAGCATGCCCTTCCAAGAACACTCAGACAAGAGTATCAGATGAATGTACCGAACTAAATTAACAGGTCACAAAACCTCAGCTGCGGGTTAGAGTTTGTCTATTGTGGGGATGGCAAGTAATGGCTAAGGAATGCCCATTAAATGCCAAGCAATGCACAGAACTTTCCATAGGTTATTGTGTTTAATTTTTACAATGACATTGTAAAGTAGATCTTTGTATTCTCATTTTACGAGGAAATTGTCAAAGTTTGGACAAGCTAACTAATTTACCAAAAGTTATCAGTAAGTCCTTAAACAGGGGCTGTGACAACCACCCACAAAGCCCTCCCCTATTTGCAAGACCACAGCCTTCTTGCTCCCCCTAAAGCAGGATTGGCCTACTGGGGAGATGGAACCAATAGTCTGCACTGTCTGCAGGAATCTGGGGGACTTTGGGTAAAACACCCCCACCCCCACCACTACCACTACACATGTGAAATATCTTCATTCCTGGACTGTAACTGACGTCTGAAATTCCACAGTCATCAATTCATTCTTCTGGGACAAGCATAAAAAGACCATATAACCCTCTTGGGAGGTATAACAAATGAATTCATTAGACTCTGAGCTAACCTAGGGCAAGAACCTTATGATTCATCATTTTGTCTTCAGTACCTAGCATAGAGCTTGGTGCGTTAAAGGGTTCTTAGTATTTGCCTGTTGAATAAATGAATAAACCTTGGTGTAAATGAATTTAGGAAATACATAAAAGTAAAAAGTCTAAATATAAAGACAGAAAAGAATAAACGATGCAGGCAAAGAGAACCTGCAATTTTCCCTATTTCCCATTAATCCTATTAGTCTAGGAATCTGTATATAAACGTGCTTTTTGTAATCAGCACAGCCAATACTTACAGGCTCCCTGCTACTTTCCCAAAGTCTTCCTGCATCTGTTTACCTGTTAAGGCCTTAATCGGGTCCAGAATCCCCTCTAAAGTCAATACTCAGAGGAAATCAACTTTATCTGCTTTCTATTCTGCTGTATACTTATTTCCTGCTTAGCACTGGCCCTAACGGGATGAGATAAGCTATACAAGTGAGATTTTCAAAACTGAGTGGCTGATCTTCTTCTAAAGAAAGCTTGAGATGATCAGAAAATATTCAGAATTGCTGTTTGCTAGAGAGGTCATAGGAATACATGACACTCAAGAAAGATAGACATTAAACCCTACCCTTTTCCACAAGATGAGTGTGTTCAAGGAAAAGAAACCCCACCCTTTAACTCTACCTTGGAGGAAAAGGGTTTCTGTGGTCTCTCTTAAATCTGGGTCCAAATATTCTCCTTTATTATAAACTTGAAGGCTATATTGCTTTTCTCCATAGGGTTTTGGGGGATTTTATAGGGACAACACAGGGACAATAAAATGTTCCAAGTTTCTACCTACCAGATGTATCTCTGTCTCTTTTAGATCACCCAAAAACCTCAGCAGGCCACAACTGCTAGTGGGTAAATTCTAAACTATGACGCATGTATCAGGTTATTTTATTCTAGTCAGAACAGTTCTATGATTCCTTCTAATTCTCAGACATAGCATTACCAGCGGTAAAAATAATTTTACAAATTAAACTGAACCAGCAAATGACAAAGAAGGGACTTAAGCCTCAAATTGTGACTCTGAATTTAGTGCTTTTCTACTACATCAAACTGAGGGCTGTATGGCAATGGGAGTGTTAAAGGATAATCATTTTTTAAATACAGCAAAATCATGACTCATGTACAAATATAAATGAACACATGCCAAAGATTTTATTTTTAGTCCAGTTAATAATGAGAGAAGCATTAAGATATTCTGCACGGTTCAAAAGGGAAGTCAAAGAACAGACATATATTACACATGTAGGCATTCAGAAACGATACATTTTCTAATACATGCAACACTGACCTCTCCACAAGAAGGAAATCAAATGCATCTTCATGGGACAAAACCATTTGCATTTCTATGATCAGGAATCATTTGCATCACTATCTGGTCTCCACAGGTTTACCTCTCTCTCTACAGAATTGCAAAACAGTGAAAGACAGTAAAAGGCACAGGCCCCTGTATAATCAGATAACCCTGGAAGGATCCTCAAGACAACACACAGGTCCTATTAATATCAAAAGGACACCAAGTAACATTTTGCCCATTTCAATGTCTTTAAGAAATTTTCCTGGTGGCAGTGTGACATGGGATGAGATACCTCTGAAAGGCTTAGTTAAAAGGACTATCTAGCTAGAAGCCCTTTTAGTCTCTTTCCCAACCTGTGCTATTCTCTACCCGAAAATGTGAGTCTGGATCCCATCCCAGGGGACCCAGTTTAGGGAACTATGTCTAAATGGGAGAGAAGAGATGATGTGGAGGCCTCCAGCAACCATAGAAACCTCAAGCTGCAATTCTTTACACAGTAAAAGCACAATGATGAGCTTCCCCACACTCAAAAAGCTACTGCCAAGGACTAATCATTCAGCTAGAAAGGGAAGAAACCACCTCACCAGGAAGCTGGGCCAGCTGATGACCCACTCACAGAAGCAGTGCTCAAAGAATGAAAACTAACTTACAGCAATTTTTCAATGTGAGCCCAGAACTCTGTGCTTTCTTCCTTCCCTGTACATTTGGATGTATATATAAAAATTAAACATTTACTGAACACTCAAGGTATTCATCAGTAGGCTAGGCTTGGCAGAGGGTACGGAAGGAGGGGAAGGAATATTTCAGATCTGGCTATATGTATAACATAGAGCAATGTAACACATTGTTAATCTGAGGATGAGGTTGTATAAAAACATTTTAGGGGATGTTTAAAGGAGTGCAAGATAAAGGAAACCTAAGATGGTATCAGGGAATACTGAAGAGTGGCAGGAGTAGACACTACGGCTGGGTATTGAAGGATAGGTAAGAGTTAGCCGGGTCAAGGAAGCTGGGGAGACAGCATTCCCCTGCTAGAGAACTGCTATAATAGTTGCAAATAACTTTGAGTTAGAGCATAGCAAACTCCAGTTAATCTCCCTGGATCTTGCTGCTTTGGCTTAGAAAAACTAGCCTGATTTTTTCTTCTTAAGTCTCTATATAGACTATTACCTACATCTTGTCCAATGCAGAAGTGGCAGCAATTAAATGTATGAAACTAGTTAACATGAGGATTTATGCCACCAGCATGAATGCAGTTGCATGATGGACAGAAGAGGATACTGGAAAAAAATCCGTCCTAAATCTGAAAGTCAGAGAGGTTTCCAGGTCAATGTAGAAGCAGAGAGTGAGACTATCATAGCGAATACTATAATAGATGAGACAATATGTAACACCTTTGATCCAGGGTCTGGCACTTCCTAAGCCTATAGTAATTGCTAGCTATGAGATTCTCTAACTTGCTGCCTCTCTGAGTTCTTAATTTAGTAGCAAGAAGAGAATCCTGGAAACTTATCTGATTCTATTCAGTATCTATTGGAGCAATCACAACATTTGATATCAATCATTTGGTAGATCTTATCCACACTGTACAATCAAAAAAGAGAGAGAGAGTGAGAGAAAGAAAAAATCATTAGTAAGACAAAGTCTTTCCCTTATTTTCATCCATCCAGAAGGTCACAAGTCAATGTTGTTCATTTCTATATTGTAAAATCATTGTAGATGACTCCACTAATGAGATGCTTTTAAAAACAGCAGCTCGTGAATTTCATGGTGCTGTGTAAAGGACTTTTATGAGGCTATTGGCTTTCTGCAAAAAATCACTTTAGTTATACATCCTAAATGTAATTGTAAACACTCAGTGAGGATATTTAACCTTAATGACACTTGAGCAGGGGAAAACAGAAAGATGATGACCTCCCTCAAGAAAAAGTTTAAGGTATGAAATGGGAAAGGTTTTGTTTGCTAATTAAACAGAATGGATGTACTGTTCTACCTGGAGTCAGAATCCTCTGGTGGTTAAAAATACAGGTTTGGGGGATCTATGCTAGCCCACTGACCTCAGATCATAACCTTTGTTTTTTTTTTTTCTTTTTAAGATCTTAACTTCTTTAAGGCAATTTTTTTATTCTCTATGGCATGAGGATCAAGTTAAACAACTCTCCGGCTTAATTCACTTAAATGAGCGCCTAAATGGAAAGTGTTTGGCACACAGGTGATAAATAAATTGTAACTATTGTCACTACGAACATCATATATGTACACTATGTGCCAGGATCACAGACTCTTTACCATGTCCCTTCATGGGCATTAAAAGTCACTGAGCTTCCTTCTGGAGAATTCATGCAATCAGAAGTATCTCAGTGAAAGCTGGGATACTGTGGCAGATAATCAAGGCCTCTAAGTGTAAACTACAAAGGAAGATTTCCCTCAGGATTTGCATATAGTTACTTTGTTTTGGGTCTATACACAAGAGGATTTTGTAAATAAGATCTATGGCTGGAGGGCTCAAGCATGATTGAAGGAGCAGAGAGTTCCCTCCAAAAGTGTCTTTTCCACACTTACTTTTCAGTACTCTATCTGGAGTGCAGTTTGGAAATTTCCATTATGCCACCTGAAATCTGTTTTGCCACAGGGATTAAAAAAAATAGCATAGCTTATTTGAGATGATGGTTTACAATCTATTGTTTTTAATTAGACAGGCTGTGGAGGAGAGTACAACAACAAAAAAGCACTCATCAAAAACAAAGTTCAGACACCCTCTTCCAGGATATGTGTTGACTCATACGGACATATACACTCCCCCCACCCGCAGACCATGACTTCATTGCTTGACATTACACGCAGGATGACAGTTGTGAAGTGTGTGTGTGTATGTGTGTGCGTGTGTGTGTGTCTATGCATTTTTTTTTTTTTTTAATACTGATGCAGATAAGTTAGTCAAAGTTTGTTTGGGAAAAAAAATAAAAACATAAGATAATTCTCACTCCATCTATATTTCAAAGTAAATCCCCAGGCAAAATGAGTCAGTTCTTCAAAGATGTTTTCCATCAAAGAGCATTCTGAGATTCCAAGACAAGTTTTACTGTGGAATCCCAAACAGATCAATTAACCACCTTACTAGAACTTTGTAGTCAGTTGTCCTCCAGTAACTGGGGGTTTATATGCCCCTGCTAATGAACTTGGAAAATCTGCTTTAGACTCCCAAGCATCCTCAAGCTGGCAATGCTCTTAGAATTTACCTGTCCAATCCCCTCATTTTACAGATATGGGGCCAAACTCTTATATCAGGCAGGATGTTTGTGACAGAAACCCCCAGCTCAGACTGGCTTACAGCAGAAAGGACATCTTTATCAAGTAACTGAAAAGTCCTGGGTAGTAGTTTTCAACATAGCTTGATCAAAGTAGTTAAACAGTATCATCTGAATAGCCCTTTCAACCCCTCATTCTATTTGTGTCTGTACTGCCTTAGTTTTATAGATTCTCTCTCTGAAGAAACAAAAAGGGCTGGCACGACCTCCTGCTTATGTCCAGAAAGCCTTGAACTTCAAGAGAAAGAAGGCTCCAGAGTTCCAACAAATACCCTAGAACTTACATTCATTGGTTAACCTGGGTCATATATCCATGTGCTCTGAACATGGGATGGGTGGAACATGCTGGTGGGCAGACCTCAGGTGCACCCCAAAATCATGGGCCAGAGAGGAGGCAGCAGTCACCAAAGGAAAACGTGGCCACTCTCACCCTACAAAAGGGATGAGTGGATATTGAGACAAAATCAATAGGTGTTTATTGCAGTTAATGAGAAGGGCTGTGGCTTACCCCAAAATCACACACAATTAATGGAACGCAGATCTCTTGCATTATGCTGTATTGACTTTTGACCCACAAGAGTCAAATCATTATTCAGAGGAACCAGAAAATTGCTTCTTTTTAATTCAGCAGATTCATATCAGGCTACCTGAATAATATGTAGCTACATATTATCAACTGAGAAAATATATAATGGCAAATGCTACTGCGAATTCAGCAATACCTTTCAAATAATTATAAATGACAAAGGCATCTACACACATTTGAAAAATCATCTTTCAAGTATGTGCCAGGACACCTACTTGCACAGTTTACAGACAATTCTTTGTGCCCACATGGATTTTTCAGCACCTCGCTGGGTTCACTGCTTAGAGAATCATTGTTTTAATCCAACTCCTAACCTTGCCAAAAAAGAAAGCAATGTTTTTGGTAAGACTCAAGCAACTATCATTCTGAGAGACCACTCTGTGGTAGAGATAGAATTTGAGACAGATGCTGTGGGAAAAGTACGATCACAACATTGACAAGGAGCAGGCTTCCTTCTATTTGGTAGAAATAACAGGATAGCAGCCTGGGTGGTATAGAGAAGTGGGCTAGGGACAGTAGTAGGCTGAATTCTGCGGAGTCAGGAAATTGGCTTCTGACCTCTGTTTCCATATATCTATTGAAGGTGTGTCTCTATAAAGTATTCAATGGGAGGGCGGTTAAGATCTTTAAATTGGCAGATAAAAGGATGAACATACAGATAACCTATAAAGAAATAAAATCCTTGGCTCTCTTAGGAAACCAGATACCTCCTGAATCTGTTTGTAGAATTACAATAAATTCATTTCACAGTATCAGTCTTATAATGAAGAGTAGCCACTTCAGGCTCCACTGAATCTCCTTCGGGTAATGAGCAGAGCATCAACCTCCTTGTTACCATTGTACCCAGAAAAGAAAGGAAAGACTGAGTGGGGAATGCTGGCCAGGGCAGCAGAAGCTCATAGCCCTACTCTTATTCTGATGAGGCAACTTTCTTGGTACTATGTCATCAAGTGAACAAGAATTTGTTACTTCAAAAGGTTGCCAAATTGTCAAAACTATTCCAGACCTCAAGGTCCCTACCAGATGTTGGTACCATGACTGTCAGCCATATGACCAATATCAGCCCTGCTGCTCTTCCGCCTTCTACTCTTTGTATTGGCTATTTGAATGGTCGACCACTGGACCATGCACTTGACTGACAGAAAAGCCTATGCTCTTTATTATAGGGAAAGTTGGGGGAAAGAAAATGAAGTAAATTCAGAAGTAATGAAGCCAGAGACCACTTTAAATACATTCTCATTTAACTCTCCCAAATATACTACATCATAGGCATTATTGCCTTCATCTGAAGAATAAGGCTCAGAGAGACTGAGAGACCTACTTAAGAACACACAGGCCAGGCATGGTGGCTCACGCCTATAATCCCAGCACTTTGGGAGGTCAAAGTGGGAGGATCACTTGGGGCCAGGAGTTCAAGACCAGCCTGGCCAGCATGGTGAAACCCCATCTCTACTAAAAATATAAAAATTAGCCAAGCGTGGTGGGTCATACCTGTAATCCCAGCCACATGGGAGGCTGAGGCACAAGAGTCACTTGAACCCAGGAGCGGAGGTTGCAGTGAGCCAAGATTGTGCCACTGCACTCCAGCCTAAGCAACAGTGAGACTCTCTCTCTCTCTCTCTCAAAAAAAAAAAAAAAAAAAAAAAGAACACATAGCTTGTAGTGGTGGTGTTGAGAGTCAAGACCCTATATCCAAAGTCCATGAACTTTCTAATATATTACACAACTTTGACAAATCAGGACATGGTGTAGCAAGGGTGGCAGAATGGCTTTTTCTGTTATTACTCCATGGCTATTAAAGTGAGAAATACAGGGATTTTGAATAATTAGAGAGCCTTACTCTGCACACCTCTCTCTCCTTAGACTTAGATCTAACTGTAGATGATCATTTATCAACCCATTTCCATCCAATTTAGCTTAAGCTCACCTATGGATCTCCTATAATGTGCTAGCCACTAAGGTACTTAATCTCATTTAATTCTCACATAAACTAAATGAAGTAGGTAGCAATTTTCCTTATTTAATATTGGAAAAAAATCTAAGGAACAAATAAATGAAATAACTTCCCTAACGTCACACAACAAGAGGGACAACGTAGGATTCCTTCCAAGTCTGGTTCTAAGCCCTAGCTCTCCCCTGAATGTCGGATGCCCAGCCTTGCCTAGTATCTCATGGCACCATTACCACCAGCCATTTTGTTCCAAAACCTCCTGCCACAGAGTTTCAATTAGGCTCTGGAGGGTCACTGCCAACCAAACATTCAAAAGCCTCCTTCCTCAATTATCAACTTTCCCAAACAAATGGAAACTTCAGTAGGATCCCTCTTTGTTCAAGGTACTTGCTGCCAAAGAGCAATTGGGTATTCCCTATAAAGCCAAGTGGCACTGAAGTTGCCAGCTGTCACTAAACATCAGATTCCTTCTTGGGGTCCTAGCACCCTGACAAGCTAATTTTCAGGTGTTTAAATCAAGTGTTGAAAGATTTCAAAATTAACCCCGCTCTGCCTTTGGCAGCATCGTTTCTCTTCCTGCTGAAGCTGCCTCTGCTCCACTTCATCTGCTCAAATTATTCCCAAGCCCTAGGCCTTCAAGTCTAAGGAACCCACATCCATTTAGCATGGCCAGTGTAAGCACGGTCAGGGAGGCCAATCAGCTGCAACAGAACATGTGTTGTGCATTTCCAAGCCAAAAGCACGTTTGACTATAGACTGGTTTATTTGCCATGAACTATGACTCTCTATTATTGTCTAAAAAAAAAAAAAAAAAAAAACAGAGAATGTAAAATTAAACCTTATAGTCCCAAATATCTCTGTTCCCCTTTTTCGGCTGAAAGAGTTAAAAATTAATTATAACTTCTCCAATTAATTTCGAAAGTTTATATTCACAGCTAAGCTTATAACCTTAAAAACTGCATTTATGGAGTTCTCTAGGTTATAAAGCAACCCTGTAAAAAAGCTTAAGGTAACACAACCAGTAATAATTACGATGTAAAGCAGAAAAATGATTTTCTTTGCTCCTCGTTTTAGTACTGTTTCCTTTGGGTAACACTGCCCTTCAAGTATTCTCCAGAGAGTTTGGAGGTTCACCAACTGAAGCTCAGAAAGCTGGTGCTCAAGAACTGAAAAAAAGAAATACACCTCCAGAGCAAATTCTGACCTCCTGAAAACCTAGTCCAGCTTGCCTGGCCAATCTTACAATTTTAACAAACATTAACTGGTTGTCTATCATGTGCTAGCACCAGATGCTATAAACACAGAGTTTAACAAAACAGTCTCTGGGGACTCACAAACCCAAATTGTTGGGGGCTCAACGATTACCTCTAGAAATCCTTGCTGTTAGAGGAGGCTGTACAATTCCTGTAGAAACTCAAAGGAGGAATAAGAGGGAAGAGAGGGAAGAATGGCACTCCAGATAAAGGAAAAGTATGTACAAAAAGTACATATATTGGGGGAACTATGTGTGATAAAGAAGTTGGAATGAAGAGTGATAAAGGGAAGCTAGAAACGTAAGCAGAGACAAGATCCTGAAGAATCTTGAACATAATATTTGAACATTATTCTGAAGGCACTGGAAACCAATTCCAACCATTGAAGAAATTTGAAATTATTTAAATTGTATTTTAGAAAAGTCCTTTTGATGCAGTGGGAAAAACAGATTGGGTAAGAATAAAGATGGGAAAACCATTCAGGAAGTTATTAAAATCATCCAGAGTTTTTAAATGTGTTTTCAAAACCATTATTCTAAAGTATTCAGAGGGGAAGACAGAAAGGTAAGAGTTGAGAGATGTTTAGGAGAATGAATGATGAGGAATTCATGATAGATTAAAAGTAGGGGCTAAAAGGAACAAAGGTCAATACATGACTCCTGAGTTTCTGATTTTGGTTTTTGGAAAGAGTGATGCATTCTCTGGGGAAGATCAGACTGAAGAGGAAGGTAAAGAGTAGACTTTTAGAAATGTCAAGTCCATGAATCATCAGATGAAGATGTTTAAAAGATCTGTGGATGTATATGTCTGGATTCCTAGATGGAGCTAAGGATTAGAAGATCACAGGACGTGGTAAGTAGTTGAAGCCAAAGGTAAAGATGGCATTATCCACTGAACCAGTATAGAAATAAACAGATTAAACCCTAAGATACAGCAGCACCCAAGTCATGCAGATGTCCTGGAAATCAAGGACACTAAAAGGCAGAAAGTAGGAAAGGTCAATATTGAGCTAAATTTGATCATTTCATTTAACACCAGAAAGTGACTATTAAACTTTAACGAGTTCCTCTGAAACTGGGTCTAGTTAAATGTGGGAATAAACAGTAGAAATGGCTTTTTTCTTTCTTGGAAGTAGATTATTTCTTTTTATAAAGGCAAAGAGTTTCAATTGTTTATACACAAAAATATCTCTTCGTATTTCACTATGTAAGTCTTTGAGTCGGAGGCGGAGAACAAGGCTCTTTGTCTAAAATCATCCTGTTGCTTCTATAAGCTTCAATTTTTTTTCATAATTAACTCTCTCCTAGATGCCTGTATTAGTTTGTTTTGTGTTGCTATAACAGAACTGAGGCTGGGTCATTTCTTTATAGAAAAGAGGCTTATTTGGCTCATGATTCTAATGGCTGAAAGTTCAAGATCGGGCATTTGCATTTAGTGAGGGCCTCAGGATGTTTCAACTCCTGGTGGAAAGTAAAAGGGGAGTGGAAAGTGAAACAGAAGTGGGAAGTTACAAAGAGAACATGCAACAGAGGAAGCGAGGGACAGAGAACAAGGAAATCAGATTATTTCACAAACCATTCTCACAGGGACTTAGCCTCACAAGAGTGAGAACGAACTCACTCCATTCTCAAGAGAGTGAGAATTCACCTATCCCTGGAGGTGGGTATGAATCTATTAATGAGGGATCCACCTGCTCTTTCACAACCTAAACATCTCCCACTAGGCCCCACTTTCAACACAGCCACATTGGGGATCAAATTTCAACATGACTTTTGGGAGGACAAACCACATCCAAACCATGTATGGCCCAATTACGAATGCCACTTTAAAAAACAGTACCCAAATACAAGTTGATGCTCTATGTAGTCCTGTCTAGAGAGTGTTGCATTCAAAGAAACACAGTCTAAGAACCATAAATATTTTAAAAGTAACAATTACTAAAGAACATGAAAAGGAAGAGTTCATAATACTCATGATTTCTTTAATGCTTTTCCAACTCTCTTTCTTTCTTGCTCCACCAGCTGCTTCAGAACCTCCCACTCTTAGCTTCACACTTTTTCCCTGAACCCCCAAAGCCCCAGAATCCCTGCTCTCCTCCCCCTGACTCTTTGGGTTGGGAACTAGCTGCAGAGGCAGGGCTCACACCGAGACAGAGAGAGACAGAGACAGAGACGAGAGAGAGAGAGAGAGACAGTGAGACACAGAGAGACTAAACAAAGATTAGCCTCTCTCAAAGTCAGTAGTGAGGAGTTCAGAAAAAACTGTGAAATGCAAGTTTTAATAAATTTTATCCCAGCTACACATATGTGACTTTGAACTTTTTAAAACACACTTGTGTTGTATTCTCAGATGATCTTCAAACCACCACCTCTATAAGACTGATGGAGCTGATATCAGTGTCTCCATTTCTAGACAAGAAATCTGGCATTGTAAGTGCACTTCATGCATAAACAACAGAACTTAAATCCATGGAATAAGAGTATGGGGAGAAATGAACTCCACATTCTTAATTTTTTGCTACCGCTTTAGCCTAGGCATCTCCTGTAGACTCAGCCAGTGATCTTAAATATCACTTTTATGCTTTAATTTTTTATGCCTACAATTTTTGTTGAAATAACACCATTTTGTGCCTCTGCCTGACAGACAGCTTGCCCCAACCCATCATCTGCCAGATGCACAAATTTAGAAAGAAATGCTAGAAACCTAGCCCCCTTCTCTTCAAAGATAATTAAGTATGAATTATTCAGGAATCCTATATTACTGAGCAGTATTTGGGAGGCAATTTTGCTCAGCCCCTATTTTTTCCTCATGGTACCAAACAAAACTCAATCTTATACCGGATATGTTATTTCATCTATTCTTAACTTTCAAACTGTCTTAATTGAAAGGCAAATCAAAAAATTTTTTTATTTTCATGGAAGAAAATCATGTATCTTCATCAGATACTAGTTTCTATGTTATTGTGCTTAGATGAGCAGAGGGAATAGACAACAGTTTAGTAACAGCAGTTCTTCACATGGCATTTGGGCAGCAACCTGGATTCTTTTTCTGGCAGTTAAGTCAGGGACCTGAGTTGGAAATAAGTGCTGAAACCTTATTTATTTTGCACATCTTAGGGAAATATCCCTGTAAAATTAAAAACACTATTGGCAGCAGGTGCATGCTCAGATTGTAAGTGGTGCCGTTAATTTACTCTAATTAATTAATTACAGTAATGCCTCGGTCTACAGGGAATTTCCCTAGAACGAGAAATGGAATGGTAAAAAATTGCTCCAAAGCTGCTTCATCACTCACATTGGAGGAAGTTCACCTTAGAATGGCTGTTCTAGGTAGTCTAGAGAAAAGGGGAAAGGAGGAAATCACAAGACACCCCCAGGAGGAGCTGGTATTCCAGCGGTACTCAGAATCCATCAGAACACCAGGAGGGTTTGTTAAAACCTATAGTGCTGGGCCCTGCCCCCAGAGTTTCTGGTTCCATTGTAACAGGTTCCTAGGTGATGCTACTACTGCTGATCCGGGCACCACATTTGAAGATCTGTGGTCCTAGACAATTAGCCCACAGAGGAGGAGGTAGAGTGGGCTCTGGAATCAGCCAGACCTGGGTGTAAGGTCCAGCCCAGTTAAGTGTGAGACCCTGTGGAAGTACCTTAACCACTCAAGGAGACAGACTGCCCATCTGCAAATGGGGATAAGAGCAAGTCTGAGAAGTGCTGCTGAGAAGAGGCCCACAGAGTCTGATACAGTGTGTGGTGTTTAGCAGGCTCCACACAGATGTGACTGGCATCAACAGCAGGCACAAAATCCCATCTTCTCTATGCACTCAGGCAAAGCCTTCATCCACGTAAAATAAGCAAAGGACACGAATGTGCCCTGAATGTTCTTTCTGTGCCTCTTTGGGTCTACTTTGCTTTCAAAAGCTCTGTTTAAAAATAAAGACTGGCACCCTATGCAGGACAAAATACAACATAGAATAATAATGACAGTAGCTGACAGCTAAGGAGCACTTCTGAGATGCCAGGTGTATCACATCACGAGACTTATCATGTTGACATTTAAACTTCCTAACAACCATGTAAGATAAAAAGCACCATCATTCCTGTAACAGGGTAACTGAAGGGAAACTGAGTCTCAAATAGGGTTAGTAACTTGCCTGGCATCAACCCAGCAGTGAGTGGCAGAACTGGGATTCAAACTGAGATTGGTCTAACTCCAGAAATCCGGAGCTAGCCATTCTGCTGTGGGCTTACTTAGGAAGGTGACAAGGATGATATTTTGCATTTGCTCAATGCTTTCCAGCTTCCACAATACGCTCATCTCTATCATCATGACTGTCCTCTCACCACCGTAAAGAAGAGAAACAAGGTAAGCATTACTCTGTCCACTTTACAGACTCAGGGAGATAACCAGTAGCGCAACTGGGACTCAGCTACAGATTCTGATGCTCACTGCACTATCCTGTCATTACCTCCAGACCAGCCTCGCTGGCATGATTAAATATGAATCTGCCTTCTCAGGAAGGAGCAGTCAGCTGGCCATAAGCGTAGGCAGTAAATGCTGGTCCCTGTCATCATGCAGTGAAAGACTGGAGATCCAGCATTACTAGTGGAGTACATGGGAAATAACAGCCACTGGGTTTTATTTCTGACTTACATGACTTACTTGGTGTATATCCATGAACAAACCATTTAACATCTCTGAGTAACCTTATAAAAGCCTCAGCAGCTTTATGAGTATCTGTGGGAGTAACGAAAGATGGAAGAGGAAAAGAAATGTCAGAAAAGAGAATGAGATTAAATCCCATTAACCCTCCATCCCACTCATACCAGTTCAAGGATTTACTCACACCTATTATAACAGAGGGTGGTATTCTCTAATCCCACACACCAGAGGTAGATTAAAAAGTGACACAGCTTGGGAATAGGAATAGTTATTAAGAGAAAGGACAGAAATAACAATATGAGAATCTATTTTGTATTGGTACTCTGACATGGGGCTTTACATATATTTGCATATTTAATTTTATCCTTCTAAACAGCACCTTAGGAGCAATATGAATGTTCCTGTTTTACAGGTGAGCTTAGAGAAGTCAAGTTACCCAGTAGGACATAAGTACAGAGCTGTTCACTTCCTACAGCCTCTTTCCATGAGAAACCCCATCAAGGTTAGGACAGAAATAAGCCTGGCACCCATTCCTACCAGTGATGTGTGTAGCAGGCTCCCTGCTCATTATCTACATCTCTTCCAAATTCCATGTTGCATAAGGTCACCCTGAGAGCTTGAAACCATCCATGTGGGAATATTTACACTATAGAAATCAGCAGGGCTTCCTCTCCTCTCTTTCCTTCCCCACCCCTAGCCAGTTTATCAACACACTACTGCTCCCATCCTCCCTCTTATATTTCTTTTCAGTTAAGGTTTGTCTCCTACCAGGCAACAGACAGGTTGCAAGGGACTAAAACACTTCCTAAAATTTCTGGGAAGAAAACTAAATTTGCTTGGATCAAATATTGTGTTGACTTCGAGAGAGACTTTGTTCCTTTCCCTTCTTTACCCGGTGGATGGTGTTCATGATCCCCAGTGCGCAAGCAGACCATGAGTGTTCTGGATACATGGTTCCATTTGTTCAGTTTGACCTCTTCAGATTCCACAATGAGAGTGGAATTATAGCCTTAGGACCAAATAAAGTGAGTCCATGAAAATGTCAAGCAGCAAAAACAAATAAAGGAATCTTCACTTACATCTCCAGGATATTACTTTCCAGGGGTTGGAAAGAGCCCTCCCCCCTAGGCTCATGAAAACAAACGGATCTTGTCAATATTGATCCTGAAAGGCTTTGTTTCCTTCTGTGGTTGGAAGCAGAAAAATTCCTGGGAGGTCCGTCCCCCTCTGTCTCCTTAGGACTCCATTTCCCTCTCAGAAGGATGATTAAACTAATCCAAAGAGGCCTTTACTTTCTCTTGCCTTTAAATTGTCCTTCACACTCCACATACTGCCTGGGGCTCATTACGGGCTTCCTGTCTGACGCTTCTTTCTCAGCCCTTCACAGATATTAGGATACAAGAAATGCAGCTAATACTCTCTTTTGCAATTCCATAAGAGCAAAAAATAACTTTCTTTTGTGTTTCTTTTCACAAAAATATAAACATAGGGGTTTAAAAACAAAAAATCTGCCTCTTATCTATGTTCAGGTAGAAAACATCTTATTCTAGTTGATATTTCTATATTTTTCTTCCTCTCCTGTTATTCTGATCAGGGATTACTTGATATTTCTACTCACTAATAAGCCCTAGACTCACTTTCTGGTCTTAAAATTCTCTTTTCCTGCTGGAGAGACAACCGGTTTCTAGTTCAGTGTCAGAGTGGCCCAGTTGGGCTGCATCTCCAAGAAGCAGAGAAGAAACCTGAAAAGAAGAATGAGCCTAAGGAACAAAAGCCACCCAGAATCTTGGAGGCTCCTAGAAGACCAGAGCTCTTCAACCATGTCATGAACCCACACCTGGAGCTTAACTACTTCCTTTTTTAGTAAAACATAAATAAGAGAGATTCACTTAGGAAATAGAACCTGACTTTAATTCCCTAGTCTGTCAATGAAAGTTTGCTTTTCATTAAGGAAATAAACTTTTTTGGGGGGGTAGAGCCCAGGCATCTTGGCATCTTGCACCATATTTTAATGGTATGATTTTTTAAGTTTACCAACTCTATCAGTCAGGGTTTTCCAGAGAAGCAGAACTGCACCCATCCATCCATCCATTCATCCATCCATGCATCCATCTATCTATCTATCAAGAGAAATTTTAAGGAATTGGCTCATATGATTGTGGGTGCTGGCAAGTCTGAAATCTGTAGAGTAGGCTGGCAGGCTGGAAATTCAGGTAAGAGTTAATGCTGCAGTCTTGAGTCCAAAATCTAAAGGGCAGGTCAGCAGGCTGGAAATTCAGACAGGATTTCTATGTTACATTCCAGAAACAGAATTCCTTCTTCTCCAAGAAGCCTTGGTTTTCTGCTCCTAAGGCTTTCAGCTGAAGTCATTTATCTTCCCCACAGTAATTGCCTCTGACCATTTATTTGTACACCCTGGAATCCTCCATCCATCCTCACTGACTTCAGACAAGCTTGCATCCTATCTTATTGAGCAGATGGAGGCAAAAAACAGAGAGCTGTTTCCACTTCTAACATTTTCAATATCTATCAGTGTGAGTCATTTATTGGGTGTTCTACATTACAATTATGTCCAGAGAAGGAACTGGATGGGGTACTGCTCCTGCTGCTGTGATCATGATGTTCCCAATCAGTAACCCCAGTCAAGTCAGCCATCTCTTCTCATCTATGGATATGTTGCCATAGAGGGGTATGGACTGTCTCCACTTTATGGAGTTAAGTGGTTTAGCAATATGTGAATCATAGTTTTCCAAATAAGTGATTCCAGAGAAAGATTTTTCACAAATCCAAATTTATAGTTCCTAGTGGATTGAGAACTATCATTCTAAATAGTCCCTGAACCTCAGTCATTCATTCTAATCTAGAAAATGCTGCCGAATCTCCCAATTTGGGGGTGGCAGGAAATGTCTTGGATTGTCTGTCATCATAACTATGGCAATAAAAGCAATGGGAAAAGAATCAAAGCTTTAAATAGATGCACATGAAAAAATAACTATAAGGGAACACTACAAACAAGTCTTCATAAATTTTATAACATAGACAAAATGGATGAATTTGTCAAAAAACACAAACTACCACCACCTACTCAATTTGAAATGAATAATTTAATTATTCCTAAAACTATTTTTAAAAACCTTGGATTCATAATTTTAAAACTCCCAAAAAAAGACACCTCTAAAACCAAATGGTTTTGCTGGAGAATACTATTCAACATTAAAGAAAAATTAACACTAAATCTACACTATTTCTTTCAGATAACAAGAGGATGGAATACTTGCCAGTTCATTTTTTAAAGCTAGTATTACCCTGACACCAAAAACAGGTAAAGACAGCTTAAGAGCATGAAAAGAGAAAACTACAAATATTTTTCATAAACATAGATTTAAAATTTCATAACAAAATATTAGCAAATAAAATCTATATTAGCAAATTTTATTAGCAAATAAAATCAGTATATATAAAGAAGTATACACTTTGACCAAGTTGGAAGTATTTCAGGCATGCAATATCCAACAATCAATCAGTGTAATTCACCATATTAACAGACTATGGGAAAAAAATCATATGATCATATCAATTTACGTGGAAAAATACTTAATAACATTTAATACCCCTTTTATTAGTCTGTTCTCACACGGTTAATAATTACATACCCAAGACTGGGTAATTTACAAAGAAAAAGAGGTTTGATGGACCACTGTTCCACGTGACTGGGGAGGCCTCACAATCATGGCGGAATGTGAAAGGCACGTCTTACATTGCAGCTAGCAAGAGAGAAAATGAAAACTAAGCGAAAGGGTTTTCTCCTTATAAAACCATCAGATCTCATGAGACTTATTCAATACCATGAGAACAGTAAGGGAGAAACTGCCCCCATGATTCAGTTATCTCTCACCAGGTCCCTCCCACAACATGTGGGAATTATGGAAGCTACAATTCAAGATGAGATTTGGGTGATGACACAGCCAAACCATATCAGATGGGGAATGAGAAATTACCTTGAGTATAAGTGCAGACTCTTATTGTGGGGCCCTACCATACTTATTCAGTACCCCACCAAACTTATTCAATATCATGAGAACAGTATGGGAGAAACTGCACCCATGATTCAATTATCTCCCACCAGGTCCCTCCGATAACACGTGGGTATTATGGGAGCTGCAATTCAAGATGATGTTTGGGTGGGGACACAGCCAAACCACACTACCCCTTCATCACAAAAACTCTTAGAAAAATGGCAATAAAGGGTGTGATATTATAACTATATGTATATATTGGTTTTCATCAATGGTTCCTGGCTTATAACTCCTACAACACTTGTTACAGTTTTTTGTTATAATATTGGAGAGCTTTAGGCCTCAGAAGCAGGTCTCAGGAAACAAAGTCTCCCTATCTCTGTCCTTACTCTGCCCTCCTTTCACTTGCTTTGGATAGGGGAACACATGGAGGTTCTGGGAGGGTGGTGTACCCAGGGAGGGATGGAAGCTCCACATCCCTTCCCCATTCCTCACACCATGTGCATCCCTTCATCTGCATCTTTTGTAATATTCTTTATAATGAACCAGTCAATGTGAGTGTTTCACTCAGTTCTGTGAACTCAGTTCTGTGAGCCAGAACTCCAGCAAATTAATCAAACCAAAAGCAGGGGTCATGGGAACCCAAATTTGAAGCCAGCTGGTCAGGAGTTCCAAAGGCCTGAGACTGAGGCCTCGAGGGGAGGGATGGCAATCTTAGGGACCAGGCCTTCAACCTGTGGGATCTGATACTATCTCCAGGTAGACAGCATCAGAACTGAATTGTAGGACACTCAGTTGGTGTCTGCTACAGAATTTTCCTCTATTCTAGAGTTTTTCCCAAACAGCGGGGATCTTCCTCCACTTGATAAAAAGCATGTACCAAAAAAATTATAGCTATTATACTTAATGGTGAAAAACTGAATGATTTTCAGCAAAGAAAGGATATCTGCTTCTACTATTCTTATTCAACATAGTGCTTGAAGTTCCAGTCCATGCAATAAAACAAGAAAAGGAAACAGAAGAGAAATTCTATTTCCTGAGACCTGCTTCTGAAGTGTAAAGCTCTCCAATGAAAGACTGCTACAAGTATTATGGGGGTTAGGGACCAGGAATCACAGCTGAAAAATAATATATAAATAGTCACAATATCACACCCCTGTATTTCCATTTTGGTAAGAGTTTTTATATACATAAAACTTTTTTATATACATAAAAATTTTATATAGATACCTATTAGACAGAAAAAAATAAAAACTGACCCTATTTGGTTATAACATAATTTTAACTCTAGAAAGTCCCAAGGAATCTACCAAAAACTAACAAGCGAGTTCAGCAAGATCAAGATCACAGGATGCAAGATAAACATATGAATATTGATTGTATTGCCATATGCTGGAAATGAACACATAAACACCACGTTTTATATCACAATCATTTAATTGCTCAAAAAAATGAAATGGGAATAAATCTAACATAACATGTACAGGACTTGTATGCCAAAAGCTATACAACACTGATGACAGAAAACAAAAAATCAAAATCAGTAAAGGGACATACTATGATTACAGCTTGAAAGACACAACATGGCAAAAAATTCAATTCTTTTCAAATTGACATACAGATTTAATTTAATTTCTGTCATAATGGGTCTGGGAGTTCGTTCCTTCCAGTGGGTTCATGGTCTCGCTGACTTCAAGAATGGAGCCACGGACCTTCGCAGTGTGTGTTATAGCTCTTAAAGACGGCACGGACCCAAAGAGTGAGCAGCAGCAAGATTTATTGTGAAGAGCAAAAGAACAAAACTTCCATCATGTGGAAGGGGACCCGAGCAGGTTGCCACTGCTGACTGGGGTGGCCAGCTTTTATTCCCTTATTTGTCCCTGCCCATGTCCTGCCAATACATACATTTTACAGAGTGCTGACTCGTCCATTTTATAAACTTCTTGTAAGACAGAAAAGTTCTCCAAGCCCCCACTCGACCCAGGAAGTCCAGCCTGCTTCACCTCTCAATAATCCAAGCATAATTTTAGTACATGTAGATAAGATGGTTACAAAATGTATAAGGACAAAGGAACTATAATGGCTAAAATAATTTTGGAAAAAGAATGTGGGAGGAAAAATGTCTACTCAATTCCAAGTCTTATTATATAGCTATATTAATCAAGACTACATGGTATTGGCAGAAGACTAGACACATGGAGAATAAATAAACCCACACAAATAAAAATTTATAAATTTTTATTTTTTTTGAGAAGGGTACAAAAATGTTCTCAGTAGAAGAAAGACAACCTTTTAGACAAATGCTGCTGAGCAACTGGATACACAGGCAAAAACAAATAAACAAAAAACTCAACCTAAGTCAAAATGTACTCAAAATGGATCTAGAGCTTAGAGGTAAAAAAAAAAAAAAAAAAAAAAAAAAAAAAAAAAAAAAAAAAATTCTTCAAGATCTAGGGCTACAGAGTTTTTAGACTTGACACCAAAAGCATGACCCACAAAAGAACTAATAAATCAGGCTTTATCAAACCAAATACTTTTGCCCCATGAAAGACCTTGTTAAGATAATGAAAAGATAAGCTACATAGGAGGAGAAAATATTTGCTAACAGCATATCCTCCAAAGGACCAGTATGTAGAATATGTAAAGAATCCTCAGAATTCAACAATTAAATATCAAATAATCCAATTACAACATGGGCAAAAGACATGAAGAAACATTTCATTAAAAATATAAAATAGCAAATAAGCACAAGAAAGATATTTATCAGCCATTAGAGAAATGCAAATTAAAATCATGAGCTATCACTACACACCTATCAGAATGGCTAAAGTAAAAAATAGTGAAAACCACCAAAAGTTGGCAAGCATGAGGAAAAACTGAATCTCTCATACATTTCTGGTGGGAGTATTTGGCAGTATCTCATAATACTAAATTTGCAACTACCATAAGGCCCAGGAATCGTATTCCTGGGCTTTTATTCCACAGAAATGAAGATATGTTTACATTTTTTAAAAAACCTGTACATGAATGTTTGTAGCAGCTTTATTTATATGGTTAAAAATTAGAAGCAACCTAATGTCTCTCAAGTGGTGAATGGTTAAATCATACCATGTGGTACATCTATACTATGGAATACTAGTCAGCAATAAAAAACAAAGAATTATTAATACTGGAAACCACATATATTATGCTGAATTAAAAAAGAAGCCAATCCCCAAATGGTACATACCACATGATTCATTTATATAACATTTTAAAAAATGTTAAAATTGTAGAAATAGAAGATGCATTAAACATTGACAGTGTAGGATGCAGGAAGACAGCGCAAGATGGATAAAACGGGTGGCCTGAGGGGCCCTTGGGTGATAGAAATGTTCAGCATGTTGATGGCATCATATGTCATATGTCAAAATCCTGATTGTGATAATGAACTTCAGTTTGTAACATGTTACCATTGGGAAAACTAGGCAAAGGGGACAGGGGATCACTCAATGTTAATTTTTACAACCATGCAAATCTACAATTATCTCAAAATAAAAAGTTTAACTTTATAAAGTTGGAAATGAAAATCAGGTTTCTGATCAACACAGAACATCAGGGAACATGTTTAGCCTCTTTCATGAACAACTAAAAATAGAGAAAATGAAAGAATATTAATAACTACAGATTTTAAAACATTGGACATTAGGCAATGAAGAAAATGATTGCCTGCATGAGAAAAATGATTCCTGCATGATGAGAATGAATGATGTGAGCTCCATGACTAGCGAGAGTTACCACAGAACAGAGGAAAGTCCGCTGGAGCTTGTGCTCTCCCTGAGTTTAGGAAATGGTACTAGAAGTTGGAGGTTTAGGGGAACTGAGGCAACTAGAGGTTACAGACTAAAGAGAAAGCTGCACAGAGAGAGAACTCTAGAAACTTAAAGAAGGTTTCTCCTTTAGTACCCAGCTGGGTATTTTACCAGCATATGAGTGTGAGAAGAAAGTAGCCGAAGCTGAGAAAAGAACCACTCAAAATGAAGACAGTAGTTCCTGTCCCCCCAGTTAAAATGCAATGTCTCATAATTCATAAGGCATGACTAGAGTACTAAAAATGATTGCCTCATTATTGGGAGAAAGTCAGCTTAACAGCAAGACATGAGAGGATCAACTGTTTTCTAGTAACTTACCTGTGTCTTATGAGAAATCTCAAAAACAGTCATATGGACAAAAAAAAAAAGAACCCAGCACCCAAAAGGGAAAATTTTACAGCACTTGGCACCCAATCAGTTTCCTAGACCCACAAAGAGGCAGGAAGATATGACCCATTATGGGGAGAAAAGTTAATCAATCAAAGCGTCATGAGGAGAAAAAAACAATCATTGGAAACTAACCTAGAAATGACACCAATGATAGAATTCATAGACAAAAACAAAAAAAGTTACCATAACTGTATACCATGTTTTTTGTTTGTTTTGTTTTGTTTTGTTGTGAGATGGAGTCTCGCTCTGTCACCCAGGCTGGAGTGCAGTGGCGCGATCTAGGCTCACTGCAAGCTCCATGTCCCAGGTTCACGCCATTCTCAGCCTCCCAAGTAGCTGGGACTACAGGTGCCCGCCACCATGCCCAGCTAATTTTTTGTATTTTTAGTAGATACAGGGTTTCACCGTGGTAGCCAGGATGGTCTCAATCCCTGACCTCGTGATCCACTTGCCTCGGCCTCCCAAACATAACTGTATACCATATGTTTAAGGAATCAGAGGAAAGATTGTACATGATAACTGAAGAGGTAAAGATACTTAAAAAAAGTCCTAAATTTAACTTCTGGAGATCAAAACTACAATGCCTGAGATTTAAAATATATACATATATGCTAGATAAAACTAAAGCTAGATTAGACATTACAGAAAAAACATTATTGAACTTGAAAGTAAAACAATATTCCAAAAGTAATAAAAAGACAAAAAAAAAAGGTAAAAGAAATGAACATAGCATCAGTGAGTTGTGTAACATGTTCAAGCAGCCTAATGTATGTGTAGCAACTGGAATCCCTAAAAGAATAAGACAGAAAACATGCTTCAAGAAATAATGACCTGAAAATGTCCAAATATGATGAAAATTATAAACTAAATCTCAACAGGCCCCAAAAGACAAGAAATGCGAAGAAAACTACACCAAAGCATGTTATAATGAAATTATGTTTAAAGATAGTGATAGAGAAAAATGCTTAACACAGTCAGAGCCAAGGAAAATTATTTCTAGGGGAGGAATGGGACTAGTTCTCAGGGGCTGAAAGATGTTGGAGCTGGAACTATCTGCTGTTGCTAGAGCTATGCTAACAGCAACCAGAAGAAACGTGAAATAAGTCCCTTCTCCCTGCTCCTGCCTTCCAGTGACCTTGTAAATTAGACTCCCTCTGATTGATAAACCCAAGGAAGCAAGGAGGGTGGAGAAATCCAGTTTTCAGAGCTCCCGCCTGGAACAACAGAGCAGAATATACAAGGATTAATTTGAAGTTCAGACAGTAGGTAAATAGACAGCAGAATTATGAATAGATAATTTCTAAACTGAAATTCCTAAATGGAATGGTAAAGAAAAATGATTAAAAAGTTATTTTATCTCATGAGTGGTCTATAAAATGCAAATTGAAATAAACACCACCACCATTTTTCTCACATCAACTTAGAACCATAAAGAGGAGTGACAGCATCCAATACTGGATAGGGAGGGGGCAAATGGTCCTCTCTTAGACTGTTAATGCATGCGTAGACTGCTCTGGTCCTTCGGAGATGTTTTCAGTATTTATCAAAGTTTAAAACAGGCATACAGTTCAACTTAATATTTCTACTTTGGCTATTTTTAAGACTGGAAAACACTGGCCATGTGCACAAAATACTGGCCATGTATTGTTTATAATGATAAAAAATATCAACAATAACAATAGAAATCCTAAACACTCCCTTGTTGAAGAAGAATACAACTCCAAACCATTAACTTCACCTCAAACCATTAATAATGATTACTTTGGGAGGGAAATAGGATTGAGAAGGTAGAGTAGGGGGAAAGGAAGCTTTTGTTTCTTAATCTATGTACACATCTGTATTAGTGCTCTCCAAAGAAACAGAGTCAATAGGAAATACATATATACAGCCTTCATAATTGAGTGAACCAATTCCCATAATGCATTTCTCTCTCTCCATACATATATACATACACACATGCACATTTATATACATATATGTATACATATTTACATATACACACACATAAGAAAAGGAACAAGAACAAGAAAGTAATTTTAGCTCAAGACACTCTTCTGAAATCAAACATTCAGCCCCCAAATTGTATTTCTAAGAAAGATATAAATGAATAGAGATGTTTCAGTATAAGACATTGCTGAAGTGGAAATCTTGTTCACTACCATGGCTACCAGAATGTGTTTAAGGAGGAACAGAAAGAGAAAATGAATACTGACTTTTATTTCTGTCCAACGATACACCAAGTTCAGAGCCTGTGATATGAATCCCCTAGCTCTGTTCTTCTCCCAGATTCTCACCCTTGTTATCTCCAATCTGTTTCTGTTCCAATCTCCTATTCCTGTTCACGCAGAAGCAATGCAGAATAGAGAAAAAAGGGCTTAACTAGGAGCCAGGAAATATACTGCCAGCCCTGGACTTGTCACATTTAGCAGTGTGACTCTGGGTACTCCACTTAACCTTTCTGTTTGCTTCCTCATTTATAAAATATGAATTATTGTTATCTTTCCAAATCACTAAGTGTTATATTTCTATCATAGCCAAAGTTTAAAATATTACTGCATTTATCATTGTCACTACTTCCTTTCCAGGTTCTTAGGCTCATTTGACTTAACTACATGCACATCAAGGCTGATCATCCAAGGCAGAGCTAAAGTTATGATGTGACAATAGTTCTCACTATTTGAAAATTATTGTGGGTTATGCAAACTACTCATATGTATTATTCCAATATAAAATTTCTCATCCTTCAAAGCTAAATGTCTTGTTGCAAAACATTTCTCATAAGGAGGTTTTGTTGGCATTAGAAAGTCTCAAAAGTGAGATTCTCAAATGTGTTCTTCACAAATTAACCTCATAAAATGCTTGAGGTAAGGGGAAGATAATCCTGATTACATTTGTGAATAACATACACCAATCCCCTCCCTTTGAGAGTCACAGTAAATATTAGCAAACCAAAAATTCTGGGAAGCAGACACCTTATGTAACTTTAATCCAAAACTGCCCAAATTTCTTTGACTAAGGAAAAAATTTGATGTGTGTCTTTCCATTGGTTCCTGGAGAACTGGACTTATGATAAGGATTTGGATGTAAATCATTTATTAAGGATAGAGAAGGAAGCCAATATAGGGTATGATGATAAACAAGTTACCTCTGTGGGCTCTTCTAGGGACCTTTTCATGAGAGTGAGAGGTGACAACATGCTAGCAGCCCTTGCTTGCTCTCAGCGCCTCGTCAGCCTTGGCGTCCACTCTGGCCAGGCTTGAGGAGCTCTTCAGCCCTCTGCTGCACTGTGGAAGCCCCTCTCTGGACTGGCCGAGGCCGGCTCCCTCTGCTTGCGTGGAGGTGCGGAGGGACAGGAGTGGGCGGGAACCAGGGCTGTGCACAGTGCTCACAGGCCAGCACCAGTTCCGGTGGGTGCCGGCTCAGTGGGCTCAGCGGGCCCCACCCTGGGAGCGGCCAGTGCCGGGCAGTAAGGGGCTTAGCACCCGGGCCAGCAGCTGTGGAGGGTGCACCAGGTCCCCCAACATGGGGGCCCACCCACCTCACGCTCCAATTCTCGCAGGGCCTCAGCCGCTTCCCTACAGGGCAGGGCTCAAGACCTGCAGCCCGCCATGCTCAAGCCCCACCCCCCCACCCTGCTCCCACATGGCCCAAGCCTCCCCTACTGGCGCCACCTCCTGCTCAGCAGCGCCCAGTCCCATGGACCGTCCAAGGGCTGAGGAGTGCAGGTGCGTGGCGCAGGACTGGCGGGCAGCTCTGCCGACGGCCCCAGTGTGGGATCCACTAGGCGAAGCCAGCTGGACTCCTGAGTCAGGTGGGGACTTGGAGAACTTTTGTGTCTAGCTAAAGGATTATAAATGCACCAGTCAGCACTCTGTCTAGCTCAAGGTTTGTAAATGCACCAATCAGCACCCTAAGTCTAGCTTGAGGTTTGTAAACGCACCAATGAGTGCTCTGTGCCTAGCTAATCTAGTGGGGGACTTGGAGAACTTTTGTGTCTAGCTAAAGGATTATAAATGCACCAATCAGCACCCTGTCAAAATGGACCAATCAGCTCTCTGTAAAATGGACCAATCAGCAGGATGTGAGTGGGGTCAGATAAAGGAATAAATGCAGGCTGCCCAAGCAAGCAGTGGCAACCTGCTCAGGTCCCCTTCCAAGCTGCTGAAGCTTTGTTCTTTCGCTGTTCACAATAAATCTTGCTGCTGCTCACTCTTTGGGTGCGCGCCACCTTTATGAACTCTAACACTTACCGCAAAGGTCTGCAGCTTCACTCCCCAGGCCAGCGAGACCACAAACCCACTGGAAGCAATGAACAACTCCAGACATGCCACTTTTAAAAGCTGTTAACACTCACCGCGAAGGTCTGCAGCTTCGCTCCTGAAGTCAGCGAGACCATGAACCCACCAGTAAGAAGAAACTCCGGACATGTCTGAACATCAGAATGAACACACTCCGGACACACCATCTTTAAGAACTGCAACACTCACTGCGAGGGTCTGCGGCTTCATTCTTGAAGTCAGCGAGACCAAGAACCCACCAATTCCAGACACATGTTGGCAACCACAAAGGGACCATCGCCTATTGCCAAGCGATGAGTACCATCAGACCCCTTTCACTTGCTACTCTGTCCTATTTTTCCTTAGAATTCAGGGGCCAAATACTGGGCACCTGTCGGCCAGTTAAAAGCGACCAGCGTGGCTGCCAGGCTAAAGACACGGGTTTCCCTTTCTGGGAAAGGGCTCTGTAACAACCCCCCGACTCTTCGGAGTTGGGAGCGTTGGTTTGTCTGGAACCAGCTTCCACTTTTCCTGTACTTCTGGGCTGAGCTGAGGGTCAACAGAGAGGAAAGCCATAGAGCTCCGGGGTCCCAACAAAAAGTTGGTTGACCCTGCAGCCATGAGCAGAACTCTCAAAGGCTTGTCACCCAAGCGAGATGCGCCCATCTATCCTACCTATCCTGACCCTTGCCTCCTGGGTCCTAATGCCTGCCAGACAAACTTCCTCTTGCTTCTCTTCTCCGAGGCTAGCTCTGCTTCTAAAAATCACTCCCTGTCTCTGGTGCTTTTCTAGTTTCTCCTATAAGAATGATTTCTAGTATAAACTCCAAGACTCTGTTACCTTCTTTAGACACCCAGGCTCACCAATCAGAAAGACATAGTTTTTGCCCAAAGCCCCATTGTAGGGGGTACTATCTGGAATTTTAGGATCCCTTCTCAGACTAGCAGACCTAACAAAAGCTATTCCTGAAGCTAGGATATGGGGAGCCTCAGAAATTGTATCCTTCCTACTCATGTAAGTGAGGACAAAAGGCATCACCCTTCCATCCCTGGAGATCCCGTCCCTTCCTCAAGGTATGGCCCTCCACTTCATTTTTCGGGTGAAATATCTTTATAGGACATGGGTAAACTCCCAGTACTAACAGGAGAATGCTTAGGACTCTAATAGGTTTTCGAGAATGCGTTGGTAAGGGCCACTAAATCCTATTTTCCTTGGTCCTCTTTGTGGTCTAGGAGGACAGGCAAGGTTGCAGATTTTCGAGAATGCATCAGTAAGGGATGCTAAATCTGACCTTCCTTGATCCTCCTTGTGGTCTGGGAGGAAAACTAGTGTTTCTGCTGCTGCGTCAATGAGCGCAACTATTCTGATCAGCAGGGTCCAGGGACCATTGTGGGTTTTGGGGCAGGGGTTATTTCTGCTGCTGCGTTAGTGAGCACAACTCTTCAGATCAGCAGGGTCCAGGGACCGTTGTGGGTTCTTGGACAGGGGGAGAAACAAAGCAAAGCAAAACCATGGGCAGTTTTGTCTTTCAGACAGGAAACACCCAGGCATCAACAGGCTCACCCCTTGAAATGCATCCTAAGCCATTGGGACCAATTTGACCCACAAACCCTGAAAGAGAGGCGGCTCATTTTTTTCTGCACTACAGCCTGGCCCCAGTATTCTCTCTCTGATGGGGAAAAATAGCCACCTGAGGAAAGTACAAATTACAATATTATCCTGCAGCTTGACCTTTTCTGTAAGAGGGAAGGCAGATGAAGTGAAATACCTTATGTCCAAGCTTTCTTTTCATTGAAGGAGCGTACACAACTATGCAAAGCTTTAATTTATATCCCACAGGAGGACCTCTCAGGATAGGATACCCCCATATCCTAGCCTCCCTATAGCTCCCTTTCCTATTAATGATAATCCTCCTCTAATCTCCCCTGCCCAGAAGGAAATAAGCAAAGAAATTTCCAGAGGACCACAAAATCCCCCAGGCTATTGGTTATGTACCCTTCAAGCTGTAGGGGGAAGGGAATTTGGCCTAACCTAGGTACATGTCTCCTTCTCCCTCTCTGATTTAAAGCACATCAAGGCAGACCTGGAGAAGTTTTCAGATGATCTTTATAGGTACATAGATGTCCTACAGGGTCTAGGGCAAACCTTCGACCTCACTTGGAGAGATGTCATGCTACTGTTAGATCAAACCCTGGCCTTTAATGAAAAGAATGCAGCTTTAGCTGCAGCCCGAGAGTCTGGAGATACCTGGTATCTTAGTCAAGTAAATGATAGAATGACAGCTGAATAAAGGGATAAATTCCCTACTGGTCAGCAAGCTGTCCCCAGTATGGATCCCCAACTGGGACCTTGACTCAGATCATGGGGACTGGAGTCGTAAACATCTGTTGACCTGTGTTCTAGAAGGACTAAGGAGAATTAGGAAAAAGCCCATGAATTATTCAGTATGTCCACCATAACTCAAGGAAAGGAAGAAAATCCTTCTGCCTTCCTTGAGCGGCTATGGGAGGCCTTATGAAAATATAATCTCCTGTCACCCAAATCACTCGAGGGTCAATTGATTCTAAAAGATAAGTTTATTACCCAAGCAGCCACAGATATCAGGAGAAAACTCCAAAAGCAAGCCTCAGGCCCTGAACAAAATTTGGAGGCATTATTATACCTGGCAATCTCGGTGTTCTATAATAGGGAACAAGAGGATAGGCCCAAAAGGAAAAGCAAGATCAGAGAAAGGCCACAGCCTTAGTCATGGCCCTCAGACCCTTGGTGGTTCAGAGAGGACAGAAAATGGAGCAGGCCAATCAGCCGGTAGGGCTTGTTATCAGTGTGGTTTACAAAGACACTTTAAAAAAGATTGTCCAAGGAGAAACAAGCCACTCCCTCATCCATGTCCACTATGCCGAGGCAATCACTGGAAGGTGCACTGCCCCAGAGGACAAAAGTTCTCTGGGTCAGAAGCCCCCAACCAGATGATCCAACAACAGGACTGAGGGTACCTAGGGCAAGAGCCAGCTCATGTCATCACCCTCACTGAGCCCAGGTACGTTTAACCACTGAGGACTGGGAAATTGACTTCCTCCTGGACACTGGCATGGCCTTCTCAGTATTAAACTCCTGTTCTGGACGACTGTCCTCAAGGTCCGTTACCATCCATGGAATCCTGGGACAGCCTGAGGAGGTGGGTATTTCTCCCACCTCCTCAGTTGTAATTGGGAGACTTTGTTCTTTTCACATGCCTTTCTTGTGATGCCTGAAAGTCCCACACCCTTATTAGGGAGGGATATATTAGCCAAAGCTGGAGCTATTATATACATGAATATGGGGAATAAGTTACCCATTTATTGTCCCCCTACTTGAAAAGGGAATCGACCCTGAAGTCTGGGCATTGGAAGAACAATTTGGAAGGGCAAAAAATGCCTGCCCAGTCCAAATCAGGTTAAAAGACCCCACCACTTTTCCTTATCAATGGCAACATCCCTTAAGGCCCGAAGCTCATAAAGGATTACAGGATATTGTTAAACATTTAAAAGCTCAAGCCTTAGAAAGGAAATGCAGCAGTCCCTGCAACACCCCAATTCTAGGAGTACAAAAAACAAACGGTCAGTGGAGACTGGTGCAAGATCTTAGATTCATCAATGAGGCAGTAATTCCTCTATATCCAGTTGTACCTAACCCCCATACCCTGTTCTCTCAAATACCAGAGGAAGCAGAACGGTTCATGGTTCTGGACCTCAAGGATGCCTTCTTCTGTATTCCCCTGCACTCTGACTCCCAGTTTCTCTTTGCCTTTGAGGATCATACAGACCACCTGTCCCAACTTATGTGGACAGTGTTGCCCCAAAGGTTTTGGGCTAGCCCTCACCTGTTTGATCAGGCACTGGACCAAGATCTAGGCCACTTCTCAAGTCCAGGCACTCTGGTCCTTCAGTATGTGGATGATTTACTTTCGGCTACCAGTTCGGAAGCCTCATGCCAGCAGGCTACTCTAGATCTCTTGAACTTTCTAGCTAATCAAGGGTACAAGGTGTCTAGGTCAAAGGTCCAGCTTTGCTTACAGCAGGTCAAATAACTAGGTCTAATCTTAGCCAGAGGGACCAGGGCCCTCAGCAAGGAACGAATACAGCCTACACTGACTTATCCTTGCCCTAAGACATTAAAACAGTTGTGGGGGTTCCTTGGATTCACCGGCTTTTGCTGACTATGGATCCCCAGATACAGCAAGATAGCCAGGCCCCTCTATACTCTAATCAAGGAGACCCAGAAGGCAAATACTCATCTAGCAGAATGGGAACCAGAGGCAGAAACAGCCTTCAAATCCTTAAAGCAGGCCCTAGTACAAGCTGCAGCTTTAACCCTTCCCACAGGACAAAACTTCTCTTTATATGTCATGGAGAGAGCAGAGATAGCTCTTGGAGTCCTTACTCAGACTCATGGGACACCCCCACAACCAGTGGCATACCTAAGTAAGAGAACTGACGTAATAGCAAAAGGCTGGCCTCACTGTTTATGGGTAGTTGCGGCGGTGGCTGTCTTAGTTTCAGAGGTTATCAAAATAATACAAGGAAAGGATCTCACTGTCCGGACTATAATGGCTATAAATGGCTTAGTAGGTGCCAAAGGAAGTTTATGGCTATCAGACAACCACCTACTTCGATACCAGTTGCTACTCCCTGAGGGACTGGCACTTCAAATACGTATGTGTGTGGCCCTCAACCCTGCCACTTTTCTCCCAGAGGATGGGGAGCCAATCGAGCATGACTGCCAACAAATTATAGTCCAGACTTATGCCACCCAAGATGATCTTTTAGAAGTCCCCTTAGCTAATCCTGACCTCAACCTATATACCAATGGAAGTTCCTTTGTGGAGAATGGGATACGAAGGGCAGGTTATGCCATAGTTAGTGATGTAACCATACTTGAAAGTAAGCCTCTTCCCCCAGGGACCAGTGCCCAGTTAGCAGAACTAGTGGCACTTACCTGAGCCTCAGAACTGGGAAAGGGAAAAAGAATGTGTATACAGATAGCAAGCATGCTTATCTAATCCTGCATGCCTATGCTCTAATATGGAAAGAAAGGGAGTTCCAAACATCTGGGGGAACCCCCATTAAATACCACAAGGAAATCATGGAGTTACTGCACTCAGTGCAAAAACCCAAGGAGGTGGCAGTCTTACACTGCCAAAGCCATCAAAATGGGAAGGAGAGGAGAGAACAGCAGCCTAAGTAACTGGCAGAGGCAGTAGAAAGGAAAAAGAGAAAGAGAAAGAAAGTCAGAGAAAGAGAGAAAGAGAAAAAGAGAGAGGAAGAAACAGAGACAAAGAGAAGGAGTCAAGGAGAAAGGAAGAGACAGAATGTCAAGAAGGAAAGAGAGGAAGAGACAAAGAGGGAGTCAGAGAGATGAAGAAGTCAAAGAGAAAGAGAGATGGAAGTAGTAAAGAAAAAAGAGAAAGAGAGATGGAAGTAAAGAAAAAAGTGTACTCAAAAGTATACTCTATTCCTTTAAAAGCCAGCATAAAGTTAAAACCTATAATTGATAATTGAAGGCCTTCTCTGAAAGCCTAAAACACTCCAATACCACCTTGTTGTCAGTGTAAACAAGGACATAGCCCCAAAGCACTGAGGCCACTGACAACCTGTAGCCTTTCTATCAAAAATACTTAACCCAGCAGGTTTCCTAACAGGGGATCTAAATCTGAAGGTCCGACCAGATGTAAGAGGAACTCCCTTCAGGACAGGATGATAGATGGTTGCTTGGAGTCCTTACTCAGACTCATGGGACACCCCCACAACCAGTGGCATACCTAAGTAAGAGAACTGACGTAACAGCAAAAGGCTGGCCTCACTGTTTATGGGTAGTTGCGGCGGTGGCCATCTTAGTGCCAGAGGCTATCAAAATAATACAAGGAAAGGATCTCACTGTCTGGACTACTCATGATATAAATGGCTTAGTAGGTGCCAAAGGAAGTTTATGGCTATCAGACAACCGCCTACTTCGATACCAAGCAATGAAGGAAAAAAGACAAAATGGGTATTCAGTAAATGATAAAAAAAAAAAAAAAAAAAAAAAAAAAACTCTTACAAAAGCAGAGTTAGGAAAATTCCCTAATAATTCGTCTGCTCAAACATGCGAGCTGTTTGCACTCAGTTTGCTCCCAACACCCCTTTCCAGTTGCTCACTGGAGCTACCTTGGCAAGTACTCTATGAGTATGGGAAAATGAAAACAACAAATTCACACACCTTTTTAACATACATAACCAGTTCTGTCTACCCAGCCAAGGTATATTCTTCTTAAGTGGAACATCAACCTATATCTGCCTCCCCACTAACTGGACAGGCACCTGCATCTTAGTCTTTCTAAGTCCCAACATTAACATTGCCCCAGGAAATCAGACCTTATCAATACCCCTCAAAGCTCAAGTCCGTCAGTGCAGAGCCATACAACTAATACCCTACTTATAGGGTTAGGAATGACTACTGCTACAGGAACCGGAATAGCGGGTTTATCTACTTCATTATCTTACTACCACACACTCTCAAAGGATTTTTCAGACAGTTTGCAAGAAATAACGAAATCTATCCTTACTCTACAATCCCAAATAGGCTCTTTGGCAGCAGTGACTCTCCAAAACCGCCGAGGCCTAGACCTCCTCACTGCTGAGAAAGGAGGACTCTGCACCTTCTTAGGGGAAGAGTGCTGTTTTTACACTAACCAGTCAGGGATAATATGAGATGCTGCCTGGCATTTACAGGAAAAGGCTTCTGAAATCAGGCAATGCCTTTCAAATTCTTATACCAACCTCTGGAGTAGGGCAACATGGCTTCTCCCCTTTCTAGGTCCCATTGCAGCCATCTTGCTGTTACTTGCCTTTAGACCCTGTATTTTTTTTTTTTTTTTTTTTTTTTATACTTTAAGTTCTAGGGTACATGTGCATAACGTGCAGGTTTGTTACATATGTATACTTGTGCCATGTTGCTGTGCTGCACCCATCAACTCGTCAGCACCCATCAACTCGTCATTTACATCAGGTATAACTCCCAGTGCAATCCCTCCCCCTTCCCCCCTCCCCATGATAGGCCCCGGTGTGTGATGTTCCCCTTCCTGAGTCCAAGTGATCTCATTGTTCAGTTCCCACCTATGAGTGAGAACAGGCGGTGTTTGGTTTTCTGTTCTTGTGATAGTTTGCTAAGAATGATGGTTTCCAGCTGCATCCATGTCCCTACAAAGGACACAAACTCATCCTTTTTGATGGCTGCATAGTATTCCATGGTGTATATGTGCCACATTTTCTTAATCCAGTCTGTCACTGATGGACATTTGGGTTGATTCCAGGTCTTTGCTATTGTGAATAGTGCCACAATAAACATACGTGTGCATGTGTCTTTATAGCAGCATGATTTATAATCCTTTGGGTATATACCCAGTAATGGGATGGCTGGGTCATATGGTACATCTAGTTCTAGATCCTTGAGGAATCGCCATACTGTTTTCCATAATGGTTGAACTAGTTTACAATCCCACCAACAGTGTAAAAGTGTTCCTATTTCTCCACATCTTCTCCAGCACCTGTTGTTTCCTGACTTTTTAATGATTGCCATTCTAACTGGTGTGAGATGGTATCTCATTGTGGTTTTGATTTGCATTTCTCTGATGGCCAGTGATGATGAGCATTTTTTCATGTGTCTGTTGGCTGTATGAATGTCTTCTTTTGAGAAATGTCTGTTCATATCCTTTGCCCACTTTTTGATGGGGTTGTTTGGGAAGCGCAAGTGGACCCTGTATTTTTAACCTGCTTGTCAAATTTGTTTTCTCTAGAATCGATGCCATCAAGCTGCAGATGATCTTACAAACGGAACCCCAAATGAGTTCAACTAACAACCTCTACCGAGGACCCCTGGACCAATCTGCTGGCACTTTCACTGGCCTAGAGCGCTCCCCTCTGGAGGACACTGCAACTGCAGGGCCCCTTCATCACCCCTATCCGGCAGGAAGTAGCTAGAGCGATCATCATTGGCAAAATTCCCAACAGCAGTTGGGGTGTCCTGTTTAGAGGGGGAATTGAGAGGTGACAACATGCTAGCAGCCCTCGCTTGCTCTCAGCGCCTCCTCAGCCTTGGTGTCCACTCTGGCCACACTTGAGGAGTCCTTCAGCCAGCCACTGCATCATGGGAGCCCCTCTCTGGGCTGGCGGAGGCCGGAGCCAGCTCCCTCTGTTTGCGGGGAGGTATGAAGGGACAGGCGTGGGCGGGAACCGGGGCTGCTGACAGCTCTCCCAGGCCAGCACAAGTTCTGGGTGGGTGCCGATTCAGCAGGCTCCACACTCAGAGCAGCTGGCCAGTGCCGCCAGCCCCGGGCAGTGAAGGGCTTAGCACCTGGGCCAGCAGCTGCAGAGGGTGTGCCGGGTCCCCAGCACTGGGGGCCCGCCCACGCCACGCTCCAATTCTTGCTGGGCCTCAGCCACCTCCCCACAGGATAGGGCTCCCAACCTGCAGCCCGCCATGCCCGAGTCCCGCCCCCACCTCCCGGTGGGCTCCTGTGAGGCCCGAGCCTCCCTGATGGGCGCCATCCCCTGCTTTATTAGGTGGCGGGCTGCACTTGGCCCTGGGGCTGTAGTTTGCCAACCTCTGCCATAGATTCCAAAAGTTCTAGCTCTGAGTTTGCTGGGTCTCCCAAACTTTGATGCTTTCTGCAAAACTCATACTACTTAGGGTGATTGTAAAAAAATAAAATAAAAGTAATAAAAACCTTTTGCTGCCAATCAGCCAAGAGGCATGTACCTGAGAGTGACTTCCTTTTCAAATAGGAGAACAGGATCAGCAGGCAAACGGGAAGGAGCAGAGACTGCTTAACTTCGGGTCTCCCTCCAGAGCCCCATATTGGTAAAACTTAGCAGGAAGCCAGAAGATCAAGAAAAAAAGGTTTTGCAGAGTCTAACTTCAGCACCACAGGTTGAGCAGAGAAGAATGGATTTGAAGCTGAGACACAATTGCTGGACAAGTGGCCAAGACCCCACCAATGGTATCAATATTGTTGGTATGACATGAGGTTAATAATGAGACCCAACCCAAAACACAGCTACCAGAGAAACGAGGTTGCTCTCTGGGAGTTAAATTGGTAAAACCTACATACACTATGGCTTTGATTGCCTGGTTATAAAATTAAATATGATTCTACCTCTAACTTTGAAGACCTTGAGGACACACACAACTCTACATAAAGTGATCTGAGTTTATTCTCAGGGAGACAAGACAGGCATGTAATTGTAATTTATTAAGTAGAAACCTAATCAAATTGTACCATGTAGGGAAAGAGACTGTGTGAGTAGAAGAGAGCTAGATTAGCCTAGATAAAGACATCCAAGGCCAGGTGTGATGGTTCACCCCTGTAATCCCAGCACTTTGGGAGGCAAAGGTGGGTGGATTGCTTGAGTCCAGGAGTTCAAGACCAGCCTGGGCAGCCTGGAGAAACCCTGTCTCTACAAAAAAATACAAAAATTAGTCAGGCGTGGTGGTGTGCACCTGTAGTCCCAGCTACTTCAGCTAACTGGGAGGCTGAGGCAGGAGGATTGCTTTTGGGAGGCTGAGGTGGGGAGGATTGCTTGAGCCTCGAAGGTCAGGGATGCAGTGAGCCAAGATCATGCTACTGCACTCCAGCCTGGGTGATAGAGCAAAGTGAGATCCTGTCTCAAAACAACACATCTAAAAAGTGTACATATGCCCTTGGTGATGATTGTAGCCCTGGTATTCTCAAAAAGATTCTCTGAAGTGATAATATAAATTGTGGTTTGGCAGAAATGAAATATTCAAGGTAATGAGTCCAACTGATTATAACAGAGTGTTCCCTTTAGTAAGATGCAGTCACTGCTAAGGGCAGGTTGGCTGCTAGAAACGTGCACTAGCATGGAGGATTTAAAGTTTGAAGTAATAAAAATGGTTGCTCCACTATATAGATGTGTAAAGGTGATTGGCTTCCTCTGAAGCCCTAGGTGCAGTCTCCAGTGCCGAGGGGTAAAATAAGTTAACGTCCTCAAAACCCCCATGAAAGTAATTGCTTTTGCTTGATTGATATAGGACAGCTTTGGTAGAAATTTGTTCTAGTCAAAACCAGTCATGTCTGACTTACCCTAGCTGATGGGGACAGCCCCCGGAGTGTAAGACAGCCAGAATCCACACTTACCCATTCTCCTCTCCCTACTGAACTCAACAATGGGGAGAGGGGCCTGGGTGGATGAAATTATCTTGGGTTACTGTTGTGCTAAAGCTTTCCTCACTAGACTCTTGGGATTCAGGGATCGTGGACATTGGCAACAAAAAGTGAACATGCTTGATTAATTATTTCTCTGAATCATTCAAGACAAGGAATTGTTCTTCCATCTTTTGCCTTTGGAGTCTCCTTTGGCATTTCATATAGATTTGTCTACAGGCAAGAATGCTTTAGTCATATCTGTTTGAGAGCTCTGGTTCATGTGACATTTCTATTTCTCATCATGTTAACAAATTGCTTGGCCTTTGACTTTTATATTAGCCTCTCTTAGACTGGGTTCAAGTGATTCAACCCCAGATCATTAGCTCCACTCTTGCGGTGCTGACAAAATCCAGATTTTGAGACTTTAAAGGCAGATGCCATAGGTGAGCCATGATAAATTCCTCAAGGTGAGTGACTTCTTTGGAGTCTGTAAGCAGCTAGTCAATGAAGTCTCCCTGTCCTTTCTTGCCAATGTTCTGCTCAAGCTATAACAGATTTTAAAGTCCATTTTTAAGATGGCCTTTTCTACAAAATAAAACAATGACCCTTCCTTAGAGGTTTAGTTCTAGGCCATAAAGTCCAAATCTTTATGGCTTTGTTGCTACTTTTTTTTGTTTGTACAAACAACAAAGAAAAGTGGTTTTCCATTAAAAAAGAAAAAACAGAGCAGTGGGAATCTCTTTTAAAAAATGAACTCATATGCAGATCATCTATACTTGAAACAGATAAAAAAAACACTACCCTTTTGAAGCAGGGCTGAGCCTCTAACCTGCTCTACTAGGACTCTCTGTGCTTCTATTTGAAAACTACATGTAAACACTGAAAAGGTTGGGATGAGGAAGAGGTAAGCCTTAGAGTTGAATGGTCCTACCACTTCCAAGCTTTAGATCTCTGTGGATTGCAGGGATGGAACTGGCCATATTGTGTTGATTCTGAATGAATGCCACACACACTGAAAAGTTCATGAAAAGACTATAGCTGGCATTTTTAAAAGAGTGGCATTTGATCAACACTATGGTTTCAAGAATACCATAGAATACTCGTAATTCTGCTGCCCTATGTTTCTCCACACCTCATTGACTTTCCAGCCTACAGGAGCTGATCTCAGAGCCCATCTTGTTTTTTCTGTTCTGGTATTTTAATTTCTCTTTCTCTCTGCTAATGGCCTGATGACTGAATGCTGTGATTTTTCTCCAGGCAGCACAATGTCATTTCAGCTTTGTTTTCTATAATTTATGCCATATACTATTTTCTATACTGAATCATTAACTCTTACAAGTAATGCAGATGACATGAATTATCTAAAAGGGGCTATGCAAAATAAACTGTCAGCAAGCGCAATTTATTTCATTTTGTAACAGTTGAGACTCAAGCAGAATGCCAGGGCTAGGGAAAAACAGCGCTGCCTACTCCAGTCTGCTTTGTCAAATCCTGGTGCCTTTAAACACATCCCAGGAAAAGAGAAAAGCACTGTAACTGGGTAGTTTAACTTAAAAAAATAACTTTGAGAGAGCAAGATTGGCCTTTATGACAAAGAATCCCTAACCTGAAAACAGGTTCTAGTCCCCCAGATTCACTTCTAAGATAATTACTAAAATGTTTGTGTCCTCAAATGAGCATGGGTGTGCTTGCTTTTAATAGCAAGGAAACACCATGGCTCATTTTCACCTTGCCTGCTAGGGAGCTCAGAGGAAAAGTTAGTGTTGTGTAGATCTTAGCTCTTCGTTACTTCTTAAGAAAGGTGACTTACCCCATCCAGTCTAATTATATTAGCTAGCTAGCTTTCTGGTTACTCTAACTTACTGTATTAGTTTACAAGGGATGCTGTAACAAAGCACCACAAATTGGGTGGCTTAGTACAAGAGAAATGTACTGTCTCACATTTCTGGAGGATAAGAGTCTTAAATCAAGGTGTTAGCAGGGTCATACTCCCTCTGAAGGCTCTAGGGAAGACTCCTTCTTTTCCTCTTCCTACTTCTGATGGCTGATGGCAATCCTTGACATTTTTTGGCTTATAGTTGTACCACTCTAACTCCTATTTCCATTTTTGCATTGCTGCCTTCCCTCTGTGTCTCCTCAGTGTCTCCATGTGACCATCTTAAAAGGATACCAGTCATTGGATGCAGGACCCACTCCATCCAGGAGGACTCACCTTTACTTAACGAATTACATCTGCAAAGAGCCTAATTTCAAATAAGGCCACATTCTAAGGTCTCAGATGGACATGCATCTTGTGGGATAGTCTTCAACCCACAACACTCATCATAGCTTATACTGGCTTTGCAGCACTTATCACTGGCTGGAATTGTTTGGGTAGTAATATGTATTCTTTGTTTACTGTTGAATTCTTTCACTACTGTTCCTGCTACAACATTCTGGAGTATAAGCTTCATGAGAGCTGGCACTTATCTTATTCTGTGCCATAAACCTAGCATCTAGTAGGACTTGAAAATAATTTGGTTCAATTTATATTTTTAAGTTTGTAATAACTCCATTATTTAACTAATTTATAGCTCAGTTTTTATAGCATATGCCTATTGTGATATGCTCTTCTTTTTGTTAAGATGACTTTTTATTTCCCCCATTTATCTTCGACTAACCACCTGAAATCTTTTTTTGGAAGAAAGGATGGAGAATAAATTACGAACAAATAAAAGGCTGTTGTTGGGAACTCACGCTGTATTTTCCCTGAGAAATAATGTGATGAATAATGATTATATTCCCAGGCCATCTTTTTTTTTCGGGGGGGGGGGGGGGTGGACAGAATCTTGCTCTGTTGCCGAGGCTAGAGTGCAGTGGCATGATCTTGGCTCACTGCAACCTCCCAGGTTCAAGCGAATCAATTGCCTCAGCCTCCTGAGTAGCTGGGACTACAGGCATGTGCCACCACACCCAGTTAATTTTTGTACTTTTAGTGTAGACAGAGTTTCGCCATGTTGGCCATGCTGGTCTCGAACGCCTGACCTCAGGCGATCTTCCTGCCTTGGCCTCCCAAAGTGCTGGGATTACAGGTGAAAGCCCCTGCACTTGGCCCCAGGCCATCTTTTAATGTTAAATGTTTTTAAAGCTTTTAATGTCAAAGGCTTTTAACTTCAAATGGACCCAAAATATTAATTATTAGCAATGAACTAGACTTTAAAAACCCCAATGCTTTCAGTGTTTTTTTATTTCAGTTAGCCTTAGGGGTAGGACTGTACATATGCCTGGCATATGACAGGAGGCTAGTAAATGTCTACTAAATGAATTCACTGATTAAAACAGAAGAGGACACCAGTGTACCTGGCCCACCATGAGCCCTCTTTTCTTAAAGGGGATGTGATGAGAAGTTAGGATCGAGTGGGTTGTCATTGGATCTAAATTATTGACTTTTTAGATCCAATGACTTGGGGTCTTTTGCTGTTTTCAGATTACCTTGGGGGACCCTTAGCATATCTTCTGAGAGATCTTTAAGTGTGATTGTCCTAAACAGTGTCCCACCATGGTCTAGGTTTTCAGAAACACACTAACGAAAATGGGCCTGAAAAGTGATACAAAATGCAGCGGATGCCACAGTTAATACATGTATTTAAATGAGTCCAAAAAGGGGGAAGAAGTGAGAGAGAGGATACGAGACAGGGCAACAGGCAGAACATCCATTAACTTTGCTGTCTGATCTAGTTACAGAAGCTGTTAGAGGACCAAGCAGTAGAGAATGTTCTAGAATGACTTTCGGGATGGCAGCAGCCTCTTTGCTTAATACCATTCAATTTACCTTCTTCCCCCTCTTTTCTAATGAATTAAGAGCATTTAGCTGTGGAATAGGGGAACCATCAGAGTTAACAAGCCAAATCCCCTTGCAAGGGGACATGTGGTTGACTGACAGCGACTACTGCTGAATTCATGTTAGGAGTTCAAGAATGCATTTTAGGCACTTCTGAAAAGTCATTCTGGCAGATGATATCACCTACTGCAAGGGATAATCATAATGGGAAGTATCCTAATAACCTTTCTTTTTATGACTATCTCCTGAATGCACAGACATAATCCCTAAAAGGCATTTCCTCCTCAAAGCAGAGAGGAGCATGCCCTGTGGGACTTGTGGGAGTCAATTAAAAGCTGGAGTGACGGTGGGTGCTGGAATTTGTCTTCAACAAAGAAACACAGCCATTTTCACCTGTACTGTTGTGCGTCATATAGAAGCAAACAAACAAATCTATGACCTCATTACTCAGAGTCTTTGCTAAAGGCAAAATTCCAGAGAGCAACTCTAAGTTTCTTTCTAAACTGGACAGTGTCCAGTTAAAGGGCATCGCTTTTCTTTTTGCTAAGTTTATCAGTTAGGAAAACATGAGAAACATGACCTCTTTTAACAGATAAATCCTAAATTCTCAGGGAGTTAGCACAACACAAGTTCATCTCTAGTTTACATTCCTGTCCAGTGCAGTTGATTCTGAATACTTGGACTTCCACCCGTTATTCAAGAACCTGCTTCTATCTGGTGGCCTCACCCCCTCTTCAGTCAGAAGCTGGTTAGAGAGGATGAGGACCAAACATAGGAGAATTATGAGTTAGGCTTGTAAATGGCTCACCTCACTTTCACCCACATCCCCTCGGTTAAAATTCAATTATGTGCCCATGTAACGGCTAGGGAGGCTAAAATATGTATTCCAGCTGGGTGCCCAAGAAGGAAAGGTAATGGGTGAAGGGCCCATCTAGCTAATCTCTGCCACAAAGAGCAATGTTTGGAGACCTTGGCCTTTCCCACAAGCAAGATGGTATAAGAGGAACAGCAGACTTGACTCTAGTTAGGTTTTCTGGGGGGCTCATTGTGGAGGTTGAGAAGTAGTGTGCAGCCCTTGGGCCCCCCATGTGCAACACATTCTCATGGGTAAACCCAGAGTTATTCTCAACTCCCTATGCTTCCTGGGTATAATGCCAGTCATTTCTCGGGAAACTGAGACCTAGAGAAGAAAAATGTCGATTCCAGACCACACAGCTAACTGTGACAAAGTTTGTAAGAATCGTGTAGATATCAAGATAATGTTGAATTTGCCTCTCTCTCTACACACACACACGTATATACACATATATACATATATGTGCACACATGTATATACACATATATGTATCAAGCATATTAAAATAAATTCTTTACTTTTTGCTACTTTCGGTCTTTTGCTGCCTTCAGATCACCTTGGGGGAGTGGGTTGTTAAAAATTCCTAATGCTAGAAGCTTTTTATGCACACATGTATATACATACAAAAGCATATATATGTATACAGGTATATTAAGTAAATAATTTGATAACTTAAATATTTTAATTACTAATAAAATGTACTTTTGTTACATCCCTGCTTTTTGACATCACAATTAATGATAGCTGGCTCAGAAGACTAGGAAAAACTGTCTATTTTGTTTGCCTTTGGGACCAAATAACAAAGCCCACCTCAGACTGTTTAAAATAATAAATACTATATTTCTAAATTGTTAATTTACAAATTTTTATGTAGTGCTTACCCTGTGCCAGATACCAACAGCCTTAAAAATATTTACTTAATCCTCATCACAACCCTGCAGGGAAAATACTATCATTATTCCCATATTAGAGATGGAAAATTATGGTCCAGTGGGATTAAGTTGCCTGTGGTCACCTAAGTAATTGGTGGTAGAGCCAAAATCTGAAGTGAGAATATAGTTCCTTAGCCAGTTCTCTTAGCTATTCCGTTATGGAACCCCATATTGGATCATACAGAGGCAGAGCCAGTCTTTTAGTAACTCAGTAACACCAGGTACACAGGTTCTTTCCCAATTTCACATATCCAGATTATTTCATCAAGTGTCTCTGCTCTAGCTCATGTCATGAAAACAAAATCGCTGCCTGCAGAGGTAAGGCAATGAGCTTCCTTATGCATGTTCAGTGGGGGAGAGAGACTCATCATTTATTCCCATTCCTGAGTCTGCCTCTCCTTACCTGTCTTTGCCGCAAGCTTTTCCAACTTGCCTCTGAAGCAGTCACTGACAAGGAAATGGGCTAGCACGATTGACTTAGCTTCAGTTTAGTTGTTTGGATGAAGTGGATGAAAAGAACAATCACAAGGTCCACTGTAGACAACCAACATTTCTAGGCACAACTATGACCCTGCTGCGCTGCCTTATTGCCTTATACAAGTGATTGCTTGGCAGTCCATAGTCTTATAATAAAGTGACACTTTAAGATCTTGGAGACCTTTTATATGTGTTGTCTCATTTCCCAGTTAATAGGTAGGACATTTTATGATTCCTGTTTCTTAGATTAGCCAGCAAAGGTTGAAGAAGGAGGTATGTTTTCCAAAGTCACACAGGTTGGGTAAAAGCAGTGTCTTGAACCTGTGTCTCTTAACTTGTGGTGCAGCCATCTATCAATGTATGACCTCATTTTAATTAGGCATAAAGTCATACACTATAAAAGCAATCCCTGAGCAGAGAAAGCCTCTGAATCATTTTAGGGTTGGCCATTTTGGGTTGATTTTATTTATTTTTAAATTTCTGTCGCAGGACTTAACCATTGTGTATTCGTCTTAATTCTCCTGGGCAATTTCTAACTAGATTTTTGTCTCTTCAGACTCAGCCTGAATGTTCTACTTTTTGCTATCCCTAAGGACTTGAGATGTAAAAATTCCTAATGCTGGAAGCTTCTTATGTATGAAGAAAAGGTTTAGGAAAAGAATTACACCAGCCAAATCTTCAGGACATGATGCACTTCCTCTGCAAGGCATTCAAACTTTTGGAACTTCTTTGTTTCATTAAAAGTATAGGAATAAGCATTAATTAACAGAAAAATTATTAAAATAATGCATAAAACACGCCCTGCTGATCTCTGGATTCTGACAGTCTTAACTTTCTTTCCTTTGGCTCTGTGTTTTCTATAGTGCTCAAAACTTAACCAGCATGCCACAAATTAATTTGGGAGAACTAACTGAAATTATAACTGTAGTAAGGGTATGACTTTTAGAATTGTCATGGTAATAGATGTTGATATTCATGACTTACTGATGCAAAATATTAGCCCCCTATGATGGTGAGCAGTCAGCATGTTGACTGTGTCATAACCCATTCTAGGTTCTGAATTTTATAGAAATGATAGAAACTTAGAACTGGAGATACCTGACAGTGCCTGGCACGAAGCAGATACCATATATATACTTATTGCATAAATGCTGAGTAAATGAATCCCCACGCTTTTCAAATGAGAAAAATCAAACCTAGAGAGTGGGGAAAAGACTGACTTAAGTTCACATGGTTATGTCAGAGTCAAAAGCAAGACTCAACACTCTGGACTCCTAGTTCAGTGCTCATTCTACCAAGTTATGAATTGGGGAATGCCTTTTATACCAATGAATCAATGCAAGTTATTTAAATACAATTTATAAAATAGATATGCAGAGTTACTGGAAAAATACTTTTTGCCAATGTGGGGTTTTATTAGAATTGCATGAGGATCACAATATAACTAAGTTTAGGATTGGTGGAAGCATCAAGGTGAGGATTTCAGGGAACCTAGGAGTGCAAACCATTTGTTGATGCTTTGTGCTGAAGGGTTCTGGAAATTTCTTATAATGAACCAATAAATTATTTGCCTGGTCAAGAGTCTTTTGGAATGTTAAAGTTGTGTCGATAAAGATAATGAAATAGTAAAGTCATTTTAATGCAAATGAAATAAGCTATGTGGGCTAGGTAATTTCAGTTCTCATAAGAAAAAGACAGCAGAACTGCAGCAGTCCAGAGAGTGGGCATCTCAGAGAGCAGCCCAAGATAGAGTCAAGCACAGCCATTGATGGGAGGCAGTGAGTCTTAGGTGGCCCACTTAGGTTAAGCAAGGGAGATGACAGGCTCTTTTTAACAACCAGCTCTCGTGTGAACTAACAGAGCTAGAACTCACTCATTAATGTGGGGAGGGCACCAAGTCATTGAAGAGGGATCTGCTCCCATGACTCAAAGACCTCCCACCAGGACCCCCTCCAATATTGAGGATCACATTTTAAGATGAGATTTGGAAGGGACACACATCTAAACCATATCAAGAAATAAGAAACAATTTCAGAAACAACAAAAATTAGGGTTCTGAAAGCAAGGCTGTGTGCTGAAAATCACTGAATAGCAAACAACAAAAGCAACCCAACAACAACAAAAAATCTCATGACAATGACAAAACACCTTTTTAATTTCAAAAGCATATTTCATTTGCAATCTTTAGAACAATGGTTGGTGATACGGTTTGAATTTGTGTCCCTGCCAAATCTCATGTGGAATTATAATCCCCAGTGCTGGAGGTGGGGCCTGGTGGGAGGTGACTGGATAATGGGGATGGATTTCACTCGAATGGTTTAGCACCATCCCTTTGTTGCTGCTCGCATGATAGTGAGTTCTCATGAGATCTCATGTTTAAAAGTGTGTAGCACCTCCCACCTTGTTCGTGCTCATGCCATGTAAAATGCCTGCTCCCCTTCACCTTCCACTGTGATTGTAAGTTTCCTGAGGCCTCCCCAGAAGCCAAGGAGAAGTCAGCATTATGCCTCCTTTATAGCACATGGAATGTGAGCCATTGAAACCTTTTTTCTTTATAAATTACCCACGTCTCAGGTATTTCTTTATAGCAATGCAAAAATGAACACAGTGGTTAATCATTAAAATTGTTTTCTAATGATTAGTGTCTAGGCCAGAGTTATCCTTATACAACTGCTACTTAGTGGGTGCAATATTTATGTATGGTTTCAATTTTGCAAATAGTTTTACAACAAAATGACCAAAGAATAGAAATGGATGTAGCTGTAATATATTTTAGATGCAATGAGTTGACTGATCCCTTCCCTTTGAATTCTTGAGGACCACTCTTGATGTTGGTATGTTCGTTGGGAATCAGCAGGCTGAGAATCCTAGTGGGATCTACTTGCAAATGTCTAGAAAGAGTTGTATTATATTGTGAGGCTTCCAACTTATCAGATACTTTTGATGACTGCTTTTTTCTCTTCTTAGTTTTTGTGTCTACATTTCAAACCAAACCAGTTGTTTGGGGTCCTACCAGTTAAGTTTTTTCTGTTTCTTGACCATCTCTGTTTATTGCCATCATCAATCTTCCTTCTTCATGATTCTGCTATTAAAAAAAAAAAAATCTGTGCAATAGAGACTTGGCTTTCTCTAATATTCAAGAGTAGCTGAGTCTCTGGGGCTAGAAGCACTGTACTTATCCATAAGAAATTGGTTACACTTTCCCCTTTCTATTTTTCTCCTCCTCCATCACAATTTTCTGCCCTAAACGGACCTTTGATTATCATGAAGTGGGAAATACTCCAATTCATAGCAAATAATTTGTCTGTGAAATCAGGCCTGCAGGTGCAGAGCTGAAACAATCTCCATCCCCATCCAGCTACCTGGCTCAAAGAGCCAAACACAGAGTGTTGAAATGTTTAAGCAGGAAGGGCCCCACCCAATGATCACATTTAATATCCTCATGGTTCAGATGAAGAAACTGAGGCCCTCTGCAGAAGGGCAAAGTGATTCTCTCGAGAAAATATGTTGGTCACTAACCTTTTCTAACACAAATGTTAGCATTTTCAAAGCAATTAAATTGTGAAAATTGTTTACTATCTTCTTTACTTCTCAAAAATTTTTGTCATTAGTATGTGTAGTTATATTTGTGATTATTCACGGCATTAGAAACAACAGCTTGAATACAGACTGTGCCTTTCTTCTGAGAATATCAAACCACTCTCAAGTCTTTTATCTCAGCTGGCAGAACCTGGTGCATACTATGCTCATTCTGGCAGATCTTAAGAGTTATTGGGCCGGGCGTGGTGGCTCACGCCTGTAATCCCAGCACTTTGGGAGGCCGAGGTGGGCGGATCACAAGGTCAGGAGATCGAGACCATGGTGAAACCCCGTCTCTACTAAAAATAGAAAAAATTAGCCGGGCGCAGGGGCAGGCGCCTGTAGTCCCAGCTACTCGGGAGGCTGAGGCAGGAGAATGGCGTGAACCCGGGAGGCGGAGCTTGCAGTGAGCCGAGATTGCGCCACTGCACTCCAGCCTGGGCGACAGAGCGAGACTCCGTCTCAAAAAAAAAAAAAAAAAAAAGAGTTATTAATCAAATATTAATACCTGTTTGTATTTATTCATATTTTATTATAAAGAAATTTACCAATTTTGTTTCGCATACATTTAAAGAGTTCAAAGACAAAAAACTTGAAGAGAAGCTGTCCAGGCTGGGTGCAGTGGCTCAAGCCTGTAATCCCAGCACTTTGGGAGGCCGAGACGGGCGGATCACGAGGTCAGGAGATCGAGACCATCCTGGCTAACACGGTGAAACCCCGTCTCTACTAAAAAATACAAAAAACTAGCCGGGCGAGGTGGCGGGTGCCTGTAGTCCCAGCTACTCGGGAGGCTGAGGCAGCAGAATGGTGTGAACCCAAGAGGAGGAGCTTGCAGTGAGCTGAGATCCGGCCACTGCACCCCAGCCTGGGTGACAGAGCAAGACTCCGTCTCCAAAAAAAAAAAAAAAAAAAAAAAAAAAAAAAGAGTAGCTGTCCAGGACCAAATGTAAATACTGGATAATAAAGCCGATTCTTGACCAGGCACAGTGGCTCATGCCTGTAATTCCAGCATTTTGGGATGCCAAGGTGGGCGGATCGCTTGAGTCCAGAAGTTTGAGGCCAATCTGGACAACATGGTGAAACCCCATCTCTACAAATAATACAAAAAATAAGCCAGGCATGGTGGCATGCGCCTGTAGTCCCAGCTACTCAGGAGGCTGAGGTGGGAGGATCCCCTGAGCCTGGGGAGTTGAGACTGCAGTGAGCTGTGATTGTGACACTGCACTCCTGCTTGGGTGACAGAGCAAGGCCCTGTTTCAAAAAATAAAAATATATTAAGGCCGATTCTTTTAAAACTTTGCCCCATTCACCACCTCAGCACCACAAATCATTCTGGTACAATTTAAAACCTTCGAAATAGGGAATTCATGTTTAATGCATTGCATTTTAGGAATCTAAAGATTAATTTTGTAAAACTTAAATTGTGGTAACCCTGTCTTGTGATAACCCTGGGGCCAGAGAGCTGGCAAATATTTAGACTGCGTGTCCTAATCAAAAACAGTCTACTATGTTCCAAGACAAGAAGAGGGTCTGAGAAACTGGCGAAGAGAAGCTTCACTTTATTAAGAACACACTTTAAGCATATAGAAAGGACATCAAGGGTACGTATATCAACAAGAAATGCTCCTTCACTAGCAATGCTCATCCCAGGGGCAGATCAAGTCTGGGATGGTGAGCAGGATAAAGATGCAAAGAATCATTGTCATCCACCTGGATGATCCCACCATGTCTATAAGAACAAAAGTAAACTACTTCAAGATGCACCACAAGAACATGTACACATGCCCGTTATCCCTGACTCTCTCTTTTCAAACTCCATTTGGTCCAGATTGGCAACATTGTTGCCACATTCAAGTGCTGGCTCCTGACCAAACCATGCATTTCAACATGAAGGAGGTCACCAAGACCTAGCACCAAGGAATAGTTCTAGAAATTATAAAACTGGGTACCATCCCACACCATAAATTTATTTTTCTACTCCATAAAAAGTTAATAAATGTTCAGAAATACACAGAATTTTTACACATAATCACTTCTATGTGCCACGTGCTTTTAGTATTTAAATATTAATAGGCATGGTCTTCATGAGTATTTATTGGTTGGAGGGATTACTTGAAACCACCTAGCTAAAATTCTTGGGAGACCTAACTAAGCATTTTATGTGTATAAATGGTCTCTTGATGTTTTGTTCTTTAAAGATGGAGAAAATGACGCCCATGATATTACTCAACATCCTTTTTGCAAAGGACTAAAACAGACAAGACAGAGGGTCTGCAGTTTCCCTTGCCTTTCACCCTTCTCTAATTTTTCCATTTCCACTTTTGTTGTTGTTACTGTTATCTTCCCTGCTGCTGAACCTTGAACCTTAATTAGTTGAAAACTGTAAGGCCTGCTAAAACAGTTCTTGAAAGTAATTTTCTGGCTGGGCGCAGTGGCTCACGCCTGTAATCCCAACACTTTGGGAGGCCAACGTAGGTGGATCACCAGGGGCCAGGAGTTCGAGACCAGCCTGACCAACATGGAGAAACCCTATATCTACTCAAAACTCAAAATTAGCCAGGTGTGGTGGTGCATGCCTGTAATCCCAGCTACTTGGCAGGCTGAGGCAGGAGAATTGCTTGAACCCAGGAGGCAGAGCTTGCAGTGAGCCAAAATCGCACCATTGCACTCCAGCCTGGGTAACAAGAGTGAAACTCTGTCTCAAAAAAACAAAACAAAACAAAAGAAAAAGTAATTTTCTGACAGTTATCAGAACAGCATTGTGCCAACTATCCCGAGAATGAGGCAAAAATAATAGAACAATCTCTCACTGTTCTAACTGGAAGTTTTGCAGCAGCTAAAGAAAAAAAACTGCTACCTGAGACCAATTACACAGACACATATCCCTCTCTTCCACTCACCTTTTAAAACTCCAAACCTGCTTTACTTGGAGAGTATCTGATCTCAGATACTCCTTGAAGGCTCAGCTGAATAAGGCCTCTATTTGAGCCACTTTCACCACTTTCACTCTCATCTTTTGATACTTTGAAATATAGACTCACCCTAATATCTCCTCTTGGAAATCACTGTTCACCCCTAAGTACTTAGATGTATGCCTGCCCTATGTTTTCTCCCAGCCAATCCAGAAATTCTTTCCTTGCGGCATTTAATATACCAAGTGTTAATTTCCTCTTTGTTACTTTCAAAAGAACATAAGCTCTTTGAGGGCAGGGACTTTGTCTTGTGTTGACACGTAGAAAATACTCAGATATTTTCTGAATAAATGACAGAATTAACTGAGTATGTGGACACAAAGTGGTCATATTGTCTTATTAAGCTTGCCTAATTTCAAGTCCAGCTATGCTTCTTAACCTGGCCAGAGCTTAGCATTTAATTATGTCAGAAACACCTGTATATGGAGAAATACTTAAGGTATCTGAAGGGCTGTTGATTCTCATCAGTTTCTAAGGAAAACTCTCCATGTATTATTTCATAACTCAATTGTCACCATGATTTAGGGGGATAGTAAACAACTTAGTCACTATTGATCTGTGTTAGCAAATTGTTGCTAGACATTAAATCTGGCAGTAACATTCTAATGTTAGGGTTATATCTGCCCCTGCCTGCCCCACCTTCTTCCTTATGGGTTGTTTTGCAGGCTTAAATGTACAGGTATTTTTAAGTTTCTGCATATACACAGTAGAGTCAACTTGGTAAGTGATGGTTGCTACGGATAGATGAATGCTGTTATTTTCTACACTGGCTTTTCCTTTGAAGACCCAAATATCAAAAATGTGAGATGAGAAAAAGCTTCCTCCTTTTTTTTTTCATTATTTATTATATAGGAGGACCTTGGCTTATTGAACATTGTTACTAGCCTGGAACATGGCAAGTAGTAGACACCCCTCAAATGTTTGCCAAATGAGGAAAACAGACAATTAAAAGTCACAGTCAGCCAGGCACAGTGGTACACACCTGCAGTCCCAGCTACTCAGGAGGCTGAAGCAACCCAAGCATTTGCCTGAGCCTAAGAGTTCAAGGCTGCAGTGCACTATGATTGCATCTGTGACTAGCCACTGCACTTCAGCCTGGGCAACATAGTGAAACCCCATCTGTCTAAAAAATGTCAGTCATTATAAGGCACCATAGAAATGAGAACAGGTGCCATCAGAGGTCAGTAATCATTTTAGGGGCCCCTATTCCTTCTTGTATCAGTTTTTATCTCCTTAACCCTCAACCTAAGAGTAAAAAGAACCCTCAAGACTGCTGTTGTCAGAATTTACCATTCTCCAAGTGTTCGAGATTTTAATTCCACATGGTGCAGATGTCACTTTGTCACTAATGTAGCAGATGCCGGTAGTGGCCACCTGTCTCTTCTTGGCATCTACTGTTTCAGGAACTCTGATGGCTTCCCTCTGCAAGCTCCTGGAACTCTCTACCCAAAGAGGAGAGTTCTCTAGGGAGCTCAGCCCATATACAGGACATACTGGAGATGCTGAAGAGCTGGTAGTCCTGGGATAAGTCTTTAAGGATGGAAGGGGAGCTGGTAGATCAAATCCCCAGCCTCTTTGTTCCTTAAGTGGGACAGTTTGAGGTATGTTTGATACTGTTGTGTCCAGAATTGGTCGGTTCTTGGTCTCGCTGACTTCAAGAATGAAGCCACAGACCCTCGTCGAGGTTGAGTGTTACAGTTCTTAAAGATGGTGTGTCCGGAGTTTGTTCCTTCTGATGTTTGGACGTGTCCGGAGTTTCTTCTTACTGGTGGGTTCGTGGTCTCACTGACTTCGGGAGTGAAGCTGAAGACCTTTGTGGTGAGTGCTACAGCTCTTAAAGGTGGCGCCTCTGGTGTTGTTCGTTGCTTCTCGTGGGTTCGTGGTCTCGCTGGCCTCAGGAGTGAAGCTGCAGACCTCTGCGGTGAGTGTTATAGTTCATAAAGGCAGCACGGACCCAAAGAGTGAGCAGCAGCAAGACTTACTGTGAAGAGCGAAAGAACACAGCTTCCGCAGCGTGGAAGGGGACCCCAGCAGGTTGCCACTGCTGGCTCAGGCAGCCTGCTTTTATTCCCTTATCTGACCCCACCCATGTCCTGCTGATTGGCCCATTTTACAGAGAGCTGATTGGTGCATTTACAAACCTTGAGCTAGACACAGAGTGCTGACTGGTGCATTTATAATCCTTTAACTAGACACAAAAGTTCTCCAAGTCCCCACTAGATTAGCTAGACAAAGAGCACTGATTGTTGGCACATTTACAAACCTTAAGCTAGACACAGGGTGCTGATTGGTGCATTTACAAACCTTGAGTTAGACACAGAGTGCTGATTGGTGCATTTACAAACCTTGAGCTAGACACAGAGTGCTGATTGGTGCATTTACAATCCTTTAGCTAGACACAAAAGTTCTCCAAGTCCCCACCTGACTCAGGAGCCCAGCTGGCTTCGCCTAGTGGATCCCGTGCTGGGGCATGGGCAGAGCTGCCTGCCAGTCCTGCGCTGCATGTCCACACTCTTCAGTCCTTAACTTCTGTAAAGTTTTATTGGAACTGAAGTTTTATTGGAAATAAGCATGCTTATTTATCTTTATATTATCTATGGCTACTTTCACACTATGGCAGAGTTGAGTAGTTGTGACAGAGGCCATATGGCCCACAAAGCCTAAGTATTTACTACCTGGCTTTTAGCAGAAAAAAAAGTTTGCCATCTGTTGATGTAGAGGGTAATAAACCCTCAGTGCTACTTTCACAAAGGTATTTACATCCTAGCTAATCCCTCTCCCATCCTCTTTGGCTCTCACAGAAGACCTGTAATTAAACCAATCTGAGACCAAATGGAGAGGTTCACAGTTGAGATGAGGATAAGGTAAAAAGTCCTCCATTTCACCCAAGAAAAAGTCAGCATGTGCAATTATTAATGGCCATGATGATTCCAGGAGAAAGGGGAAAGAATGACTCTTTGATCTTTCAAAAGCCATAGTCATCTCACTCAGGGAAGGCTTTTACAGTCAAGTACAGGCACTTTCATCCATCTCCCAAATATACAGCTCGATTTCCAAGCATCTGGCAGCGTTTTTTCTTTTTGGCCTCTTAAAGGGGTAGACAGAAAGTAGAAACCCTCCTTGCTAATGCTCTCTCATTTCCCAGAAGCAGATGAAAATCAATGTATCACTACTTTAAAAAAAAATTCTGCCTGGATATTCAATTTGGGGCTGAGCAATGACTAGAAAAGAACTCAGAGAAAGCAGAATACAAGGTGATCACCTGTAGGAGCCTGAAATTTGTGCAGCAAAACAAGATTTACACATCTAAAGTGGAGGAACAGCAATGTGCATGAAAGTGGGGCTCATTCATCAAATATTCATTATCTTGGGGGAGAAAAAGATGAAATACATGTGGATATATATACATATGTGTGTGTATACTGTCCTCAAGGAGTCATTAATCCAATATAGAGGTGACAAATCATTAGACAAAATCATTATAGTATTATTTGATTAGTGCTGTAAAAAGTGCAGGCTTTTTGGACACACAGGAATAAATATTCTAGAAGGAGTGAGAAATATTTGCAAAAGCCATATTGGAGCTGTCTTTAAGATATCTAGGAGTTCGCTGGGGAAAACAGAGACCAGGCAGAGGAAAACTAATCACTATTATCAGGATGCTTCCTCACTCCCCACTAAGAACCATATGGAAAGAAGGACCAAGGACTGCAAGACTCACTGGCTCTTAAAGGACATTTTTTGGCCTCAAGATTCCTCCTGGCATCAGAACAGGAAAAGTGACACCTAAAGTCAGACTCAAAGTAGTTCAGTGTGACGGAAATGTACACTGGTCACACCCCTGTTTACAGTGACAAGTCCTTTTCCAGAGATCCATCGGCACCAACCTCCCTTGCACCAACCTCCCTTCTCTCTGTGGAACAATCCATTTTATTCCACAAGCCAAAAACAGGACAAACAGCCCAAAAATGTCCATTTAACTCCAGCATGTTTGTCTTCTCCGAATTCATTTCCCACCTTCTGTTCTTGACATATATCAGCTGAAGCGGTGATTTGCAAAGCACAGGCCCTGGCTTAGCAGCTTCAGTAGCACTTGGGACCTTGTTAGAAATGCAGATTCTCAGAACACATCTCAGGCCTCCTGAATTAGAAATTCTGGTGCTGGTGACCAGCAATTTGTGTTTTAACAAATTCTCCAAGGGATTCCAATGCACACTCAAGTTTGAAACTACTAGGCTAAACAGTTATTGATGCCACAAATACTGCTCAGAATTTTAAAGGGTCTCTTCTTTATGGTTACTTCAAAAGAACACAGGCATCACTGGGTGGCCTAATGTGTAGATTGGGGAAACAGGGCATTAGAATGAGTATAGAATAGTAGCAAGTAAGACACAGAAGGAATTTACTGCATATCCCAGCTCAGGGAAATAGATGAAAATACCCGTCCATGGTTCCAGGTGACTGTGCCCTATTTTTAAGCTTCCTCTATCTACTGGGCACAGTGGCCCATGCCTGTAATACCAGCACTTTGGGAGGCTAAGGCAGGAGGATCACTTGAGCCCAAGAGTTTGAGACCAGCTTGGGCAACATAGTGAGACCCCATCTGTACAAAAAATTTTTAAAATAGCCAGGTCTGGTGGTGGGCACCTGTAGTCCCAGCTACTCAAGAGGCTGAGGTGAGAGGATCACTTAAGCCTGGAGGTAGAGGCTACAGTGTACTGCAGCATAGGCGAAAGAGTAAGATCCTGTCAAAAAGAAAAAAAAAAGAAAAAAAAAAGAAAAAAAAAGGCAGAGATAATTGGAAAGTCCCAGATACTTGGAAGAGCATGGAGTTTCCTGTGGCTCAATTCCATAACAAGAGTGAGGAAGGATGGAAAAATAGGCCATAAAGGTAGACTGGAGCAAGATCATGAAAGGTTGAGTCCTTTTATACTTTGAGACTTTTATGTAACAATAACAGAAATCCACTAAAACTGTTCTTGCTGTTTGAGCAGTGTGGTGATATAAGGAGACGATGGTTTCAGAATATTATTCTGGTGGCAAGGTCAGGGTACAGTGACAGTGATGGAGAGGAACATGGAGGTTTGTCACTTAAGAAGCTGTTAGGAGATGACAACCAAAATCAGGGACCCCACAAAAGGAATGAGGAGGAGGAGTCAAATGACAGGCAACTTTCAGGAAGAACTTTTAGGACATGGTGCCAGACTGAGTGTGGAAAGTGTGGGGAGGGGTTAGTGAAGACACTCGGCTTTATAGTTTGAGTATGGATAGAAAATAGTGCCGCTCATCAAGGTGGGTAACACCAACAAGAAGAGATTATAGAGGAGAAAAACAAGTTTTATTCTTAATAGATGATGCTTATTGAGTCTGTGTGAAATTCACATAAAAGTATTAATACCTAATACCATTTTAATTTCCACATCCGTAAGGGTACAACGCACACAGCAAACTCACAAAGAGGTCTAATCTTCACTGCTCCCATCACTCCCATGACTTACACAGACATCTACCAATCTGTAATCTGAAATAGTGAAACTTAATGAACGGTAGATACACTCTGTCAATCCAGGTGTGTCTATTCAATCCAGGTGTGCAATATGACTTAAAATTCAGCTGTAATGCAAAACATTTCACATTTTAAGGCATTTGTAGGATATGAATTTTTAAGTGATATTCCTAGCCAACTTTTCAGATATCTGATGACTTGTGCTGAAAATTAAGCCAATTTAAAACAAATCCATTACACTCTCTGGCATCTCAAGGTTTTAAAGAATAAGAATTAGAAGACACTGCCAGTTATCTGACATGTGATGTGAATGTCATGCAAATTAACAGAAAGCCCCCTTGCCAAGTTTTCATCAATAAGACTGAATTGAAAAGAAGGTACTAGTCCTGATAATAATGCTGTTTCCACAATTTCTCCATAAACAATAGACTCCATTTGCCTCCTCAAATCACTTTTAAAGAATTACTCATTCCTGGCATTCTGAATTTCTTCTGTCTGTGGTTTAAGGAAGCTAAAGGAGATGTCTCCAGTGGTATAACCCAATGTGAGAAATGAGCCAGAGCCCATTCAGACATGATGCATTCCCAGAAGTCTGGGAGATTCACCTCTGGTGCCAGAGTTTCTTCCTCTTGAAGAAATATAGCAAGTTTGTAGAAAATGAGATATCTTAGCAGTGGTCCTCCAAAGGAAGTTATTTGCTATATTTTAGGTTTGCACCTTGACTCACTTAGAGAATATTCTCTAAACACATCCTGGTCAACCAGTGAATAATATCTAGTATGAAATGTTCAAGGATTAATTAGTGAGGAAAATGTAAGCATGAGTGACATCAACAGCTAATCAATCATTTGCATTTAACCAACCTCAGACCTATTGGTCAGTCCAATAGGACTGGATCGAAGTCTTTTGATGTTAATCTCTCAATAAACCAAAAGGTCAAAGTCTGTCACTAATATTCAAACCCCTGTCCTGGGACAAAAAGGTTGAGGCTAGGGAAGGCAAGAGTGAGGCCAAATGTTTGTGTGTATATATACATGTGCAAAACGGATGAGATGTCTCTGTTCCTGGATGTTTGGATAAAGCTGTATTCTCATACAGGTGGGGAGCTGTGAGTTGAATACAGTACACTGGCCAAAACAGTTTACCTTAACCTTAACAACGAATACAATCATGGTGACTACAAGGCAAACCACCTCAGTAACCAAATTGTGGGCTGTCAGGAAAGGAGTAAGCTCCTGGAAGGTTGACCACGATTCCTGTACACACACCCCTTAGCTCAGTGCTAGGCAGTCAAAGATGAATGGAATGGTCAGCACATAGTGCATGCCCTACAGAGTGAGTGGCAGGTGGCCTTCACTTAACCAGCAACCCCATCCCTTCCTTGGCCATCAGGTGGTCATCCATGGGGCAGGAATGACAGGAAGCTACCAATGTGATGCTAATAAGCCAGTTTGGCTATGATCACTGAGACAGAGGGTCTCCAGGCTCCACCTTTACTCTCAGACTGTTAAATCATGCAATGCAAAACCAAATGTCAAAGAAAGCCATCAGGGACATAGATGCATTAAGAGGGGCACATGGAGACTGTGGTGAAGGAAGTGACTGCTTCTGCTTAGTGCCAACCATGTGCTGTCAAATAGGAAGGTCATTACATGTTGCTAGATCACCTAGCTTCCCAAGAAAAGCTAACACATCAGATTTTGATGTCAAATCTCCTGAGGTTTAGTATTTCATGGACATCTGTGCAGGCCAAACAAAATGCTGCTCAAGTGAGTCCACCAGGCTATAATCTTTGTTTCACTCCTTCACCAGGCTATAAAGCATTTCACCACATAATCAGAAATTCAGAGCTCCAAGTAAAAGCCTGTGGGAACTGGGGCCATTTCCCTTTCTTGTGAGTTAGGGGGAAAGGAATAAAGGACATACGGTGTATATTCCCAAAGAGAATACTACCCTGGAAACAGGAATACTTTGTTATTCTCATTATTTTAAGGTAACCAGTGGCCACAACAATAGCCAAAACCACTCTTGTCATCAAGGGAGTCTGTGCACACAGGTGTGTGCTATGTGGATTTGTGCTGTATGTGTGTGTTAGCGCGCACGCACACGCTCATGTGGATGGGGGGATGGATGGGCAAGAAAATTTCTACAGAACCCAAGAGGGTATTGCAGAAATCACTCTCCCAGATAAGTTCCCTTCCTCCTCTTCACACCCTCTCTATCAACTCAAAGCACAGCCATTGGCATTCTGAACACAAGGCAAGAATCAAGCTTATTAGTATTTACCATACTAACTGACTTTGTGTTATTCAAAGGATGCTCAAAGCTTCTCATTCATATGGCTTAAACAATTGAAATGGTCAGGAACAGAATTTAGTGAATGGGATGAAGGAACATAAGGAGTCGGCTCTGGCTGCCACTCTGGGTCCATCTCCTCACCAGGCAGTGGTCCCAGAGCATTGGCCATCAGGGCAGCTTTACTGAAATCCCGCTCCAAGTCTGGAATCTTGCATTAGGAAGGGTTCTATTTACTTTTTCATATAGAAAATAGCTTCAAAGGGCATTTTTGGCTTTGGTTTTTCTTTGGACAACATAAAAGGGGAGAACAAAGGGAATTCAAAACCTTTTTTGCCACAGGCCACTCAGTTGACATCTTAGTTCAGAAGTGCTGGTGAAGTGCTGGTCTGCTCCTCTGCATGCCCAATGCAAACTGCCCTTGATGCTGCAAGCAGGCTCCTAAAGCTGCTTTTTCACAGAACAAGGTGGAGGAAGGTCCATTTTCAGGGCCAGGAAGGAACTTAGTGGAGATCAAAGTTAAGAAATATGTCTAAGGGGCTGACTGCGGTGGCTCACACCTGTAATCCCAACACTTTGGGAGGTCAAGGTGGGTGGATCACTTGAGGTCAGGAGTTCAAGCCCAACCTGGCCAACATGGTAAAACCCCATCTCTATTAAAAAATACAAAACTTAGGCAGGCATGGTGGTGCATGTCTGTAGTCCCAGCTACTCGGGAGGCTGAGGCATGAGAATCGCTTGAACCTGGGAGGTGGAAGTTATAGTGAGCTGAGATCACATAACTGTACTCCAGCCTGGGTGACACATTTAGACTCCATCTCAAAAAAAAAAAAGTGTCTAAGGTCCCATAGCAAGTCCGTGGCTCCCACTTCCCTTACACATTAGTATGGGAAGCAGGAGCTTCACTATTAGGCTTCCTGGTTTCAAATTCTGGTTCTGTTACTTCTTAGCACTTTGTTCTTGAGCAAGTTATTTAACTTCTCTGTGATCCTGTTTCCTGATTTATGAAGATAACAACACCTGCTTTATAGGATTACAGTGAGAATTAAACAAGATAGCATACATTCCTGATACATAGTAAACAATGAATGAATGTTAGGTGGTTTTGTTGTATTATCATCATTATCATAGAAACCAGCACTTAACTGTAAAATTTCCTGATTTGTTCTATGACTACTTCATAAACTCCTTAAGGGCAACAGAATTTGTGCATTTAAAGAACACTGATCTTGAGATCAGAAGACCAAGAGATGGGAGTCAGCATTTCAGCTAGGCAGCTGACCAACCAGAGGACCACTGCCGAGTCACTGTGCCATCTTGAGTCTCAGTTCTATCATCTATAAAATGGGATAATATTTGTCTTTTAGCCTTTATAGGGTTTTTGTTAAACTCCATGTTAGGATTATTTGTCCTTAAGCCATAATGCATTATATTAGTCTAGTTATTCCTGTTTTCTCTATTTCATTCTCTTACTTTTTCACTTAGGGTACCTAACACACACTGAGGGCATAGCTGAGACTAATGGAATGGGAAAGGGAGGGGAGGAGAGGAGAGGAGAGGGGAGGAGAGGCGAGAAGAGGCAAGGAGAGGGGAGGAGAGGAGAGGGGAGAGGAGGAGAGCGGAGAGGAGGAGAGGGGAGAGGAGGGGAGGGGAGAGGAGGGGAGGGGAGGGGGAACTGAATGATTGCTTACTTGCTCAAAAAATGGTATATTTTTTCATTTTATAAAATGTCCCTTAATCTACTTTTCTATGGTTGGAATTGGCATTAATTTGCTACCCTGAATATGAGTAAAACATTTGCTATATTAAATGAGTGTTAAATTTACAGATCTTGTGGAAAGCTGCATCTAGGACCCTTTGAGAACTATTAAGTAGCTTCTTCCCTATGTATCCATAATCCTGCTCCTGATAATTTGTCCTGGAGAAGTATTTTAAATAAAGAAAAATGAGACAAATGATTCATAGGTAAAGCTGCTTACTGCAGTATTATGTATAATACAAAACCACTGAAAACCATCTACATGTCCAAACATAGGAGGATGAACTAGTAAATTAGAGGACATTAACTTGATGGATAATATTGCAGGAATTACTAATGAAAGTTGTGGCACTCAGCAGTAGGCAAAGGCAGAATACCAAATTTAATATAGATCATTATTATTATCTAATAAGCAGCCAGTTATATGAGTGTGGTGAAGTCACAGAGGATATATACAAATTTTTAAATGCCTTTTCAAGTTTAACATTGTTTTTTGTAATCAATGAAATTGAAAGATTGACATTTTTAAGATATGCGGTTGTCAAGTCTTTTGGCCTAGAACAAGAAGTTTGAAGAAAGACAGCTATCTTTAAGGTAGTCATTATCTGAACTGGCCCAGCAAAATGGCCAAGTATGTCTTCCCATGTATGTCTTCCCAGTGGGGAATGGCTCACAAAATTCAAGTGTTAATTTACAATGCTTATTAGTAAACTCCAAAAAATATCTGTATTTTAAGAGTAATTTCAATTACTAAGCTTTCAGCCCCAAAGGTGGAGATATTGATCGAAAATCGACCACTGGAGTCAAAATTTGAGGAGAGATGAAATAGAAGCTAACACGTATAGAAACTCTCTTCTCTGAGTCCTCAGCTAAATATCTGCATATTTACTTTCTCAACGACTCTTCACCTCATGAGACAGGAAAGCATTATAAATTATGTTTTCAGTATACCTCACAAAGTCTGTGTTAACAGGCTGAAGGTCATACAGCTAGAGAGATTCTAATTGAACATAAAATTTATGGGGACAGTAAAATAACTTGGAAAACTGTATTTGGTATAGTGTCAACTGAAAGAAAAAAACATAGTTACACTGTAATTACTACAATGTAAAAGCATTGAGTTAATTTAGAAAGAAGCTTGGGGAAAATTAAAACAGTTTTGCAAGAGTGGTTAAATTAGGAGTAATTTTTTTCTTTTCAACTTCTTTTATTATTATAATATTGTTTTTGCAATACAGAGGCCTATGCTACTTTGATTGCACCACACTGCATGGTATACTCTCACCCTGTGGAGACCTGGGATGCCCTGGCTCAAGCTATAATTATATTAAAAATGAAACTGAATAAATGAATAATAATGACAACAATAAGAACTGCTGTGAATTAACCATAATTGTCATGATGATCAGAGCAGCTATGAATTAAGAAGCCAGTTGTAATTGTAATGGCCATTGCGATAATGAGTTAGAAAATGAGTGCATGGAAATGGATCCTGAGGAAAGGGGCTGGGAATATATGGCAGGAGACAAAGGCCTGTGGATGGATATGGAAAATTACAAGAGCACCTTTCCAGCCAAGAGTGAATTCCAACAGAAACATCAACCAGAGAGAATTCTTCCAGAGTGGGTTGGGCTGCACTACAAAGGACCAGATCTAGCTAGGAAAAGCAAGTATAAGACATCCCAGGTGCCCATTGATGTACAGGTGCTGTAATTATGTAATGGCAGGGATGAACTTCTCCAAGTGGAATGAAAACCAGAAAACTGCCCAAATGAAGATGGCAAGGCTACACTCCGATACTCTACCCTTATGAGGGGTATGTGCTGACTCTAAAATCTGTGTAAAATAAACTCCAAATATAGAACTAATTCTGTGGATGGAGAATTTCCTCTCAGAATGACTTTGTATCTCTAGATCTGCAGACAGGGCTGCTCAGAATGTAAACTCAACAACTTATAACTCTACAGGCAACATGTGCTATGAGAAAATGACGTGTGTACACACGCTGATGGTGGCAGTTATTAAGAACATGGATTTCAGAGACAGAGGCCTGGGTTTGAAGCTAACCCTTATTAGATGTACTTATCAGACCAGTGCTTACCTTCTTTGGCTTTCATTTCTTCACCTGTAGAACATGGCCAGTAATAGAACCACTCTCAGAGTTGTAATGAGAATTAAATAAGACAATGCTTGTCAAGTTCTTAGCATCGTACATGGTGTACTTTGAGTGCTAAACAGTGTTAAATACTACAGTTAATGTTCTTAGAGTAATAAGATTAAGTGATGTCATCATTTGTAAGTGAAAATTTTATTTTTAACCAGAATTGCATACCTATGTGGCATGCTTTTTTAACTTTCTTTCCTAAGATTCTGCATTATAAATAAGATCTTATTGTATTTGAGGCAGGTGACTGACAATGTCAATTACGAAATGTCAAAATGAAGTCCTAAAATGTCAGTTATGAGGTCTTGTCCATTTCCAGAATAGATATGTGAGGAAAGGGATGAAAGTGTAAGATTTTTAGAGTAGACAAGGTACCTGGTACCAAGGGATGCTGAGGGAGTTCACTCTTTTGACATCATTATAGGATAGGGAACTTTCTATTCTGATCAGTAAGGAAATAAATGGCACTTACTAGAGGTATCGGTGCTTAGCATATTGATTTACCATAAAATAATTACAAGTAAATAAACATCTAAGTATATGCCAGTAATAATAGCTAATATATATTGAGGGTTTACTATGTGTCAAGCATGATCCAAAATACTTTGTATTTATTACCTTATTAACAAGTCAGTGCTATGAAGTAGGTGATTGCTTATCCCAATTTACAGGTGAGGAAAATTGAGGCAGAGGAACTAAGTAACTAATTCAAAGTTGCAATAATGGAGTTGGGATTCAAGCCAGGCAGTCTGCCAGGAGAGTCTATCTAGGACAGTGATCAAGAAACATTTTGTACAAACTTTTTCTAAACTACAAAGACGACCCTACAAAGTAGGTACTTTTATCTTTATTTTACCCAGCTTTACAGATGAGGAAACAAGTTCAATGGCATACCAGACTGTAGAGGGGAGATGAGAGTGGGAATAGTCATCCCTTTGGGGAAGAGTACTTTATTTCTAATGTTATCTAAAATTGCTAGTGTTTAGTGAAAACAAAAAGCAGATTTACTTTGATTTGCTGTTATTCCTTGAAATTTTCCAGACAATGTGCCCACATATTGCCAACGTCTAGGGTGGGCTCCTCCCCCAGCTCCTTCTACCTCACTCAAGCCTCTTGTCATGCCACCAGCTCAAAGAAATTGAATAAGATCACACAGCTTTTAAATCCTAGACCTCAGCGTCTGAAGCTAGGCTTACCTGGTTTCGAGGTAGGAAGGCATCACACTTGGTTCTTCCCAATTCATTAATTTGTTAGAATCACTTGGGAAGCTTAACTATATATAAATGCCATATAAATGCCCAAACTCATCCCACAGACCGATTTAATCAGAATTCAGAATTCCCACTGGAGAAACATTTACATAAATATTTTATAGCTCACTGCCTTTATTTTAAAGTGCATCCAGAATTAAGGCCCTTAGCAACTTAAGAATTTTATTCTGGCATTGATTTCTTTATCTTGTTTTTTTAAAAAAAAAAAAAAAAAATAAAAATAAAAAAAACAACAACCAAAAAAACACCTCTAGGTAAGACTCCTATTGAGAGACAATCGCGTATTAAATTACCCTCTGAGCTGTGTCTCTAAATTCTCAGCCCTGAGATGGCTCCAGGTTAGCCTAAGAAGTTTGAGTATCTGGGAATGGCAGACGTGAGATAGCTATTGTGTCAGGCAGCCCCTCTTGGTAGAGATCCTCTACAGACTCTTAAAAGTGAATTTAAAATGCTAGCATATCAAATAGAAGCAGCAAAATGTAAACAGGACAGAGAGTTCCTTCTTCCAAAGACAGCCAAATACTGACTAGCGTGTTTGCATATCAAACAGAGTTTAGTAATGCGTACAAATCATTCCAACCTATGCCAGTGAGGCTATTTGTAGGGTTCTGGGGCCAGAAAATTTTTCTGACCTCCCCCTATATTCACTCCAGATGCTCGGACAGCCGGGATGCTAATATGACCTTTAATGACTTAATTTGAACAAAGCAACTTCTGACCATCCATGCAGGCCATCAGAACAGATGATAACACCAAGGGATACCAGTTAGGGCTTGGCTTTGGAGAAATCTAGAAAGTTTTAAAAACATGTACAGCACTTTAAATTCCCAGCTCCTCTTAGCTTGTCTGATTCATAGTCTTCAGCAATGAAGAGATTTAAGTTTTAAAAGCTCCCACAATGTGATTCTGAAACATCAAGTTTGGGTCCCAGCATGACAGAGGCTTTGGGCCATGGTGCAACTAGGAAAGCTTAGGTCTATGGACTTCAAAGACCTCCATCCCTAACCTACTCAAACACCTGAAGAGTTGTCATTAAAGTAACACCCTTTTGGCCGGGCATGGTGGCTCAGGCCTATAATCCTAGCACTTCGGGAGGCTGAGGCAGGTGGATCGCCTGAGCCCAGGAGTTCAAGACCAACATAAGCAACATGGCAAAACCCTGTTTCTATGAGGAAAAAAAAAAAAAAAAAAAAAGCCAGGCCTAGTGGTGTGCACTTATAGTCCCAAGTTCCAGCTACTCAGGAGGCTGAGGTGGGAGGAATGCTTGAGTCTGGGAGGTCAAGACTGCAGTGAGCCATGATTGTGCCACTGCACTCCAGCCTGGGCAAAAGAGTAATGCCCTGCCTCAAGGAAAAAAAAAGTAACACCCCTTTGAGTCAAGCAAGAATAGCCCAGCAGTCCCCGAGAACAGTCAAATGCAATGAAGAGGTTCTGTACAGGGACCTAGACTGTGGTGTCTGTAAGTCTGAGGGGTAGAGCACATGGAGGTAAGGCTGAGTCAGGAAGTCTTCTGTACAGTGGACAGACATGGACCTCAAAGTCAGGCCAGTTTGAATTCTACTCCTGCCTCTATCATTTCACCAGCTATGAATACTTGAATTATTAACTGAATCTCCCTCAGCCTGAATATCTCCATCTATAAACTGGGGAATAAAAGTGCCTTCCTCATGTTTATGATAATGATGCATTGAGCCGGTCCTGGGTCTTCCTGTTCTCAAATTGATTTTTCATCCTTCCAATGGTCTGCTTCCTACGGTAGGGGGCTGTTGCCTATATGCTATGGTTCTTGGCTGACTTGGCCAACAGGAAACCCCAAGGGAGACTGGAAGGTGGGAAGAAGGAAGAAGCCGTGGCATTCTCCGTCTCTCTCTCTGACTTGGTGGCATCTGTGCAGTGACTTCTGTTATGGCTTATTCCCACCAGATTTTTCCACCATGGTTCTAGCTCCTACTGAGTAACCCCATCCCATGGCTTCCAGTTACCCTTCACCCTCCTGTTGTCCTTCCAGCCCAGGGATGGAGGTACATGCTTGCTATGGCTAATTTCTGGGTTGTCGCTTGTCCCAGATTGTCTTGTTGGTTCTTCCACAACCAAGTCCCTGGTTTATTTTCTCTTTGTTTCAAATACTTCTCAACTGTTTCCTTTTTTTCCCTTTTCCTCCTAATTAAAACCTTACATTACAAAGCTCCAAGCGTATAGGGCTCAGTACTATTTATGTTGTATAAATTGGAGGTATTACCATTAAGTCTATTATAATAAGCTGCTGCTTATTCCCAGGTGCCTCCTGCTGTTGTACTCAGTATGAGTACTCTGGGGCAAGATGGCTGACCATGGCCAAATCTGTTTGAGCAGCTTTCCCAAGCTTGAAATAGTAATAATAGTCAACATTTATATAACGCTTACTCTGTGCTAGGCATGGTTCTAATTGCTTCATTTAAATGAACTCACTTAATCTTCACCATAACCCTATGAGGTAGACACATTACTACTGGGAATGAGGCAACAACAACAAAAAATAAAGTGACTTGCCCAAGGTCATAGAACTAGTAGGTGATAGGGCCACAATTCAGCCCCAGGAAGTCTGACACAAGAAGCTGTGCTCTGTAACCTCTATTCTACACTGCCTCTCAAGATGACTGCCTCAGAACCAGGAGAAAGAATTTACTTTCATTCTCAGTGGCCACCGCCACTCAACCTGGAAGCCTCCCATGTGAAGACATCTCTCTCCCACACACAATTTCAGACCTGCACAAGAACCATGGCATCTTGATAGAGCATCCCTACCCAGCCTGGACCAGGGAGGTCCGGCATCTAGCTCTGAAGCTGCTTGGCACCTAACTGCCCATTTTTCTGCCTTAATAGATGCCTCTAGTGGAGCCTGAGCATGCAGGAATCCATAAGCCATTAAATGGAGCTATATTAAGCCTATAAAAATCAGTTGTTAACTTTCCAATAACCTTCTTATGAATTAGTTTGTCAGATGATTTTACTCATTCACTAATTAACTGAAGGCAGAAGGGAACATTTATTGTGTGCTTACTCTGTGTTCAGCTGTCTAGAGCTCTACATGTAACATCTCTTTTCCTGTTCATCTTCTTAGCAACCTGAGAGGAAAATATGATTCCCACTTTACAGATAGGAAAACTGAGTTCAGAAATGCTGACTGACTGCTGAGATCATAATTTAAATCCTCATCTGACCTGACTACACTACAGTCACCTTTGAGCTAAGATGAGGATGCTGTCTAAATGGGAATTTTGAAGTGTGGTTACAAAAAAAAAAGCATAATTATGAAGTTTGGGACACTTCCCATGGAAATTCCAAAATTTCTATAGACCAGCTACCACTCTGTAGGCTCACATTTTTCTCTTTTGAACAGGAATGTCTATAGCAATTAGATTATGCCTGCCCCACCACTTTACGTTGAGTGGGGCCCAGCAGGTAACTGTCTCTTTAATTTCATAGATCCTCATATTGACAGAAACTGTACTCAAGAAACTCTGCTTAACTATATTCAAGGAGTCTCATCCTTCCCTGAACCTGATATGCATCATGATATTTGGAACACAGAGCCGATACTTTATAAATGGGGGCATTTGGGGTTCTTGGGAATGATTGAATATACTTTGCATGTGAGAGAGATGTGACTTCTTAGGGACCAGAGGGCAAAAGGTAGTAGGCAGCCTTTAATGTGACTCTCAGTGATCCCCACCTCCAAGTATTCATATCCTTGTGTAATTCCTTCCCCTTGTGAGCTGGACCTAACAATTTGCTTCTAATGAATAGAATACAACAAAAGGGATGAGTTTGGGTTACAAAAAAAGACTCTGGCTTGTGTCTTGCTTATTCCCTCTTGCTCTCTATTGTTTCCTCTGCTATACTCCAGTTGCCATGTTGTGAGCTGTCCTTAGGAGAGACCCACATGGCAACTCGGGGACATCTCAGGCCAACTGCCAGCAAAGAACCCAGGTCCAGCAATCCACAAGAAACAGAATGCTGCCAAATCCAAGAGTACATTTGGAAGCAGTTCCTTCCCCAGTCAAGCCTTCATAGAAGATTGCAGCCCTGGATGGCACAGTGATTAAAGCCTTAAGATCCTGAGACAGGAACATGTAGATTTACGATCCACAGAAACTGTGAAATAATAAATGTTTATTGTTTTAAACCACTAAATTTGGGGGTAATTTCTTATGCAGCAATAGACAACTAATAGACTTATTATCTCATCCATGATCCCTTCCAAGTGGTGCTTGAGAGAAGAATGCTATTTAGTTCCAAATTCAGCTCTCCAGGAAAGAGGAAAGGAAGGAAATAAACATTTATTGAGTACTTACTAAACTTTAAGCACTTATCTTGGTGATTTATTATCACATTAAATCCTCTCCCAAAAAACCCTCTGATTTCCATCTTACAGTTGAGGAAGCTGAGGCTTTGAGTCAGTAATTAGGTCACCTAGGTCATGAAGCTGATCAGCATCTAAGCTGGGGGTGAGGGGTTTGAACACAGGACCCTCAGCCTGCAAAGCTAATGCTCTTTCCAGTAACCACACTCTTGAAGGTGGACCTACACTGTGCCGAATTCCATGGCAGCTGCTTTGCTACATTATGTTATTTAGTTTGTCAAGTTTTCTAAAGAAAGAAAACAAGCAGATCAGCAGACACCAAGAGCAGACATTTTTCCTGTGCTTGAGGCACAAAAGATAAAAGAGAAGGAACTTGTTTAATAGGATAAAAGGGTACAGTTTTGCATCCTCTCCCCATACCCCTTCTTGGTGTCACAAACCACATACAAAAACCCTCTTCCCCATCTAACTTTATTTGGCTCTTTATTTGCAGATGAGCAAGCAGGTCATCTCCATATTGGTGGAGAACTCTAGAGACTGCTTGGCTGAAAATGCAGACAACCTTTAAACATGGTGGGAGGGAGGAACAGGATGGAGCAGGATGGAGCAAGGGTGGACACAGACAGGCAATGCCCTAAGGCTCCAAGCCTCTTCTGGGGAAATAGCCACAAGGAGAAAATCAATACCAATTGAGCCTTTGCTCCAATTTTAAATATTTCCTCTCCCCAACACAAGCCTCTACTTTCATATTATTATTGCCCTTCCTCCCCACAGGGCTTCTCTCAACTAGTCTCTGCCTGCCAGCTTCCTAGACCCATGTTGAAGTCAAGGCTGTGGTCTTCCAGCTACATGGCTAGTATATTCACCTCAAACATTCTGGGAACATACATATTCTTCAAAAATGATAACTAAACTTTATATGTTAAATAGAAGAGTACATTTGCAAATATATATTTTTCCAGCATGTCAAATATATTTCAGAATTTTTGAGTCAATTGTAGATTCAGATGCAGTTGTAAGAAATAACAGAGATCCTGTACCATTTACCCAGTTTACCACAACGTTTGCAAAACTATAGTACAATATCCCATCCAGGACGTCGACACTGATGCAGCCAAGATTCAGAACAGTTCCTGCACCATGAGGATCTCTCTTACTACCCCTTATGGCAAAATTCACTTTCCTCCTACCACCTTCAGCCCCTGTATTAGTTTGCTAGGATTGCCATTATAAAGCACCACAAACTGGATGGCTAAAACAGAAATTTATTGTCTCACAGTTCTGGAGGCTAGGGGTCCGAGATCAATGGTTCAGCAAGCTGGGTTCCTTCTGAGTGGTACGAGAGAATCCTGTTTCATTTCCTAGCTTCCGATGGTTTGCTGGCCATCTTGGGTGTTCCTTGACTTACAGATCTCTGCTTTCATTGTTACAGAGTGTTCTCCCTGTGTGTGTATCTCCAAATTTCCCCCTTTATAAAGAGCACCACTCAAATTGGATTAGGGGCTCACCCTACTCCAGGTTGACCTCATCTTAACTAATTTTATCTGCAATGACCCTATTTCCATATTAAGTCCCATTCTGAGATACTGGGGGTTAGGACCGCCACATGTGAATTTTGGGGAGATACAATTCAATCTGTAAAACCCCTCCCTATCCTCAGCCTCTGGCAATCACTAGTCATCTCCCCCTGTCTATAATATTGTCATTTCAAGAATGTTATATAAATGGAATTCTACCTTAAATATTAGCATTTTTTCACTTATTTCTTTAGAGAGTCATCCAAGTCATTGAGTATATCAATTGTATCAACTGAGTATATCAGTTGTATGCTGAGTATTATACAGATGGACCATGGTTTAATCTTTCACCTATTAAAGAACACCTGGACTTACTCTAGCTTTTTGCCATTATAAATAAAGCTGATATGAACATTCATGCACAGGTTTTTTTGTATGAACATAAATTTTTGTTTCTCTAGGATCAATGCCCAGAAATGAAATTGCTAGATTATATTGTAATTGTATGTTTAGTTTTTTTTAAGAAACTGCCAAACTATTTTCCAGAATGATGGTACTATCTTACATTCCCAACGGCAAGGTATGAGTTATTCAATTTTTCTGCAACTTTACCAGCAATTGCTGTAACTGTTTTTAGTCATTCTTATAGGGCTATATTGAGAGCTCAGTGAGGTGTCAATTTGACCTGATGGTTAACAGTGTTATGAACATCTGTTTGATTGTTTACCATGGGGACATCCTCTTCATTGAAATATCTCGTGTCTTTTGCCCATTTTCTAACTAGATCGTTTGCTTTATTTTTTAACTTGAGCTTTGATAATTCTCTCTATATTCCAGATACTAGTGTTTTGTCAGATTTGTGGTTTGCAAATATTTTCTCCCAGTCTATAACTTGTCTTTTTATCCTCTTCACATGGGTTTTCTCATAGTAGAAGTTTTTAATTATGAAGAGGTCTAATTTATCAATTTTTGCTCTTATGGATTGCGCCTTTCTTAGTGTTCTCAATGCCCTAAACCTTGAAATTTTTGTTTTTTCCTGAAGTTTTATCATTTTATAGTTTTATGGTTTACATGTAAGTCCATGATCTGTAATTTTTATATAATATGTGAGACTTAGTTGAAGGCTTTTTGTTTTCCTTTTCATTTTTTACCTATGGATGTCCAATTGTTCCAGTACCATTTCTTGGGTAGGTGGGTAGGTGATTTGTTATTATATCCTAGTAATTTTGTCTATTGTGTTAGAAGCTTTTGGTCTTAAATTTAAGTCTCCTATTTTGGCAGAATGTCACCCTGTTTAAGTTTAGGTTTAGCTCATTTGTCGACTTACAGTTTTGGCCTGTGCTTCCAACAGAACCTCAGATCCTTTGTGACTTTATTTTGGTTTGCTTGGTTTTTCTGGTGATGCTGAGGCTCCACTGGTTCTCCACCAGTGCTACCTGCGAAAGTGGAAGGGCTTTCTCCAGGCTATACCACCAAGTATAGCAGAGAGGCAGAATTATTTTAATCAGACAAATGATATAATCAGTATTGTATTCTAGAATTGCTTTTCTCATGTAATGTTAAAATGTAAACATTATATTTTACTATATTGCTTTTATGTAAACCCTGAAGCACTCATCTTTAATGGTTCTTATATTTTAACCCCCACGTTATATTCAGAAGATAACACCCTGGGATATAAGAAATTGAGCAGTTAACATTGGTATTCCTGTCTCATTTTTTTAGGAGATATCTGGTGAGTTAATCTCAGATGTTGTCTTCCTTGCCCCCTTAACATTCCAGGAAAAAGAGTTCAATGAAAATAGTTGTTTCAAGGCCAGAAGAGTTCCTGCTTTGGGAAGTATTATCCAGCTCTGGAATTTGAATTGTGAGTTTCAATTCCCCTTTTCAAAGTTCTATAAAATAAGAGGTTATGTTTTTTCACTATGATTAATTTTAAGAACATATGAAGATTAACATTATCTTCAGGCCCTTTTTCCAATGAACTGGCTAGATATATAAGCTCCATTTGGCTTGGAGATCTGTCTACAAGCATAAGCAAAGAACACAGAGTCTCTACCTAATCCTATGACACTGGGGTGCCCCTTCAAATTGTTTAGCCCTGACAAATCCATCATCTTCGTCTGTAAGGTCCTTTCTTTGCCTAGTCTTCTCCAGTGAAATTGTTCTCTGAAGTAGCAGGGCATTGCTTCCCACAGCTTGAAAAAAAATAATAGCTCCTCTCTCGCTTTTCCAGATTCTGAACTTTTCTTTCTGGTTCTAGGAAAATGCTTTTATTTTCACACATTAGGCTATAGAGTAGATTACAGGTTCAAACCCTTGCCCTGCCACAGAGTGCTTCAGTTTTCTCATCCATAAAATGGGAAACAAAATAGAAGCTACCTCACAGGATGTTATGAGGATTAAATGAGCTAACACATGTAAAAGCCCTGAGACTGGGACCTGACATTTAATCATCATCATCACCACCCTCTTCATCACCGTCTGCATTCTCGTCTCCCTCTGAGGTACTCCCTTTTTTCCCCACCAGGACACCTATCATAAGCTCCTTCATGCCTGGGGATGCTGAAAAGCCAAGTTACGGAAAGGCTCATCTTATAGCCCATGTTTGCCCTTCGTACAGCCACAAACCTCTCCAAGCCAGGAAGCTAGAGCCCACTACTCATTTTGGAAAATGGAGAGCAGGAAAATCATAAATCATTATCTGCAAAGATTACCCAGTCAATTATGGTGGTTTCAAAACTGCATATATTTGTCAAATCTCATTGAATAGTATACTTGAAATTGGTGCATTTTATTGTATGTAAATTATACCTCAGTAAAGCTGACAAGAGAAATTACCCTGCTGCATGAATAACACTATACTTAAAGAAATTATTTGGGGAGAAATACCTTTAAATGTGGATTTTTTTAATGGGAGACATTACCATTCTAGGTTTTCTTAGTTCTTCCAATGTCTCCGCTATGCAATGAAGCCAAAGCTTTCAATCATAAATTACCCAGTGACTTGGGTGGTGGGGAATTAATTTGCCTCTCTATATATTCAGCAAAAAAAGAGCAGAAAACAGTCTTCTGTCCCTAAATTTTTTAAAAGTCTAGGATCACAACAAAATAATCACAACTTGTGTGTGCTTTTGTTAGTGCTAATTTAGAGCTACACATGCCTACACAAGGTAATGCATTTGATTAATTCAATGGCCCAATATGTCAGTAAGCCAGACATTGTCCCCACTTGACAGAGGAGATATTCATGTCCAGAATGAGAAGGTGACTTGTCCAAGGTCACACAGATGGGAAGTCCCATCCAAGCCTTGAGCCCTGGTATTTTATAGCTAAATACCCTGTTTTATTTGTTACATCATTGGACACAATCATATTTTCAGGCCCTGGAATTGGCCACATTTCCCTCCAGGGTCTAGCAGTACAGATTCCTATTATAAAATAGGATGCTGCTGGTCTGAGTCTTGAGCCTTGTGTTGTCATCCTGCAGCGAATGCCATATTGTTATCACACAGCCCTCACAGGAACAGATGGAGAGAAAATGCAGAATGTTCTTCCTCCTGCTCCTGTTGTCGTGATCCACATGAATTGTGATGCAGCAGAGGGAAAATGAAAAGGTAGCAGTTTGCCTCTAAAGCATCAAATTGCCATCTGGTCTGAAGGGAATTATTATTTAACCATTGCCACGTAGAATTTGAGACGGCTCCAAAAAGAGTTTTGTTTTTCATTGAGGAGTTGGACAGTTTCAGAAGCAAATTTTACCACTTCTTTATTTTCTGGCCCACAGATAAGGGGTCGCTTCTTGAAATCAGGCAATGAATTGATCTGCTTCATGGATGGGGAACATAGAAAGGATCTCCTGGAATCTCTAGGAAGAAAATGAGAATCGAATGGTGATGGATGAGATTTCCATCTGCAGGAATGACCCAATTGAGTTCTGCAAATGGAAGCTGGAGAAACCTGGGAACAATAAAGTTTAATCATTGAGCATTGGAGACACTCTCCAGGGGCAACAATGGAACACACCGTATCTCAGAATGCTGCAGCCTCTTTGTATTAGTTTGCTAGGGCTGCCACAACAAAGTACCACAGACTGGGTGGCTTAACAGAAATTTATTTTCTTGTGGTTCTGAAGGCTAGAAGTCCAAGATTAAGGTGCCAGTAGGACTTCTTATGAGGTCTGTTTCCTCAGCTTGTAAATGGCTGTCTTCTCCCTGTGTCGTCACATGGTCTTCCCTCTGTACCTGTGTCCAAATTTTTTCTTCTTACGAGGATAATAGTCATATTGAATTAAGACCCACCCTAAAGACCTCATTTTAATTTAACTATGTCTTTAAAAACCTATGTCCAAATACAGTTGCATTCTGAGGTACTAGAGATTAGCACTTCAACATATGAATTTAGTAGGGTGAGTGGAATCACAACTCGCTTCATAACACTCCATAAAAGTATTTATCTTGTGGTGAGACCTCTGAATCTCAGATCTATTTCCAGTCTTTACCTTGACCTATTTACTGCTGAAAACTACATTTCCTAGGCTCCCTTGCCAACTGGCTCTGGATAAGTAGAAGGCATTGGTGAAAGACTGAATGATGGGAGAAGAGGAACAGCCTCTCTAAAAGTAGCTGACTCTTCCCCATTGTCCCAGGGCTATGCAGAAAGTCCCCCCGCTTCATGATGCTCATTTCTACTGGGCATATCTCCAGTGAGATAGCCATGGTTTCCAGATTTTTGTAACCCCATCTCCTTCATCTTTCCATTCCTAAGGGTGGTATAGCTTTCTGCAGTTGCTAATCTCAGAGGTGCTTCAGGAACTTGTTTGGCTTCTCAGCTCTTCATCGCCTGGCTAGCCAATTTCCAATATTAACTTCACTCTTTCTGAAAGACTTAGAATGTCCTGTTTCTCTACTGGGCTCTGAATATTATGTCCCCAATCTGAGAAAAATGTTTCCATCAGAAGGCAAAAATAAAGGTCAGCCTAGAATCTCAACAAAGCAATGACCCCTATGTGATAATAAAATAATTTTTAAAAAACACATTCTCTCTACTAGAGTTTCTTTCTAGGTGAGGAGACAGACAATAAAAGTCTCACAAACCACAAAATTACATGATCCCCAAACACACAGCCAGCAGCCAAAGCCACTGAGAAAGCTTAAATTTCAATGTCCCCAACCTTCAAGGGCCCCTTCCAAGGCCCTGAGAGAAACCTCAGCTGTGTGTTATATGGTCATATTTTTTGTAACATTTTTTAAAGAAACATATTTTTGCATTAAAGAGAATTTCACAATTTGCATAAGCTTCAAGCCCAGAAAAACTTCATTACACCTGCTGCAATTATTTTAGAACTGGCAGGCAGGGCTCAGCCCTTGCAGAAGCAGCTATTAGCATTTGATTGACGACCTCAATCTGTTCTCTGGACTCTTGAATCTTGGACACTCTGATTGTGAGTTGGAATCAACTCCTGGCCATAATCATTCTTGTTCTTCAAAATTCTGCTGAGGCAACAGTTTGCAGTTAAGTATATGCTCTAGGGTCAGACAGCCTCGACTACATTCCCAGCTCCACCTCCTATTACTGTATGACCTTGAGGCTCTAATTTCTCATCTATTAAATGGAGATCATGTGAGTACCTAGTTAACAGGGTTGTTCTGAGGATTTAGTGAGATGATCCAAAGGGTTTAAAGGGTGCCATAAACCCTTTATGTAGTTAGTAAGTGCTACATGAATGTCAGCCATTGTTAATATTAATATGGACTTGATCTCATACCTCCTGATCCTTTGTTCCTATCTCTGTGTTTCTTTGCCTAGACTTACTCAGCCACCCCACTGTGAACACTTTCCTGCCTCCGAATGGTAAGCTGACTGCCTTGCCTCTGCCAGCTGTGTCCAAGTCTCCTTAGAAAATAGACATTGACAGCTTTTTTTCAGCCCACTGGTACAGGGGCTCCACACTGCTCCTGGATTTCTCTTGGCCTTCCCAGCCACGTGCACCAGGTAGCAGGTTAACTCTGTTTCTTGAAGCATCTTCTTAGACCACAGCAGCAAAAGACAAAGCTTAACAAGCAGGAAATTACTGCCAGTATCTCCTCCTACCCTCTCATGAACTCTCTTTCTCCATTTCATGCCAGAGCTCCTGTGACATTTGATATTTGGGGGTCCTTGCCAATACATTTTCCTTAACTTCCAACTCTATACTTTCTACTGCTATGTCCCCACTTCTGCCAGAATTCCCAACTATTCATGGCCTATCTTTGTTATTGTTACTATTAAGAAAGAAAACTGATATGAGTAAGATGAGAATTAATGACAGCTCCATTTGCATTTTTATGAGGTCTTTCTTTACATAAGCATATCATGTAATACCTAAGATTTACAAAGAGAAATAAAAAATAATACAGTGAAGATCTATATACAGGCATCCAGCTTAAGAAGTAAAATATTATCATCTAAAGCTCCCAATGTACTCCTTTCCCTAGCATTTTGCCCTCCGTCCTCCCAGAGGTAACCACATCCTGAATTTGGTATTAATCCTTCCCTTGCTTATATTTTCCCTACATACAGGTAGATAGGCATTCCTACAAGTTAAAGAACATAAATAGTATTTCTATAAAGGGCAAAAACAAATCTAGTTGATTTTTTACTCAAATGATTCTATGGTTGGCCCAATAAGAAAGATTTGGAAGATGTCAGAAGGGAAGGCCAAATATTTAGTGAGTGTTTCATTTTAAAATTTCCAGTTCTAAAATTTATTTTGCTTCCACTTTTTAGTTTTTTCATTTACTTTCTTTTCGATAATTATGACTATCTTTTTAAAAAATTATTGAGCACATGTACAATAAATTCTTTAAAGTGCTTGCCTGCTAATTTCAAATTCAGAACCATCCCGTCTTTCTTTACTTACTGTTTTTCCTCTTGACTATGGCTCACGTTTCCCTGTTTCTCTGCATGTCTAGTAACTTTTTTTTTAGCATGCTGGACATTGTTCATGGCAAGTTGCACAGACCTTAATCTGTCACATTCTTCTGAAGAAGGCTGGGTGATGAGTGCACTGGAGTCATTAGGTCAGATTTCTGGAGAGTCCTGTAAATCTTTGTCTAACTGCTGGCCCTGGTAGGAAAATGCTAGTGCCTGTAAAAAGTGAATTTGAGCATTCATATGGGAAACAGAAGTTGTACTGCTTACTGCAAAATTGTATTTACTTGATAAGCTAGAAGCTTCCAGTGGAATTATACTGATAGTTTAAGAAATATGTCCTATAATGACCATAAAGTTTGGGGAGAAAGTAAAACAGGTCTATAAGGACAATCCATCACAATATTTTTGCTGTGGAGAATTTGATGATATAAGAAATGACTAAGGCATATTACCTCCTTCAAGGCGGTCCCTACTTACCAAGAAAACACAAACTGTATTTTTGTGTAACTGTTTCCAGGTTATTGAAACAGCTGAACAGATTTACCTGTGAAAACTCAAGATTTAATACATACGAAAGCACTATTGCTCTGTCTGAAGTACATTATGCCTCCAAGAACTTTGTTCACTGACACCCATGCCCCAGGAAAAGAGGTTTTTGAGTTGCATATCAGTGAATAGGTCTCTGGAGGACACAGCCTGCAATCTATTCCTATAGACCAGTGGTTGGCAAACTTTCTATAAAAGGCCATATAGTAAATATTTTAGGCTTTGTGAACCATATGGTCTCCATTCACAATTACTCAAACTTTCCATTGTAGCACAAAAGCAGCCATGAACAATATACAAATGAATGGGTTTGGCTGTGTCCCAGTAAATCTTTATTCATAAAAACAGATGGTGGGCCAAATTTGGCCCACAAGCTACAGTTTGCTGATCCCTGTTAGCCGAAAGAGGAAAGGATCCTTTTTAGAAAGCCTGAGTGACTAAAAGCCAACATATGCTTTTTTTTGAAGGTCTGAAATGTTAGGTGCTTATTGTTTCCATAAAGAATTTAGTACTGTAGATTATTTTATTGTTATTAACATTTTGCATTGTCAACCAACTAAATAGCCATGGATATTCTCAGCATCTGGGAAGTGTCTTTATTTATTGGCTGGAGAAAGTGTTCACTAGAGGAAAGGCAGAGCACCAGTGATGCTCAGGAAGTCCCACCCCGACTAGCTGTGCAAACCTGGTCAATTTTCTTCATGTGTCTGAGCCTCCTTCATTATCTATAAAATGGAAACCACAGTATCTAATTGACAAGACTGTCATGAAGATTAAATAACTTCAGAGTCAGTGCTGAATAAATGGTAGGTCCTTTTTTCTTCTTATTAAGCAGGGGACAAAAATAAATGTCTCTGAAAAGTGGAATAAAAGGAACAAAATTTAAAAATCCAATTTGCCTAGGAAATTACTCTAGTAATCCCTCCCTAAAGGTCAGAAATATTTTTCAGGTACCCCAGATTCTTCTCTATCAATGAAACATGCAATAGGTTCAGCCTGATATGTGGGAAAAGCTCCAAATTGGGAGAAAAGTCCAAGTGACCCAGGTTCTTGCCCTACATCTGCTACGTGACTTTGTGCAAATCACTTCTCTTTGTTCTCAATTTCTTTGATTTCCTCAGCTGTCAAAATGAAGTTATTTGGACTAGATTGGTGATTCTCAAACTGTCAGAACATGGATTCAGGTTCTTGAATCCATGCAAGTATCAGGCATTATCTGAATAAAATTCTTTCATATGGAGTAGAAAAAACTTAATGTTAACAGTGGTCCTAGAATGCGAAAGTGTGAGCAACACTAGGTTAGATGATTCTTCAGGTGCCTGCCAGTTCTAACAGCCCAGGTTGCAGTGAAACTGTGCAGTTCTATTATTTCCATGCATGTCACATAAATGTAATTGACAATATGACATTGTTATTCAGGAGGCATTTATGAGCCCTATTGAGTTCACACTACGAACACAAATTGGGGACATGGATTCTTTCCTTGGCTTAAAATCAATTGAAACTAGCTCCACTGTAGGAAAGCATGGTAACAATGTACACAATCAATCTTTCCTTCTTAAAGGAGTTACAATGTCCAATGACAAGCCAGCAGGTTACTATGATGGGGGAGTAAATATGACACAGGCTCTCAAGAGTGGCTGGAGTTAAGCAATTTCATTCAGTCGATGCACAGTTGCTGCTCTAGAACTGGAAGTAAATCATAGAAGACATGCATTACCTTTGCCTTATGAGCATCCATTTCCATTCTTTTTGCAGTCCTTCCATTTTTCTTGGAAGGGGGAGGAGAGTGAATCACACACACAGTTGTGTGAACCCTGGTTTCTGGGGAGGACACATGATCCTAGTCTGGCCAATCGGAATATTCTATCTACCTACCTGTCTGTAGGGATGGACTTAGAATTGGACACATAGGTCAAATAGATCCAATGAGATTTTGTTCCATCACTTTAACTGGAACGATTGTCAAAGATCCACTCTAAGATTATTTGACTGATAGAATGGAAGCCATAATTTGCCACCATCACCAAGCACACACACATGCAAAATCCTCAATTTACAAAAATGTACAGATATCTGAACAGCTGGATTCAGTTGTGCCTGAAGCTAAAATATTCCCAGACTTTTCAATTATGAGACCCAATAAATTTCCTTTTTAAAAAAATTACTATGAACTTATGTGACATGCAACTGAAAGAGGCCTGATTGACTCAGAATGTCTGAGAAAAAGCAAATTCTGAGGTTCTGTTACACACATACACATACCTACATACATCCTTTTATTCAATAGTTCCAACTTCTCCCATTTAGTTGAGTCTAAAAACCAGAAGTCCTCCTTGATTCCTCTGCCCCATCTCCTTCCAGTCCCCAAATGTGTTTACCCAACTACAAAGTCCCACTGACACTACCTCTTAATTACTTGAACTTACCTGCTTTTCTCCAAACCCATGGCTAATGCTTCCCCGAGGTCTTCCTCCATCCTCACCAAGACTATTCCAACACCCTCCTAAAGACCCTCCTGCATATAACATGATTGTTATATCATGAATGGGGTTATATCAAACCCCATTCAAGCATTGTCCAGATTCTTCTGCCAGAGCAAATTTTTTTTTTTTTTTTTTTTTTTTTTTTGGAGACAGGGATCTAGTCACCCTGGCTGGAATGCAATGGTGTGATCATAGCTCATTGCAACCTTGAGTTCCTGGGCTCAAGTGATGCTACCACCTCAGCCTTCTAAGTAGCTGGGACCACAGGCACATGCCACCATGACTGGCTATTTATTTTATTTATTTATTTATTTATTTATTTATTTATTTATTTATTTTTGAGACAGAGTCTTGCTCTGTTGCCAGGCTGGAGTCCAGTAGCATGATCTAGGCTCACTGCAACCTCTGCCTCCCAGGTTCAAGCAATTCTCCTGCCTCAGCCTCCCAAGTAGCTTGAACTACAGGCGTATGCCACCACGCCCAGCTAATTTTTGTATTTTTAGTAGAGACGGGGTTTCACCATGTTGGCCAGAATGGTCTCAATCTCTTGACCTCGTGAATTTTTTAAATTTTTAATAGAAATGAGGTCTCACTATGTTTGCCAGGCTGGACTTGAACTCTTGGCCTCAAGTGCTCCCCCCCATCTCTGTCTCCCAAAGTTCTGGGATTATAGGTGTGAGCCATCATGCCTGGCATCAGAGTACTATTTCTAAAGAGTAAATGTCACCAAACTCTTTAAAATTAACCAGACTCTGTTGCCTTCAGTGTAATCCAAATTTCACATTACTGTATGCAAAGCTACCGCATCCAGACCCTATCTACTATTCCATCCTTATCTTTTAACAATACTCCTTTGTCCCTTAGTTTCCCTTTCCACTTCCCCACCACACACACTATGCTTCTCCATGCCAAACTACTTGAAGTTTCCCAAACAGGACAGAAAAGAAACCCTATCTAGTTTGTAGAATTGAATTGACCTTGACAAGCAGCATCTCTGAAAATATATCCTGTTATGTCTGCTCTATCAGAACTCACCATATACCCACAAGTCACCAAATGTTGAGCTGCCATTAATTACATGGGAATTGAAACAACTGCATTTTGTTCTGTTTTGACATAGCCACTGCTAAGCCAAACCTCTTAACACTATTTTCAAATTGTAATGTGGAGGTTAACCCAAATGATTAAATCCAACATTAGAAAAAGCAAAAAGAATTAGGATCTCCAATTTTGCTAGTAGCTCCTCTAGTAGATTACACAGAAAAATAGTCATTTTTGTGTCTTCACTTCTGACTTAGATGGAGTAACAGCTACACCCTCCATCCTGAAACAACTAAGTAAAAACACAATATATGAAACAATGGTTTGCAAGATACTGAACATCAGGCAACAAAGGACAATAATACTTGAGAGATGGGAAACAAATGAAGTGACCCTTATGACTGACCCAGCATCTCATCTTAAGAGCATTTCTAGGACACAATACAGGGAGAGGAAACCTGGAAGAAGCTGGTGGATTCACTGAGTTGATGAGACAGAGCCAAGATCAAGGCAGTTGGAGTCCATGAGGAGCAGAGTACCAGGGAAGACAGAGCTGCACAAAGGGCCCAGTCCAGAGATTTGGAGAGGTTTTCTGAATACCAACCATCACAAAAAGCCAGCATGGCTTTGAAAAGGAATGCAGATGGAAGACTAAAACAACTTAATTTCAAGTCTAATAAAACTCTAGTAAGCAAGACAGTGTGGCATTAGCATACAGATGAACAAATATACCAATGGAACAAAGTAGAATTTAAAAATAGGCCCACACATGTATGGGCAATTGAGTTTCAACAAAGATACAAAGCAATTCAATAAACAGAATCATCTTTGCAATAAATGGTACTGAAATAATTGGAGATCCATAACTCACACCATATACAAAAATTTATTCAAATAAATGCAGCACCTAAACTTTATAAAATGAAAATAAAATTTCCAAAAGAAAAAAAACAAGCAGCAGCCTTGGTACCTTTGGGTCAAGAAGGAGTTTTTAGATACAGCAAAAGCACAATCTATAAAGGAAAAAAATTGATAAACTGGACTGCAGCAAAGTTTACAACTTTTGCTCTTCAAACAATGCAGTTAAGACAATAAAAAGAAAGGCTCAAGGGGAACATTTGCAAGTTACATTTTTTAAAAGAGACATGTAGCTAGAATGTATAAATAATGCTTAAAACTCAGTAATAAGAAAACCAACTTATTTTCAAAAACTGGTTAAAAGGTTTGAACAGATTTTACCAAAGAAGATATATGAGTGGCAAATAATCACAGGAAAAAGAATTGTCAGGGAGTGAAGATGGCTGACTAGAAGCAGCTACAGTGCAGGGCTCTCACAGAGAGGAACAAAAGGGGCTAGTAAATACAGAAACTTCAACTGAAACATTCAGGTTCTCGCATTGGGACTGATCAGGGAAATAGTTTGAGCCACGGATAATGGAGAAAAGCAGGGCAGGGCAACGGTCTACCTGGGAGCAACATGGAGCCAAGCCAGGGAAGCAGTGAGTGAATGTGAGGCCCTGGGAAACCACACTTCTCGCTCTGGTCTTTGCAACCCTCAGCTCAGGAGATCTCCTCGTGAACCTACTCCACCAGGGCCTTTGGTCTGACACACAGAGCTGTGTGAAGTCTCGGCAGAGCAGCTGCTCAGGCATGCACAGATTCCGAGAAGCTTCACATACTCTAGCCCCAGGATCCTCAGCAGGGGTGACTGCAACTCAGGCAAGGCGGGAGGTCAGATCTACACACAGACCACTAGGAACAGAGCTGAATCCAGGAGGCCCACTGGCATTGGTCTGTGGGCCCCAGTTCCACAGCACCTCACAGGAGAAGACCCACTGTCTTAGATTTCCAGCCAGCCCCTGGCAACAGTGTTGCACTTACCTGGGGCAGAATGGAGTTGCCAGAGTGAGAGGCAGGCCACTATCTTTGCTATTTGAACGACTCAGCCATTCCTGCCTGCAGGTTTAGGAGAGTCCAAACCCACCTGACCAGGGACAGAAGGGACCCTCTACAACAGCACAGCTGCTCTACCAAAACATGGCCAGACTGCTTCTTTAAGCAGAACCCCAATCCATTCTTCATCTGAGAGCAAGGCCTCCTAACCAGGGCCTCCAGCCAGCCCCACTCATGTTCTCTGGCAGACAGAGTTTTGATTTCTCTCTAAGATGGAGGGAGGAACTGGTTACCATCTTTGCTGTTTGGACAATTCAGCTGTTCCAGCCTGCAGGCTTAGGAGAAACTAAACCACCCAGGGGCAGAAGTAGTACCCCCACATAGCACAGCTGCTCTACAAAAGCATGGCCAGACTGCTTTCTTAAGCAGGCCCCTGATCTGTTCCTTCTCAATGGGCAGGATTCTACCCACTCCCACTGATGTTCTCTGGTGACAGAGGTTTGGAAACTTTCTAGGACAGAGCTACGAGATGGAGAGGTGGGCTGTCATCTTTGCTGTTTCAGCTACTTAGCCATTCCAGTCTCAAGGTTTTGGACAGCCCAACCCTATAGGGGACAGAAACAATACCTCACAGCACAGCTTGGCTGCTCTATGAAAGTGGGGCTAGACTGCTTCTTTAAGTGGGTCTCTGATTCCATTCCTCCTGGCAGGGTGAGACTTCCCAACCAGGGTCTCCAGCCACCTCCTAAGGTGAGTTCAGGCTGCCAACAGGCCTGTACCACCCTGGGATGCTCCCAGCAGAAGGGGCAGGCTGCCATCCTTGCTATTGCACAGTCTTCACTGGTGATACCTCCAGGTACTGAAAAATCCAAGGTGACTAGGGACTACAGCGGATGCCCAGCAAACCACACCACGTCTACAGAAAAGTGGTCAGACTGTTGAAAAACAAAACTAAAACTCCATCCAAAGGTCAGCAACCTCAAAGATTGAAGGCCAACAAAGAAATAATCAGTACAAGAACACAGAAAACTCAAAAAGCCAGAGTTCCCTCTCTCCTCCAAATGAACATCACCTCTTCAGCAAGGGTTTGGAATAGGGCTGAGGCTGACATGGCTGAAATAACAAAAGTAGACCTCAGAAAGTAGATTAAAACAAACTTCTCTGAGATAAAGGAGCATGTTCTAACTTGATGCAAGGAAGCTAAAAATCACAATAAAATGTTGCAGGAGCTGACAAACAAAATAGCCAACATAGAGAAGAAAATAACCAACCTGACAGGGCTGAAAAACACAATACAATAATTTCATAATGCAGTCACAAGTATTAGTAGCAGAATAGACCAAGTGGAGGAAAGAATCTCAGAGTTTGAAGACTGTCTTTCTGAAATAAGAGACAATAACAGAGAAAAAAGAATGGAAAGAAATGAGCAAAACCTGTGAGAAATATGCAGTTATATAGAGATGGAATCTACAACTGATTGGTGTACCTGAAAGCACTGGGGAGAATGGAACCAATCTGGAAAACATATTTCAGGATATCAGCCATGAGAACTTCCCCAAATTTGCTAGATAGGCCAACATTCAAATGCAGGAAATGCAGAGAACCCCAGTGGGATACTCCACAAGAAGATCATCTGTAAGACACATAATCATCAGCTTTTCCAGATTCAACTTCTACAAAATCGAAATGAAAGAAAAAACGTTAAGGGCAGTCCAAGAAAAGGCCAGCTTACCTACAAATGGAAGCCCATCAGACTAACAGCAGACCTCTCAGGGGAAACCCTACAAGCCAGATGAGATTGAGGGCCAATATTTAACATTCTTAAAAAAAAAAAAAAAGATTTCATAACCAAAGAATAAATAAAATCCTTTTCAGACAAGCAAATGCTGAGGGAATTTGTTACCACCAGATCTGCCTTACAAGAGCTCCTGAAGGAAACACTAAATACGGAAAGGAAAAAACACTACCACCCACTACAAAAACACATTGAAGTACACAGACTAGTGATACTATAAAGTAACCACATAAACAAGTCTGCCAAATAACGAGCTAGCATCATGGTGACAGGATCAAATCCACACGCAACAATACTAACCTTAAACGTAAATGGGCTAAATGCCCCATTTAAAGACAAGGTGGCAAGCTGGATAAAGAAATAAGACCCACTGGTATGCTGTCTTCAAGAGACCCATCTCACATGCAAAGACACACATAAGCTCAAAATAAATGGATGGAGGAAAATTTACCAAGCAAATGGAAAACATATAAAAGCAGGGGCTTGCAATCCTAGTTTCTGACAAAACAGACTTTAAACCAAGAAAGATCAAATTACAAAGAAGGACATTACATAAAGATAAAGGATTCAATTCAACAAGAGCTAACTATCATAAATATATATTCACCCAATACAGGGGCACCCAATTTCATAAAGCAATCACTTAGAGACCTTCAAGGAGACGTAGACTCCCACACAATAATAGTGGGAGGCTGAGGCGGGCAGATCACCTGAGGCTGGAAGTTTGGGACCAGCCTGACCGACACGGAGAAACCCCATCTCTACTAAAAATATAAAATTAACCAGGCATAGTGGCGCATGCCTATAATCCCAGCTACTTGGGAGTCTGAGGCAGAAGAATTGCCTGAACCTGGGAGGTAGAGGTTGCAGTTAGCCAAGATCACACCACTGCACTCCAGCCTGGGCAACAAGAGCGAAACTCTGTCTCAAAACAAACAAACAAACAAACAAACAAAAAAAAAGTGGTAGACTTGAATACCCTATTGACAGTATTAGATCATCAAGACAGAAAATTAGCAAAGATATTTGGGACCTGAACTCAGCTCTTGATCAAGTGGACCTGAGAGATATCTACAGAACTCTCCACCAAAAAATAATAAAATATGCATTCTTCTCATTGCCACATGGCACTTACTCTAAAACTGATTATATAAGCAGAAGTAAAACACTCTTCAGCAAATGCAAAGAAACTGAAATAATAAACAGTCTTTTGGACCACAGCACAATCAAATTAGAACTCAATACTAAGAAATTCATTCAAAACCATACAATTACATGGAAACTGAATGACCTGCTCCTGAATGACTTTTGGGTAAATAATAAAATTAAGGAAGAAATCAAGAAGTTCTTTGAAACTAATGAGAACAAAGAGACAATGCACCAGAATGTCTGGAATACAGCTAAGGCAGTGTTAAGAGGGAAATTTATAGCTCTAAATGTATAGCTCCAAAAAGCTAGAAAGATCTCAAGTTAACAATCTTAACATTATTACTAAAGGAACTAGAGAACCAAGAGAAACAAAATCCCAAAGCTAGCGTAAGACAAGAAATAATCAAAATCAGAGCTGAAATGAAGGAGATAGAGGAATAAAAAACCATTCAAGAGATCAACAAATCCAGGAGCTGGTTTTTCAGAAAAATAAAATAAAATAAAATAGACTTCTAGCTAAACTGATAGGGAAGAAAAGAGAGATGATTCAAGTAAATACAATTGGATATAATAAGGAAGATAATACCACTGACATCACAGTAATACAAGCAGCCATCAGAGAATGTTAAAAACACCCCTATGAACATAAGCTAGAAGAAACTGATAAATTCCTGGACATATACACCCTTCCAAGACTGAACCAGGAAGAAAGTGAACCCCTGAACAGAAAAATAACAAGCTCTGAAATTAAGACAGTAATAAATAGCCTACCAACCATCCCCCCAAAAAAGAACCCAGGACCAGAGAGATTCACAGCTGAACTGTACCAGAAATACAAAGAAGACCTGGTACCATTCCTACTGAAACTATTTCAAAAAAAAATGGAAAAGGAGGGATTCCTCCCTAATCCATTCTATGAGGCCACCATCATCCTGATACAAGAACCTGGCAACATACACAACAAGAAAAAATTTCAGGCCAACATCCTTGATGAACATCAGTGCAAAAATCCTTAACAAAATACTAGCAAATCAAATCCAGCAGCACATCAAAAAGCTTATCCACCACAATCAAGTAGGCTTCATCCCTGGGATGTAAGGTTGGTTCAACATACACAAATCAGCAAATGAGATCCATCATATGAACTAAAGACAAAAACCACTGATTATCTCAATAGATGCAGAAAAGGCTTTTGATAAAATTCAGCACCCCTTCATGTTAAAAATTCTCAATAGACTAGGTAATGAAGGAACATACCCCAAAATAGTAAGAGCCTACATGACAAACGCACAGCCAACATCATATTGAATGGACAAAAGCTGGAAGCATTCCCCTTGAAAACCAGAACAAGACAAGGATGCCCTCTCTCACCACTCTTATTCAATGTAGTATTGGAAGTTCTGGCCAGAGCAATAAGGCAAGAGAAAGAAATAAAGGGGATTCAAATAGGAAGAGAGGAAATCAAACTATCCCTGTTTGCAGATGACATGATCCCATTTCTAGAAAATCCCAAAAGCTTCTTAAGCTGATAAGCAATTTCAGCAAAGTCTCAGGATATAAAATCAATATGCAAAAATCACTAGCATTCTTATACACTAAGAACAGTCAAGCTGAAGGTAAAATCACAAACTCCCATTCACAATTGCCACAAAACGAATAAAACACCTAGAAACACAACAAGGGAAGTGAAAGATATCTACAAGAGGAACTACAAACCACTGCTCAAAGAAATTAGAGATAACACAAACAAATGGAAAAACATTCCATGCTCATGGATAGGAAGAATCAATATTGTTAAAATGGCCATACTGCTCAAAGCAATTTATAGATTCAATGCTATTCACATTAAACTACCACTGACATTTTCCCTAGAACAGAAAAATATATTTTAAAATTCCTATGGAACCAAAAAAGGGCCTGAATAGCCAAGGCCATCCTAAGCAAAAAGAACGAAGCTGGAAGCATCACGCTACCTGACTTCAAACTATACTACAGGGCAACAGTAACCAAAACAGCATGGTGCTTGTACAGGAACAGACACACAGACCAATGGAACAGCACAGAGAAATAAGACACAAGATCAAAAAATGAGACCATACACTTACAACTATCTGATCTTCTACAAACCTGACAAAAGCAAGCAATGGGGAAAGGACTTCCTATTCCATAAATGGTGCTGGAATAACTGGCTAGCTACATGCAGAAAATTGAAACTGGACCTCTTTCTTACACCATATACAAAAATTAACTCAAGATGGATTAAAGACTGAAATGTAAAACCCAAAACTAGAAAACCCCTGGAAGGCAACCTAGGCGATACCATTCAGGACAGAGGCACAGGCAAAGATTTCATGACAAAGACGCCAAAAGCAATTGCAACAAAAGCAAAAACTGACAAATGGGATCTAATTAAACTAAGGAGCTTCTGCACAGCAAAAGAAACTATTGACAGAGTAAACAACCTACAGAATGGGAGAAAAATTTTGCAAACTATGCATCTGACAAAGGTCTAATATCCAGTATCTACAAGGAACAAACAAATTTACAAGAAAAAAATAAACAACCCTGCTAAAAAGAGCAAAGGACATGAATCTGTAGTTCTCAAAAGAAGACATATAAGCAGCCAAGAAGCATATGAAAAAGCTCAACATCACTGATCATTAGATAAATGCAAATCAAAACCACAATGAGATAGCATCTCACACCAGTCAGGATGATTATTAAAAAGTCAAAAAATAACAGACACTGGCAATGTTGTGGAGAAAAGGGAACACTTTTACACCATTGGTGGGAGTGTAAATTAGTTCAACCATAGTGGAATAAAGTGGCAATTCCCCAAAGACCTAAAAACAGAAATACCATTCAATCCAGCAATCCCATTACTGGGTATATACTCAAAGGATTATAAATTGTTCTATTGTAAAGACACATGCATGTATTCATTGCAGTACTATTCACAGTAGCAAAGACATGGAATCAACCCAAATGCCCATCAGTGATAGACTGGATAAGGAAAATGTAGTACATATACACCATAAAATACTATGCAGCTACAAAAAAGAATAAGATCATGTCCTTTGCAGGAACACGGATGGAGCTGGAGGTCATTATCCCTGGCAAACTACCACGGGAATAGAAAACCAAATACCACATGTTCTCATTTATAAGTAGGAGCCAAATGATGGGAACACATGGACACATAGAGGGGAACAAGAAACACTGGGACCTATCAGAGTGTGGGGAGTAGAAGGAGGGAGAGAAGCAGGAAATATAACTAAATGGGCACTAGGCTTAATACCTGGGTGATGAAATAATCTGTACTACCAACCCCCATGACACATGTTTACCTATGTAACAAACCTGTGCATCCTGCACATGTACCCCTGAACTTAAAAGTTAAAAAAAAGAAAAAAATATCAAATTATAATCATGAGAAATTCAAATCAAAACCTCAGTGAGGTACCACTGTATATCTATTAAAGCAGCTGAAATTGAAAAGATTATACATTCCAGCTGTTAGCTAGGATTTAAAGAAACTAGAACTCTCATGCACTGTTGATGGGAATGTAAAATGGTACAACCACTTTGGAAAACAGTTTGGCAGTTTCCTAAAAACTTAAACATGAACCTACTTTACAATCTGGTCATTCCACTCCAAGGTACTTACCCAAGAAGAAAAGCATATGTCTGCACAAAGACTTCTACATGAATATTTATAACAGCTTTATTTGTAATATTAAAAACTAAAAACAATCCAAATCTAACAAGAGGTGATTGGATAAAGTGTATTATCTACACCATGAAATATTCAACAGAAAGAAATGAGCTGCAAATAAATAATTCAACATGTATAAATCTCAAAATAATTATGCTGAGGGAAGAAGGCACCCCCCAAAAAAGAGTACTTACTGTTTGATTCCACTTATATAAAATTCTAGAAAATGTATACTAATCTAAGGTGATAAAAAGCAGATCAATAGTTACCTGAGGATGGGGGACGGGGCAGGAGGGAAGGATTACAGAGGTGCATGAGGAAATTTGGGAGGTGGAGGGGTATGTTCATAATCTCAATTGTGATGGGGATTTTACAGGCATATGGATGTATCAAAACTTATCAAATTATATATTTGAAATATGGGTTATTTACATATGCTGATGAAATCTCAATAAAAGTGTTTTAAACAATCATAACCTTAAGTATTTCTCTGCCCATATTCATGCCTATTGTAATGAAAGTTTGTAGCTACTCCCATTAAGAGGTAAAAGTCAATTTCTAGATCCTTTGAATCTGAGATGGCTAATAGAATGTGCTGGAAGTTCTGAGCCTAGACTTTAAGAGATTTGCACATCCCTCCCTGTCATTTTCTCAGAACCCTATTGCTTGCCACACAAGCAAGTTTAATGGAGGATGAAAGACACAAGGCCCAGTCACCCCTAAAACTTCCCAGTCCCCACTGACATCTGTCCAAATCCCAGAAGCACAGCCATCTAGCTGGCCTGCAGCTGAGTGAGCTGAGCACATGAGGGAGCCCAGCAGAGACCTATGACCTGCCCAGCTGAGGCCATCTCAAGTTTTCAACCACTGGAATCATTAAATAAATGGTTATTCTGGTAAGCCACTAAGTTTAGAGTAGTTTCATGTGCAACATTATTTGTGGCACTACATAGTGATTTGCCTTCAGCCAGGATCATACTCCTCATTGCTTAACTCTGCTTGGCCTTTACAGGGCAGCTACAGATTTAGAAATGGTTCACTATAATGGATCAGAAACAATTATTTCATTGAAATCTCTCATTTGTTCACATACCAAACACCGAGCATCTACTAGGCTGTTGGCATTGTGCTAGATTTAAGGTGAAGATGTACAAAAGACACAGTCCCACCACAGGAGATTAGCGATTACAAGCCAGAGAAACATGCCTGCATGCTGGGTCTATCATACTCATTATTATTTTTTCCAGGTTGACTTTGTTATCCTACATTGTTCCAAATCAGTTGATTTCTCTCTTTCTATGGCCTGAATGTTTATTTCCCCCAAAAAATTCTTATGTTGAAATCCTAGTGCCTGCCACCCAAGGTGATGGTATTAGGAGGTAAGGCCTCTGGGAGGTGATTCGGTCATGAGGACACTATTCCCTAATTAATGGAAGAGCCATTAATTTAAAAGAGCCCAAAGAGGGACTCCCTTACCCTTTGTGCCACGTGAGGACACAGCCAGAAGTGTCCTCTATGAATCAGGAAAAGCTCTTCGGGAGGTAGCAAATCTGCCAAGGCCTTAACCTTGGACTTCCCAGTCCCTGGAACTGTGAAAAATAAATTTCTGGCTGGGCGCAGTGGCTCACGCCTATCATCCCAGCACTCTGGGAGGCCAAGGTGGGTGAATCACCTTAGGTCAGGAGTTTGAGACCAGCCTGGCCAACATAGCAAAACTGTCTCTACTAAAAATACAAAAATTAGCCGGGCGTGGTGGCATGCACCTGTAGTCCCAGCTTCTCAGGAGGCTGAGGGAGGAGAATCACTTGAACCCGGGAGGCAGAGGTTGCAGTGAACCAAGATCACGTCACTGCACTCCAACCTGGGTGACAGAGCGAGACTCCATCTCCATAAATAAATAAATAAACAAACAAACGACAGACAGACAAAAACAGAAAAATAAATTTCTGTTGTTTAAGCCACCCACTCTATGGTATTTTGTTACAGTAGCCCAAGTGGACTAAGACATCTCTGAACTAATAACGATTCATCTCTCCTCTAAGAAGAGCTAAAGAAAAATGGAGTTAACTCCCACCGAACCAAGACAAAATTCAGGTAGCATTAGACAAAGATGCCAGTCAAAGAAAGAAGTGACCAGGGCATGGAATAAGAGTGTTTATGCTAATTGCTGACATACAAAGTTATATAGCTTGAGAGCAGGTATTTTGAGAAGTCACAGAATTCGACTGTTAAAAAAAGAACCAGATTCATCAAGTACAATTATCAAGCATTTGTCCTTTGTATTTTTTATTTATTTCATTCTTTGCAGAGATGGGGGTCCCACTATGTTGCCCAGGTTAGAGAGCAGTGACTATTCATAGGTGTGATTATGAAGGTCTCTTAGGATTGATCACTGAATCCTCAAACTCCTGGATGGCTCAAACCATCCTCCTGCCTCTGGGATGACAGGCATGTACCATGGGCCATCTTATATTTTTTAATATTTGTTATATTTTTTAATGTTTAAAAACATGCCATCCAGATGCTCTTTCCACATTGGAGACATTGAGCCAAGAGACAGGCTGTTAGTCTTAGCCAATTGCCATTAACTGTCTTTCCCTCAATCAGGAAAACAGATTTTATAAACTATCCTTAGAGAGCATGGCCCCTCGAGACTGGGGTCTTCCATGCCCAAGAGATGGTTTATATGTGAAATAAGAGTGAGTAACAGAAGTATGAGGTGTTCTTTGCTCTTTATATCTTTTTCTAGATTAAGAGAATGTTCATGGGATTGTCCTCACAAATATTTCTCTTGGTAAAAACAGAAAATCCACCTGATGGTGCCCCAAATGTCATCCCAGTCGTTCAATTCCTATAAAAGAGAGTAGTCAGGCTGGGCGAAATGGCTCACACCTGTAATCCCAGCACTTCGAGAGGCCAAGGCAGCCAGATGGCGTGAGCCCAAGAGTTTGAGACCAACCTGGGCAACATGGCAAGACCCTGACTCTTAAAAACAAAAAAAAAACAAAAAAAAAACAAAAATAAGCTGTGTGTAATGGCACATGCCTGTAGTCGCAGCTACTTGGGAGGCTGAGGTGGGAGGATCACTTGAGCCTGGGAGGTTGAGGCTGCAATGAGTGAAAATGGAGCCACTGCACTCCAACCTGAGTGGCAGAGTGAGATCCTGTCTCACCAAAAACAAAAGGGGGGGTGGGAGAAAGAGTGGTCCGTCACCTCATGGCACAGGAGCAGTACCCAGGTCATGTCCACAGAGCTTGATCTTGGACAGATCTATTTTGTCATCCTTCCTAAGTCAGGATGGCTCATCAGTACTATACCAATGCTGAAATAACTAATGACTGGTAGTTATCCACTCATCAGTCAAGGCTGAAGAAACAATGCAAGTGTAGATGATGAATATTTCAAGGTATTTTGAGGAGAAACTAAAAAGGACACAGCTTTAAAACCCACCTGACTGATGTCTGTCTCTCAGTCGCCAGCCTTTGACTCACCATCATTTTAAGTAAATAATTTATCCATCTGTGACCTGGCAAACAGAAGAAAGCCTCCCCTAATCCTTATCTATGCATGCCCCTCAGACAGACACCCAGGAAGAATCTGGAGACAAATGAAACCCCTTCTGCAGCCCTTCAGGGTGCTCTCCAGGTCCCCTGGGAACAAGCAGGCCCCTGTCTATGTAGCACAGGATTGACCCTCAACATCCAGGCACTGCTGCTTCTCTCCTGGGAGCTCTGGGCAACCTGTGCACACCAGGGCTCTCCCCAGGGAACTCCCACCAGGAAACTCATCCTTCTCCCACATTTCATCTTTTTCAGAGTCCTGGAAAAGCCTTCACTTCACCGCGACAGAGGAAGGTCTTTTTAGTCTAGTTACCTCTTTTCAAAAATTTTTTTTTTTTTTTTTTTTTTTTTTGCTTTGGCAGCTTTGTGTCTTTTATCATTAAAAGTGCAGTATCATTTAAATAAAGGTGAAGAGTGACATTTCTAAGAAAACGATTGCTGCTTGGGGACAGCACTAATTTTAAAAGGTTATTTGCTTCAAAGAACACCCTTTTAACACAGGATGTTAAAGAGTGTGAAACTTAGCACGCTGACTGGCTATACACCAACAGTTTTCCTTTGGTTCTGAGACCTCAAAGAGAATCCTATGTGCAGAAGCAGCCCAGCTTCACCGCCAGCCCTCCCACCCCAGCACTGCTGCCAGCAAGGTGCCAAGCCAAGGTTACCTGCTTAGTGAGCAAAACTGGATGTTCTCACTCTCCAAGTACCACTGAAAGAAAGCAAAGTATTTTTATTTTTGTTGAGAACACAGTTTCCTCGCAGGTGTTCCCAACTTCTGGCCCCACTTGACAACAGGCCAATCCCAGGAGCCTTGATGGAGAGGCTGAGGTCCATTGAACTTGTGAACCCTCTGGACATTCAGTCGCCACATGAGGCCAAGGAGACCTTTTCATTATAGGCTGTATTCGACCATCATGGTCGATTAAAGAGTCCATAAATCAAAGTCCAAAATAAGCTGGCTAGTGCCCATTTCACTGGCAGACTGAATTAAATACCTTCCATATGCTTTGGCCTCTGGAACTGCAGCCAAATGGCAAACACCATTCCATAGGAAAGAAGATCACCTTGGCTAGGAGACAACAATGTAGGATATATTAGGGTTTAGTGGCAGAGTATTTTTTACTTTTATAGTCAAAACCAACATCATTATATCAAATAGCCAGTAGCTGGAGTAACTAAAATAGACCTGCACATTAAAAAATAAATAAATAAACTATCAGTTACCAATCCTACTTTCATTGTTGCGTATACTGCTTAGAGAAAATATTCTTGCTGGAGCTCATCTGTTTTGTAGCCTATAAAATTCAAAAAGGATTAGCAGTGATAGGGAATTAGAGGTTCTTTTCCCCACAGTCTAGATACTTGCATTCTGAGAGAAGAATCAGTCTGAAAATGCACTCCTGGGACATTCTTTAGCACTGCTCTATGCACATCAGGAAATTACTGTCGTCATCATACATATTGCCTCTGCTAACAAAACTAGACTCCTTCATTTCATCTCTGTTCAGTTTAACCTTGTGGTTCTGCTGGAGAGGCCAACATTAAGTCCAGATGTAATACTGTTGGTTGAGAAAATATAATAAATGCTGTCTCCAGGACGTACAAAATTAAAGTTAGTCCATCAAGTTGAAGATCTGTATCCACACATTTTGAAAGTTCATCACGATTCCCCCACTATCGAATAAGTGAAATCCTTTTAAATTTCCTGGAAGAGCTTGACAAATGAAGATGTAGCAGGTGTATACAATTTCCTTTAGAAATGAATAGTTTAGGGATAAAAATCATAATACATGCTGTCAAAATCAATGCTGTGGATGCAGTTTAATCACAGTGCTAATGGTGAATGCCACATTACAAAGCTTGCCCCTTTCTTGATATTAAAAATGACTTGTTATCTGTCACATGGAAAAGGTTGACAATTTTAATCACATTGGGGAACATTCCATCTGCTCAGGATATCAGTTCCTTTCTTCAGATGCTCTTCCATGTGAAGATGTTACTTGAGAACCAATTATGACGTTGGCAAATCAGAAGTCTTTTCAAGGCTAAGCTCCAGTGTTGGAGAATGGCATGGTGAATGTCTCCAGATATAACTAAATTCAGTCGCAGAGACCAGAGCCTTCACAGACTCTCCGACTCAGTTCCACATATTAGTTTTAAAGCTCTGCTACACATCTTTTTTTAATTCCCACACATTGATTTGGTTGTAGCCCAGATTAAAATCAGACTGTCAGCTGGTTGCACATTCTCTCATACTCGAACACCAAGAGCATCTGTGATCCACATTAGCTATCAGAAACAAATATCACCAAATGAATACTTCATATCTGCTACTGAGTTGAGCTATTACTCAAATGTGAAGTTTATACATCCTCTACATTTATGTCTTCTTCTCTGAGAGGATTAGAAGCAGTAATCCTTGAGACCTCTTTCTATTCTAAGATTATGTTTTTAAGAATTAACGGTAAAACAAGTAATATGTATCAAAAGACTTAATGATTCAGCAACCTCAAAATATCTGGAAATTTACTTAAAGTGCCCTGAGTTGAATAACAAGTTCCAGACCTTTTTTACTATGAAGGAAATGTCCATTTTTTGATGGAAGTAACACCAAGAAAAGCAGAGCACAGAAGGAGAAAGACCACCTGCAATAGCAAATATAAGCACCTGATGGAGCCCATTCCTGAAACAGGTGTTTTCCTTGACCTTTCAGCTATGTAAGCCAGTAAATTTTCTTTTATGCCTAAGCATGTTTAAGTTTCCAGTCACTCAAAACCAGGTGATTCCTGCCTAATGACAGGCAGAATGGGGAATCTTTGGGGCCCTGAAGCATGTTCATTATTTTAGCTTTTCTCTGTCCCAGATATAACAACAACTTCAACCTCAGAAATTTGATCTTTAAAAGAGGAAATGAACTTTGTGACAACCTTGTCAGGTTGCAATCTGCATTTTTATGGATTAGTCTGTAATCTAGTGGGAAAATAATCTGTGTAGGCTCTACTAAAGGAAAAAGAAAAATGTAAAAGAGGAATGAGAGTTAAATATAGGGATGAACTACTGAGTGCATAACCACATATCCCAGAAGCCCTGGGATGGGTACCAAGAGGCGCTGGCAAAGACCGCCACATGTGTGTCCTGGAAGCTGGACGGGTGATTGGGCAGAGTAGCCAAGGGCAATGGAAGCAGAAAACAAGGGTACCCCACATCCAAGAGATTACTGAGTGACCAACCTGGGAATGAGACCAGGCTAGAACCAGAACAAAATTTAATTCAGAGAAACTGAGGCAAGACATCCAGTAATAATAACCAAACAGGACTGGATGTTCACACCTCACTGGAGGCAGGTTCCAGCAGCTTTGTACATGGGAGTCAGCCAAGCAAAAGGGCTCCAGGTGGATGAAAGGCATCACACCTTTAGGTTTAGGAGAGAGAAGAAAAAGAGAAAAAAAGGGGACTAGATGAGGAAAAACAGGCGGCGACGACAAAGGTATTAGGTTGGTGCAAATGTAATGGCAGGTTTTGCCATTATTTTCAATGGCAAAATCCATGATTACATTTGCACCAACTTATTAATATAATTAAAGCATTGCTATTTCAACCTTCCTCAATTCTGACTTTACAAATATCACTTTCCTTCTACTCTCTATAGAGCGAAGAAAAGCAAGATATATTTGCATTTTTTAAGGAATGAAAAAGGTTGAACAAAAGGTAAGTGACTGTCTCAGGCCACACGAGAACCTCTGAGTAGAAATGGGGAGGAGTGCTTTGGCACAGACAGCTCGGGAAATGTAGCATCTTCTAAATAGCATTGCCCAGGCTGTCAGAGATCTATTGCTTCTAAGTGCATATGAGAGAAGATGGCAGAATAAAATCTATAATGCCCAGATTCACTTTTCTAAGAAATGGAATAACAATGTGAGAGAATGCTTTGTAAGTGGGAATAATGGCATGAAATTGAGAAAGGAACAAATGCAAGTGAACTGGAAAATGCCACCCAGATCCTGACATGTATTCAATTGCCGCAGGGTCTTTCCAAAGGAATTGCAGGTGTGGCCCCACTCCAGCTGTCTGAGCTCAGACAGGACAAAGAAAGGAGGCTGCACATTGTCAAGAGCATCCTACTGCTCTGGCCACTGATTCAGCCTTTTCTCTCTTTCATGTAGCTGTTTCTGAAAATGCACTTTTTAAAAGTTACACTTTAAGTTCCTTGATACATGTGCAGAACATGCAGTTTTGTTACACAGTTTTGTTACATATACCTGTGCCATGGTGGTTTGTTGCACGCATCAACCCATCATCTGTATTAGGCATTTCTCCTAATACTATCCCTCCCCGGATCCCCCACCTCCCGACAAGCCCCAGTGTGTGATGTTCCCCTGTGTCCATGTGTTCTCATTGTTCAACTCCCACTTATGAGTGAGAAAATGCGGCATTTTATTTGGTTTCCTGTTCCTGTGTAAGTTTGCTGAGAATAATGGTTTCCAGCTACATCCATGTCCCTGCAAAGGACATGAATTCATCCTTTTTTATGGCTGCACAGTATTCCATGGCACAAATGTGCTACATTTTCTTTATCCAGTCTGTCATTGATGGGCATTTGGGTTGGTTCCAAGTCTTTGCTATTGTGAACAGTGCTGCAATAAACATGTGTGTGCATATGTCTTTATAGTAAAGTTCGCAACTTTAAATTTACCATACCGGCCATCAGAAATATATTAACAAAATAGAGAAATGCACCTAGAAATGGATTCTAGGTTCCAAAGCAGCTCTCTGCTGCAGGGACCATGTAAGGAAGACCCACAAAGACCTGGAGTTAAAGTACATTAAATGTAACTAGAACTCTCAGAGGAAGAAATAGCCAGTTTCAGAAAAGGAGGGATTTTATGTATGGCAGACTTTTACATGCTTAGTAAATGCCCCCAAAAGTAGCAAATCTCCAAACCAAAATGTGAATTTCAGTTAAAGCAGAGAGTTGCTAGAAATACTATTAGAAACCTCTATCAGCCCTTTCATTTAATACCCAGGGGGAGGAGGAAGAATAGAAACACACAAACACCATGACCTTGGCAGGTGGATAAAGACTTCTCAGCATTAATTTGCTCTAGGATAAGTTAAAGAAAGAATCATGATTTCAACACCCTCATATTCATTGTATTGCTAAGGATAGAACCTCAACAGATGGCTTTTGTACCTAGTCAAAATAAACACCTCAGCAAAGTTTCTTTAGACCTACAAGTGGAGGTTAGGAGCATAATATGACATCAAGATTCAAAATTTAATTGCTCTATATAACAAAGTAACAAGAATTTTGAGTCTTCTTTTGGTGCATGGGACAGTAAGGGATCGGGGAACCCAAGAATGAACAAAAGAGAAATATAAGGGAAAGTATCAGGTTGGTGCAAAAGTAATTGTGGTTTTTGCGAATTCAGTGACAAACTGCAATTACTTTTGCAACAACCTTATAATTCTAGAGCAGTAGTTCTCAGCCCAGGGCAGTTTTTCCCCCAGGACATTTGGTAATACCTAGAGACATTTTCTGTTGGTTATCACAAATAGGGGGGAGGATGCTACTGGTATCTAGTGGGCAGAAGCCAGGGATGCTGCTAAACACCTACAGTGCACAGGACAGCCCCCACAACAAATATTTATCCTATCCAAAATGTTAATAGGGCCATGACTAAGAAACCCTGCTCTAGAGGGACAGAAAGAGGAACCTGTCAATGTCTGAAAAGTCACAGATTAAATAAACCACCAGAGAGAAGTTCCCAGTGAGTAGGGAAGGGCTGGGAAATAGTAACAATGCCACCTATGAAATTGTAAGTGTTTTATATGCTTAGAAGTACCAAGATCTCTTTCCATTCCCCTAAGTTAAAGTCTGCTGTGCAACAGACTTGTCGTAGTGATGCTTTGGAGAATGAAGGAAGAGGGGCTGGCTCCGTCAGGGGGCAGAGAGACAGGATGACAAGGTACAATGGCAGAAAAAAAAGGTGATGTTTGAACAAAAACAGAGGGTGGTGGCAGGGAAGCCTGGCCTATCCTTATTGCAGCAATCTCCCCAAATTATTGGGATAGCACAGAAGATCTCCCAGTATGTGGCAGGAGACTTAGGGAGATGATGGCACAGGTAAGGATATCCCAAAGTAATAAACGTACTTGCTGCTTGATTAAAGGGTAGGTAGAATTACATTTATACCCAAAGTTGGCCAAAGCCCAGGCCATCATTCTGGTATATATGGCATCTTCCATTCATCTCTGTACTCTAGAATCTAGTACACCATTTGTTCACGTAATGCACCCTCACATCTTGTAGGGTGGGTTTTTCGCTCTGACTTGCAATCATGGTAATTTATTTCAGTTGATATTTGTTTTGTTACATTTGCATTCTAAGTAGAAAGAAAATATCATACTTAAAATCAACCAAAGACATGAGAACCCTAGACAAAGGAACAGACAGCTCTATTCCCCATCCTCACAAAACCTGTAGCAAAGTTTTCAAGGATCCTTATATGCCAGACATGGCACTTGGCATTTTTAATTGGAAGAAGACTATGATACACATATAATTCTTCCCATTTTAGTGATGAGAAAACTGAGGCTTGAAAAGAAAGTGACTCCCTGGAGTCACACAGATTGAAAATGTTTGAGCCAGGCCTGGAACCCTTTAAGTATTGAGGGATGAGTTACAGTGGAAATACTATAGAGAATAGAACAGAAATGGGTACCAAGTACATAAATATATTTTCAATATTATTGGTTCAAGTAAATGTGAATTAAAACACAATAACTTAAAAAATCTATTAGCAGAAGTATGGAGAAGTGAGGGTTAAATGAGTATAAACTGAAACATACTTTCAGGAAAGCTATTTAGCAATAAATATAAAAAATGCTATGTTCTCACTTGTAAGTGGGAGCTAAATGATGAGGATACATGGACACACACATGGAAACAACAGACAACTGGGGCCTATCAGAGGGTAGAGGGTGGGAGGAGAGAAAGAATCAGGAATAATAACTAATGGGTATTAGGCTTAATATCCGGGTGATGAAATAATCTGTACAACAAAGCCCCATGGGTTTACCTACGTAACAAACCGGCGCATGTACCCCTGAACTTAAAAGTTTTTACAAAAGAATGCTAGTAATATTCCTACCATTTGACCAAGTAATTCCATTTCTAGAAACCCACTGTAAATAAATAACTCATATGGGGGCAGAGATTTATGCACAAATGTTTACTATGGGGTGATTTATTATAGCAAATAATAAAAAGAAGCTGTCTGAATATCATTATTAGGGAAACTAACGAATAAATGTTAAAATATGCATAAAATGAAACTGTATGTAACACTAACAACTATTTTATCAAATACTTAATAGTATGTGAAAAACACTTGAAATATCAGAAGAGGCTATACAATGGTTATCTTTGCAATGGTACCAGCTTTTAAAAATCATCTAAGAAAATATAGAAATAAAATATGCCAAAATATTAGCATTTTTTTCTTTTAAGTACCTTTCCGCATTTTTCAAATTTTCTCCAAAATCCATACTTTGCTTTTATAATCATAAACAAAATGAGGTGGGGTGGAGAAAGACCTAGATGTTGCAGTAAGCTGCAAAAAGAATTTCATCGACGATGATTGGGTTGGGTGATAGAAAAGAGAAATAAAACACTCCTTTGTTGAAGGCCTTCATTCTGCAAAACAACACTATAATACCTTCCAAGACCAGCACTACCTGTGAGGTACCAGAGATCCACAAAGACTCACAGTGCTTCCACTGAGAGTGAGCTCAGGAGGGACTGAAAGGAATGCAAAGCTCTGAGAAAGGAGCAAAACTCTCCAATACAAGTGAAGTCAGATGGGTTAACCAAGGGAGATGCCAGGCTGATATTGGATATTCTAAAAAATTATTAAAGAAGGTCATTGTAGCCCTTAGAAGGACCAGTTATGGCAATCTCTGGCTATTTTAATAAAAATAAGTAGTAGTCCCTTGACATTTATATAATACAATTCTTCCTAGTACCGTACAATGCAAGGAGGCAACTGCACAATAAGCCAGCCCTTGAGACAGAAGTCAGCTGCTTTCTCTATACAGGTACAGATGGTAAGTATTTAGGCTTCATGGGCCATAGAGTCTCTGTTGTGGCTACTCAATTCTACCATGGTAGTGCAAAAGCAGCCATAGATGATAGGTAAATAAATTAGCTTGGTTGCATTCCACTAAAATTTTATTTACAAACGCAGGTATTGGGCTGGTTTAGTCTACTGGCCATAGTTTGCTGACCCCTTAGGGACATCAAACATGAGTAGCTTTTTTTTTCTTTTTTTTAATTATATTTTAAGTTCTAGGGTACATGTGCACAACATGCAGATTTGTTACATATGTATACATGTGCCATGTTGGTGTGCTGCACCCATTAACTCGTCATTTACATTAGGTATATCTCCTAATGATATCCCTCCCCCCTACCCCCTCCCCACAATAGGACCCGGTGTGTGATGCTCCCCTTCCCAAGTCCAAGTGATCTCATTGTTCAATTCCCACCTATGAGTGAGAACAGGCGGTGTTTGGTTTTCTGTTCTTGCAACAGTTTGCTGAGAATGATGGTTTCCAGCTGCATCCATGTCCCTACAAAGGACACGAACTCATCCTTTTTTATGGCTGCATAGTATTCCATGGTGTATATGTGCCACATTTTCTTAATCTGGTCTGCCACTGATGGACATTTGGGTTGATTCCAAGTCTTTGCTGTTGTGAATAGTGCCGCAATAAACATACATGTGCATGTGTCTTTATAGCAGCATGCCTTATAATCCTTTGGGTATATCCCCAGTAATGGGATGGCTGGGTCAAATGGTATTTCTAGTTCTAGATCCTTGAGGAACAGCCACACTGTTTTCCACAATGGTTGAACTAGTTTACAGTCCCACCAACAGTGTAGAAGTGTTCTTATTTCTCCACATCCTCTCCAGCACCTGTTGTTTCCTGATTTTTTAATGATTGCCATTCTAACTGGTGTGAGATGGTATCTCATTGTGGTTTTGATTTGCATTTCTCTGATGAGTGATGATGAGCATTTTTTCCATGTGTCTGTTGGCTGCATAAATGTCTTCTTTTGAGAAGTATCTGTTCATATCCTTTGCCCACTTTTTGATGGGGTTGTTTTTTTTCTTGTAAATTTGATTGAGTTCTTTATAGGTTCTGGATACTAGCCCTTTGTCAGATGAGTAGATTGCAAAAATTTTCTTCTATTCTGTAGGTTGCCTGTTCACTCTGATGGTAGTTTCTTTTGCTGTGCAAAAGCTCTTTAGTTTAATTAGATCCCATTTGTCAATTTTGGCTTTTGTTGCCATTGCTTTTGGTGTTTTAGACATGAAGTCCTTGACCATGCCTATGTCCTGAATGGTATTCCCTAGGTTTTCTTCTAGGGTTTTTATGGTTTTAGGTCTAACATTTAAGTCTCTAATCCATCTTGAATTAATTTTCATATAAGGAGTAAGGAAAGGATCCAGTTTCAGCTTTCTACTTATGGCTAGCTGATTTTCCCAGCGCCACTTATTAAATAGGGAATCCTTTCCCCTTTTCTTGTTTTTTGTCAGGTTTGTCAAAGATCAGATGGCTGTAGATGTGTGGTATTATTTCTGAGGGCTCTGTTCTGTTCCATTGGTCTATATCTCTGTTTTGGTACCAGTACCATGCTGTTTTGGTTACTGTAGCCTTGTAGTATAGTTTGAAGTCAGGTAGTGTGATGCCTCCAGCTTTGTTCTTTTGGCTTAGGATGGTCTTGGCAATACGGGGTCTTTTTTGGTTCCATATGAACTTTAGAGCAGTGTTTTCCAATTCTGTGAAGAAAGTCATTGGTAGTTTAATGGGGATGGCACTGAATCTATAAATCACCTTGGGCAGTATGACCATTTTCACGATATTGATTCTTCCTATCCATGAGCATGGTATGTTCTTCCATTTGTTTGTGTCCTCTTTTATTTCACTGAGCAGTGGTTTGTTGTTCTCCTTGAAGAAGTCCTTTACATCCCTTGTAAGTTGGATTCCTAGATATTTTATTCTCTTTGAAGCTATTGTGAATGGGAGTTCATTCAAGATTTGGCTCTCTATTACTGGTGTATAACAATGCTTGTGATTTTTGCACATTGATTTTGTATCCTGAGACTTTGCTGAAGTTGCTTTTCAGCTTAAGGAGATTTTGGGCTGAGAC